>NC_092563.1:23981625-25199959 GCF_037975245.1 Apostichopus japonicus | reverse complement strand
TCGTTTATATTTTTAGAACTTCATATTTATGTAAAATCTCGTTAATGAAGCTTTTGCTTTGTGAAAATGTATCATATAGAAACAGAGACAGTGAAATCTTAATTAAGGAGACAACTGTTTTCATTTGCTTAAACATTTCTCAGACTTTCAAACTTATAAATTAAACGATATTAATGACTTTAGCAAATATCATCCACTTTAATACTAGATGTTTGATAGATGGGTTCTATTGAAGTAAATCTAGGAATTAAATGAAGCATCATATTTGTAAGGCCTTGGGCAGCCATCTTGCTTTTCACAGCGGTGATCATGTTAATAATGAAAATTTAGAAATGAAGCATTCGTCTCTATTTACCATTTTATATATTCTTCATATTCTCACACGTGGCGGGCGTGCATAGCTCTCTCAGCTGCCATTTCCATTGTAGAGACATTCATGTTGTGTAACAGCAAGCCTCGTTGGCGCAGTCGGCAGCGCGTCAGTCTCATAATCTGAAGGTCGTAAGTTCGAGCCTCACACGTGGCAGGCATGCTATCCGTTTTATTCATGAAAGCATGAACTTCTACATTCAACGTCGGTTCATTTTTAAATTCTGTTTGCTTTTAGGGACGCTTAACACGTAGAAAATCTGTTCTTACAATTTCAAACAACTTTTAACATGATATGTGACACTGGTCCGTACTATATTTATCATTGATATCTTAGCTGCAGTTTTCATACTAGAGACATTCTGTTCTGTAACAGCAAGCCTCGTTGGCGCAGTCGGCAGCGCGTCAGTCTCATAATCTGAAGGTCGTGAGTTCGAGCCTCACACGTGGCAGGCATGCTATCAGTTTTATTCATGAAAGACTGAACTTCTACATTCAACGTCTGTTCATTTTTAAATTTTGTTTGCCTTTAGGAAAGCTTAACGCGTAGGAAAAGTCTTCTAGCAAATTCAAACAACTTTTAACATTATATGTGACATTTGCCGGAATATTTCATTTTTCATTGTTTACTTAGCTACCATTTCCATAGTAGAGACATTCTGTTTTGTAACAGCAAACATCGTTGGCGCAGTCGAAAGCGCGTCAGTCTCATAATCTGAAGGTCGTGAGTTCGAGCCTCACACGTGGCAGGCATGCTATCAGTTTTATTCATGAAAGCATGAACATGTACATTCAACGTCTGTTCATTTTTAAGTTCTGTTAGCTTTTAGGGACGCTAAACGCGTAGAAAAACTCTTCTTACAATTTGAAAAATCTTTTAACATGATATGCGACACTGGTCTGTATTTTACATTTATCATTGTTTACTTAGCTGCCATTTCCATAGTAGAGACATTCATGTTGTGTAACAGCAAGCCTCGTTGGCGCAGTCGACAGCGCGTCAGACTCATAATCTGAAGGTCGTGAGTTCGAGCCTCACACGTGGCAGGCATGCTATCCGTTTTATTCATGAAAGCATGAACTTCTTCTACATTCAACGTCGGTTCATTTTTAAATTCTGTTTGCTTTTAGGGACGCTTAACACGTAGAAAATCTGTTCTTACAATTTCAAACAACTTTTAACATGATATGTGACACTGGTCCGTACTATATTTATCATTGATATCTTAGCTGCAGTTTTCATACTAGAGACATTCTGTTCTGTAACAGCAAGCCTCGTTGGCGCAGTCGGCAGCGCGTCAGTCTCATAATCTGAAGGTCGTGAGTTCGAGCCTCACACGTGGCAGGCATGCTATCAGTTTTATTCATGAAAGACTGAACTTCTACATTCAACGTCTGTTCATTTTTAAATTCTGTTTGCCTTTAGGAAAGCTTAACGCGTAGGAAAAGTCTTCTAGCAAATTCAAACAACTTTTAACATTATATGTGACATTTGCCGGAATATTTCATTTTTCATTGTTTACTTAGCTACCATTTCCATAGTAGAGACATTCTGTTTTGTAACAGCAAACATCGCTGGCGCAGTCGAAAGCGCGTCAGTCTCATAATCTGAAGGTCGTGAGTTCGAGCCTCACACGTGGCAGGCATGCTATCAGTTTTATTCATGAAAGCATGAACATGTACATTCAACGTCTGTTCATTTTTAAGTTCTGTTAGCTTTTAGGGACGCTAAACGCGTAGAAAAACTCTTCTTACAATTTGAAAAATCTTTTAACATTATATGCGACACTGGTCTGTATTTTAAATTTATCATTGTTTACTTAGCTGCCATTTCCATAGTAGAGACATTCATGTTGTGTAACAGCAAGCCTCGTTGGCGCAGTCGACAGCGCGTCAGTCTCATAATCTGAAGGTCGTGAGTTCGAGCCTCACACGTGGCAGGCATGCTATCAGTTTTATTCATGAAAGAATGAACTTCTACAATCAACGTCTGATCTTTTTAAATTTTGTTTGCTTTTAGGAACGCTTAACACGTAGAAAAACTCTTCATACAATTTCAAACATCTTTTAACATGATATGCGACACTGGTCTGTATTTTAAATTTATCATTGTTTACTTAGCTTCCATTTCCATAGTAGAGACATTCTGTTATGTATCAGCAAGCCTCGTTGGCGCAGTCGGCAGCGCGTCAGTCTCATAATCTGAAGGTCGTGAGTTCGAGCCTCACACGTGGCAGGCATGCTATCAGTTTTATTCATGAAAGCATGAACTTCTACATTCAACGTCTGTTCATCTTTAAATTCTGTTTGCTTTTAGGAACGCTTAACACGTAGAAAAACTCTTCATACAATTTCAAACATCTTTTAACATGATATGCGACACTGGTCTGTATTTTAAATTTATCATTGTTTACTTAGCTTCCATTTCCATAGTAGAGACATTCTGTTATGTATCAGCAAGCCTCGTTGGCGCAGTCGGCAGCGCGTCAGTCTCATAATCTGAAGGTCGTGAGTTCGAGCCTCACACGTGGCAGGCATGCTATCCGTTTTATTCATGAAAGCATGAACTTCTTCTACATTCAACGTCGGTTCATTTTTAAATTCTGTTTGCTTTTAGGAACGCTTAACACGTAGAAAATCTGTTCTTACAATTTCAAACAACTTTTAACATGATATGTGACACTGGTCCGTACTATATTTATCATTGATATCTTAGCTGCAGTTTTCATACTAGAGACATTCTGTTCTGTAACAGCAAGCCTCGTTGGCGCAGTCGGCAGCGCGTCAGTCTCATAATCTGAAGGTCGTGAGTTCGAGCCTCACACGTGGCAGGCATGCTATCAGTTTAATTCATGAAAGACTGAACTTCTACATTCAACGTCTGTTCATTTTTAAATTTTGTTTGCCTTTAGGAAAGCTTAACGCGTAGGAAAAGTCTTCTAGCAAATTCAAACATCTTTTAACATTATATGTGACATTTGCCGGAATATTTCATTTTTCATTGTTTACTTAGCTACCATTTCCATAGTAGAGACATTCTGTTTTGTAACAGCAAACATCGTTGGCGCAGTCGAAAGCGCGTCAGTCTCATAATCTGAAGGTCGTGAGTTCGAGCCTCACACGTGGCAGGCATGCTATCAGTTTTATTCATGAAAGCATGAACTTCTACATTCAACGTCTGTTCATCTTTAAATTCTGTTTGCTTTTAGGAACGCTTAACACGTAGAAAAACTCTTCATACAATTTCAAACATCTTTTAACATGATATGCGACACTGGTCTGTATTTTAAATTTATCATTGTTTACTTAGCTTCCATTTCCATAGTAGAGACATTCTGTTATGTATCAGCAAGCCTCGTTGGCGCAGTCGGCAGCGCGTCAGTCTCATAATCTGAAGGTCGTGAGTTCGAGCCTCACACGTGGCAGGCATGCTATCCGTTTTATTCATGAAAGCATGAACTTCTTCTACATTCAACGTCGGTTCATTTTTAAATTCTGTTTGCTTTTAGGAACGCTTAACACGTAGAAAATCTGTTCTTACAATTTCAAACAACTTTTAACATGATATGTGACACTGGTCCGTACTATATTTATCATTGATATCTTAGCTGCAGTTTTCATACTAGAGACATTCTGTTCTGTAACAGCAAGCCTCGTTGGCGCAGTCGGCAGCGCGTCAGTCTCATAATCTGAAGGTCGTGAGTTCGAGCCTCACACGTGGCAGGCATGCTATCAGTTTAATTCATGAAAGACTGAACTTCTACATTCAACGTCTGTTCATTTTTAAATTTTGTTTGCCTTTAGGAAAGCTTAACGCGTAGGAAAAGTCTTCTAGCAAATTCAAACATCTTTTAACATTATATGTGACATTTGCCGGAATATTTCATTTTTCATTGTTTACTTAGCTACCATTTCCATAGTAGAGACATTCTGTTTTGTAACAGCAAACATCGTTGGCGCAGTCGAAAGCGCGTCAGTCTCATAATCTGAAGGTCGTGAGTTCGAGCCTCACACGTGGCAGGCATGCTATCAGTTTTATTCATGAAAGCATGAACTTCTACATTCAACGTCTGTTCATCTTTAAATTCTGTTTGCTTTTAGGAACGCTTAACACGTAGAAAAACTCTTCATACAATTTCAAACATCTTTTAACATGATATGTGACAATGGTCCGTATTAAATTTATTATTGTTTACTTGGCTACCATTTCAATAGAAGAGACATTCTGTTATGTATCAGCAAGCCTCGTTGGCGCAGTCGGCAGCGCGTCAGTCTCATAATCTGAAGGTCGTGAGTTCGAGCCTCACACGTGGCAGGCATGCTATCAGTTTTATTCATGAAAGCATGAACTTCTACATTCAACGTATGTTCATTTTTAAGTTTAATACAACACTTACTTATATTCCGGCGGCCATTTGATTGGTCAATTGCTCGTCGATTGCATGCAAAATCCGCTCTATTGCACTCTATGAAATAAAACCATGTGTTATACTTTTTTGATAAGACTTTTTTCAATCGTAAGAGAGCAGAGAAACCTGACTGTTCAAAACAATCTGTTTCATGAGTGCATTTTACATCCAATTATATCCAAATTTGAAGGTGTTGTATAAAACAAATAATAAATGGTTTCCATTCGTGCAATTGTGCAAATATTTCATTCGTTGAAAGATGTAATTTGTTCCATTCAACTCGGCGATTCCATCTTTCAACTCATGAAATATTTGCACTATCGCATTCATAACCATTTATTATTTGTATACTGTTTGCTTTTAGGAACGCTTAACACGTAGAAAAGCTCTTCTTACAATTTCAAACCACTTTTAACATTATATGTGACAATGGTCTGTATTAAATTTATCATTGTTTACTTAGCTACCATATCCATAATAGAGACATTCTGTTATGTATCAGCAAGCCTCGTTGGCGCAGTCGGCAGCGCGTCAGTCTCTTAAACTGAGGGTCGTGAGTTCGAGCCTCACACGTGGCAGGCATGCTATCAGTTTTATTCATGAAAGCATGAACATGTACATTCAACGTCTGTTCATTTTTAAATTCTGTTTGCTTTTAGGACGCTTAACACGTAGAAAAACTCTTATTACAATTTCAAACATCTTTTAACATGATATGCGACACTGGTCTGTATTTTAAATTTATCATTGACTTAGCTTCCATTTCCATAGTAGAGACATTCTGTTATATATCAGCAAGCCTCGTTGGCGCAGTCGGCAGCGCGTCAGTCTCATAATCTGAAGGTCGTGAGTTCGAGCCTCACACGTGGCAGGCATGCTATTAGTTTTATTCATAAAAGCATGACCTTCTACATTCAACGTCTGTTCATTTTTAAATTCTGTTTGCTTTTAGGAACGCTTAACACGTAGAAAAACTCTTCATACAATTTCAAACATCTTTTAACATTATATGTGACAATGGTCCGTATTAAATTTATCATTGTTTACTTAGCTACCATATCCATAATAGAGACATTCTGTTATGTATCAGCAAGCCTCGTTGGCGCAGTCGGCAGCGCGTCAGTCTCTTAATCTGAGGGTCGTGAGTTCGAGCCTCACACGTGGCAGGCATGCTATCAGTTTTATTCATGAAAGCATGAACATGTACATTCAACGTCTGTTCATTTTTAAATTCTGTTTGCTTTTAGGACGCTTAACACGTAGAAAAACTCTTATTACAATTTCAAACATCTTTTAACATGATATGCGACACTGGTCTGTATTTTAAATTTATCATTGACTTAGCTTCCATTTCCATAGTAGAGACATTCTGTTATATATCAGCAAGCCTCGTTGGCGCAGTCGGCAGCGCGTCAGTCTCATAATCTGAAGGTCGTGAGTTCGAGCCTCACACGTGGCAGGCATGCTATTAGTTTTATTCATAAAAGCATGACCTTCTACATTCAACGTCTGTTCATTTTTAAATTCTGTTTGCTTTTAGGAACGCTTAACACGTAGAAAAACTCTTCATACAATTTCAAACATCTTTTAACATGATATGCTGGTTATCATGGCTGATTATCATGGCTGGGTATATAGGCTGATTATCATGGCTGCTCTTAGTCGAGACACGTCTGTTCAGCTTCTCTTAGATTCCTGTGAAGGAGAGTCAATTCTATTTAAACTGTTGAAGGAGAAATTCATCGATCCAGGAGAGCATCTTACGGCGGGTCAGGAACTACCAGGTAGATTATGGGATGTAACCTTCAAAACCGTAGATTTGAAGAAGAAGTTTTGGCCTGCTCTGTCCAGCGCAGATTGCTGCACTGCGACTACGTACACTGGTTGCACGACGCTTGTTACTGTGTTACATGTACCGTATGAATTGGGGGACAACGTTGTGAGGTACGTTCCAGGCCGATACGGTTAAGTAGTAAGCGGTCGTTTCCTCACACTCACTGACTACCCACAGGTGTTTAATGGGATTCGACAATACCAGGTGGAAATAACAGAGGATATCCCCTCATCTTTAAGACTCGGTGGAAGGAACTGCTGGGTTAGATACAGAGGCCAGCCAAGAACCTGCTTGAAATGCGGAGTAAATGATCACGAAGCAAAGAACTGCGACCAGATCAAATGTTACAACTGCCATGAATTTGGACATACAGCGAAAGATTGTACTACAGAAGTCAAATGCACGGTATGTGAAAAGTCGGGGCACACTTCTCGTACCTGCCCAATTTCCTTTGCAAATAAGATCAGCCCTACCGCCAGAGCTTGGGTTAAGGGCCCTGCTGTCCTGCAACAAGAAGCAGAAACAGCCGAAAAAAGTGATGAGATAACGGCAAAAGGATCTGATGGTGACACCAATGCCGACGTAACAGAATCTATGTCATCAGCCTCAAGTTATTGGGCCACCCCCCAAGCTGAACCCCTCGACACCAATGTTAATATGGACGATGATCATGGTATGACCCAAGACCCACAAAACACAGAAGACAGTCTACCCATCACAGAAAGTCAGACGAATCTGTTCGAGAACGCAGAGGTTATAGAATCTATGTCATCAGCCTCAAGTAATTGGGCCACCCCCAAGCTGAACCCCTCGAAGAATCCAACAGTGGAAGAATGAAATGTCAACCACCACCGAGAATATCGTCACAAGAGGACAGTGTTGAAGCTAACTCTTCCCGTCCCAGCTCAAGAACAAAGAGAAAAAGTGCTTCTCAACCTGAGTCAGTCAAGAGATTGGAGAGATCAAGGTCAAGCCTTCGCTTCCCCGCCGAGGACCCATGCGACAGTGTAAAGATAACTCAAAATTTCTTAGAGGATGAGCCATGGCACTCGTGTTATGTGAAGGGGTGCCAGGAAAAAATTTCCAGGTATGATTTATTGATAGAACACGCGTCCAAAACCCACCCTAAGCTGAAACCTGCAAAGTATCCCTGTGCCTTAAAGTCATGTAAGTTCACGTGTGAGTCCCCCCGGGATTGGATCACGCACATGGCTGACGAGCACCCACAATTTGTGAGTCAAAAGGAGACATTTTTACCTCCTCAAAGGAGGTATTTTTTAAAGAATGCCTGAACAAATCAAAGATTTGCACTCATCTTGTTCAGTTTTAGCGTACCTCATTAACAACGACTACTTTTGCTTCACTCAACGTAAATAGACTACGGGACAACCAGAAATGTTCACAGATTCCACAACGGACCAAAATTTTTAAATTTAATATCATACTGTACATGTCGTTTATATTTTATGTAGTGCTGTATAATCCATTTAGTACTCAACCTGGTGTTTTTAAACATCAAGGCTGTGCTTTCTATAACAGCGCTTTATGGGTCTTTAACATCACTTATAATCTTACTGATTGTTGTAGGGCTGTATATGTGCTGTATATGTCATGTAGGGCTGATCCTAAGTTTTTCAAGCGCCATTGTTGTTCTTCCCATAATAGTACTTTACGGGTATTTAACGCCAATTATAATCTTATTGATTGTTGTAGGGATGTTCATCCCACCACCCCGGGTCACAATTGGCTTCGTGCCAGCAAAGGCCAACGTCCTAGAGTTGATGGGATCTATTCCCCGAAATAATTTGTTGTTAACAAAGCGACTACGTCGCCGATCCCTTATTCTGACCATAGACCTGTCCAAGACAATATGGAAGAATTACGGGCTTACTATAAGCTATGGTCTACTCCGAATACTGATTTTAATGCATTAGATGATTGGTGGGAGAGTGTTAAAACCAGAACTAAAATGCTTGCTTGCCGCTGGACAGGGTACTCGCATTGCTCGTCAGAAAAGAAAACAGCTCACAGAGCTCCAAACTCTTTGTTTAACTTCAAATTGCCATGGCATTACCCGCTGATAACATAAACATTGAACGGAGTAATCCAGATGTCAACCATCTGGTACATACCCCATGTAAATACTTTGATATTGATTCTTTTAACAAGTTATGTCTAGCAAACAAAACCGGTTTCACGATATTCCATCATAATAGCCGAAGTCTTATCAAAAATTTCAACGACATAACAACTTTTATCTCATTATTAAGTAATGACTTTTCCATTATTGGTTTCACAAAAACGTGGTTCAATAACCGTAGTTCCCCCCTTACTCATTTAAATAACTATACTCTAGTAGAACATCACCGTGACGAGAGAAGGGGTGGCGGGGTCTGCTTGTTTGTTAATAATAATATATGTTTTAAGGAGAGGCTAGATCTCTCCATTTTTAATGAGAGTATTGAATCTATATTTATAGAAATAACTGAAACGCATACTAAGAAGAAAATGATTATTGGTTGTATTTATAGACCACCCAGCGGTTCAATTGACGATTTCAATTTCAATGTACAACATATATCTAATATAATAAGTCATCACAATTATGATTCATATATAATGGGAGATTTTAATATTGATTTATCTGATGTAAACAAATCAACAGGTTTTCTTAACTTATTGTACTCTACCGGATTCAATCCCACAATTACTAAACCCACTCGTATCACTGCAACCTCAGCAACTATACTTGATAATATTGTAACAAATGTCGAATCCACAACCATACCAGGAATTCTTGTAACCGATATAAGTGATCATTTTCCAATATTCCTTTTGATTCCTACCAAGAACAACAGACCAATGAACTTCATTTCATGTACAGACGAAATTATAAACCAGATAACATCAGGCGTTTTAACTATGAAATTGAAAACAAAAACTGGAACGATGTTTTAAGCCAAACTGATGTTAATGCTGCTTACAACACGTTCTTTGAATCCTTTAATTATACCTATAATAATTGTTTTCCAATATGTTATGTAAGCAAAAGGAAACGACGTAAAAAGAAACATCCATGGATTACAACTGGAATGTTGACATCTATCAAAAGAAAGAACAAGCTCTTTAAAAGTTATTTAACAGCACCTACTGATGTTAACAAGGCTACGTATAAGCATTATCGCAATAAGCTTAACCATATTATTAGATTTTCTAAAAGATTGTATTTCTATGATAAATTTAAATATATTAGAAATAATATAAGTATAACTTGAAATACAATTAACGAAGTTCTAAACACCAACCGAAAAAAGGTGGATATCCTGCTGTTTTAAAACTGGTGATCAAGAAATCAGCAACGAGAATGACATTGCCAGCTACTTTAACAAATATTTTGTAAACATTGGACCCTCACTTGCAAGAAATATTACAAATAAAGGTAGTACAGAATATCTTATTCATAATAATAACAGAAACAGTCACTCTATGTTCATTAATCCTGTCAGTGAGGAAGAACTTTCAATAGTTGCTATTTCCAGCCTGAAACCAAGAAAAGCAGCGGGATATGACGATTTTAAACCAGATATAATAAGACATGTTATTCACTTTATCGCCAAACCATTGACTTATATTTGTAATTTATCTTTTACTTCTGGTACATTTCCAGATACGCTAAAGATTGCTAAGGTTATACCAATTTTTAAAAAAGGTGACCAAGATGTATATGAAAATTACCGTCCTATTTCTTTATTATCATGTTTTTCAAAAATTGTTGAAAGGCTTATGTACAATCGTATCTTTAAGTTTCTAACCAAGTTTAATATCCTGTGCAATGATCAATATGGCTTCCGCCCAAAGCATTCTACAGAACTTGCTTTGGCAAATGCTATTGAAAAAATATGTACTAGTCTTGATAATACCAAAATATGTATTGGAGTGTTCCTTGATCTCTCCAAGGCATTTGATACTATTGACCATACCATTTTGCTAAGTAAATTATCTTTGTATGGTGTAAGGGGAACAACCCTTGACTGGTTGAGCAGCTATTTATCCAATAGACATCAGTATACTTCATATAAAAACTCTAAATCCGAACACGCTGTAACCCGTTGTGGTGTTCCACAGGGCTCAATATTAGGACCACTGTTGTTCATAATATATGTCAATGACATTTGCCAGGTGTCAAAAATTGCCAAGACTATTTTGTTTGCTGATGATACCAATATTTTCTTCGAGTTCGAAAACGTACATAGAATGCATGATACTGTCTCTACTGAATTAACTAAATTTACTAACTGGTTTGCTGCTAATAAGTTATCACTTAATGCAGACAAAACTAACTATATAGTATTTAATAGAAGAAGAACGCTTAACTGGAATAATGACATAATAATGGACGGTAAAGTAATTAAACAAGTATCAACTACTAAATTTCTAGGGGTAATATTGATAGTAAACTTTCATGGAGTGACCATATTACAAAAGTTTGCACCAGCGTTGCAGGAGGTGCAGGAATTTTAGCAAAGCTAAAACATTTCCTCCCCCAGAATATACTCAGAATGCTTTATCAAACTTTAATAGCACCACATCTGTATTACTGCTTGATTATCTGGTCTGGTACAAGTGTTTCTCATTTAAGTCACCTTAAAATACTTCAAAAGAGTGCAATACGTCATATATCTCACGCAGCACCGCGTGAACATACAAGCCCCCTCTTTAAGAAACTCAATTTATTGAAATTAGATGACATTATAAAAGTTAATATTGCAACATTTACATACAAGGCTTGGAATGGATCATTACCAATCAGTTTTCGAAATTTTATAAATAGCAACACAGATATCCATAATCATAATACCAGAACGGCTAGCAACGCACATTATAAATCATATAAAACACGCACTGGTATGTTAAGCCTCAGAAACCGTGCAACCAAAATTTGGAATTCACTGTCAATAACTTTAAAAACTAAGAAAACAAGCTCAACATTTAGTAAATGTCTTACTAAAGAAATTATCATGTCTTATTAATTATGATTTAGCTGCATAGTCGCATAGCAGCATATTCACATATTAAAGCGTATACGTATTGTTATTAACATTATTTTCACTATTTTCTATCTTTTCTTCATGGGAGTCTTCTGTTTTGTTAAGCCAGCATAGGCTTTTCAGAAGAATTCCATTCACATTGTAATATTTATGTGAAAAAACAAATAAATGAATGAATGAATGAATATGCGACACTGGTCTGTATTTTAAATTTATCATTGACTTTGCTACCATTTCCATAGTAGAGACATTCTGTTATGTATCAGCAAGCCTCGTTGGCGCAGTCGGCAGCGCGTCAGTCTCATAATCTGAAGGTCGTGAGTTCGAGCCTCACACGTGGCAGGCATGCCATCAGTTTTATTCATGAAAGAATGAACTTCTACAATCAACGTCTGATAATTTTTAAATTCTGTTTGCTTTTAGGAACGCTTAACACGTAGAAAAGCTCTTCTTACAATTTCAAACCACTTTTAACATTATATGCGACACTGGTCCGTATTAAATTTATCATTGTTTACTTAGCTACCATTTCCATAGAAGAGACATTATGTTATGTATCAGCAAGCCTCGTTGGCGCAGTCGGCAGCGCGTCAGTCTCATAATCTGAAGGTCGTGAGTTCGAGCCTCACACGTGGCAGGCATGCTATTAGTTTTATTCATGAAATCATAAACTTCTACATTCAACGTATGTTCATTTTTAAGTTCTGTTTGCCTTTAGGAAAGCTTAACGCGTAGAAAAAGTCTTCTTACATATTCAAACAACTTTTAACATTATATGTGACATTTGTCAGTATTTAATTTATCATTGTATGTATTGTATATATATGTATTGTATATATATGTATTGTATATATGTATTGTATATATCATTGTATATCATTGTATATATTCACGTGATAAAACAAATAAATCAAATCAAATCAAATCAAATTGTTTACTTAGCTACCATTTCCATAGTAGAGACATTCTGTTTTGTAACAGCAAGCCTCGTTGGCGCAGTCGACAGCGCGCCAGTCTCATAATCTGAAGGTCGTAAGTTAGAGCCTCACACGTGGCAGGCATGCTATCAGTTTTATTCATGAAAGCATGAACTTCAACATTCAACGTCTGATCATTGTTAAGTTCTGTTTGCTTTTAGGAACGCTTAACACGTAGAAAAGCTCTTCTTACAATTTCAAACCACTTTTAACATTATATGTGACAATGGTCTGTATTAAATTTATCATTGTTTACTTAGCTACCATTTCCATAGTAGAGACATTCTGTTATGTAACAGCAAGCCTCGTTGGCGCAGTCGGCAGCGCGTCAGTCTCATAATCTGAGGGTCGTGAGTTCGAGCCTCACACGTGGCAGGCATGCTATCAGTTTTATTCATGAAAGAATGAACTTCTACAATCAACGTCTGATCTTTTTAAATTTTGTTTGCTTTTAGGAACGCTTAACACGTAGGAAAAGTCTTCTCACAATTTCAAACCACTTTTAACATTATATGTGACGCTTGTCTGTATTAAATTTATCAATCTTTACTTAGTTACCATTTCCGTAGTAGAGACATTCTGTTATGTAACAGCAAGCCTCGTTGGCGCAGTCGGCAGCTCGTCAGTCTCATAATCTGAAGGTCGTGAGTGCGATCCTCACACATGTTACTAAAATTAATGCAATTTACACTCATTATTCGGAAACTCTTTTGAATATCTGGGATTTCGTAGAATAAACAATATTTCCAACTTCATGGCTATTTACTGTGACTTATAGGCCTACATTGCTTTAGAACGATGACCAGGCGCCTTGATGTTGTCGTCAAGGAGACATTGCTTTCCTACAACATTTATTGATGTAAAAAACACAAATATTTATGTGAAAAAAAAACAAAGAAAGGAAATAAGTGAAATGAAACATCAAAAGCAATGTAGTTTCTTGGTGAATATGTTTGAAATTGAAATATAATGTAGCCTCTATTACAATATGTATTTATACCATTATTATGATTTTTTTCCTTTAAAGGGTGGGCTTGCCATACTAATGGTGATTCCTAATGATTTTGAGTCTTTGGTGAACTACTTTAGTTTCACGTCTTGGATGTTCTATGGACTTTCATGTCTCGCTCATATTGTACTTCGATTTACCCATCCGGAATGGAAAAGACCAATCAAGGTGAGATCAACAACTAAGCATCTTTTTATCAATTAGAAAAATATGACATAAAATCTAAGATGGACATCATAATTATCATATTTTCAACTAAAATGACCATCTTCAACGATTAGTAGCGATAAATTTATTGAATTAACAGGTATGCAATAACGTGAGTTTTCTACATGTCCATTATTGGGGAATCGGTTGTGTTCTGTATTTTGTGAGAAGTTGCGTTAGACCGCGGGGATGTATGAATTGCCACGGCCTTTACATTGCCTCCAAGATACACAGTTGCAATAAAAAACGTACTTAGTTAAACATTCGACTTACAAAGTCAACATGTTTGAATTTTGACATTTTATTTCAATACGGTAGGCCGCCTTAACTGACTTGCTGACGCGAAAAAAAGGACATAAAGGGACATCCAAAGTGACACAATAAGATTATTTACTGAATTAACCCATGTTCATTCATACTTTGATAACAACTTCTCGAATCTGATTGGCCCGTTGTCGTCAGCTGACAGTGCATTAAGCAATGGATAACGTACGATTAGTTGCAACAACAATAACAGCATTATTTCCGATCCCAGCTGGCTGCCTAAGCTAGTTCAAAGCGAACAATCACAAAACTTCTGCGGAATTTATCCTTCACTGACTTTTTCATGTTAGCTAATAGTAGTGGTACAGAGGTCATAGTCTTAAGCTCCAAAAGTCACAAAGTAGAATTAATATTCGGCATAACTTTTTTCTAATAGGGTTGTGAATGAGTGGAACGGTTTGCCTTAGAAAATTGTACTTGCAAGTAGTGTGAATGGGTTTAAGAATGCTTTGGCCAAGCACTTTAAGCATTGTAATCGGGTCTGAGTGTTTATGTCTTCAGCTTTTTTTCACTCTCCTACAGGGTCCTTGATGGGGACTTGAGTGTCCCTCCTGATTCTTTTTTTTTCTACTTAACTAAACTAAGTTAAACTAGATAAAGTGAGATATGACAACAAACCCCTCCGTGTATACACCCCTTGGCCAAATGATGACCAAAATTTCCGAGAAAATGCTGGCATTAAAGTTATTTATATTATGACGTTAAGAGGCCATCGAAACAAACATAGGCCTAACGTGAGTAATAGTATCAGAAGTTATTGGAGGCTTCGAAGAAACAAACGAAGCAATGTTCGAAAAGTCCTGAAAGTAGCACTGAATACAAGGAATCGAAAGACAGTTATTGTCCACAGTTGACTAGCCAATGGTAGAGCATTGTCGATATTAAACCTTACGTAACGTCTAACTGATAGGCCTAGCCTAGCCTAAAGCCTACCGTTACTGATCGGGAGTACAGCAACATATGTATTCAAGAAAGGCACGTTTCAAGGAACATTAATGAGTCATTCTCCAATCGAAGTAAATGTTTCATGTCCTGGTTCACACTATTTTCCGTTCCATCAAATGTTAAAGTCATTGTACTACAAAAATCAACTGTTGGTTTAAGAACTCCCTTCATGGAATTGTTCATTGTTACATTGTTACTTTGTTTTGAGACTTTAAACTATAGTAAAAGTAAGGAACACGAGGTATCCTTTCGAGACAATAGCTGGTTAGTTTTCTTTTATAGCTTTTATTAAAATTGTAACATTCTGAGATGAAACTGAATGTTAATTTATCGCACGATAATGCACTCACGGGGGTATTACCCTATATCGCCGGATTCACTCGGGCTACGGCCTCGTCAGGGCCGTAATCTGCGGGTTGGATGATAGGGGGAGCTGCCCCCTGAGATTTCCACTTCCTAAATAATGATAGCACAAACCTAAAAATTAATTTACACATAAATTCCCAATATGGCTTCCCCTCAGCATATAAACGCTACGGCTTCCATCAGAAAGCCCTAGCGAATTACCTGTGTAAATAATGAATAAAGCAGAGCTTATAAAGTAACGTTAAGTCCAATGACCTTGTGCATGAGTTTAGCACATACATTTTTCATTGACAAGATCACCAGAATTAGAGCCAGCATAGTCAGTGAAGGGAAGTCAAAATCCTACTCATTGACAGTGCAGAAACCGCCATCTTGTGCACTAGATATGTGGGAGCCAGCTACAGAGGATGAACTGAAGCGGATCATAATGGCCTCCCCGTCTAAGAGCTGTGGCCTTGATCCGCTGCCTACAAACCTCCTTTAGCAGTGTGTGACACCTCTCTTGCCAGTTATCAGCACTATTGTGAACAACTCCCTCATAACTGGCGATGTACCATCCGCTTTCAAGCTCGCCCATGTGACACCACTCATTAAGAAACCCTCGCTGGATCCTACCGTTCTCTCAAATTATAGGCCAGTGTCAACCTTCCATTTGTATCAAAGGTTCTAGAAAAAGTTGTGTCATCCCGTCTCACATCCTATCTTGAACACAATGGTCTACAGGAGACTCATCAATCTGCCTACAGGAAACACCACAGCACTGAGACTGCCCTCGTGCGCATTCAGAATGATGTGATGGTAGCTCTTGGAGGTCAGAAAGCGTGCCTGACGGTTCTGTTAGACCTTTCGGCCGCTTTTGATACGGTCGACCACCTCCAGCTTCTTAGTACACTCAGTGACCTTGGTGTTAAAAGTAGCGCCCTAAAGTGGATGACATCATACCTCAGTGATCGTCAACAGATTGTGTGCCTGGGAAAGGATTCTTCTGACCCTCAGACGTTAGAATGTGGCGTGCCCCAGGGTTCGGTCCTGGGGCCTGTGCTCTTCACGGTACACGTCTTCACTGGGTCAGCTCCTTCGCTCGCAGGACATGGACTATCACTTCTATGCAGACGACTCGAGTCTCTATCTTATGTTCCACCCAAATGACATTACTATCACTGTGCATCGTCTAGAGAAGTGCATAACCTCAGTTCGGCAATGGATGTCACAGAAATGCCTGAAAATGAATGACTCGAAGACTGAGGTGCTTCTAATATCATCAAAGCATCTGACCAGAAAGATAGAATGTCCAAGCATCATTATTGGTGACCATCAGGTGGAGCCTAGTGATGTGGCAAAGAGCATCGGTGTCATAATGGACAAACATGCCTCTATGGAAGACCATATAACATCTGTGTGTCGGTCTGCTCAGTACCATCTCTACAGCATCGGAAGAATACGAAAATACCTCACCAGAGAAGCCAAAGAGCAGTTAATCCATGCTTTCATAACATCTAAACTGGATTACTGCAATGCACTTTTCTGTGGACTACCAGTTAAACAAATAAAACGACTGCAAAGGCTCCAAAACATAGCAGCAAGGATTGTTACACTAACAAGAACATCTAGTCACATTACCCCAGTATTGCATGAACTTCATTGGCTGCCAGTATCTCAGAGGATTAGGTTCAAAGTCCTTCTTCTTGTTTTCAAGTGCCAAAACAACATGGCACCTCCATATCTGCAAGATCTGATCCGTCCTTATCAGCCAACAAGAGCCATACCTTCTGCCGGTCATAGACGTCTGGAGGTGCCGATCACCAAGACAAACAGCTATGGGAATAGAGCTTTTTGCGTGGCTGGGCCACGCCTCTGGAATGAGCTGCCAGCTGAACTCAGAACTGTTTCTAGTCTTACGACATTCAAGTCAAAGCTGAAAACCTTCCTTTTTAGACAGCATTACTGCAATATTTAAACTGTGTATTAAATTCTTTTCTTGTGCAATACTCAAACAAACTCAAACGTGCTTGCTTTTTATTTTTCATACTCATTTATATTGTATTTTATTCTGCATTTTTACTACATATTTTGTGTCATATATATATATTTTTTATTTGCTGTTACATAGCTTTTTAGAGCACTTTTGTGGATTTTACGCTTTACAAAATAAATTATTATTATTATTAAGTCCTATTTTCCCTACAAAATGACTTTACCGAATAAAATTGTTCTAATTTACCTCTCTTTTTGGAGGAAGTGTAAATTTCTAAAACATGATATCTTAAAATAAAGAACGTTTAGATGCAACTTGCAAGGCCTGGAAAGTGCCATTTTCGGCAATGTGGGAGGCAGTTTTGGCAAAACCTTTCCTGCTACACTACGCGCCAACAGATGTTGCCGCTCCGCTTACATAGTGTCATGATGGTCCCACCCACTACAAATTTCTTCAAAAAGCATCACTTTGTAACATTTGAACGATATATAATGTTTCCCGATGTTCCCCAACCGTCCCCTTAGAGATTCTACCCAGCCTACGGCCCTGCTCGTGCAATGCTTGAGTAATACCCCGGTCGTCCTTTATTCTGCGATAAACGCAAAGTAGAGCAGTGATGAACCACTAACTATCTTATATCAAGTAAATATGTATTTTTATGTCATATTCTGATTAGATTCCTCTAATAGTCCCACTGATAGTGGTGGTCTTTTCGATCTATCTTATGATGGCGCCAATCATCAATGATCCTTCACTGCCTTGGTTGTTTGCTGCGGTCTTCATTTTGGCCGGTTTTCTTCTCTATTTTCCCTTTGTGAAGATGAGATTGCGTATAAAATGTTTTGGTAAGTTTTTTATGTCAATTTTTTAGAAAATACATGGTATATTAAACGCCATTTGCACAAATGCGTATGCTTATATGTATATAATGTGTAATATTGTGTAAAGGTACTTTGAAGAATTTAATTATGGCAAGCCTTAGTATGGACATAACTGATTACGGTTGAAAGTGAATGTGTTTGATATAGAAGCAAGGTTATAATGAGCCATCTATATGGAAACAACTTAGTTTTAATGATACTTACACATTGACGTAACGTTTTCATCAGACGCCTATACCGAGTCAGACAAAAGACATAGAACCAAATATATATTTGATTTAACATACTTAGAGTCTCAATTGTGCAGCTGGTTGCATTTCATTTTAAATAATTACGTAGCCACGAGATTGAATATGTTAAAGAAAGAAATGTCTGATTGTCTGACACAATTAGTTTTTGTTTAGTCTACTTATATAGGGACAATGATATAAAAATGATATCAATTACTTTCATTCATTTTCTAGGTTATATAACTCGATTCTTGCAGAAGTTGCTTCTATCGGTTCCATCTCGTTTTGTTTCTCCAGAAGAGGATGTGAATAAATCAACAGATTCGTAGTAATACAGCAATTTACATGTAATATACGACACGGTGATGTCATATATATATAGACACTTACTTGCCATCACGATCGATGGATTCATGAGACAAGTGGCTCGTTGTGTTAAATCCTATCAGATAGTGTTTTAAGTCTCATGAATGGATAGGCCAATTACCCACACAGTGGAACGGTGCGGTAGGCTACAAGGCCAAGAACACATTAAAGATATACCATACAATACTCTTGAACAAAATACTCCATGAAGTTCTTCGTTAAATCGAAACGATGTACAATTAGAGTGCCGCTTGTTTCCAAGAGTTATGACAACAAATGGGCTATGGTGGATACTTCAGCCATATGACGGCTAATTATCCCTTGAGATAAAGTGACAATAACTTTCGTATGTATGTAAATTAGACTGCATGTGGTAGGTATACATCATTGATATGACACTCATATATGTTATATGCCTCCTTTGAAAAGTAATATACACTTTAGGCCCAGGAATTTTTGACGAGTTCTATGTAAAATCCCTTCAAGCAACATGCATATCTACTTCATTATTCTCAAATTTCCCATATTTCACCACATTTCCCCGATTATTCCTACATTTCCCATATTGCTTTGCTTTGAACATCTGCATCAGGCATAAACCCATGAAATATGGAAGAAATGAATGCCAACAAACCCAGACCTATATTTTAATGCACGGGCGCCGGACCGAGTGTCACATTGGTGGGACCTGAAATGGTAGATCCAGGGTGGTCCTTAAGAGGGGAAGGGGGGGGGGGAGTGGTTCATATGTGAACCATATGCTATGTCGTCGTGGAGCTGTGTTAGGGTCTGGAGTGAGAAATTTCGGTAAGATATTGTGGGTGAATATTTTTTTATATCGTTGTTTGTTACATGCAAACAGCAAACGCTTAAAATATTTCCACGTTTTCTTCAAAATTTGAAATTATACCTAACTATAACAATGAACAAACCAAATTATCGTTTGTCATAGAACTAAACAGGTCAAAAAGTAATTAAAACAATAAATGAAGTTAATTACCACTATTTGTTATCAATTTAATCGTTTTACTGGAGTACAAAGATAAGAATATTTTACATCTGGCAATGTCAAGGTCAGTCCTGTAGGCAACTGATTGGTTATGTAATATAGTTAATTAGTTAGTTAGTTGAAATTGCTGTTTTGTTCCGACTTTCCAAATTACTTCCGAGACAATCTTACATCGATATTCCGGTGGCTGAAGTTAATGGCTAAAAAAATTTGCTGGAAATTTCTGAATCTTTAGGTCAAATGTAAACCCATATAGCATTTTGTATGGCGAAGATATGCATTTTTCAAAGTTTTTATGGTAATTTATAAATGTATGTTTCAACAACAAAGTAAATGATGTCATCACCGTAATTCTCCTTATTTTGTTTATTTTTTTGCTTTGTGATGTTTAATTTACTTATTTACCGAGGAAAATAATTTATTTGTCTACAGCAGTTGCATTTTTTTAATCAAATTCTTATTACCAAGACCATTGACAGCTATGCAAGCATTTCAAGTACATCGGGTTGCAAGGATACATGTACAAGAAGATTATAAAAGGGAAGATAAAACTATTAAAAAACATTTGCCGTGGTGACGTCACAGGCCACCACATGTGGGCCACATCAGGGGAGAATCGAGGTGCAAAGCCAGTCAAATCACGTTTACATTTAATAAAAAATAGCTCGGGTTATGAATGAGATACTAAGATGGGACTTTCACTAACACTGTGGCATATTTTTCGTTTTGATAAAAGTGTCAAACTGGTGGATTGTAATTGATAGATTATATCGCACAGAAGGAAATAATATCCAGTAACTATTTAATAGTTTGATTTTTGTCTGTACGTCATTTATTCCTTGAGTTTAGCAATAATTGAATCTCTGCAGTAAAAATCATAGTTGTCAAATACGTTTGTGATACTGTTTCAGAAGAACAGTTAAGCGGATCTTATCGCATGGTGGAACAGTGATGCATGGAAACGTTTAAAATGTAACCTTTTTTTTTTTTTTTTTTTTAATTACTCCCTGAGTAAAAAGTTGACAATATAAACACCACGATAGGAGATATATAAGTTGCTTAGAAGCTCATTAGAATTTGTCCAAAGGTTACAATCCAATTGTGTTTACAGATAATTTGCCAGTCATACATAAAAACAATAGGCGAGGTTATCACACTTGTGTGAATGTTCACGTATAGAGTAAAACTAGTCAGTAAAACACGCCCTTTATTACTTGATTCCCCCATAAAGTGGATATATAGCGGAAGACCCCGCGTTAAAACGACAGGAGTAATATTTTCATTTGACGTCACAGAGGTAAGATATTGATAAATGTTGTCTCCAACTCAAGTTTTGGTTTTATAACGTTTTATTACGGCACATGGCATTTCTTAAAGTTGTTTTGTGTTACAGTTACGGCAAACAACGGAAATGTAACGGAAAATTAGTTTTACCTTTATATACTCTTCATAGAGGAAGTACAGCATACTGCTCAAGAGAGGTTTCTTGTTTTTATTTCACTGGTGCATAGTATTAAGTTAGCTTTCACTACGAAGCGATTTTTTACTTCCAAAAATTTATTATTCAGATATTTGGTTATGTGTCTTAAATTCGACATCATTGAGGAGAAGCTGTAACATGTTTCGAAACAAACAGTATCATTACGCGGTAGGTGGGGTCGTGACTAGGCAGGGGCAAGGGGGGGGGCATGCCTCTCCATCTGCCATTCACAGGTTACGGGACATGAGTATGGTGCTCCCAATTAAGTTGTTGATGCCCATCCTACTCATTATTCATTGCTACGGGCCTGAGTGGGTGTGGTGGGGCATATGGGGCGGTATGTAGAGGTTTTACAGTCAATTTTGTGTTCTGTTGGTAAATTAGCGTATTAATTACCGGCGGTAGATGCGGGTGTAGGGTGCGTATAAATCTGATCTGTAGAAATATTATTAAACTATCATTTGTAGGCACGGAATCGAAAAAAGGGAACAATTTTGTAATGTTTGAGGTAACTTTATGGTATGTAATCAAATCAAAGTCACACGCCCCAGTGCCTATCGACGTTGTAACCCCACCACCACCCCCACACCCTTCCAGATTGGTCCCTATCCCGCTCCCAGTTTGGCGTAAAAGTGTTTCAATTCATCGGAGGGAGTTGGGAGGGTCGACAGTTGTTTATAAGGATTAAATAATTCAAAATTGTGTTTGTTCCAACGAATGAGACATCATAACAAGTATTGATCTAGATCTTTAGCAGATGAAACCACGTTTTTTTTTCGTCATTTATCTTCCTCTTATATCGGCAGTATAGAAAAATTATAATTGGAACAGTTACATAACATAACCTATTATATAACTTGTAAATTCTGCATTTATGTTTTAGTGTAAATATTTATGGCTATGTATGAAAGTGACCTACTGATTTTGAAAGTATAATACATTTGATAACTTCCATTATCATTTTAATTTAAGAATTAATACAATGAAATGCCGTATGTCTTTGCATGTACCGGTATATAACAAAATGACATCAGTGATCAATATAAAATATTTGATAATCTTGGTATGTATTCACTTATGATTAGGCCTATGTCATGGAGAATCGTTTGTAAGACTTGGAGATGAATTGCATCATGCTTTTACACTGTGAAAACAACCCCATATCGCATACAGCCAATTAATTAACCTAACCGACAGACGCTGTCGACACAGAACAGAGATAGGCTACAAGTAGAACTCAATGTTTGCTCTCCTAAGTCAATCAGATACTGTTTAAACATACACAAGTGTAGTGGTCTTCCCACAAATTTAATGGTAAAGTATATTTTCTTTGTTTGTTAAGCGCGTTAATTGCTAAAGACCTTATCTGGTAGTTACTGAACAAAGTTCGCATGACCGCCTACAGCTGTTTGATAACCGATTAATTAGGAGAAAGAGTTTGGCGCATGCACAAGCACACGGTGAGATCCGAACACTGATCAGTGTGCAGATCAGTGAGTAGGCCTGTTGCTCCAATCCAGTTAGTGAACAGATCAGTGGATCCGAAGCGCTCATCAACCTTTGCCCTGATCATGCGTAGAATATATTTCATGTTGTCAAGGAACGCGAAATTGTACTGTTTATTCGGTCACAGTCTCGATGGATGTTAGTGGACCGTGATGGGGTGTTGAGAGGAGATCAATTTGTTTGGCTGACGTGGCAAAGGAGGCTTTATCTAGGGTGACTTTTCATACGAAGTATACCTATTCCCTTTCGAAGTGACTCGTGATAACTAACATGACGTAACACGTTAACAGTATCGAAGTAAAAGCAATGGGTGTGATAGGTGGATCAAGTTGTGTGGGGTTTATTATTCAAGGGCGATGTTGAAAACCAAAGCAAACGATTATAGGCATTATTTAGAGTAATTGGTCAAAAAGTCTCTCACAAATGATAACTACATTACCATAGAACCACCTCCACCACCACCACTAAAAAAAAAAGAAATTGAATTCCATTTCTGAAGTTCTAGTCGAATCATTAACAATTTTTTTCCCTGACCGTTGACCCGAGACTTGACGCGAGTTAAAGGAAATTTTAGTGACTTCACTATAAAGCATAAAGTTTGTACCAATGAATTTCTTTAAAATCTATATTTAAGGTATCTATATTTGAAGTATCTTTATTGAAGTTCACTGCCTGAAATTATTTCCTTATCTTTTGTATCATCTCTGACCAAATATCACATATTATTTAAACAGAAAAACATGGGTGAGGATAGCAGCATGTCGGGATCTACAAGCCGTTCCATCGATGAAACAAAATATGGCCGAGGGGAGAAGGAAGATATAGCTATCGCCGGTAACGCCGCTGTTGCTGCCAAGGTTGACAAAAAAGGCAAAGTTGGTCTTAAACGTCAGATCACCTTACTGGGTGCTGTTTCCATTATCGTGGGCTCAATGATCGGTTCTGGTATCTTTGTGTCTCCGGTTGGCGTTTTGAGACAAACGGAGAGTGTAGGAATGAGTCTCGTCATCTGGGTACTATGTGGAGCCTTGTCCACAATAGGTAACTATGTAGCACAATCAGTAACGTGCACAATATCTCAAGGAAGAGGGAAAGGGTGGTGGGGGTATTCTAAATTCCCACCGACAGATTTATATAGGGGAGTAGAACTTTTTGTTATGGGTAGGGCGTCCGGGCCCGGAAAATTGGACTAAATCGTCGTCGACCGAATGCAAATGATTTATAACGACTGAACGTTTCACCCCGACTGACGATGAAGTTGGGACCGCGCTACCGCCATCCCTAACTCCACCGATTGTACACGCCACTGTACACAGTTATTTTTGTTGTAACATTGGATTAATTGATCTCAAATATAGGGTAGCGACGTGTCTTGTTTTTTTAAACTGTAACTGTCTGTGAAAACAAATTTATCTTTATTATTGACAGCGAGTGAGATTAACCAATACCAACATATAGATGAGATAAAAATGAGCTTACAAGGGTCGTCGATTCGTGTGAGGGGAGGGAGAAGGGGAAGGGCTGGTTGAGGCTGGGGTTGGGGCTGGCATGTAACTGTATTTTGCGAATCAAGGGGAGTGATGAAGGAAGTTTTGATAGAACAGTAGATGGCATGCGATCTTCCTTTTTTTCTTCTCAGTAGCCGCTAGCACATGCGCTTGTAGTTACCAACGACAACCATACTCTTTTAAAATGATTGACATCTTAGTCCTCGGTCCCAAACTTATAGTTTGAACAGTCTTACGTTAAATATGTGATCGTACCAACTCATCCACCAACTATGGTTTTATATATCTCCACCCCGCGTCTATAAATGTTACTCCTCTATTCGAGGATCCGACTACTTAAGTTAGCTTCTTGTTTACCCTCGCTGACTTACAGTCATGTCTGACTTTGCCATCATATATCTGCCGCACCGTTAAAGTCTAACTTACCATTTCTGACTTACCTATATTTCGTCTTACATATATATGTATATATATTTCTTCCATAGGTGCCCTTTGTTATGCTGAACTGGGAACAATCATCCCTAAATCTGGCGGTGAATTCCCTTACCTCTATGATACCTATGATCCAGCGCTTGGGTTTTTGTACGCGTGGGTGTCGACGATCCTCATGAGGCCATCTTCCCTGTCCATTATCTCGTTGACTTTCGCGGAATATTTTGTCCAGCCGTTCTTTGCAGCGGATGACTGCGATCCGCCATTGATAGTCATTAAGATGATGGGTTGTGTCTGTGTTAGTAAGTAAACGTCACCTCAATTATACCAAAACATATATTCAGTCAGTGAAGATTGTTTAATGTATTAAATGTGAACATGTCCGTTTTACCGCAAACATGTTGCTGCACATACTTCAAAATGCATGCTTCTTCATACACAAGGGCTCCGATATTTACATATTTATATATATATATAGCCTATACTGTATTATACATACTGCTGAAAGCGTACTGAATTCAATAAGTTTTGTGTCTAATTATATGGAATCATGTCACGAATTATACCCCGGGGGAGGGGGGGGGGGGGTAGCAATGGTAGAAATGTGGTCCTATCACATCAGATGTGTAAATTCATAAACAAAACTAAAATATCCTGCTTACATCCATACACTGAACCTTTTAACTTTTCTTTTTCATTACTTGATAGTTTGATATTGAATACTGACATGCACAATCGATGCATGTTAACATAAACTATAAAAAATAAATTAAATAAATTCTAATGGGCAGGGTGGTTGCGATTTATGGAAACCACAATTTTTAGTTTTGGTTTCGATGATAATCGTAACCTTTGCATTCATGATGGTGTGTGTGTGTATGTGTGTGTGTGTGTGCGTTTGTGACGCCCATCTTGTAAACACGATATATGAAGAAGGGAAGGTCGGGAAAATGTAATATTTAGTGTGTATGGAAACCACAATTTTTAGTTTTGGTTTCGATGATAATCGTAACCTTTGCATTCATAATGGCGTGTGTGTATGCGTTTGTGAAGACCATCTTGTAAACACGATATATAAAGTACCACATTGAGTGCAAGTAGCTTATTGTTTTCTGTGGAGGTCAACGGTCATTTGGGGTCACCAGGGTCAAATTGTGAAAACAATATCTCAAGAAGGAAAGCTTGAGCAGATCTCGTATTTAATATGTATATGAACCACATTAAGTACAAGAAACCTACTGTTTTTGTTGGAGGTCAAAGGTCATTTGGGGTCATCACAGGTTAAGTTGTGAAAACTTGTAAACATGATATTGGAAGAAGGGAACCTTGGACAGTCTATATTTGGTTTTTACATGTACCGTACCATAACAAATTTAAGGAGCCTATTATTGCCTTTGGTGGAGGTCATAGGTCATTTGAATTCAACAATAGCCAAACATTTACTCCACTTACCTTTGACCTGTCTCTCTACACTAACACACCTTCCTAAACATAATATCGCAATGGAAGCTTAGACAGATTGCACATTTGGTATGTAGTTGTACCACACTGAGTAGAAGAAGCGTAATGTTGTGGGTGGAGGTCGTTTGACTTCACCAGGGGTCAAATTGTAAATACATGTTTTACACAATATTTCAACAAGGACAGATGTCATATGTAGTATGTTGATGTATCACACTTTGTACAAGAAGCCTGTTTTTGAGGTCAATGGTCATTTCAGGACAGCCTGTGCCATTGTGGGATTATTTGTTTGTCACATCACACTGCTTTTCACTGAATTACTAAGATCAAGTATGTTGTACACCCTCATTAAACCTAACGTTAGATTCATGAAGGAAACTGCTCATGTTACATCATCGAAACCACAATGCATTTTTGCATTCTATTTATTACTTAAAACCAATCCTGTTTTTTGTTAAAACTTTTTTAAAGATATAAATCGAAAGAGTACGTGATTGACGTATTTCATTTATATTGATGTGTCACTTTATAAGCAATCACTACAGTAAACACTTACACAAACAATCACAAATCTGCATGAATAAGTCAGTTTAAAGGTCTCACCGATAACTTCAATTGCATTGTTTCATGATCAAACAAATAAGCTTTATTTGTTCATAACGTATTAAGGACGCGTTAAGACAATGGTGTGTCATGTATAGCCTATTAAAAGGGAAAAAATAGGAAGCAAGAAAAAGACAAACTTCTGGCTGGACTGTGATTCAAACCAGTGACATTAGGATAATGAGTCCTCTGCTCTTTTCAATCCTTATAATAAATAGTTGGCGCGATCCCTAGCCATTTCTTTGTCTTGTAAAAATGGTCACACGAGGTCGTTCAAACTTTCAAATTTCCCGCTGATAGCATGTATTTAACTTCTGTTCTTCAGTATCCAAACATTTTTACCAAACTTCCATTGAGTATTATTCACACTATAACGATTGAGTTCTAAGCACAACCTTGCACTTTAACCAAATTCTAGACCTAATTTATCATCTAAATATGCCTCAGAATGCGCCATTTTATCTCTCAAATCTTTTTATTTTTTTTGGGGGGGGGGGTGGGAGGAGGGGGGGTGAGGAAGGAATCCATGAACCATACACGGGAGTCGGTTTCAACGAGTCTATCTTTCGTCATGATCACCACAATCGCGTGAAGAAAAGTTGCATTTTATTGTTTTGTTTTTCCTTATTATGTTGGAATGAGGCTTGGTTATTGTCATGGTAATGAGCTGCAACTTCTGTATTGTAAATCAAATCGTTGATGCGCTAGAATTGAAAGGAAACTCTGGCTATAGCTGACACGATTCACGATACATCTAAGACCCAGCCCTACATAATCTATAGGAGTATTTTTTAGGATAAACTATTGTACATCATTTTATCATTTTATTTTCTTCCTTTTAATGATAATTATTATTATTTTTTTATTTTTTTTATTTTTTATAGTTCTTATTGTTTTCGTGAACTGTGCGAGTGTGAAAGCGGCCACTAATGTCCAGGTGATCTTCACGGCAGCTAAACTCATAGCTTTGATTATTATCATCATTGTCGGATTCGTTGAGCTCGGGAAAGGTTAGTTCATTTTACAGAAATATATCCATCCAATCTATTTGTTAATAACGAGCTTAAAAATTGGAATGTAACATATAAAATAAACGCATAACAAAATGGGCAATTGTGAAATAGAAAGTCAAGGAGCAAACAGTGTATGCAGAACGAAGAAGGAGATAATGTATAAATCTTTATGAAATACGAAAATAGGAAAACTAATGTAGAAATATGAAATACGACTGTAGTACAGAATGTCAAGAAGACATAGTATTGAATGTCATCCAAATATGTTCTGACGTTAAATTGAAATTTAAAAGTACATGTGCTTTGGTTGAGTTACTATTATAATTATTAAAACAATGAATTAACATTAACATCTTGACCTGCACCGAGGAGGTATACCAAAGTCATCGTCAGTTTAGCTTTAAAGGGTGTGAAGACTCACACAAAAAGAAACGTCTAATGCCGGTAATCTGACCTAGTTTCGAATGAGGTGTAACAGAAGTGTTAGACACCACCATCGATCCCAGAAAATGCACACACAGCTTGCTACCGTCGGTAATTAGACACTAGTGTACAGTCAGTACAAACAGCTGCGGTCAATACCCACAGCACACTGTACACACGATACAGCGATGAACATCTCAGCAGGGAGTTGTTATGGAACATACAACTCCCTGATCTCAGGTCCAGCTAACGATAACAAGGTATCACGTTTCATTACTGTCTGCATTTTGTAGCGACAAGCGAAAAACTTCACTTGCAAGCAACGGAAGGTTAACTTTTTAAAGATGGCGGCACGCTGTTTGGGGCGAGTCTTCGATGCCTTTTAAGGGAGTATTCCGAAAGATTTCATTATTAATTTACACATATTGCAGAGGCAAATACTTTAAACAATGGAAAGGATTGCCCAAATTCTATTTTCTTTACCGCTATTTTGTTGAAATAACACTCAACCATTTAATGTTTTTGTTTCACAGGAAATACCGAATATCTAAATCCGAAAACCTCCTTTAAAGGTTCTTCGTCAAACGTCTTCGCCTACGGGATCGCCTTCTACCAAGGACTCTGGGCATATGATGGCTGGTAAGTGCATCATATCGGGTAAAAGGTTTTTTTTTAATATAAAACTTTAATTAATTGGTAGTTTAAGACGTGATACCCATGTCCCTCTCTTAGCTCATATAGGCAACTGTTTGCTCATAGATCATTATATTGGTTTACATAGCTTCCCCCTTTAAAACAATTATATAATTTTTTAACTTTCTTCCCTTCAATTCTCGCATTGAATTTAATATAAAATAACAAACATATATAACATTATAACTATTATATCTTTCAGGAACCAGTTGAATTTTATCACAGAAGAACTGATAAACCCCTTCAGGTTAATCATGAGCTTTTAAACTTTATCAATTTCTTTATTTACAACTTTTTGGTATCAAACAAACACAAGAAAAGAAAACTTTATAATTGATTGAAAATATTCCTTTTGGCTAACGATGTAAAGCGTAACTGTAATTTTAAAGATTATAACTTATTTTGGTTATCACAGACTGCTGTTAATGAATAAACTACTGCTTGGCACAAAGTCAACATAAAATGTTTGTTTTGAACATCACAGAGCCTAACTACAAAAATTTTCCTCTCGTGGACTGAAATTAATATGAAACATATATAAATAGTTAGCTGCCATTAATATTGTTTACAACCGGTGTTTAATATTACCATAGATAAAAAATATTGTTATTTATATTAATTGTTAATATTTATATTTATATTTCAACATATTTCAAGGTACTTCTTCTAGTCGAATAGCTTTCAGAAAGTGTTTAGATTGCATTGAGTAAATACAACATCTCGAGTGGTTTAAATACTAACCTCTACCTTGAATTTTTGAATGGTTATTTTGCATAATTATGAAAGCATTAACATATCGTCGAAATTCAACGTTCCCGCCCCGAACACGTTTGAAATTTGAACATTAAAATGTAATTGTGGTAATTGAAACAATAAAATAAAGTCAGAGAAATAAAAATAAAAGTTAAATTTGGAGGTAACATTCATTTATGTATAATCAACAACACTATGAATCAAATTTAACTATTGTTTTCTCTTTTGTTAAACAGAAACCTACCTTTGGGTATCATCATTGGTATTCCGCTGGTTACTGTCGTGTATTTGTTGACAAATATTGCCTATTTTGCAGTAATGTCACCAGCCGAGATGCTGTCAACATCCGCCGTCGCTGTGGTGAGATATTTGAACATAGACATACATACATACACACGTATATACATACAAACACACACACATACCATACATATGTACATACACACATACAAACATTTACATACTAAAGTAGAATTAGCAATTAATTGTCCGAGAGGAACTGATGTAAAAATCAAATTCCAGGCTTACTGAGACATGTTTTATGTTGTCAAGTATATCTTCAAAACCTATGAGAACACATACAACGTATATAACTAAATCTGATTTATATGGAAACTTTAAGGTGACGTCAAAATGTTCAAGATGGTTAATATCACATAAAACACTTTTTATTGTTCAAATACAAAAATCATTAGGTAACCAAAAATATATATACCATTGATTCCAATTCCACAATTCGTGTGGGTCTTGTTTTGTTTTTTCTTCTTCTATTTTTCGTTATTTGTTTATTTTTGTCTGTTTGTTTTGGCTACTGATGAGTATACGAGCATTCTTCGCTTAGTGATATGTCTAGGCTGTAAATCCAAGCATTAAACTTAGATATCCAGCAGTCTGACTTTAATCTCCCTCCTGGCTGTTTGCATATTGTATTATTTATCTGCATTGTACATACGGCAGTGGAAGGCGTTTAGGCGAATCAGACCCATCCATGACAAGTATATCATGTACTACAAGAAATGCTTATGATGGACAAGACTTCTCTTCTAGCTCATTTGGGTTGCTGATTATTTAGTTGTTAAGTTTTTAAGTTTTTTATATCATTTAAAATTTAAAGAATGTAAGACGAGGTCAATAATACAAACTCTGTTGAAGGAAAGACTATGATGGACAACTCTCCTAAATAACTACGAACAAATAACATAATCAGGTTTGGGAGATATCATGCTGTTGATTTCCATTCACATATACCTTGTAGAGGACTTCAACAAGTCTAAACATGCCATTACAAACTAAGCAGTTATAAGTTGGGTATTAGCTATTCACATCCCCACCCCCACTCCCACCCCCACCCCTCTTCTTTTTTCTTCTATCATAATTTGGTGTAGATACATTAATTATTTAGAGTTACAGTTTAGAGTTTTATAACTTAAAATTAGTACAATCAATACTTACCCGTTTTTTCCCCGATCTCTCGCAGACCTTTGCTAATCGAACCCTAGGTCCAGTTGCCTGGATTATTCCAGTTTTTGTCTGCTGCTCAACATTCGGTGCTGCAAATGGAACTCTTTTTACAGCTGGAAGGTAAAATAAATAGATTTTTATATATATTTTTTATCTATCAATTATAGCTCATTCTAAGATGCTGTGATGGCGAGAAATTTCTGTCGTGTCAAGAATTAACAAGAATTCGGCTCACCCCCCCCAATTAATAAATCGATTTATTTATTATTATTATTATTATTATTATTATATTTGGCAGTTTCGTAACAATGAAATTACACCACGCATATAAAACTCTTTTCTCTTCCAGATTAGCTTACGTGGCTGGCCGGGAAGGACATACTCTTGAAATTTTATCCATGGTACACACAAAACGAATTACTCCCCAACCCGCTTTGATGTTCACGGTAAGTGTCACACCATTAATTAATCAAAAAATCAATTTTAGAGAAAATGCTGGAAAGCTGTATATGTATGGATATATATATATATATATATATATAGCCTATACATATATCATGATAATTGTATAAACCTTTGTATCAAAATATGTTTCATTCATTTGTACACGATATAGAACGCAGAATGCACGAGACTGGAATGGTGCGTCATTAATATGAAACGGCCAATAGCCATGCAAGTTTGATCATTTATGTCTTTTCCTTTTTCTTGCCAGGGAGTGTTAGCGATTGCTATGTTGATTCCCAATGATTTCGATACACTGGTGAACTATTTCAGTTTCTCTGCTTGGATATTTTACGGCCTTGCTACCCTTGCTGTCATAGTGCTACGGTTTAGGCACCCAAAATGGAAACGACCAGTCAAGGTAACTCAGAATTTAGAAACTCATATAATCGAGGACGCTAGTAAACAATGAACAATTTTGGGGGGAATTGTAAAAGGAAAGGTGATGGGGGTGAGTGAGAGGGAGAGGGAGAGGTGGAGGGTGAGGGAGAGGTGGGGGGTGAGGGAGAGGGAGAAGGAGAGATGGACGGAGAGGGAGAGGTGGAGGGTGAGGGAGAGGTGGGGGGTGAGGGAGAGGGAGAAGGAGAGATGGACGGATAGGGAGAGGTGGAGGGAGAGGGAGAGGTGGAGGGAGAGGGGAGGTGGAGGGAGAGAGGAGGTGGAGGGAGAGGTGGAGGGTGAGGGAGGGGTGGAGGGTGAGGGAGAGGGAGAGGTGGAGGGAGAGGGGGGTGGAGGGAGAGGGGAGGTGGAGGGTGAGGGAGAGGTGGAGGGTGAGGGTGAGGGAGAGGTGGAGGGTGAGGGAGAGGTGGAGGGTGAGGGAGAGGTGGAGGGTGAGGGAGAGGTGGAGGGTGAGGGAGAGGTGGAGGGTGAGGGAGAGGTGGAGGGAGAGGGGAGGTGGAGGGTGAGGGAGAGGTGGAGGGTGAGGGAGAGGTGGAGGGTGAGGGAGAGGGAGAGGGAGAGGGGAGGTGGAGGGTGAGGGAGAGGTGGAGGGTGAGGGAGAGGTGGAGGGTGAGGGAGAGGTGGAGGGTGAGGGAGAGGTGGAGGGTGAGGGAGAGGTGGAGGGTGAGGGAGAGGGAGAGGGAGAGATGGAGGGACAGGGAGAGGTGGAGGGAGAGGGAGAGGTGGAGGGAGAGGAAGAGGGAGAGGTGGAGGGAGAGGTGGAGGGAGAAAGAGAGGGAGAGGGGGTTGCTAACATAGGGTAAGGTTACTGTTTTCAATAGGACGATTCTGTGTGTTGATAGTTTTAAATTATCTTAGTGTGGGATGTAGTCATACACGTTTAATATTTTGTCTCCTATTGTCCTTTTCTTTGTCATGGTAAACAATTAGGTTCCACTGGTACTTCCGATCATATTTGTTATTGCATCGGTTTACCTCGTGATCGCCCCCATTATTGATTCCCCGGAATTTGGTTACCTTTATGCGAGTATCTTCATCATTGCTGGACTGTTCCTGTACTACCCACTGGTTCTCCGTAAATATTCACCAAAAGTGATGGGTATGTATTTTGCTTTTCATTTTCCCTGTTTTTACTATAGATGAAAATATAAATGAATAAATAAATATATATATAATATATATAATATATATAATATATATAATATATATAATATATATAATATATATATATATATATATATATATATTTATATATATATATATATATATACGGTAGCAAAAGAGATACATGCAATGTATTTTTATACGCGTAACGTTAGCACAAGATGTGAAGCTATTGGCCAACAATATACCTTGCCCTTCTTTATTAAATATATATTATTATTATGTCCGAAAGGAACAACCGACCAAACAATTCTCAGTTACAGCTACGGCACGCATGCGCTCTTCCATATCTACTGTAGATATGGAAGAGCGCATGCGTGCCTATACTTTGCAAATATGTATTGGGGCAGACAGCGTTATGATATTTTTTTTTTAATGGTCTGCTAATGTCATCTTGTTCGATAGGGAGGGTGGGGGACAAAAGCTACAGAGATCATAAGACAATAGTTAACCTAATGGAAATATAATTGGTAATGGAATATGGTAATAAACCTGGTTGTTTTCAGGAACTATAAGTAAACCTATGTGCATCAGAATAGGTCACAGTGAGACTATAGAACCTTTCAATCAAAAATGAAACTTTACGTTTTTCAAACCGTGAAGGTTACTTTAACACTGTAAACTTACTATATATGAGCAAAGCTTATACAGCGATGGTTTTCCTTCCAGTAAGCTACACGCCCTATGTAGAGAAAATGGGGACAACTCTCTATATAGAAAAACAAAAACAACAAGGCATGCTTGCATTTTGTATCAACTATTTAGACCACAGCTATTTCATTTTTGAGTGGTTCTCAAGACTGGTGTATACCTTTTGCATTTGTCATAGGAGAATTTTGTCGGCAGCGTGTTATGTTTACATAACAATGTACAGAAAATCAAAGCAAGTCAGCCATCATATATCAAAGTCGTATAACTTCCAACGACCTCTAACCATACATGAATATATGGGACATAACGATCTCCATGACATATTTAATAAAAACCACACCTTATATGCAGACTGACTTTTAACAAAAAGAACAAAACTTCAAAAACTCCAAGTCCAGTGATGAAACAGTGTCTTGCTTGATACGTGTGTGACACCTACCAGCTATAAGTAAATATATACTAACACGTCGTTTCAATATTTGCTTATAACCAGAGACTTGCACTTTTTGAGAGGAAGTTTTTGCCTTTGAGCTACTGGCCCTTGGTAGCTCCAATCTGAAGTTGCTAAAAAGACAATATTGTTAAACTAATAAGATTGCTCATTATTATTTCTTCCCATTTTTTTCGTGACTTGACTGTGATACAAGACAGAATTGCAGGCTAGTAAGGCTTGGTCCTATTTATTGTGAGCTCAATGTGTGTGTAAATGTGTAAATGCAAAAAAAAATATCTATTCATGCGCGCATGAATTATTATACAATGGAGTTATGAAGACATATTTGACACTTGGTCTATAACATGGCTGTCTTCGTCGATATTCTTGAGTAACAACTCTGAAAGCCACTTCATAATTAATCAATTATAGCATATACATTTCCTTTGGAACTCGATTAATCGGCGTCAAAACCTAATTCATTTTCCTTAACATTTTTTTTTTTCATTTCATAGGCCACATCACGACTTTCTTCCAAAGACTATTGCAGGTTGCACCGTCGTATTACGTCGCCCCCGAGGACGACATCAGTTTATCAGAGCAAGAGAAACAAATGTGAATTAGTTTTTGTTTTGTTTTTGTAAAGAAAAAAATAAATGAAATCAAGAACTGTTAAATTTGTTATCCAACTAAAACTTGCTTTCTTACAACGGGTGGAAACAGATGGGGTTTTTTCTCCTATCAATGTTAATATCATATATATTTCCGAGCATTTTGAATATTTACTTTGTGTTTGCTTTGAAAAGAATGATTTCTATATAAATAGGTAGATATGTTATAAACAAACAATAATAGTTCAGAGATTTCAATGTTTACCGAAAATAAACAATATAACATTACATTGAACCATATATTCCTCTTAATCACTGGCTGAGAGAAAATGGCATTTTAAAAATTACCTCAACCCTCAATTCCCAGCCCCCACCCCTGAATGAATATGTAGTAAGATCATGATTATGACGTCACGGATTCGCATTCCTTTCATTCATTAAACCTCGTTTGAACCGCATGTCCCATAGAATTATTGACAGTTGCATGTGACGTAATTAGCCTACAAAAGATTAAATTTAAAATAAAAACAATGACATAAACAGCACGTTTTAAATTTGACTGAAAAGGACATAGTTGTGACGTCACATATTCCAGTTTGCTTCTATTGAGCCTGTGCATAATAAAGAAACTATTGGCGACGACAGATTCCTCAGACTAATTGAAATGTGTATTATTTGGGTGTTTTTTCTTGTTTTAGTGGGGCATGAATAAATTACTTACAGCAGAAGAGGGTTGGCTGGAGGAGGAGGAGGGGGAGGAGGGAGGGAGGGAGGGGAATGGAAGGAGTGGGAGGGGAGTGCAGGAGGGGAGTGTTTCCGACCATGCATTTATAGTAACATGAGTCTGTGTAACATGAGGGTGTTTTCGGAAACCCGGTTCACCGAAAAGAGCTCTTTACAATTGTTTGTTGGACTGTCCAAACAGGGACGCGTAAGTGAACAACGTGAATCCGTGACGTCACACTTTTTTTTTTGGTCGATTGGTTGGTTGGTTGTGGTTTTATTTTGTTAAATCATATAGTTTGGTGTAGTGTTGTTGTCCTTGTTGTGTACTTTTAGAGTTAATTACTAAAAACCAATCGAAGGTATTCTCAACAGTTATTTTAGGATGCCATAAACATATATCCTTCAACAGCCCCAGGCAGGCGAAAATTGCATTCCATGAGGTTAGTTTTCAAACATGAAGTAACTATTTTACAAAGCTTCTTTACTCAGAGTTGTTCATATCAAATATTTTGGCTCTTCCTGCTGGTTCATGTCAATGCAATATGATATTTTAAGTGACTATCAAATTGATTTCTTTATTTTCCAAGAGATAATATCGAATCTTATGTATATTTGGCAATTTTGAGCTGAAATCCACCAGTATTTAGAGACTTGATAAAGATGTCATTAAAAGTGTATTTTCTTTAACAACATACCAAAGTATACGGCCTATATGTTGTGACCTGTAGTTTTGTGTTACGTTCTCGTATTGCTACACAATTACTGTTGACGAAAACTAGCAAGAAGTAATTAAGTTTATTAAATTGTTTTCCTTCATTGTTAACTTTCCATTCTCTAACTTTCATTGTTAACAAATAAGTTTGCTCATGATAATATCAGCTTACTTAATTATCAGATATTCCACTATTGATTATTCGGTAACAATCAATATATTATATCGTTGTAAAAATGTAAAACTAGGATTTTAACAACAAATCTCTAATTGATACATGAGAATATTACATCATACATTTTATGTTTTGATATCCTTCAAACGAAACGATAATTACTTTAGCATTCTTCAGGAAATCATGTCTACTATATAAATTTCAAAATTATGCTGATGTTTACGTCTGTTTTTCTACATTGATTTGCATCTTATTCACGTTTTGGCAAAGTGATCAATGAAAAGTGGTAAGAAGGTTTATATCTGAAATATTGATTTTTAGATATGATACGTAGAGATAAGTAGAGGCAGGGCAGAAAATGTGCATTTAGAAATTATAAACTGGTGTTGTACAATGATATAAAGAAGATGAAACATAAAACACGTCACGAATAAAAGTCAAAGAAAATGGGTGATTAGTTTGTAACTGCTTTTTTGAGAAGTTTATTTTATTGATCATTTGAAAGTTTCTGCATTAATACTCCATGTCATTAATCTATGTAACCATGCGCCTGTTTATGGTTTTATCAATGATAAAATGGGAAAATGTTTTGTTCTTTGTTTGTTTTTGCCCACTATGACCAATCAATTCCTGGTGAGCTTGTATAATTCCTCAAAATGAGTTTTGGAACTTGAAAACCAAACATGTTTTTAGCTAATGTCGTTCAGCCTGAAACGGACACATTATCAAATTATATTAGATCTGGAAGACTCACTCCACTGAAGGAAATCGTATACCAATCATGGAGGGTCATGTGACGTACTCCCTATAATTGTAGCACTCAACTCTTATAGTACTCCTTGAATGTATATTCAGCAACAATTGATGTCATGATCTAGCACCACATTCCGGTAAAGCTACGAGAACAATGGAATATATATATGGCCATGGTCAGGGGCGGCGATTTGTTTCAAATATTGGGGAGGGCATTTGCTTGGGTGCAAGCGAATAACTATCTAAGCGGAGTGCCACCATTGGTTGGCGCGCAGCGTACATGAAAATTTCTGGTTTTGATAGCCCCCAGATCACCGGAAATGGCACTTCTCGGGCTTGAAAATGACCAACCAGATGTACACTTTTGCCTGAGAACCAAGCTTTTCCCAATAGTTTTTTTCATTCAACGCTTAACACGTAGAAAAACTCCTCATACAATTTCAAACATCTTTTAACATTATATGCGACACTGGTCTGTATTTTAAATTGATCATTGACTTAGCTACCATTTCCATAGTAGAGACATTCTGTTATGTATCAGCAAGCCTCGTTGGCGCAGTCGGCAGCGCGTCAGTCTCATAATCTGAAGGTCGTGAGTTCGAGCCTCACACGTGGCAGGCATGCTATCAGTTTTATTCATGAAAGCATGAACTTCTACATACAACGTCTGTTCATTTTTTAAGTTCTGTTTGCTTTTAGGAACGCTTAACACGTAGAAAAACTCTTCATACAATTTCAAACATCTTTTAACATTATAAGCGACACTGGTCTGTATTTTAAATTTATCATTGACTTAGCTACCATTCCAATAGTAGACACATTCTGTTATGTATCAGCAAGCCTCGTTGGCGCAGTCGGCAGCGCGTCAGTCTCATAATCTGAAGGTCGTGAGTTCGAGCCTCACACGTGGCAGGCATGCTATCAGTTTTATTCATGAAAGCCTGAACTTCTACATTCAATGTCTGTTCATTTTTAAATTCTGTTTGCTTTTAGGGACGCTTAATGCGTAGCAAAACTCTTCATACAATTTCAAAAATCTTTTAACATTATATGCGACACTGGTCTGTATTTTAAATTTATCATTGACTTAGCTACCATTTCCATAGAAGAGACATTATGTTATGTATCAGCAAGCCCCGTTGGCGCAGTCGGCAGCGCGTCAGTCTCATCATCTGAAGGTCGTGAGTGCGATCCTCACACATGTTACTAAAATTAATGCAATTTACACCCATTATTCGGAAACTCTTTTGAATATCTGGGATTTCGTAGAATAAACAATTTTTCCAACTTCATGGCTATTTACTGTGACTTATAGGCCTACATTGCTTTAGAAAGATGACCAGGCTCTTTGATAATGTCGTCAAGGAGACAAAGTTTGCTTTCCTACAACATTTATTGATGTGAAAAACACAAATATTTATGTGAAAAAAAAACAAAGAAATGAAATAAATGAAATGAAACATCAAAAGCAATGTAGTTTCTTGGTGAATATGTTTGAAATTGAAATATAATGTAGCCTCTATTACAATATGTATTTATACCATTATTATGATTGTTTTCCTTTAAAGGGTGGGCTTGCCATACTAATGGTGATTCCTAATATTTTTGAGTCTTTGGTGAACTACTTTAGTTTCACGTCTTGGATGTTATATGGACTTTCATGTCTCGCTCATATTGTACTTCGATTTACCCATCCGGAATGGAAAAGACCAATCAAGGTGAGATCAACAACTAAGCATCTTTTTATCAATTAGAAAAAATGACATAAAATCTAAGATGGACATCATAATTAACATAATTAAATCATATTTTCAACTAAAATGACCATCTTCAACGATTAGTAGCGATAAATTTATTGAATTAACAGGTATGCAATAACGTGAGTTTTCTACATGTCCATTATTGGGGAATCGGTTGTGTTCTGTATTTTGTGAGAAGTTGCGTTAGGCCGCGGGGATATATGAATTGCCACGGCTTTAACATTGCCTCCAAGATAAACAGTTGCAATAAAAAAAAACGTATTTAGTTAAATATTCGACTTACAAAGTCAACATGTTTGAATGTTGACATTTTATTTCAATACGGTAGGCTGCCTTAACTGACTTACTGACGCGACAAAAGGACATAAAGGGACATCCAAAGTGACACAATAAGATTATTTACTGAATTAACCCATGTTCATTCATACTTGATAACAACTTCTCGAATCTGATTGGCCCGTTGTCGTCAGCTGACAGTGCATGAAGCAATGGATAACGCACGATTAGTTGCAACAACAACAATAACAGCAAAACTCGATGAGCTTATTTCCGATCCCAGCTGGCTGCCTAAGCTAATTCAAAGCGAACAATCACAAAACTTCTGCGGAATTTATCCTTAACTGACATGTTAGCTAATAGTAGTTGTACAAGAGGTCATAGTCTTAAGCTCCAAAAGTCACAAAGTAGAATTAATATTCGGCATAACTTTTTTCTAATAGGGTTGTGAATGAGTGGAACGGTTTGCCTTACAAAGTTGTACTTGCAAGTAGTGTGAATGGGTTGAAGAATGCTTTGGACAAGCACTTTAAGCATTGTAATCGGGTCTGAGTGTTTATGTCTTCAGCTTTTTTCCCCTCTCCTACAGGGTCCTTGATGGGGACTTGAGTGTCCCTCCTGATACTTTTTTTTCCTACTAAACTAAACTAAACTAGATCAAGTGAGATATGACAACAAACCCCTCCGTGTATACACCCCTTGGCCAAATTATGACCCAAATTTCCGAGAAAATGCTGGCATTAAAGTTATTTATATTATGACGTTAAGAGGCCATCGAAACAAACGTAGGCATAACGTTAGTAATACTATCAGAAGTTATTGGAGGCTTCGAAGAAACAAACGAAGCAATGTTCGAAAAGTCCTGAAAGCAGCACTGAATACAAGGAATCGAAAGACAGTTATTGTCCACAGTTGACTAGCCAATGGTAGAGCATTGTCGATATTAAACCTTACGTAACGTCTAACTGATAGGCCTAGCCTAGCCTAGCCTAAAGCCTACCGTTACTGATCGGGAGTACAGCAACTTATGTATTCAAGAAATGCACGTTTCAAGGAACATTAATGAGTCATTCTCCAATCGAAGTAAATGTTTCATGTACTGGTTCACACTATTTTCCGTCCCATCAAATGTTAAAGCCATCGTACTGCAAAAGTCAACTGTTGGTTTAAAAACTCCCTTCATGGAATTGTTCATTGTTACATTGTTACTATGTTTTGAGACTTTAAACTATTGTTAAAGTAAGGAACACGAGGTATCCTTTCGAGACAATAGCTGGTTAGTTTTCTTTTATAGCTTTTATTAAAATTGTAACATTCTGAGATGAAACTGAATGTTAATTTATCGCACGATAATGCACTCACGGGGGTATTACCCTATATCGCCGGATTCACTCGGGCTACGGCCTCGCCAGGGCCGTAATCTGCGGGGTGGATGATGGGGGGAGCTGCCCCCTGAGATTTCCACTTCCTAAATAATGATAACACAAACCTAAAAATTAATTTACACATAAATTCCCAATATGGCTTCCCCTCAGCATATAAACGCTACGGCTTCCATCAGAAAGCCCTAGCGAATTACCTGTGTAAATAATGAATAAAGCAGAGCTTATAAAGTAACGTTCAGTCCAAGGACCTTGTGCGTGAGTTTAGCACACAAACGCTGCCTACAAACCTCCTTAAGCAGTATGTGACACCTCTCTTGTCAGTTATCAGCACTATTGTGAACATTGTGAACATTGTGAACTATTGTGAACAACTCCCTCATAACTGGCGATGTACCATCCGCTTTCAAGCTCGCCCATGTGCCACCACTCATTAAGAAACCCTCGCTGGATGCCACCGTTCTCTCAAATTATAGGCCAGTGTCAAACCTTCCATTTGTATCAAAGGTTCTAGAAAAAGTTGTGTCATCCCGTCTCATATCCTATCTTGAACACAATGGTCTACAGGAGACTCATCAATCTGCCTACAGGAAACACCACAGCACTGAGACTGCCCTCGTGCGCATTCAGAATGATCTGATGGTAGCTCTTGGAGGTCAGCAAGCGTGCCTGATGGTTCTGTTAGACCTTTCGGCCGCTTTTGATACGGTCGACCACCTCCAGCTTCTTAGTACACTCAGTGACCTTGGTGTTAAAAGTAGCGCCCTAAAGTGGATGACATCATACCTCAGTGATCGTCAACAGATTGTGTGCCTGGGAAAGGATTCTTCTGACCCTCAGACGTTAGAATGTGGCGTGCCCCAGGGTTCGGTCCTGGGGGCCTGTGCTCTTCACGGTATATACGTCTTCAATGGGTCAGCTCCTTCGCTCGCAGGACATGGACTATCACTTCTATGCAGACGACTCGAGTCTCTATCTTATGTTCCACCCCAATAACATTACTATCACTGTACATCGTCTAGAGAAGTGCATAACCTCAGTTCGGCAATGGATGTCACAGAAATGCCTAAAAATGAATGACTCAAAGACTGCGGTGCTTCTAATATCATCAAAGCATCTGGCCAGAAAGATAGAGTGTCCAAGCATCATTATTGGTGACCATCAGGTGAAGCCTAGTGATGTGGCAAAGAGCATCGGTGTCATAATGGACAAACATGCCTCTATGGAAGACCATATAACATCTGTGTGTCGGTCTGCTCAGTACCATCTCTACAACATCGGAAGAATACGAAAATACCTCACCAGAGAAGCCACAGAGCAGTTAATCCATGCTTTCATAACATCTAAACATTACTGCAATGCACTTTTCTGTGGACTACCAGTTAAACAAATAAAACGACTGCAAAGGCTCCAAAACATAGCAGCAAGGATTGTTACACTAACAAGAACATCTAGTCACATTACCCAGTATTGCATGAACTTCATTGGCTGCCAGTATCTCAGCGGATTAGGTTCAAAGTCCTTCTTCTTGTTTTCAAGTGCCAGAACAACATGGCACCTCCATATCTGCAAGATCTGATCCGTCCTTATCAGCCAACAAGAGCCCTACGTTCTGCTGGTCATAGTCGTCTGGAGGTGCCGATCACCAAGACAAACAGCTATGGGAACAGAGCTTTTTGCGTGGCTGGGCCACGCCTCTGGAATGAGCTGCCAGCTGAACTCAGAACTGTTTCTAGTCTTACGACATTCAAGTCAAAGCTGAAAACCTTCCTTTTTAGACAGCATTACTGCAATATTTAAACTGTGTATTAAATTATTTTCATGTGCAATACTCAAACAAACTCAAACGTGCATGCTTTTTATTTTTCATACTCATTTATATTGTATTTTATTCTGCATTTTTACTACATATTTTGTGTCATATATATATATTTTTTATTTGCTGTTACATAGCGTTTTAGAGCACTTTTGTGGATTTTACGCTTTACAAAATAAATTATTATTATTATTAAGTCCTATTTTCCCTACAAAATGACTTTACTGAATACAATTGTTCTAATTTACCTCTCTTTTTGGAGGAAGTGTAAATTTCTTAAACATGAGATCTTAAAATAAAGAACGTTTAGATGCAACTTGCAAGGCATGGGAAGTGCCATTTTCGGCAATGTGGGAGGCAGTTTTGGCAAAACCTTTCCTGCTACACTACGCGCCAACAGATGTCGCCGCTCCGCTTACATAGTGTCATGATGGTCCCACCCACTAAAAATTCTTTAAAGAGCCCCTTGTGTATGTACTCACATCAAAAGCATCACTTTGTAACATTTGAACGATATATAATGTTTCCCGATGTTCCCCCAACCGTCCCCTTAGAGATTCTACCCAGCCTACGGCCCTGCTTGAGTTATCCCCCGTTCGTGCATTGTTCTGAGATAAACGCACGGTAGACCATTGATTAAACTCCTAAATATATCATATCAAATAAATATGTGTTTTTAATTTCATATTCTGATTAGATTCCTCTAATAGTCCCACTGATAGTGGTGATCTTTTCGATCTATCTTATGATGGCGCCAATCATCAATGATCCTTCCCTGCCTTGGTTGTTTGCTGCGGTCTTCATTTTGGCCGGTTTTCTTCTCTATTTTCCCTTTGTGAAGATGAGATTGCGTATCAAATGTTTTGGTAAGTTTTCTTGATAAAGATTTTAGAAAATACGTGGTTTATTAAACGCCAATTGCACAAATGCGTATGCTTACATGTATATAATGTGTATTATTGTGTAAAGGTACTTTGAAGAATTTAATTATGACTAGCCTTAGTATGGACATAACTGATTACGGTTGAAAGTGAATGTGTTTGATATAGAAGCAAGGTTAATGAGCCATCTATATAGAAACAACTTAGTTTTAATGATACTTACACATTGACGTAACGTTTTCATCAGACGCCTATACCGAGTCAGACAAAAGACATAGAACCAAATATATATTTGATTTTATATACTTAGAGTCTCAATTGTGCAGCTGGTTGAATTTTATGTTTTAGTAATTAGCCACATTGAATTTGTTAAAGAGAGAAAGGGCTGATTGTCTGACACAATTAGTTGTGTATAGTCTACTTATATAGGGACAATGATATAAAAATGATATCAATTACTTTCATTCATTTTCTAGGTTATATAACTCGATTCTTGCAGAAGTTGCTTCTATCGGTTCCATCTCGTTTTGTTTCTCCAGAAGAGGATGTGAATGAATCAACAGATTCGTAGTAATACAGCAATTTACATGTAATATACGACACGGTGATGTCATATATATATAGACACTTACTTGCCATCGCGATCGATGGATTCATGAGACAAGTGGCTCGTTGTGTTAAATCCTATCAGATAGTGTTTTAAGTCTCGTGAATGGATAGGCCAATTACCCACACAGTGGAACGGTGCGGTAGGCTACAAGGCCAAGAACACATTAAAGATATACCATACAATACTCTTGAACAAAATACTCCATGAAGTTCTTCGTTATATCGAAACGATGTACAATTAGAGTGCCGCTTGTTTCCAAGAGTTATGACAACAAATGAAAGTAGGCTATGGTGGATACTTCAGCCATATGACGGTTAATTATCCCTTGAGATAAAGTGACAATAACTTTCGTATGCATGTAAATTAGGCTGCATCATTGATATGACACTCATATCTGTAATATGCCTCCTTTGAAAAGTAATATACACTTTAGGCCCAGGAATTTTTAACGAGTTCTATGTAAAAACCCTTCAAGCAACATGCATATCTACTTCATTATTCCCAAATTTCCCATATTTTACCACATTTCCCCGATTATTCCTACATTTCCCATATTGCTTTGCTTTGAACATCTGCATCAGGCATAAACCCATGAAATATGGAAGAAATGAATGCAAACAAACCCAGACCTATATTTTAATGCACGGGCGCCGGACCGAGTTTCACATTGGTGGGACCTGAAATTGTAGATCCAGGGTGGTCCTTAAGAGGGGAAGGGGGGGGGGGGGAGTGGTTCATATGTGAACCATATGCTATGTCCTCAGGGAGCTGTGTTAGGGTCTGGAGTGAGAAATTTCGGTAAGATATTGTGGGTGAATATTTTTTTATATCGTTGTTTGTTACATGCAAACAGCAAACGCTTAAAATATTTCCACGTTTTCTTCAAAATTTGAAATTATACCTAACTATAACAATGAACAAACCAAATTATCGTTTGTCATAGAACTAAACAGGTCAAAAAGTAATTAAAACAATAAATGTAGTTAATTACCACTATTTGTTATCAATTTAATCGTTTTACTGGAGTACAAAGATAAGAATATTTTACATCTGGCAATGTCAAGGTCGGTCCTGTAGGCAACTGATTGGTTATGTAATATAGTTAATTAGTTAGTTAGTTGAAATTGCTGTTTTGTTCCGACTTTCCAAATTATTTCCGAGACAATCTTACATCGATATTCCGGTGTCTGAAGTTAATGGCTTAAAAAGAATTGCTGGAAATTCTGAATCTTAAGGTCAAACGTAAACCCATATAGCATTTTGTATGGCGAAGATATGCATTTTTCAAAGTTTTTATGGTAATTTATAAATGTATGTTTCAACAACAAAGTGAATGATGTCATCACCGTATTTCCGCTGATTTTGTTTTTGTTTTGTGATGTTTATATTACTTATTTACCGAGGATAATAATATATTTGTCTACAGCAGTTGCATTTTTTTCAATCAAATTCTTATTACCAAGACCATTGACAGCTATGCAAGCATTTCAAGTGTATCATGTTGCAAGGATAAATGTACAAGAAGATTATAAAAGGGAAGATAAAACTTTTAAAAGAACATTTGCCGTGGTGACGTCACAGGCCACCACATGTGGGCCAAATTAGGGGAGAATCGAGGGCCAGTCAAACTATACGTTACATTTAATAAACATAACTCGAGTTATGAACGAGATACTAAGATTTTTCTTTTCCATATAAGTGGCACATTGGTGGATTGTAATTGATAGATTATATCACATTTTTTAACTTTAAATCTGTTAACTACAGAAGAAAATAACATCCAGTAACTATTTAATAGTTGTATTGTTGTGTGTAAGTCATTTCTTGAGTTTAGCAATAATTAAATCTCTGCTATAAAAATCATAGTTGTCAAATACGTTTGTAATATTGTTTCAGCAGAACAGTTAAACGAATCTTATCGCAAGGTGGGACAGTGATGCATGAGAACGTTTAAAATGTATCGTTCTGTTTAATCACTCCTTATGTAAACAGTTGATAATATAAACACCACGATAGGAGATAGATAAGTTGCTTAGAAGCTCTTTAGAATTTGTCAAAAGGTTACAATCCAATTGTGTTTACAGATAGGCGAGGTTATAACACTTGTGTGAATGTTCACGTATAGAGTAAAACTAGTCAGTAATACACGCTCTTTATTACTTGATTCCCCCATAAAGTGGATATATAGCGGAAGACCCCGCGTTTAAAACGACAGGAGTAATATTTTCATTTGACGTCACAGAGGTAAGATATCGAAAAATGTTGTCTCCAACTCAAGTTTTGGTTTTATAACGGTTTATTACGGCACATGGCATTTCTTAGAGTTGTTTTGTGTTACAGTTACGGCAAACAACGGAAATGTAACGGAAAATTAGTTTTACCTTTATACTCTTCATCGAGGAAGTACAGCATACTGCTCAAGAGAGGTTTCTTGTATTTTATTTCACTAGTGCATATTTTATTGACTATTAAGTTAGCTTTCACTATACGAAGCGATTTATTTCTTCCAAAAATTTATTATTCAGATATTTGGGTATGTTTCTTAAATTCGACATCATCGAGGAGAAGCTGTAACATGTTTCGAAACAAACAGTATCATTACGCGGTAGGTGGGGTCGTGACTAGGCAGGGGAAAAGGGGGGGGCATGCCTCTCCATCTGCCATTCACAGGTTACGGGACATGAGTATGGTGCCCCCAATTAAGTTGTTGTTGCCCATCCTACTCATTATTCATTGCTACGGGCCTGAGTGGGTGTGGTGGGGCATATGGGGCAGTATGTAGAGGTTTTCCAGTCAATTTTGTGTTCTGTTGGTAAATTGGCCTATTAATTACCGGCGGTAGATGCGGGTGTAGGGTGCGTATAAATCTGATCTGTAGAAATATTATTAAACTATAATTTGTAGCCACGGAATCGAAAAAGGGGCCCAATTTTTATAATGTTTGAGGTAACTTTGTGGTATGTTATCAAATCAAAGTCACACGCCGCAGTGCCTATCGACGTTTGAGCCCCCACACCCTTCCAGACTGGTCCCAATCCCGCTGCCACTTTTGGCGTAAAGTGTTTCAATTCATCAGAGAGAGTTTGGGGGGGGGGGGGCGTCGGCAGTTGTTTTATAAGGATTTGAATAATTCAAAATTGTGTTTATTCCAACGAATGAGACATCATAACAAGCATTAGTCTATATCTTTAGGAGGTGAAACCACCTTTTGTTTCGTAATTTATCTTCCTCTTATTTCGGCTATATAGAAAACTTATAATTGGAACAGTTACATAACATAACCTATGATATGACTTGTGTATTCTGCATTTATGCTTTAGTGTAAATATGTATGGCTATGTTTGGGATATAATTTAAAAAAAAATAGATATGCCAATGAATTAGCTTATAAGTGAATTAAAACGTCAGTTATTTAGTGTACAGACATATAAATTAGTCTTAAAACAATGCGTCGTGAACACAAACGGTCCTTTCCTTCAAGTTATCTTACATAAGACTATCGTTAAGTCCACTGTATACAGGACCATTAGCATCTTACTGAAACAAATCACATCTCCAACTTAAAGCAACAAAAGTCATGTAATCTTTTATTACTATTCATATTTTCATTTTTCTGTTCTTCATCTACCTCCTCCACCCCTCCACTCCGCCCCCATCCACAACAGAATTGCTAGAAAAGAATAAAGCCATTTCATTTATTGTGTTTTTTTTCACAACAACTTACAAGTAGAAAAAACCACTTTAAAGAACATCGGGTTAACAGTACATGTCGTGAAAACGGAATTGTGCTAAATATAAAGGCCTGGTGGGCTGATGAGAGCACACTCCCCGAATGTAACAGAACCCAAAGAAATTTATAAATAATACATAACAGACACAGACAAGTTACGTAACTTAACTAGAACACTATACCAATCCCTACCCTACTCACCCCTTCCCAACGACCACCAGCAACCCCCCCCCCCTCCATCCCATTGAGAAGCTACGATGAGGATTCTTAGTATATATTTGTCATGTAACGTCTTAAAAAACATTTCTAAAAGACTTCACATAGTCACCAATAATGGGCTAGATAGCTCAAACAGGATTTGGAAAATGACTTTGCTTTTCCAATTTGTTGATAATTTTCGAGTCAGACTTCCGTTTTTCAATTACTTATGATAACAAAAACTACTTATCATAACTTGAATTATTGAATTGGGCCTATACAGTGTATGGTAAATGGAATTGACATCAATTTTGAACCACGCAAAGGTGGGTATGTACATTTTTACAATTTATGACTTTTTCAGACGCAACATATTTTGAAACCATTTTGAAAAAGGACCTCCTTTGGATTTTATGAAAGTGACCTATACTGATTTTGAAAGTATAATACATTTGATAACTTCCATTATCATTTTAATGTTAAGAATTAATACAATGAAAATGCCGTATGTCTTTGCATATACCGGTATATAACAACATTACATCAGTGATCAATATAAAATATTTGATAATCTTGGTATGTATTCACTTATGATTAGGCCTATATCATATAGAATCGTTTGTAAGACTTGGAGATGAATTGCATCATGCTTTTACACCGTGAAAACAACCCCATATCGAATACAGCCAATTAACCTAACCGACAGACGCTGTCAACACAGAAAAGAGATAGGCTACAAGTAGAACTAAATGTTTGCTCTTCTAAGTCAATCAGATACTTTTTAAACATACACAAGTGTAGTGGTCTTCCCACAAATTTAATGGTAAAGTATATTTTCTTTGTTTGTTGAGCGTGTTAATTGCTAAAGACCTTATCTGGTAGTTACCTTTGACCTGATCATGCGTAGTAACTATTTCATGTTGTCAAGGAACGCGAAATTGTCATGTTCATTCGGTCACAGTCTCGATGGATGTTAGGTGACCGTGGGGTGTTGAGAGGAGATCAATTTGTTTGGCTGACGTGCAAAGGAGGCTTTATATAGGGTGACTTGTCTTACGAAGTATACCTATTCTCTATCGAAGGGACTCGTGATAACTAACATGACGTAACACGTTAACAGTATCGAAGTAAGAACACTGGGTGTGATAGGTGGATCAGGTTGTGTGGGGTTTATTATTCAAGGGCGATGTTGAAAACCAAAGCAAACGTTGATAGGCATAATTTAGAGTAATTGGTCAAAAAGTCTCTCACAAATGATAACTACATTACCATAGAACCACCTCCACCTCCACCACCACTAAAAACAAAGAAATTGAATTCCATTTCTGAAGTTCTAGTCGAATCATTAACATATTTTTTCCTGACCGTTGACCCGAGACTTGACGGGAGTTAAAGGAAATTTTAGTGACTTCACTATAAAGCATAAAGTTTGTACCAATGAATTTCTTTAAAATCTATATTTAAGGTATCTATATTTGAAGTATATTTATTGAAGTTCACTGCCTGTAATTATTTCCTTATCTTTTGTATCGTCTCTGACCAAATATCACATATTATTTAGACAGAAAAACATGGGTGAGGATAGCAGCATGTCGGGATCTACGAGCGGTTCCATCGATGAAACAAAATATGGCCGAGGGGAGAAGGAAGATATAGCTATCGCCGATAACGCCGCTGTTGCTGCCGAGGATGAAAAAGAAGGCAAAGTTGGTCTTAAACGTCAGATCACCTTACTTGGTGCTGTTTCCATTATCGTGGGCACAATGATCGGTTCTGGTATCTTTGTGTCTCCGGTTGGCGTTTTGAGACAAACGGAGAGTGTAGGAATGAGTCTCGTCATCTGGGTACTATGTGGAGCCTTGTCCACAATAGGTAAATATGTAGCACAATCAGTACCGTGCACAATATCTCAAGGAAGAGGAAAAGGGTGGTGGGGATATTCTAAATTCCCACCGACAGATTTATATAGGGGAGTAGAACTTTTTGTTATGGGTAGGGCGTCCGGGCCCGGAAAATTGGACTAAATCGTCGTCGACCGAATGCAAATGATTTATAACGACTGAACGTTTCACCCCGACTGACGATGAAGTTGGGACCGCGCTACCGCCATCCCTAACTCCACCGATTGTACACGCCACTGTACACAGTTATTTTTGTTGTAACATTGGATTAATTGATCTCAAATATAGGGTAGCGACGTGTCTTGTTTTTTTAAACTGTTACTGTCTGTGAAAACAAATTTATCTTTATTATTGACAGCGAGTGAGATGAACCAATACCAACATATAGATGAGATAAAAATGAGCTTACAAGGGTCGTCGATTCGTGTGAGGGGAGGGAGAAGGGGAAGGGCTGGTTGAGGCTGGGGTTGGGGCTGGCATGTAACTGTATTTTGCGAATCAAGGGGAGTGATGAAGGAAGTTTTGATAGAACAGTAGATGGCATGCGATCTTCCTTTTTTTCTTCTCAGTAGCCGCTAGCACATGCGCTTGTAGTTACCAACGACAACCATACTCTTTTAAAATGATTGACATCTTAGTCCTCGGTCCCAAACTTATAGTTTGAACAGTCTTACGTTAAATATGTGATCGTACCAACTCATCCACCAACTATGGTTTTATATATCTCCACCCCGCGTCTATAAATGTTACTCCTCTATTCGAGGATCCGACTACTTAAGTTAGCTTCTTGTTTATCCTCGCTGACTTACAGTCATGTCTGACTTCACCATCATATATCTGCCGCACCGTTAAAGTCTAACTTACCATTTCTGACTTACCTATATTTCGTCTTACATATATATGTATATATATTTCTTCCATAGGTGCCCTTTGTTATGCTGAACTGGGAACAATCATCCCTAAATCTGGCGGTGAATTCCCTTACCTCTATGATACCTATGGTCCAGCGCTTGGGTTTTTGTACGCGTGGGTGTCGACGATCCTCATGAGGCCATCTTCTCTGTCCATTATCTCGTTGACTTTCGCGGAATATTTTGTCCAGCCGTTCTTTGCAGCGGATGACTGCGATCCGCCATTGATAGTCATTAAGATGATGGGTTGTGTCTGTGTTAGTAAGTAAACGTCACCTCAATTATACCAAAACATATATTCAGTCAGTGGAGATTGTTTAATGTATTAAATGTGAACATGTCCGTTTTACCCCAAACATGTTGCTGCACATACTTCCAAGTGCATGCTTCTTCATACACAAGGGCTCTGATATTTACTGGGTGATATGCCTTTATATATAGCCTATACTGTAATATACATACTGCTAAAAGCGTATTGATTTCAATAAGTTTTGTGTCGTATTATTTGGAATCATGTCCCGAATTATACCCCTATGTACAAGATGGTAGAATGCGGAAGGGGTGGGGTGGGGTGTTGTGGGTGGGGGGGGGGGGTAGCAACGGTATAAATGTGGTCCTATCACACCAGATGTGTAAACTCATAAACAAAACTAAAATATCTCACTATACATCCATACACTGAACCTTTCAAACTTTTTCATTAATTTGATAGTTTGATATTGCTTACTGACATGCACAATCGATGCATGCTAACAAAATATATAAAAAAAATAAAATAAATCCTAATGGGCAGGGTGGTTGCGATTAATGGAAACCACAATTTCTAGTTTTGGTTTCGATGATAATCGTAACCTTTGCATTCATAATGGCGTGTGTGTATGCGTTTGTGAAGACCATCTTGTAAACACGATATATAAAGTACCACATTGAGTGCAAGTAGCTTATTGTTTCTTGTGGAGGTCAACGGTCATTTGGGGTCACCAGGGTCAAATTGTGAAAACGTTGTAAACACAATATCTCAAGAAGGAAAGCCTGAGCAGATCTCATAGTTAATATATATATGAACCACATTAAGTACAAGAAGCCTACTGCTTTTGCTGGAGGTCAAAAGTCATTTGGGGTCATCAGAGGTCAAATTGTGAAAACCTTGTAAAACATGATGTTGGAAGAAGGGAACCTTGGACAGATCTCATAATTGGTTTGTGGATGTACCATATCCAATTTAAGGAGCCTATTATTGCCTTTGGTGGAGGTCATAGGTCATTTGAATTCAACAAACGCCAAACATTTACTCCACTTACCTTTGACCTGTCTCTCTACACTAACACACCTTCCTAAACATAATATCGCAATGGAAGCTTAGACAGATTGCACATTTGGTATGTAGTTGTACCACACTGAGTAGAAGAAGCGTAATGTTGTGGGTGGAGGTCGTTTGACTTCACCAGGGGTCAAATTGTAAATACATGTTTTACACAATATTTCAACAAGGACAGATGTCATATGTAGTATGTTGATGTATCACACTTTGTACAAGAAGCCTGTTTTTGAGGTCAATGGTCATTTCAGGACAGCCTGTGCCATTGTGAGATTATTTGTTTGTCACATCACACTGCTTTTCACTGAATTACTAAGATCAAGTATGTTGTACACCCTCATTAAACCTAACGTTAGATTCATGAAGGAAACTGCTCATGTTACATCATCGAAACCACAATGCATTTTTGCATTCTATTTATTACTTAAAACCAATCCTGTTTTTTGTTAAAACTTTCTTAAAGATATAAATCTAAAGAGTACGTGATTGACGTATTTCATTTATATTGATGTGTCACTTTATAAGCAATCACTACAGTAAACACTTACACAAACAATCACAAATCTGCATGAATAAGTCAGTTTAAAGGTCTCACCGATAACTTCAATTGCATTGTTTCATGATCAAACAAATAAGCTTTATTTGTTCATTGCGTATTAAGGACGCGTTAAGACAATGGTGTGTCATGTATAGCCTATTAAAAGGGAAAAAATAGGAAGCAAGAAAAAGACAAACTTCTGGCTGGACTGTGATTCAAACCAGTGACATTAGGATAATGAGTCCTCTGCTCTTTTCAATCCTTATAATAAATAGTTGGCGCGATCCCTAGCCATTTCTTTGTCTTGTAAAAATGGTCACACGAGGTCGTTCAAACTTTCAAATTTCCCGCTGATAGCATGTATTTAACTTCTGTTCTTCAGTATCCAAACATTTTTACCAAACTTCCATTGAGTATTATTCACACTATAACGATTGAGTTCTAAGCACAACCTTGCACTTTAACCAAATTCTAGACCTAATTTATCATCTAAATATGCCTCAGAATGCACCATTTTATCTCTCAAATCTTTTTATTTTTTGGGGGGGTGGGAGGAGGGGGGGTGAGGAAGGAATCCATGAACCATACACGGGAGTCGGTTTCAACGAGTCTATATAGGGCCGTACTATCTTTCGTCATGATAACCACAATCGCGTGAGAAAAAGTTACATTTCATTGTTTTGTTTTTCCTCAATATGTTGGAATGAGGCTTGGTTATTGACATGGTAATGAGCTGCAACTTCTGTATTGTAAATCAAATCGTTGATGCACTAGAATTGAAAGGAAACTCTGGTTATAGCTGACACGCACGATTCACGAAACATCTAAGACCCAGCCCTAATTTAATCTTGGGAGTATTTTTAAGGATTAACCATTACACATCATTTTATCATTTTATTTTCTTCCTTTTAATGATAATTATTATAATTTTTTGTTTATAGTTCTTATTGTTTTCGTGAACTGTGCGAGTGTGAAAGCGGCCACTAATGTCCAGGTGATCTTCACGGCAGCTAAACTCATAGCTTTGTGTATTATCATCATTGTCGGATTCGTTGAGCTCGGGAAAGGTTAGTTCATTTCACAGAAATATATCCATCCAATCTATTTGTAAATAACGAGCTTAAAAAATGGAATGTAACATATAAAATAAACGCATAAAATATAGGCGATTTTGAAATAGAAAGTCAAGGAGCAAACAGTATATGCAGAACGAAGAAGGAGATAATTTATACATCTTTATGAAATACGAAATATGAAAAAATAATGTAGAAATATGATATAAAACTGTAGTACCGACTGTCAAGAACACAACATTGTTGAATGTCATCCAAACATGCTCTGACGTTAAATTGAAATTTAAAAGTACATGTACTTTGGTTGAGTTACTATTATAATTATTAAAACAATGAATTAACATTAACATCTTGATATGCACCGAGGAGGTATACCAAAGTCATCGTCAGTTTAGCCTTAAAGGTTGTGCAGACTCACGCAAAAAGAAACGTCTAATGACGGTAATCTGACCTTATTTCGAATGAGGTGTAACACAAGTGCTAGACAACACCATCGATCCCAGAAAATGTACACACAGCTTGCTACCGTCGGTAATTAGACACTAGTGTACAGTCAGTACAAACAGCTGCGGTCAATACCCACAGCACAGTGTACATACGATACAGCGATGAACATCTCAGGTCCAGCTAAAGATAACAAGGTATCACGTTTCATATACTGTCTGCATTTTGTAGCGACAAGAGGAAAACTTCACTTGCAAGCAACGGAAGGTTAACTTTTTAAAGATGGCGGCACGCTGTTTGGGGCGAGTCTTCAATGCCTTTAAGGGAGTATTCCGAAAGATTTCATTATTAATTTACATATATTGCAAAGGCAAATACTTTAAACAATGGAAAGGATTGCCCAAATTCTATTTTCTTTACGGCTATTTTGTTGAACTAACACTCAATCATTAAATGTTTTTGTTTCACAGGAAATACCGAATACCTAGATCCGAAAACCTCCTTTAAAGGGTCTTCGTCAAACGTCTTTGCCTACGGGATCGCCTTCTACCAAGGACTCTGGGCATATGATGGCTGGTAAGTGCATAATATCCTTTAAAAGGTTTTTTTAATAAGAAAAAACTTTAATTAATTGGTAGTTTAAGAGGGGTACCCATGTCCCTCTCTTAGCTCATATAGGCAACCGTTTGCTCATAGATCATTATATTGGTTTACATAGCTTCCCCTTTAAAACGATCATGTTAAATATTTTACTTTTTACCGTTCAATTTTTCGCATTGAATTTAATATAAAATAACAAACATATATAACATTATAACTATTATATCTTTCAGGAACCAGTTGAACTTTATCACAGAAGAACTGATCAACCCCTTCAGGTTAATCATAAGCTTTTAAGCTTTATCAATTTCTTTATTTACAACTTGTTTGGTATCAAACAAACACAAGAAAAGAAAACTTTATAATTGATTGAAAATATTCCTTTTGGCTAACGATGTAAAGCGTAACTGTAATTTTAAAGATTATAACTTATTTTTGTTATCACAGACTGCTGTTAATGAATAAACTACTGCTTGGCACAAATTCAACATAAAATGTTTGTTTTGAAGATCACAGAGTCTAACTACAACAATGTTCCTCTCGTGGACTGAAATTAATATGAAAAATATATAGATAGTTAGCTGCCATTGTTACAACCGGTGTTTAATATTACCATAGATAAAAATATTGTTATTTATATTAATCGTTAATATTTATATTTAAACATATTTCAAAGTACTTCTTCTAGTCGAATAGCTTTCAGAAAGTGTTTAGATTGCATCGAGTAAATACAACATCTCTAGTGGTTCAAATAATAACCTCTTCCTTATACTTTTTGAATGGTTATTTTGCATAATTATGAAAGCATTAACATATCGTCGAAATTCGACGTTCCCGCCCCGAACACGTTTGAAATTTTAAAATGTAATTGTGGTAATTGAAACAATAAAATAAAGTCAGAGAAATAAAAATAAAAGTTAAATTTGGAGGTAACATTCATTTAAGTATAATCAACAACACTATGAATCAAATTTAACTATTTTTGTTTTCTCTTTTGTTAAACAGAAACCTACCTTTGGGTATCATCATTGGTATTCCGCTGGTTACTGTCGTGTATTTGTTGACAAATATTGCCTATTTTGCAGTAATGTCACCAGCCGAGATGCTGTCAACATCCGCCGTCGCTGTGGTGAGATATTTGTACATAGACATACATACATACACGCATATATACACCCAAACACACACACATACCATACATATGTACATACATACAAACATTTACATACTAAAAGAACGTAGAATTAGCAATTAGTTGTCCGAGAGGAACTGATGTAAAAAATTAAATTCCAGGCCTATTAAGACATGTTTTATGTTGTCAAGTATCATCAAAACATACAGAGAACACATACAACGTATATAACTAAATCTGATTTATATGGAAACATTGAGGTGCCTTTTAAATGTTCAAGTTTGTTTAATATCACATTAAAACACTTTTTATTGTTCAAATACAAAAATCATTGGGTAACCAACAATACATATACCATTGATTCTAATTCCACAATTCGTGTGGGTTTTGTTTTGTTTTTTCTTCTTCTATTTGTCGGTATTTGTTTATTTTTTGTCTGTTTGTTTTGGCTACTGATGAGTATACGAGCATTCTTCGCTTAGTGATATGTCTAGGCTGTAAATCCAAGCATTACACTTAGATATACAGCAGTCTGCCTTTAATCTCCCTCCTGGCTGTTTGCATATTGTATTATTTATCTGCATTGTACATACGGCAGTGGAAGGCGTTTAGGCGAATCAGATCCATCCATGACAAGTATATCATGTACTACAAGAAATGCTTATGATGGACAAGACTTCTCTTCTAGCTCATTTGGGTTGCTGATTATTAGTTGTTAAGTTTTTAAGTTTTTTATATCATTTAAAATTTAAAGAATGCAAGACGAGGTCAATAATACAAACTCTGTTGAAGGAAAGACTATGATGGACAACTCTCCTAAATATCTACGAACAAATAACATAATCAGGTTTGGGAGATATCATGCTGTTGATTTTCATTCACATATACCTTGTAGAGGACTTCAGCAAGTCTAAACATGCCATTTACAAACTGAGTAGTTATAAGTTGGGTATAAGCTGTTCATATCCCACCCCACCCACCTCCACCCCTCTTCTTTTTTCTTCTATCATAATTTTGTTGAGATATATATATTAATTATTTAGAGTTACAGTTTAGAGTTTTATAACTTAAAATTAGTACAATCAAGACTTACCCGTTTTTTCCCCCGATCTCTCGCAGACCTTTGCTAATCGAACCCTAGGTCCAGTTGCCTGGATTATTCCAGTTTTTGTCTGCTGCTCAACATTCGGTGCTGCAAATGGAACTCTTTTTACAGCTGGAAGGTAAAATAAATAGATTTTTATATATATTTTTTATTTATCAATTATAGCTCATTCTAAGATGCTGTGATGACGATAAATTTATGTCGTGTCAAGAATTAACAAGAATTCGGCTCACCCCTCCCCCCCCCCCCAATTAATAAATCGATTGATTTATTATTATTATTATTATTATTATTATTTTTGGCAGTTTCGTAACAATGAAATTACACCACGCATATAAAATTCTTTTCTCTTCCAGATTAGCTTACGTGGCTGGCCGGGAAGGCCATACTCTTGAAATTTTATCCATGGTACACACAAAACTAATTACTCCGCAACCCGCTTTGATGTTCACGGTAAGTGTCACACCAGAAATTAATCGAGAAATCGGTTTTAAAGAAAAAGTTGGAAAGCTGTATATATATATATATATATATATAAATATATAAATATATACATATATATATATATATATATATATCATGATAATTGTTTAAACCTTTGTATGAAAATGTGTTTCATTTATTTGTAGATGATATAGAACACAGAATGCACGAGACTGGGATGGTGCGTCATTATCACAAAACGGCCAATAGCCATGCAAGTTTGATCATTTATGTATTTTCCTTTTTTCTTTCCAGGGAGTGTTAGCGATTGCTATGTTGATTCCCAATGATTTCGATACACTGGTGAACTATTTCAGTTTCTCTGCTTGGATATTTTACGGCCTTGCTACCCTTGCTGTCATAGTGCTACGGTTTAGGCACCCAGAATGGAAACGACCAGTCAAGGTACAGTAAGTCGGAATTTAGAAACTCATATAATCGAGGACGCTAGTAAACAATGCACAATATTGGGGGAGTTGTAAAAGGAAAGGTGATGGGGGAGAGCGAGAGGGGGAGGAGAGGTTGAGGGAGAAGGAGAGGGAGAAGGAGAGGTGGAGGGAGAGGGAGAGGGGGTTGCTAACATAGGGTAGGGTTACTATTTTCAATAGGACGATTCTGTGTGTTGATAGTTTGAAAGTTTCTTAGTGTGGGATGTAGTCATACACGTTTATTATTTTGTCTCCTATTGTCCTTTTCTTTGTCATGGTAAACAACTAGGTTCCACTGGTACTTCCGATCATATTTGTTATTGCATCGGTTTACCTCGTGATCGCCCCCATTATTGATTCCCCGGAATTTGGTTACCTTTATGCGAGTATCTTCATCATTGCTGGACTGTTCCTGTACTACCCACTGGTTTACCGTGGATATTCACCAAAAGTGATGAGTATGTATTTTGCTTTTCATTTTCCCTGTTTTTTACAATAGATTATAAATATATATATATATATATATATATATATATACGGTAGCAAAAGATATACGCGTAACGTTAGCACCACAAGATGTGAAGCTACACTGAAAACTTAAATTGGTTCACCGACTAACATAACGTTAGTCCATCTGGTGCCTCTCCCGACTAACATAGCCTTAGTCAGTTGCTATACCGACTAATTTATTCCTTAGTCAGTTGGATTTCTTAGTGGGTCATCTTAGTCCGTCAACTTAGTCGATCAACAATTTCTTAGTCGGTAAATGTATATTAGTCAGTTACATTAGTTGGTGACATTAGTCGGTCTTTACCGACTAATTTATATGAGCCACCGACTAGTTTATAGCAGGTTTTACATTAGTCAGGATGGTGCCTCTCCCGACTAACCTTTCTTAGTCGGTATCGACTGACTAGTTGCACTGACTAGAATCACTGAAAGAATTAAACCCGACTAGTTTCACTGACTAGCATCACTGAAAGAAACGAGAGCAGAAGAAACACAAATAATGTGTACGTTGGCAGTATTTATTTCTGATAAAACTTCTGATGTCTACAAAGGCTGACTTTCGACAGATAGGGAAGAAATCACTGTAAACAAAAATCTGAAAATATGATTTTATTCCAACAAAGTTAAGACAAGTTAATGGATCAAACATGAATCGCAAAAGTATAGCACTGCACAATAATGCAAAGTTGAATCTTGGGCAAGGGTTCCTCATGACTTTCGTTTTAAAGTGGTACCCCAAATCGACACCAGTTAAGTCTTCACGAACAAAGAGTGTTTCTCCTAACTACAAATGGCCTCCCACTTGTCTTCAGGAAGCCAAAATCTGCACCGTAATTGACCTGTGAACAGAAAATATGATATACATGTAAGCACAGATACAGATATAGCACATGATAACTCACATTATCATAAACATACATTTACATTAAAATTTTATAACATATTGGGAAGTATACATTTAAATCTAGGTCCCTCAAATTATAAGCCAGGAATAGCAGCTTTACCAAATAATTATTAGCTTTGCACAGCATAACACCAAGTTATTTTTCAAAGCTTAATAATTATGTTAATCATGTTAATAATGATCCCAATAGACCGGGAGCCCAGAGGGTTTGGTTAGCTGGGAAGGTAACCAATTGCCTTGTACATCACAATGTTCACAGTGCATTCCTGTATATGAAACCAGACGACTTGCAAACCGACTGTGGTGGGTGTGGCTGGGAGAGCAATTTTAAAGTCACCTGATAGCTAACCTAGATCAGTTTTCATGGTAACACATCAAAGTAAGTACAATGTGTCAGGTATGGCCCCAAGAGCAACAAATGGCCATTGCCAGTAATTATTGGTGGTGGGGTACCCCTGCCAGTGATCTATAATTGACCCCTCAAGGCTGACCTAGGTCAGCTCATGAGGAAACCACTTGAAACCTACTGGAAAATGTTGGTTAGGACTTCAGATACAACTGATGGGCATTGCCAGTAATTTTTATTGGTGGGGTACCCCTGCCAGTAGACCCCCAAAATGCCCATCCCCCATTGACCTAGATGAGCTCATGATTTGACCAGTTGAAAACTACTGGAAAATGGTATCACTTCATATGTAAGGGATGGGCATTTCCAGTATTTTATATTAGTGGGGTACCCCTGCCAGTAGACCCCCAAAATGCCCCCCCCCCCCTCATTGATCTAGGTCAGCTCATGATTTAACCAGTTGAAAACTACTGGAAAATGATTGACAGGATTCTATATGTAAGGGATGGGCGGACTCTGGCAGTGGTGGCCCACCAATATAAAATACTGGAAATGCCCATCCTTACATATGAAGTGATACCTATCATTTTCCTGTAGGTTTCAACTGGTCAAATCATGAGCTCACCTAGGTCAATGAGGGGATGGGCATATTGGGGGTCTACTGGCAGGGGTACCCCACCAATAAAAATTACTGGCAATGCCCATCCCTTGTATCTGAAGTCCTAACCAACATTTTCCAGTAGGTTTCAAGTGGTTACCTCATGAGCTGACCTAGGTCAGCCGTGAGTGGTCAATTGTTGATCACTGGCAGGGGTACCCCACCACCAATAATTACTGGCGATGGCCATTTGTTGCTCTTGGGGCCATACCTGACACATTGTTCTTACTTTGATGTGGTTACCATGAAAACTGATCTAGGTTAGCTGTTAGGTGACTTTAAAATTGCTCTCCCAGCCACATCCACCACAGTCGGTTTGCCAGTCGTCAGGTTTCATATACAGGAATGCATTGTGAACATTGTGATGTACCAGGCAATTGGTTACCTTCCCAGCTAACCAAACCCTCTGGACTCCCGCTCTACAGATCAGTGAAAATTTGACCAAACTTATGAAGCTTGCACGTAAATGATATACTAGACTGTGTTTTTTTTAAAACAGGTTATGAAAAGTATCTTTAATATCATTAAACAGTTGGGTACAATAGTTAAACTCACTCTTCCATCTTTTTTCTCTATGGTACTTGTTCCTTTACTTTTTGGACTCTTGGATAAACTCTTTTGTTCTGCGAAGGGTACCAATATATCATCTTAAAACATGTCTTTAAGCCATATATAACACAGTTCTCCTCTTCTGTTGTTGCCTCCACACTGGTGTCGTACATCACAGGAAACCTCACCCTTGACTTAGATATTTGGCTTTTCAATTCCTGCTGGAAAAAAGAAACAGCAAAGTATTCATCATTTGAAAAAATAAATAAATAAAGTTGTCACCACAAAGTTATGTGAGATTTGCTTCCACTATAGTCTCAAAAAACAATCCCAAAGTTTGAAGCAGACTGTATAAAGCTGAAAATTTGAACGAGAGTGTCATCACCATTGCAACCAGAATCAAATGCCCAGAATACAGAGACAATAAAACATGGGCTAAATCTTTGTTTGTTTTTATGATCTTTAAAAATATAAAATTTTAGAAACAGAAATGCACTGAGCCAACTTATTTATAGGCCTAATCGTTTTTAGTTGTTATTTTGCTTGCTCACATAACAAGCCTGTTTAGACCTAGGCTAGAGGAGAATCAATACTTTGTTACACTAAGTTTGTCTTTCGGTCGTTTTGATTTAGTCTTACTAGTAGTACTAAAGTATATAATGGACCGGCGAAGACTAGAGAATACCCAGAGTTTTAGCAACTGCGTTAAACTGTATCATCTGATCTATTATTTACGTCAATGAGTTTCATTCTATCTAGGATCAAAAAGAGAAAACTAATTAATCTTAACCTTTAAACTTTGCTACTAAACAGATATGCTTGAATTACAAATTAATGTCAAAAAACATCATAATCTACGAATCGATGCATATACATATACATAAACAGAATAATTTGAATTCGCGCAAGTGAACCCTGCACTACATTGGACAGAAAAAAAACGTGCAATTATAGACCAAACTAAACATACTAAATTTTCCGTTACTTCTACATAAAATATCAATACAAATACAACAACTTACTCTTTTGGCAGTATACTAAAAGCACATGTTATAATAACTTCAGACTATCAAGCTTTCCTGAGAAAAAACGGTTAATACTTCTTACAGTAAACAAGTCGACCGTGAAGGAATGTCGCAATTGTTTCATGAGCGTGACCGGAAATTAAATACTAAAAAATGATAAATGAAAAGGTTAAATAGAACTGAAGCGTGCATCCTGACTGCTCGCAACATATAATACCGTTGACTAGCCAACATAATTTGTTCAGCCTACTGTGACTGTACGTTTGAAGGTCTAGCCTTGCTTATTCAATATCACAAAGCCTACCCATTTAGATTCACATGGGATATTACAGGAAATCTTTACCAAATGAGTGTAGACTTCAAATAAACTATTGAGACTTATAGTTCCAGTATTTGTTTGGGAATAAATTAGAAGATTATGTGCCACTGTTCAGTCTAGCCCAATACACACATAACACATGGTGTTTAGAATGCACACTTTAGTGTTGAGAATGCACTGCAGTACCCAGTAGAAGCCTATAGGCTACTCACTGTCATTGCACTTGTGTATTGCGAAAAGCCAGCGTGACAACGGTAGCGTTACACTAACCATAATACATGAGTACTAGTGCCAGTGGCCTAACAATTAACTTTAATTTTACCTTCAAGTTAAAGGAATAACAGGTAGGCCGATGATGGCAGTTAATACCTCCATTCTTCTAAAGACCTTGGGTGATTTACGGTTGAAAGTTGCTTAGAGTGATCGTATGAAACTATGCCAAGTCCAGCAAGCTGCCGTTGCCTCTCGGTTTCCAAATTGAAGTGAATCGAATTGGGTTAAAATACATTAGTCCGTCGACCGACCGACTAAGCTACGATTATGGCGTAAATCGGGTGTCCGTATCGTTCTTAGTCCATGGGTTAAAATACCTTAGTCCGTCGCCACCGACTAAGCTGCGATTATATTTTCCTTAGTCAGTGTAAACTGACTAAGAAGCAGCGATGAAACGAAGATTTTTGCTAGTTCGTGTGCATTGACTAACGTTACAAACTAATTTAACGTTAGTCCGTGGCAATATTGACTAGTTTATTTTTTCAGTGTATTGGCCATCAATATACCTTGCCCGTCTTTATTAAATATATATTATTATTATGTCCGAAAGGAACAACCGACCAAACAATTCTCAGTTACAGCTTCGGCACGCATGCGCTCTTCCATATCTACAGTGGGGGTACCTAGCCTATACTTTGCAAATATGTATTGGGGCACACAGCGTTATGATATTTTTTTAGTGGTCTGCTAATGTCATCTTGTTGGATAGGGAGGGTGGGGGACAAAAAATACAGAGATCATTGGACAATAGTTAACCTAATTTAATATAAATGGTAATGGAATATGGTACTAAACCTGGCTGTTTTCAGGACGTTACAAGTAAACCTAAATGTGCTTCAGAATAGGTCACAGTGAGACTATAGAACCTTTCAATCAAAAATGAAACTTTACGTTTTTCACACCGTGAAGGTTACTTTAACACTGTAAACTTGCTATGAGCAAAACTTGCACCACAAATGAGTTTTCATTCCAGTAAGCTACACGCCATATGTAGAGAAAATGGGGACAACACTCTATATAGAAAAACAAAAAACAACAAGGCATGCTTGCATTTTGTATCAACTTTATAGACCACAGCTATTTCATTTTTGAGTGGTTCTCAAGACTGGTGTAACCTTTTGCATTTGTCATAGGAGACCTTTGTCGACAGCGTGTTATGTTTACATAACAATGTACAGAAAATCAAAGCAAGTCAGCCATCATATATCAGAGTCGTATAACTTCCAACGACCTCTAACCATACATGCATTTGTGGGACATAACGATCTCCATGACATATTTAATAAAAACCACACCTTATATGCAGACTGACTTTTAACAAAAAGAACAAAACTTCAAAATCTCCAAGTCCAGTGATTAAACAGTGTCTTGCTTGATACGTGTGTGACACCTACCAGCTATAAGTAAATATAAACTAACACGTCGTTTCAATATTTGCTTATAACCAGAGACTTGCACTTTTTTGAGAGGAAGTTTTCGCCTTTGAGCTAGTGGCCCTTAGTAGCGCCAATCTGTAGTTGCTAAAAAGACAATATTGTTACACTAAAAGATTGCTCATTATTATTTTCTTCCCATTTTTGTGATTTGACTGTGATACAAGACGGGATTGCTAGTAAGGCTTGGTACTATTTATTGTGAGCTCAATTGATGTGTAAATGATTAAATGCACATATAAATATATATTCATGCGCGCATGAATTATTATACAATGAAGTTATGAAGACATATTTGACACTTGGTCTATAACATAGCTGTCGTCGTCGCTATTCTCGAGTAACAACTCTGAAAGCCACTTCATAATCAGTCAATTCTATATAACATTTCCTTTGGAATTCGATTAATGGGCGTCAAAACTTCATTCATTTTCCTTTACATTTTTTTTTCATTACATAGGCCACATCACGACTTTCTTCCAAAGACTATTGCAGGTTGCACCGTCATATTACGTCGCCCCCGAGGACGACATCAGTTTATCAGAGCAAGAGAAACAAATGTGAATTAGTTTTTGTTTTGTTTTTGTAAAGAAAAAAATAAATGAAATCAAGAACTGTTAAATTTGTTATCCAACTAAACTTGCTTTCTTACAACGGGTGGAAACAGATGGGTTTTATCTCCTTTCAATGTTAATATCATATATATTTCCGAGCATTTTGAATAATTACTTTGTGTTTGCTTTGAAAAGAATGATTTCTATATAAATAGGTAGATATGTTATAAACAAACAATAATAGTTCAGAGATTTCAATGTTTACCGAAAATAAAAAATATAACATTACATTGAACCTTATATTCCTCTTAATCACTGGCTGAGAGAAAATGGCATTTTAAAGATTACCTCAACCCTCAATTCCCAGCCCCCATCCCTGAATGAATATGTAGTGAGATCATGATTGTGACGTCACGGATTCGCATTCCTTTCATTCGTTAAACCTCGTTTGAACCGCATGTCCCATAGAATTATTGACAGTTGCATGTGACGTAATAAGCCTACAAAAGATTTAATTTAAAATAAAAAACAATGACATAAACAGCACGTATTAAATTTGACTGAAAAAGGACATAGTTGTGACGTCACATATTCCACTTTGCTTCTATTGAGCCTGGTGCATAATAAAGAAACTATTGACGACGACTAAGTGAAATGTGTATTATTTGGGTGTTTTCTTGTTTTAGTGGGGCATGAATAAACTACTTACAGCAGAAGAGGGTTGGCTGGAGGAGGAGGGGAGGGAGGGGAATGGAGGGAGGGAGGGGAGGGGAGTGGGAGGGGAGTGTATCCGACCAGGCATTTATAGTAACATGAGTGAGTATTTTCAACTCTCCAGCTGTACTTTTCATAACTTTTGACACAAATTTTACATCTTGTCAATGGCCATAGATATTGCTAACCTATAATGGCTAGGGAGGGTGTTTTCGGGAACCCGGTTCACCGAAAAGGGCTCTTTACAATTGTTTGTTGGACTGTCCAAACAGGGACGCGTAAGTGAACAACGTGAATTTTTGGTCGATTGGTTGGTTGGTTGTGGTTTTATTTTGTTAAATCATATAGGGCCAACAGTTTGGTGTAGTGTTGTTGCCCTTGTTGTGTACTTTTAGAGTTAATTACTAAAAACCAAACGAAGGTATTCTCAGCAGTTATTTTAGGATGCCATAAACATATCCTTCAACAGCCCCATGCAGGCGAAAACTGCATTCCATGAGGTTAGTTTTCAAACATGAAGTAACTATTTTACAAAGCTTCTTTACTCAGAGTTGTTCATATCAAATATTTTGGCTCTTCCCGCTGTTCATGTCAATGCAATATAATTTGTTAAGTGACTATCAAATTGAATTCTTTATTTTCCAAGAGATAATATCGAATCTTATGTATATTTGGCAATTTTGAGCTGAAATCCACCAGTATTTAGAGACTTGATAAAGATGTCATTAAAAGTGTATTTTCTTTAACAACATACCAAAGTATACGGCCTATATGTTTTGCTACACAATTACTGTTGACGAAAACTAGCAAGAAGTAATTAAGTTTATTAAATTGTTTTCCTTCATTGTTAACTTTCCATTCTCTAACTTTCATTGTTAACAAACAAGTTTGCTCATGATAATATCAGCTTACTTAATTATCAGATATTCCACTATTGATTATTCGGTAACAATCAATATATTATATCGTTGTAAAAATGTAAAACTAGGATTTTAACAAAAAATCTCTAATTGATACATGAAAATATTACATCATACATTTTATGTTTTGATATCCTTCAAACGAAACGATAATTACTTTAGCATTCTTCAGGAAATCATGTCTACTATATAAATTTCAAAATTATGCTGATGTTTACGTCTGTTTTTCTACATTGATTTGCATCTTATTCACGTTTTGGCAAAGTGATCAATGAAAAGTGGTAAGAAGGTTTATATCTGAAATATTGATTTTTAGATATGATACGTAGAGATAAGTAGAGGCAGGGCAGAAAATGTGTATTTAGAAATTATAAACTGGTGTTGTACAATGATATAAAGAAGATGAAACATAAAAAACGTCACGAATAAAAGTCAAAGAGAATGGGTGATTCAGTTTGTGACTGCTTTTTTGAGAATTTTATTTTATTGATCATTTGAAAGTTTCTGCATTAATACTCCATGTCATTAATCTATGTAACCATGCGCCTGTTTATGGTTTTATCAATGATAAAATGGGAAAATATTTTGTTCTTTGTTTGTTTTTGCCCACTATGACCAATCAATTCCTGGTGAGTTTGTATAATTCCTCAAAATGAGTTTTGGAACTTGAAAACCAAAGATGTTTTTAGCTATTGTCGTTCAGCCTGAAACGGACACATTATCGAATTATATTAGATCTGGAAGACTCACTCCACTGAAGGAAATCGTATACCAATCATGGAGGGTCATGTGACGTACTCCCTATAATTGTAGCACTCAACTCTTATAGTACTCCTTGAATGTATATTCAGCAACAATTAATGTCATGATCTAGCACCACATTCCGGTAAAGCTACGAGAACAATGGAATATATATATGGCCATAGTCAGGGGCGGCGATTTGTTTCAAATATGGGGGAGGGCATTTGCTTGGGTGCAAGCGAATTACTATCTAAGCGGAGTGCCACCATTGGTTGGCGCGCAGCGTACAAGAAAATTTCTGGTTTTGATAGCCCCCAGATCACCGGAAATGGCACTTCTCGGGCTTGAAAATGACCAACCAGATGTACACTTTTGCCTGAGAACCAAGCTTTTCCCAATAGTTTTTTTCATTCATAACCTTTTTCAAGATTGTCACCAGTCACACATCATGTTCGACGTCATCGCATCTCCTGTGGACCATTGCTTTTGTAGGTAATTCTACCTAACGCCCCACAATACCCGTCAGCCCCACTTTTCAAGGTTTTAAGCCCATTATTTGTTTAGAATTTGAATAATAAATTCACTTCAAAACATACCCATAATGTTGCACAAAATTTCATCTATGGACTACCAATATAGAAAAAAAACCTTCAACCCCTAACAGACCGGTCAAAATTGCACGAGTAGAGGGAAGTATGATGAAGAATGTTGGTCAAGGAATTTTCGAAAATTCAGACACAGTTAATTTATTGGTGGACAAATATTAAAACCTCTTACAACGGCTACTATAAAACTTCGGTATCATAAAAAAAAATACCCCAAAAAATATGCTCGAGGGGGGCGGGCGGTCTCCACCCTTCGCCCCCCCCCCCATTGGCTACGCGCCTGCGGTTAGAATCTTGTAGGAAACAGGCCAAATGGAAACCCAGTGAACCCATATCGATGTGGATCATATATATACGATGTGTAACTTCTGGTCGAAAAAGTGCTCGATACGAAGGGTAGAGCTTTATTTATCACAAAATTGGTGGATCGGATCTTGCTACTTAAAGTTTCACGCCGTAGCGATCTTCAGGCAAGTGATAGACTGAAGCCTAGTACTCCCTATATATAAATACATGTATGCTAAGGCTTTTTTCTAGTACGGTTGAGTGATCTTAAGTGTCTGCATTTAGATACTAGTTCTGTTCGCTTGTTAAGAAGTCTTTCCTATTCAGAGTGTGCCTAGATGATCGCGAGTTTCTCCTCCAGGCACAGGCTGCATTGTGTGGTGCCGCTAAGTAGGAGAAACTCGCGATCATCAACGCACACTCTGAAAAGGAAAGAATTCTTAACAAGCGAACAGAACTAGTATCTAAATATATATATATATATATATATATATATATATATATATATATATATATATATATATATATATATGTAAATAAATATATATGTAAATAAATATATATGTATATATAAATAATGGGCATATGCTACCTTCCATAATATAATGCTAGACACTAAATGGGGGCAGTGGAGCGCAACTGAAACACGTATCAGGGAGGTTCTAACTGCGTTTGTTATAGAGAGTTGAAGGAGGTCGTGGTCACACTAGGAAATACGTGCCATCAACGTAGGTCAACAACAAATTCAATGTATACTACGAAGCGAGATGATACTAGAACCTCCAGTAACATGAGCGATGCGGGCTTGACGATGTTAATTTTGAAATGGCCCAATATAGGTATCTGTCAACCAAATTCGGTTTTGAAGGTAGGTGAAATATTGCTAATTGCTTTAGCTCAAGTTGTTCAGTTATGGTTGTAATATAGTAACATTTAACAAAGTGTGTCTGATTTGTGCTGGTTAAATGGAACATCTCTAATAGGGGCTTGAATACTTAGATTTGCCATAGCGGTAATTTGTCAATCTTGGGGCGGACTCGGCGGAGATAGAGAGTGGGGGAGGGTGAGATGAAGGTGTCTTGTACATTCATTATGTACAGTACGTTTACTGGGAGAGCAGCACCCTTTAGACAAATGAGTTGCTGTTTATACTATGTGCACACTCGGTTCATTCTTATTATTCAACATGGCTTCCAGTGTGTTTTATTTCCTATGCAAGTCGACTCATACACATTTCGGATGTATATTATAGATAGATAGATAGATGGATAGATAGATAGATCGATGGATAGATAGATAGATAGATAGATAGATAGATAGATAGATAGATAGATAGATGGATGGATGGATGGATGGATGGATGGATGGATGGATGGATGGATGGATGGATGGATGGATGGATGGATGGATGGATGGATGGATGGATGGATGGATGGATGGATGGATGGATGGATGGATGGATGGATGGATGGATGGATGGATGGATGGATGGATGGATGGATGGATGGATGGATGGATGGATGGATGGATGGATGGATGGATGGATGGATGGATGGATGGATGGATGGATGGATGGATGGATGGATGGATGGATGGATGGATGGATGGATGGATGGATGGATGGATGGATGGATGGATGGATGGATGGATGGATGGATAGATAGATAGATAGATAGATAGATAGATAGATAGATAGATAGATAGATAGATAGATAGATAGATAGATAGATAGATAGATAGATAGATAGATAGATAGATAGATAGATAGATAGATAGATAGATAGATAGATAGATAGATAGATAGATAGATAGATAGATAGATAGATAGATAGATAGATAGATAGATAGATAGATAGATAGATAGATAGATAGATAGATAGATAGATAGATAGATAGATAGATAGATAGATAGATAGATAGATAGATAGATAGATAGATAGATAGATAGATAGATAGATAGATAGATAGATAGATAGATAGATAGATAGATAGATAGATAGATAGATAGATAGATAGATAGATAGATAGATAGATAGATAGATAGATAGATAGATAGATAGATAGATAGATAGATAGATAGATAGATGATAATAATAATAATTATAATTATAATAAAAACAATAATTTTACAAGTTCTGAGTGTAATTCTATATACTTCTGTAACAGGTGGCATTATGTATGGCAACGCTGATATTTATCTTCAATTTCAACGCGACGGATAGAAGTGATGAATTCATGAAGTACAGATCGTATGATGACGCAGATGATGGATTGTCATTGCTTAGCCCGGTTATAAATAATACTTCAAAGTTAGAAACCGGTACCTTTGAAACAATAAAGGAAGAAACAACAAAGAAAACGGAGTTTCAAAGTGAGACACTAATTAGAGGAAATCAAAGTTTTCAAGGGGAACTGAATTTTACGCGGGAATATCTGAAGACGGTGTCACCGGATGTGAGTATCCTTTCTCTTCTTTTAGCACTTTCACGTCTGCAAGAAGTCAATTAAAATGAGATCATTTGAAAGTATTATCCAAACATTACAACTAAAGTGAAAATAAATAATTAATTAATTTGTCAGTACTGTTTCTTCAAAATGTAGCCATCTAATTCTCTTCTTCGTATGAATGCACCAGTCATGTGTATTGACAACATCACATCCCCTACAGCCAAATGTTAGAACACTTTGCAATTCCAAAGTCAAATATTTATAGAGTGATAACAATACATTGTTGGTCAGTGTACAACTATGACGTCACACTTGTTTTTTTTTTTCAAGTTCACTTATGGATTTACTTCGACATGTGCACAAGTCGCAAGATCTTCTTCGGAGGCTGAATCCCTCTTCAGCCTCCGAAGAAGATCCTTCTAGGATCGAAACGTCAGGCCCTCTTATACTTTTACACATTCTCTTACACAGGCATCTTAGTGGATAAATAGCTTGCTAACAATTTTGTTTTATTTTAAGTATCAATTTACTCAGCATTGTTCTCTTTGTTTCTCTTTGCACAGATATTTCAGAGAATTCCTACTCAATATTTACCAAACTATCGAGGTTTCTGTTGGTTCGAAGAAGACCAGCTTTGGTGCTTACCATATTTCTATATTATAGGCTTCCACAAATGCGGTACAACCGACATATTCGACAAATTAAGACGTCATCCGGATGTTCTGAAAGTTGGAAAGGAACCTCATTGGTGGGCACTTCGTAGAGCTGGACTTCACAGGGACAATTACTCGTTACATAAAAAACTGAGTATGAAGAATGTAACATATTCTGTGGTCATGAAGTGTGCATGGTTATAGAATACATTTATATCTTGATAGATAATTATAAAAATAATAATAATAAGTAATATTTATATAGCGCATAATCAGCAAAGCTGCTCAGTAACAAAAACCTAAATATTAAATATATAGAACCAATAAGGCATAAAATGTAAAAGACTAAAGCAACAATATATATTGAAGAAAGAGAGAAAGGAAAGGGCTGGGTGAAGGGGCGGGGGGGGGGGTACCACCCCTTTTTGCAATATGTTGTAGAAAGTCTTGCTATGTTATTACGATTTCAGTGGATTTTTGAAAAGATTGTTGGAAAAAATGTAAATGTATCTACCAGCTAATACTCAGAACCTTATGAGCTTCCCAAAGAACAAAAGCCAGGGAGATAATTCTCACCTTGATAAGTTTTATTGATATTTGCATGTGTTTATTTTCACCTGTATGTGTATATCTATATGAGTTTAACACTGTGTCATTGATTGCAAATTTATATAGTTCTCTATCACTGTTAAAAATCACATGACAAGAGAAACTTCTTCTGCGCATGCTTGGTCCATCAATTTCGTTCCCTTCTTTCTCTCCATGGTGGTGTCTAGATCAAGAAGTGTCAAACTTACCTGGTATCGTTGATTCTACCACGTTTAATTGGTACTTACATTGGTATAAACAACAACATGTACTCCATGACGTGAAGACTTCAACGCGAAAACTTCGCTCAGAAAACGGAGAGTTAATTGAATATCATCCTAAAGTATTTGGTAAGTCAGTACTTCTACACGTTAGCTCGGGACGCATTCAGGGTTTTATAGAGGACGGAGTGTGGCCTCAGAGGGTCGCTGAGACCAACTCCCGTGTAGAAGGAGGGGTATGCATGGCCAAAGATGCCTCTCCAGAAAAAAATGAAGGTGCAATGGTGCATTCTGGGGCATATTCAGACTAAAAAATAGGTCTTAACTACGCCTTCATATCACGCAAGAATGTGCTAATTTTACATCATTTTCATTTTTGTGTAATGGGGTTTTGAAAAAAGAGAGGAATGGGTGTGTGTATGCGTGGTGTCACCCCTGTTTGCAATATGTTGCATAAAGTCTTATTAGGCTATTACGACTTCATTAAATTAAAAAGATTTTCTGAAGAAATGTAAATATATCTACCAGCTAATACTGAGAACGCTATAAGCTTCCCAACGAACAAATTAAAACAGTTCTATGGCCAGGGAGATAATTATCACCTTGATCATTTACATTTACATTTGCATGTGTTTATTTTCACCTGCATATGTATATCTGCATCTTGGCACGTGCGTCCACATGTGTATTTGCACTTTCATTTGCACCTGCACTTGCGTGTGCAGTATGACATGTGCATTTGCACCTGAATGCCAGTGTATTTTTCTCATGCTTATTCATCTACTGTTGCATATTCATTGGCACTAGTATGCATGTATACCTTTGTATCTGACTGTTTATCTGAATTTGCACTTTAGGTAAACATTCTTAATTTTACATTTTTCATTTTAGGGGACGGATCAGTCAGTACAATCAGTCACGTGATCTATTCACCATGGGATCGACTTGTTCCAAATGGTGAAGATCCAGACATACTCCCTTATCTCATGCATGCTGTTCAACCACGTGCCAAGGTCATCATTTCAGTGAGAGATCCCGTAGCAAGGTTGGTGTAATATAACAGCAGAAATCAAAATGGCGATTTACGCCTCCATTTTTTTTTAAATAATTGTTTTAATATTTTTTTTACACAGATCATTCAAGGTTATACCTCTCTGAAGAGGCAACTTCCAAGCCCAATACCTTATCTCAAAGAGGATGTATATTTGTGTGTGTTCGCGAGGAGGGGAGTGGGAGATGTCATGAGGCGCAACAGCTCCGGGGTTTGGAGACAATCAGAGGCCCGGAGAAAAAAGAATAGTGTATTCTGAGACTCATATTTCCATAGCATACTTAAGACAGAATAAGACTTCCAACAAAAAAAGGTCCACTATAACTGGCTCTTCCGAGTGTTTTCAGCCTATCATTCTTGGAGTAAGCAGGCAGTAACATTTCTAGCTGTTCTTTTCTTTTCGCCAACAGATTTCACTCTATTTTTGCTAAAAGAATGGGTGGCAGGAACTCTAATCATCTGCACGGATTTGCAGTGTCATCGGTCAACTGTGCGACTAATTGCATTGCCAACCACAGTGTTAGATACTGTGCACATTATTCTCATTGCGCGAAATTTCCGGTAAGTAATGAAATGGTTTACTTACTTCCTCAATTTAACACGCACAGATAGGAGGCGAGGGGGAGGGGGGGGGGCGGGAGAGATCTTGGATGGAATTGAATGTAAGGGTTATTAAAATTAGTGCAAAGTAATCTCAGATGCAGTTGCAATCATTTAGCTATATACCGCTGCTTGTAAATATTTTGTATGCAATTAATTTTCTACGAGCAATTCTTAGTAAATAATAATTATGAAAACCAAACTATTAAAAGACAAAGTAAAACGGCCATTGTAGTCATCTTAACGCAGTAAGGATTCCACCTTGTAAACGTGAATGTACGACTTATTGATAACTTTCCCCACTTGTTTCGGTTTGCTCTTCACAAAAGGCAAAATCTGTTACCATGGTGTTTATGTGTGAATTGGTATGTGTAGGTGGTGAGAATGTAATATGGGGGAGGAAGAGTGGGAGGGAGGCGGGGGGGGGGGGGGAGGATGTGGTAAGTTTAACAGAAGCAATCGAAATTTAAAGAAAAAGCCCTGAAGCCAATTCAATCGGCAGTTTTCGTGTTACGCAAACAGCCGTCGTGATTTATTTTAAGTTATATCAAAATTATGTTCAGAGAAGTACATTGCTTGACAGTGGTGACACAGATGGGCTATCGCCAACCCCTCCATACCACCCACATACAAACACATGGGGGTCCGCGAGGATGGGGAGGCAAAATAGGGGAGGGGAGGGGAGGGGGTAATGGACAAGCAAAAGTTTGCTTGACCGTCACCTCCCTTGAATTTCTTCTGCAGACGTCCATGCCACACACTATATCTTGTAACTTGACATCACCTGCCGCCTCACAACAAGTGTACTCTCGTTCTACCGTGCTTAGAAGCAACTAGTAACCTTTCTAGCTTGATCCCACTCTCCAACCCCCCCCCCCACTCACCCCATTTATTTTAGGTTTTAACCGATATACATGTACAATACTATACCGTCGTGAATATTTGGTATGTGGATTAGGCTGTGAACGTCTGCTATAGTAGCATAGAGTTATAACATAGTCCTATTAACTCTGTATAGTGTATTTGGCGTACGCCACGTTGTTAATATTGTGAAGCATTGCCGGTTCTAAAGTATCCCAAGTCTCTGATATGCTCCTTAAAGGCTAAACCGACGATAACGTCGGCTCCTTGGTACATGCAGACCTAAATGATAATGTTAATCCATTATTTTATCATTTCTATAACTGGACTATGACAGTTTAATTTCTAGCAAACAACATTCACCGTTTGATGACATTCTATAGCCATTTGTGTCCATGACAAATTTGTAATGCAACTATACATGTAAACATGATATTTGAGGCCACAAAAGTCGTATGTTCACCCTGTTGAGTTTTGTGTCGCATCTAAGGAACTAATCTTATGGTGTGTATGATAGACTACGTAGTCCAGTCACTTTACTTAATAAGCCTCAGATATTTAAAGGGTGATTCCTAAGAAAAAAGTGTTTTCATGGTCCACAACATATCAAACTTGAAGTCATCCTTTGAACAACTATATCGATAAATCACTTCCCATCGATTAATAAATTTGTTTTTTTTCTTGTTGTATTTTATAGCAATTATATTTAGGTATCTATATAGAATTTATACAGCCGTGGGCGATGATTTACGGGAAAGAAAATCTCTTCGTATCTCGGATGGAAGATCGCATCAAAGATCCTCTTCGGGAATTTCGAAAACTTTTACAATATTTAGAATTAGGTAATTTTTACTTTTTTTCCATAATGTATTTTCATTTTCTTTCATTGAATTTCATATGACAACAGTAACGCCCTATATTAAAAAACCCTTTATTAAGTTTTTCAGCTCTTTAATTGATTCTCGAAAACTGTAGAGAGCAGAGGTGACGAAGGAGCGGGGAGGGGAGTGGAATCGTGGGGGAGAGGGGGGGTTACGAGTAAAGTGGAATTTTCCGCTAGGAAAGGTATTGCACCAAACACCGGTGTTAAAGAAAAGCTTCGAATTTCAGAGAATTCATCGTTTACCGATTGGATACATCATTGTATCATTTCGCAAAGAATATAACATGAGTCAGTTATAATGAATGACCATATTAAAGTTGAAACCATATCAAAGGTGCAAACTTTATTAAGTGCTGTTTTATCACAGATAATGAAAACGTTGCAAGACTTAGTATAGAAATGTAATTCAGTAAAAGCGTGGAAGTAGGGGGTGGGGCGGGAGGATGTCGTGTTGAGGGAAGAAAACGAAGCAGAATATTTTCAAAAATATCCATGTTATATTACGGCAATTGTATAAGTACCATTGTACTCTTGTACATAACTCTTGTACGGAATTCACAATAGAATCGTTGTTCTTCAAATTGCATTGATTTTTTCCCTTTTGTTTTCAGACATGCTACCAGACAAGGAGTGCAAAAGAATCGTATCAGGAGTATCAAATAAAACACGTGGAAAAGTTGCAATGTTGGATAAAACTAGAAATCTACTGCAAGAGTTTTACAAACCTTTCAACCGACGGATGGCAGCATTCATGAATGATGACAGCTATAATTTTGGCTATTGACTGTTCATGTTTATTGCATTTGAGTCTCGGGGTGTAGCTAGAGCTTCCGGGGGCTATGTACATTTAGGGGCTCATATTTAGTTATACATGTAGTTTTATCTCATTATCATTCATAATTAATATAAATGAAGTAGCCCCCCCCCCAAAAAAAAAAAAAAATTATAACAATTTGGGGTTAACATATATGTCCCCGGACCAAACAGGTTCTCGAAACTTTCGGAAACTAAGAAACCTTTATATCCTTTCATTTAGTTTGTTTTTTCTCAATAAACTATTAATGTTTTTCTTATTATTCTGAAAAACAAAATAGCTAGTCTTACTAACATTAAGGAACAGTTTATTTGGCAGTGAACCAAGCATATAGAATTTTTTAAGTTCCTGACAAATTGTGTCTTTCAATACAATAAACATTATGGCCGGTGAAGAAAACATTAGTATTATCAGCAAAACAAGAACGTGGAAAATTTCTTTGATACTACATGTTCATCATTGACATGAATTATAAAATGTAACGGCCCTAAATAAGATCCTTGATGTGGAACGCCACATGCAATATTCATCGTCTCGGGATCTACATTTGTTGAAAAGGTGGGAATTGTATTCTGTGGGAAAGAGAGCTTTTAATCCACTCAAGGCCGAGGCCTTTAATGCAAAAGATTGCAATGAGGCCTCTAACGCAAAGCATTTTGCATAATGAGAAAGTCTCATAAACGAAAAATAAACGATGCTTTGCGTGCATTGCACACATATATTTACGAGGTGTCTCACTCAAGACCCCGGCACTCGAATGCCATCCAAATCTAACAACAACTAATTAACATACAACTAATTAACATACAAATAACAGAAATAACAATGAAACATACACAGCCGTCTAAATACTTTCAATATGCAAATAAGCTTCACTTATATAGACAATTTACATAACATAACATGTACTCTTACAACACTATAACTACTATAGCAAAACTGTGAATACAGTTTAACACTATTTTTTTTCAAATAACTTGGAAAGACCCGCGGATAAGTCAGAAACTGGACGAAATTTGTCACCATAGCTTCAGGGTCTCCTTGTTAAATAAATAGGAATGACTTTGGCTATTTTCAATAGGTCATTCTTACAAAAATTATTCTTACAGTTATTGAACTTATCAGGGGAAAAAAACGCTTTTTAAAAAATACGAATGACATGATTCAGCTTATTGCAATGAGTATACGAAACATATCAGAATGACTTTTTGTAGGACTCCTTAAAATAATTTTTGATCAAGCTTATGTTTACATTAAATCGATTGTAAGATACCATTCGCTATACATGAATGACGTTTCTAACGACGTTTCGAATTACTCTTGCAAAAAAGTCTAAAGTGAATTTATCATAAGAGTAATTCACATCACTAACTGAATATATACAATTCCAATCAGAATCCTGAAGGAAGTTAATGAAATGTTCAGTATCTTTACTAGAATTATTTCTAGTATATTCACCTTTGTACGTCCTCCTTTTCGTCAAGAGAAATTCTCAAGAAAATAGGGAAATGGTCACTTACATCTGCAGTAAATTATATTCCAGAAATAAAATTACTATAGGTCTACTATTCGTAAATATATTGTCAATTAATTATATTATTTTATTATGCTAACTGTTATATTAATTACATTAATTATATGATTAATTATTAATATATAGATATATATAGATATATTAATAATTAATAATATATATAGATATATATATAGATATAGATATATATATATATATATATATATATATATATATATATATATATATATATATATATATATATAGATATATGTGTGTGTTGTTCATATATGTTGTTCATGAAATAACGGTTGCTGGATTTGTGCCTCCTGACTGTGGAGGGTGAGGTGAGACAGGAGGGAGGGAGGTGGGTGGGGCGGGAGGGGGGAGGAGGAGTTGTTCATGGCAGTTATCTTTATCATAACGAACAACAATTTAACTTAACATGGATACTCATAAAAAAGAGAGGTCTCCGAAAAGGTCTAGTTTTTTTTTTAGTTTTTTATCTCATTCCTGCATTCATCTCATTGCTTTACAGATTTAACGTTTTAAACAATAAAGTTGGAAATGAAAGTATCATTTTTTTTTCTTTTCTCTTTTGGCTATATCTTACTATCCAACACACGCCAACAGACATATCTATACGTTATGCTAGGTTATCGACCACACAATGCTGAAATTCTGCTATCTTCGTTTTAGGTCCCAGATGTGTTTAGATTATTCAGTTTCGTTCTTGCATGCTTCGTGATTGAATGATTCCGTTTGGTTGTTGAATCTTGTTTTGAATTCGCCCGGCTGTCATCCCAATGTGTGTGCTGTGGTGTTTTCGGTAGTTGTGATAATCTCACCGGCAACAACAAATGCTGATTGTGCCTCGAAGCAAAACACGCCATTATGGCAAAAGCACACTCCCGAACAGAAAATCGGAGCTCAGTAGTCTCTGCGTGTCGCCACAGAGAAATCACTACCAGATCGTACAAATACCATATAGAATACTACTTCTCAAACCGAAGAACGTGAAACTCGGCGAGTCGTGATCTCACTGCTCTTTTGACACCTATACATGCTCTGTTACATGGAGCAGGATATGCCCAAAAGACTACAGTAATAGCGATATATGTCCTTTTGGGACTCGAAGGTAAGAATCGAACCCCGGACCTTGTGTCACAGAGCGAAGTCCGTAAAAATATCTTCCTTTTCAAGTTGTCAACAAAATGATCACCCCTCTTAGTACAATATTGGTTCTATATACAGGAATTGTCAATAGCCAAAATTATAGCTGTCATCATTCATGAATGCTGCCATCTGTCGGTTGAACGGTGTATAAAACTGTTGCAAAAGAGTTTTCGTTTTGTCTAACATTGCTGTCTTTTTTGCGTTTACATTAAATATTTCCGTTTCCATTATCCTTTTACATTCCTCGTCGGGTAACATTTCTGGAAAAAAATAATGGAAAACTTTGGTCTTAACAGTTTATGCTGGACTTGCCGAAGATAGTATAGCGTGCATGCATTTGAATATGAAAACACAAATATTACACGCACCTACGGAAACAAAATTTGCTCTTATCATAGGCGTAGGAGCCTCATCTGATTTGGGGGGGGGGGGGGGGGGGGCTGTAAAGAGTTGCCCGAAAAATATAACCAACATTTTTTCGCGCACTCCGCGCGCATTCCACATGTTAATGTGCATATCATATAGGCATTCATTAGTTATTGCATCACCTGCCAATAACATAAAATCATTTTCCGTGTTATTACCCTTCCATATTGGTTAGAATTATTGGGGAAGTCGTTACAACAATAATGATAATACAAATAATATAAGTTTAACCATTGAAAAACACATTGCAAATTCTTCTTCTTTTAGTAGGTGCCATTGGCGGAGCTAGGGGTATTGGTCAGGTGGGAGAGAATGGTCTGTAGCGGCGCTTTTGACACTATCTAAGCGGAGCGCCACCACAGGTTGGCGCGGAGCGTACAGAATTTTTTGAGTAAAGAATCTCCCTAGATCGCCGGAAATGACCCTTTCCGGGCCTTGCTAATTTGCAGATAAACGAAGACTAAATAGGTGTCATCGCCATTGGTCAGAAAATTGCACCAACAAAATGTGACAAATGTCGATAGGTATTTGAGAGCGCAATAAAAAAGTCAATAATCGCGAATAAGCAAAAAGTGGTAAAAAGCTGAAAAGGGCGCCAGCAGTCCATTTGAGTCCGTCAGGGGGGCATCCGCCCCTTCTGACTGTATGGACGCTCCGCCACTGGTAGGTGCCCGCAAAATTCTCAGCATATTGCCCAAATTTTCACCAAAAGAATTGGAAAAAAATGCAAATTATTCTTCTTTCAGTTTAGGTGCCCGAAAAAATTCTCAGCATATTGCCCGATTTTTCACCAAAATATTTGAAAAACACATTGCAAATTATTCTTCTTTCAGTAGGTGCTCGAAAAATTCTCAGCATATTGCCCGAATTTTCACCAAAAAATTGAAAAACACATTGCAAATTATTATTCTTTCAGTAGATGCCCGAATAATTCTCAGCATATTGCCGAATTTTTACCCCCAAAAAATGAAAAACACATTGCAAATTATTATTCTTCCAGTAGGTGCCCGAGAAATTCTCAGCATATTGCCCGAATTTTCACCAAAAAATTTGGTTGGGGGGCTGCAGCCCCCCGCCTCCTACGCCTATGGCTCTTATACTACCTAACCCCCCCCCCCTTCCTCCAACCCTGATCTCTCCACTTCCACCCAGTTTGGGTTTGAAATTATAAATTTCATGGAGCTGTTTTCTGACTAGTATTTTCACAGTTGGCATTCGAATATTATTGCATACAAGTGACTATTCACTGCAAATCACATAATATGTATTTCTCCCATCAATTAATTAAGTGCTTGATTAAAATGTTATGTTCTTCGCGGAAACAACAATTAATTTCTAATCGTTATGCAGTTCAAAGTTATCGGTATTTTCCAAATAATTATCACTCATTCTTCAATCAATTGTATAGAAGCATTTAAATGTCACCCTGGATGTATAAATGTTTCAACACTCGCTGACGTATTGAAATGTCTTACTTCACACTCCTCAAAATCTGGAAATTGAGATTGAGAACCATCAGGAAAGGTGTTATTCAAAAAAAAATGGCGATTTTTAGCTACAATTTGGAGGCAGTACTTATCGCACTGAATTCTTTAACATTATGAATTCATTTGAAGAAGGATCAGGGCAGAAAGCTTCTTAGCAGAAAATACTACTTCACTCCCATTATTCAGTTTGTCGCCCTCATCCATCTCCATCTGACATAGTTGCCCAACGGAGTAACTGATGAGAATATTTCAGCAGACAAATAAACAATGATATTTATATAATAATCAAAACAATTACCTAATTCTAAGTATTGCAAGATCCTTTTAAATTCAGATATAGGGTTTCCGATGCGATCTTCCATCCGGGATATTAGGAGGTTTTCTTTCCCATACACCATCGCCCATGGCCGTATAAACTCTACGTATATACCTAAATATATTTGCTAGAAAAAAAGAGGCAATAAATAAATAAATCGATCGATAAAGTAAAATTATAAATCAGTAATTAAATCTCTAAATCAATAGAGTAAATCAATCAATCAAATGACAGTCAATAAATATATTTAATAGAAAAAAGAGGAGAAATAAATAAATAAATCGATCAATAAACATTCAATCAATCAGTCAATTAATGAATCATTACCCAATCAATAAATCAATTATTCGATGAACAACCATCGATCAAGCTATGAATCAAGTGGTGACTTAAGACTACCCTGTATAAGTTGGTCTATCTGGGTGGACGTTTGCTCAACCGTTTTGTTGGTAGGGGCGGGGTGGGGGGGGGGACGTATAGCGCCCATGACATAGATCACTTGAAACCACTCAGTTTACATGCTGCATATACACAAACTCAAGTATCTGTGACCTTGGCACGGTGTGATCTGCATTTAAGAAGAATGTCCTCATTAGCCATACGTAATGCACAGGACGAGATTTCTCTGAACAAGTTAACTTTGATTCAGTAAATGACACTTTTAGCCAAAATTCCGTGCGTCGTTTTGAAACTTAAATGTCGTCTTAAAAACACAAATATCTCCCATATGAGTCAGTATAGTAATATGAAGTGTATACCTGCGTGAACCCATACATACTATTATAAATTGGTAAAATGTTTCATATCATTCGTTCATACAGGGCCGAATTGGGACACGTGCCTCCTCTCCTCCATGACCACCCCACCCCACCCACAGTTTTACAAGTTTCTTTCCATGTGGACGTTATTTTGTAACACACTCACGCAAAGTCTTATACACAAATGCAGTTAAATTATGGAACTGGTAGCACCATTTCTTCATCTGAAGCCCCCTTACCGAAACAAAATTTGCTTATAGGCTCCTCCCCACAATGGACTCCCACAAAATGTTGTGACCCGACACCTCGAGGGGGAAATGGCATCACTGCCCATTTAAATTCATCCCTAGGAGGGCGGTCACAAACATGTTGTGACCCCACCCCTCGAGGGAGGTTGAATCACTCCCCTTAGGCTCCTGCCTAGAATGAGTGTCACCAAAATGTTGTGTCCCCACCCCTAAAACTGACTCATATCAATACAAGCTTTTATTAAGCGCTGACTCTTAATTTCTCTCTTTCTCTCCAGCGGATGAAACATTTACTTTCCCGCAAAACTGCAAGCAGAAATTGGATATTTTTATTAAAATAAAATGTAGGCTTGGTTAAAATGAAAAGAGATAATGTAGCACTCACCGGAAGATCCTGGCAATGGGAAAAATATGCACAGTGTCGAACACTGTTATTAGCGATACAGTCAGTAGCACATTTAACTGCGGCGACTGCCATTGTATGCATACGTTCGGAACTTCCGCCAACTTTTCTACCAAACATGGAACGAAATCTGTTTAGGAGAACATGAAAACCAAGAAATTTTTACTTCGCGTGCCTTCCGGAAAAGAAGGTTTGCAATCGCAACAAGGACGGTCCGAAAATAAGTTGGCCGGCTGGTCGCGGGACCTTTCAAATATAGTCGGCAAATTGATCTAGTTTCCGAGCTTATCGACGGAGATCGATTAAGCTATATTAACAACCATATTCCAAGCTAGCGTTCATGCATACTGAACATCTATTGTAGGGGAGGAGTGGAGTGGGGTGGGGGAATGGTATGCAATTGCTCAGTTCTCGTGAAAGATCATGCATGGGTCGCGCGTCATGCATGGGTCACTGTATTAAAACCTGTACACAATTAATGTTCGATGTAAATTTCATGATAGTAACATATGACACTAACCTTACTACTGGATCTCTCACGGTTATGATGACCTTGGCACGTGGTTGAACAGCATGCATGAGATAAGGGAGCAATTCCGGATCCTCACCATTTGGTATAATTAGATCCCAGGGTTCAAATATAACGCGAGTTAATGTACTGACTGAACCGTCCCCTATAAGGAAGACGAATGTAAAATGAATGTAAAATGTCAATTTGCAGGTGCAGGCACAAATGCAATTGTACACGCATACACACGCACATGCATGTAGATGTAGATATACATATGTACATGCACATGCGCAGTTTCATTCACATGCGACGTGCGCGCGCAAGTTGATGCGCATGTAGACACAGATGGTTTTTTTTACAGATACAAATGAATAGCCTGCAGATGCATATGCCTAAGTATGTGTTTGGGGGTCGGGTGGGGTGGGGTGGGGTGGGGTGGGGTGGGGGGTGAATGCCCAAAACATGCATGCAGCCACATAAAGTGTCTGTCAGTTGTCATTCGCGATGTACAAGGTTATACTGCATAATTTAAGTAAAGTTTCACCTGAACCACTGCCAAACATGTTCCAGTTGGTATTACCAGGTTAACTCATAAGGTGATCTAGCTCACTTTGAGGGTGGGGCATTCTGGTGTGTCTGGCGGGCCTACCCCACAAACTGAAAATGTATGACAATGGTCATTCATGATACCTGCATGGGACTACGCCAGATATTTTCCAGTAGGTTCCTTCGGGTGAGTTAACTCACGGAATGATCTAGCCCAAGTTTGGGGTCCCTCTATTATGGCCCTCCTGACCACACCCACCAAAATGTGCCCGACATACGTCCAATTCGTTACATGGGCATGCACATGGACCACTGTTAAATACATGAAAATTGGTTAATTTTCCAGGTAGCCTGACCCCTCTAGACTCTGACTCTAATTGTTAACTTACCAAACACTTTAGGATGATATTCAATTAACTCTCCGTTGTCTGAACGAAGTTCTCGCGTTGTATTCTCTACGTCATTGAGTACCTTTTGGTACTTAAACCAATTTAAGTACCAATTAAATGAAGTAGCATCACCAACACCAGGTAATCGTTCTACACTTTTCACTTGAAATATATGAAAGGAAAGAAATGAATAGGTTATAAGCATTCGCATTAGAAACTTCCGTTGGCATGTCGTTGGTAATTAATAAAAGGGAAAAATTTGCAGTAGAAAGCAGATTACACAAAACCTCTAATTCAAACTAGCGTCAACTGATAGAATGAATGCGCTTTGCCTATTTGATATAAAATAAAACTGTTGACGTTATTTAACATGACATATCTATGCGCGGATCCAAGGGTGGGTTGTTGGGGAGCGGGGTTGTGGGGAGGGGGGAGTCGTGTACACCCTCCCGTTCCCAACAACACACAAAAATTACAAGTATAGATATTAGCACAACCTTGTAGTTAGACCTTATTTATAGACCTAATTCATAGTCTAAATGATACATTGTTTGTCTTCTGGGAGGGAGGACTCACAAAACAATTCAGTTCATCGGTTCATCACTTAAACGCCAAAAATATCTACAATTGTTTATACATGACTGATCAAGTTAGGCATTCTAACCAACTACACACACAGACAGCATACCAAGCGTTTATAAAAAAGATAAGAACTTTCTATCAAACAGAGGGAATGCTGACAACTTTTCTTCAGCCAGAAAGATCATAAGCCACATCAATTAAGATAGATCACAATATTTAGATCAGTGACGAATGTAAGCCACATAGAGCTATACACCATGCATGGATGTACGCAAATATTTATGCAATACATATTCTTCTTACCCAGTTTTTCATGTAACGAGTATCTGTCCCTGTGAAGTCCAGCTCTCCGAAGTGCCCACCAATGAGGTTCTTTTCCAACTTTCAGAACATTCGGATGAAACTCTAATTTGTCGAATATGTCGGTTGTACCGCATTTGTGGAAACCTATAATATAGAAATATGGTAAGCACCAAAGCTGGTCTTCTTCGAACCAACAGAAACTTCGATAGTTTGGTAAATATTGAGTCGGAATTCGCTTGAATATCTGTGCAGAGGAAAACAAGAAATATGAATTTTCATCAAATTGTGCACTCTCAAAAAATAAAACTTGTGCAAATATTTCTCCCAACACTATAGCCTACGTATATTTCCCACTGAATTTGAGCAAAATGTTGACACAAAGCTATACTAATAATGTAGAAAATTTTGACCAAATTTATCCCTTCTATTTTTTGGGGGGTGGGGGTGGGGGAAATTAAATTGGTTAAACTGTCGTAAGTTAAATTTTTTGTGGGCAAATTTTACACCAACTTTGGTTTGATACATATCAGCACCCAGTGTTGGACACAATATTTTCTCAACGTTTGTCTTTTAAAGTGTGGAAATATTCTTAAAAGAACTTCATTTGATGGTGGCATTTTAACAAGCGAGAAACAAAATTGCTAAAAGTATCAAAAGTATATATTTTTTACAGCTTTCAGTTTAATCCTAGACTGGAATGGGAGGGAGCAATATGGGGTGGGGAGTATTTTGAGAGAGACAATAAAATTCAGTGGTAAAAATGCTACAATATAAGTGACTATTTAACTGACTTTCTAGCATAGTTTTGTGCCAGTAGGCTAGACAACATGGTGACCGTAAGAAAATGAGGAAAAAGAAATCGGAAGAAATTAAGACACTTACATCCGGTGATACCGTCTGCAGATCTTCCCGCGTAAAATTTAGTTTTCTTTCAAGGGTTTGGTTTCCGCTATATGACTCACTTCGAACTACGGATTTCTTTGTATTTCCAACTGTAACTGCTTTGAAGTTTGAAACAGTTTCATTTGACACTGGACTTGGCGATGGTAATATCCGGACTACGCCATTGTATGACTTAAATTTGTTGTACTCCTCATGAATGGACGAGTCTCTGAACTTCACCACTAACACGATGAACACAAAAGATGCCACACAGCCGAACGACCTCTATTGAAGGAAAACATAATAAACTTTTCTTTATTTTGTTATACAACATTCCATGGTTTAGAGTTGTTCTTCTTTATTTTAGACTTTGCGTTAGTACTAGTCAAAGTTGACTCTGACGTTTTAAGCATATACCTGTTCACATCATGTGTCACTGGTGACCTACAATTACCTATGACCTCCACCCGAAAAAAATTCAAGCAATATGTCAGTATCTGGCATCTACAAATCAGGTACAAGATTTATCAAAGCTGGACGTATTGAGGTAACTTGTTCACATTTCTTTCCACATTTTTTCCACTGTTGACCTTAAATGACCCGACCCGACCGGACACTACCCCCTACCCCCTTTGCTCGAGGATAGAACTAACGATCAACAATGTTTTCCTGTACAGCATGCACGCTAATCAGATATTTATAATGTTGACTTCAGGGCAAACTATAGACACATTACAACACTGACGCATATATAGTCTGCTCACTTACCGTGAATAATTTTCGCAGTCTCGATGTACAGATGCGTTTACGGTCCATTGCACAGGATACCACTTTCAAACCGGTATGCCGCCACCGTTCCCTGCAGGTTGCCGCTACTACCCAACACAAGTGGTTGCTCAATAACGAGTTAGATTACCTATAGTACTCTTTTCCATCTGCAATCTACATTTCAAATAGAGAATGTAAACATTATACGAATAGCCACCGTACATGGTATAAATTCTAAGGAACTTGAAACGCTCGTCTCGCCAGCCTTGCCACCCGATCCCGACCCCGCTCCTCGCCGATTCCCATCTCGTCAACATGAAAATCCAACGCCTAACATGACTCAGAACTGGAATACTAAGCGAAATTGTATGTATGTATGTATGTATATGTGATCTTCCCGCAAGCAGGAACTCGCGAAAGAAGCCATGGAGGCTTATAGACTCGCAAGCTGACCGAAGCCAATCTCTCGGCACACATCCATTTAACGTCCATGTCAGGAAGTTGTTATTGAACAACACCCTTGCCAGACGACACACATTGCTGTCGGCGGGGAATCGAACCGGGGATCTCATGACTGGGAGACGCCGGTGTTAACCACTACGCTATACACTCCGCACGTTAGATTTAGTAGAATTAGTAGAATTAGTAGAATTCTTTTCTGTACGACTTTGAGAGGAACTATACCCATAGGCGTAGGAGCCTCATTTGATTTGGGGGGGGGGGGGGGCTGTAACGACTTGCCCGAAAAATATAACCAACATTTTTCGCGCGCTCCGCGAGCGTTGCACATGTTAATGTGCATATCATATAGGCATTCATCGGTTATTACATCACCTGCCAATAACATAAAATCATTTTCCGTGTTATTACCCTTCCATATTGGTTAGAATTATTGGGGAAGTTGTTACAACAATAATGATAATAATAATATAAGAAAAACACATTGCAAATTCTTCTTCTTTCAGTAGGTGCCAGTGGCGGAGCTAGGGGTATTGGTCAGGGGGGAGATGAATGGTCTGTAGGGGCGCTTTTGACACTATCTAAGCGGAGCGCCACCACAGGTTGGCGCGGAGCGTACACAATTTTTTTGAGCAAAGATACTCCCTAGATCGCCTGAAATTACTCTTTCCGGGCCTTGCTAATTTGCAGATAAACGAAGAATAAATAAGTGTCATCGCCATTTGTCAGAAAATTGCACCAACAAAATGTGACAAATGTCAATAGGTATTTGAGGGCGCAATAAAAGAGTCAATAATCGCGAATAAGTAAAAAGTGGTAAAAAGCTGAAAAGGGCCCCAGCAGTCAGGTCCGTCAGGGGGGAATCCGCCCCACCTTTGACTGTATGGACGCTCCGCCACTGGTAGGTGGCGCAAAATTCTCAGCATATTGCCCAAATTTTCACCAAAAAAATTGAAAAAAAAACACACTGCTAATTATTATTCTTTCAGTAGGTGCCCCAAAAAATTCTCAGCATATTGCCCGAATTTTCACCAACAAATTTGAAAAACACATTGCAAACTCTTCTTCTTTCAGTAGGTGCTCGAAAAAATTCTCAGTATATTGCCCGAATTTTCACCAAAAAATTGAAAAACACATTGCAAATTATTATTCTTTCAGTAGATGCCCGAAAAATTCTCAGCATATTGCCGAATTTTCACCAAAAAAAAAAAAATGATAAACACATTGCCAATTCTTCTTCTTCCAGTAGGTGCCCGAAAAATTCTCAGCATATTGCCCGAATTTTCACCAAAAAATTGAAAAACACATTGCAAATTATTATTCTTTCAGTAGATGCCCGAAAAATTCTCAGCATATTGCCGAATTTTCACCCCCAAAAAATGGAAAACACATTTCAAATTCTTCTTCTCCCAGTAGGTGCCCGAAAAATTCTCAGCATATTGCCCGAATTTTCACCAACAAAACTGGTTGGGGGGGGCTGTAGCCCCCAGCCCCCCGCCTCCTACGCCTATGACTATACCTATTACCAACCTCCCCCACTCCAACCCCCGCCCAAACCCCATAACCTCTCCTTACGTTCATGACAAACGTAAAAGTAAAGGCAATTCTCGCCCCTAGTTTAGTACTTTACAGGCAGTAACTTACGACGTATCACTCAAACGTCGACTGTACTTAAGAAATGAGATGCTTCGTATACACAAAGAGACTGGAAAAGGGTGCCTTCTCTAAAACAAGACTGCATTTGCTTATTTGTTTGGGAAGGGGTGTAGACATTCCTATACAATTTAAATTGTGCAAATGAATAATTATATTTATGATGTGTAAGCAGGGACGTAGCTAGGGCCTGATGATGGGGGGGGGGGGGGGTGTAGTGGCTGAAATTCCACCTGGATGGGTTTTGGAGCCAGAAAATTCCGACTGCTGCCTTGTACCCCCCACTCCCACCCCCTCCCCCGTACTACTCATCACCATTGCCATGTTCACACGCGCGTAGCGCGCTTATTTTTTCTCGATACATTTGTACCACTGGCCCTCACTTCACAACCTTATTAATCACTCTGGTTAAGCAAGTAAGCAACTGAGTAGCCTATAATTATCTGCTTGACGGCTACATAGACTACTGACTACAAAAGCTATGTTAATGTAACAAAGGGAAAACTTTTTTCAACAAATTATATTCGACGACATAGTGAATTACCAAAAAAATACAGTGCTCCTTACTAGCACCCTTAATATATTTTCCTTGGGGGGGGGGTGGGGCTATTTATCACTCACATGAAAAAAATCAATTATATACTTCATTCCAACTGAACATTTGGAATGAAGTGAACAATTAAACATTTTGCAGAAAAATGTTGAGTTGACGAGATACGATAAGTTGTCAATTAAACATTTTGCAGAAAATTTTTCAATTGCTCAGATGGGATGAAGTGAACAATTGAACATTTTGCAGCAAAATGTTCAATTGATGAGATATGATAAGTTGTCAATTAAACATTTTTCAGAAAATTGTCAATTGCTCAGTTAAAGCAACTGAGCAATCCAACATTTTTCTGATTTTTGATAAGATTTTATCTTGTTATCTAAACAGTTTACTGAAAAATGTCAACTTATGGGGCAAAGTTTTTCTTATGTTTATGGCATTTTTAAGCTTCCATAGATTATCATTGAGCGTTTTAATTGTATACCATACAGCCAATGTATATCCTGAACTTACTTGAAGCTAGCGAACAGGTTCAACCCACCCAATAGCAAAATTAATACATAAATTAACCGAATTAAAGCTGAACGTTGTTTTTTTAGAGTATTCAAAATCATGCGAAGTTTTGTATGGTGGAGCATAAGGATCGCGAGATACAATTTCTCAATATGACAAGGAAAACGTGGTAAATATGACTAATTAAAGGTCTGTTTTGACCGAAAATTTTAGGTCACTCAAAAATTACAAGAATACGTGAAAATTAGAGTGCGACAGTCGGAAAAATTAGAGTGCGACAGTCGGAAATTCCGACTGTCGCACTCAAATTTTCCAACTATCGTCAGTTTTACAAGATTGGGGGGGGGGGGAGACACCCCCACATCCCCCTCTAGAGACGTCCCTGTGTGTAAGCGAAAAAGCTGTGACCTACGAAAGGATGAGTTCTTCTATAAGTTCAAGTTCACTGTCATTGTTGGGAGAATAATTACTTAAGAAGACCTGTAATCGCTGGATAAACAATAACGAATTTGTTTAGAAGTATAAGCTTCGTTTGGATTAATTAAGTTACACTGTGAAAATGATTAAGGCTCAATATTTGTTTGCAAGAATTTGTTGTGGAATTTTCAACGTGGAGGATTTTGTTTTGGATTATTTATTGATATTATTACTTTTTATATATTTTCGGGGTGAGTGGGTGGGATGGGGAGGGGAGGTTGTACTTTTTGCTAAGGGCTTTCAGATTTCCACTAAGAAATATCGATAAAGGGACTTTAGATTGCTTGAATTAGATCTCTACAACAACGTTCGCTTCAATAGTGTTTACAACAAGCTCACGTGCATCGTCTGTCAAACACTATATATGCTAAAAACCCAATACCCCATATAGACAGTGTGGTTTGAGTTTTCGTAACCGAGTTTCCAGTTGTAGTTCTATAGTATACTATTAGAATTATAAATAATCCAGTCACAAACCAGATATCCCTTCCTTCTTTCTTTCTATCTCTTCCGATAACCTTCGATTGATTATTCACGCTATACGCAAGTCATCATTAAACCATATAATTTCTGACAATGGGATACACTTAACCTTCAGTATTGGACCGTAAGTTATCCTTTGTGACATGCATCACCGACACATGACACAAGGGAGCTAAGCTATTGTACCTGTCTGTATACGGTTACGATATAGACACGGTTACTGCAGTTACTATCATAATCATACTGTCGTATACACCGGACAGTTGACTCACCCAGCACAGACTGACTCAGTCCCTTAGCCAGAAATTCTGAATTGAAAGGGGAACCAATAACTTCAGGGGGTGTGGGGGGGAGGGTGTTGTACACATATGTTGGAGGCACAGATGGTGAGTTGGAGCGAGAGCCGGAGGGGTATGAATGAACGGCCCCCGTACGTGAACCGGCCTACGGGGATACGGGCCTGTACTTTGGTTTCTAGAAACCATGAGCGCAATGGTCATAATTTACTAAGTCGGGGGTAACGGTGAGGGCCGAGGAGGGGGGGGGGAGGGAATATCCAGTTGTTCATCCAGTGTACATTCAGTATTGTTTCCGCGTCTCTCTGTGTGTACCCTTTTTTCGCGATACGGTGTAAAAGTGGGAGGAGGTAGGGGGGGGGGGGGGGTTATGGGACATAAAGGCTCGGTTTTTATTTTTCTCGCGGGTCCTGGTCTACTTCAACAGTGCACCCCTTCCGTAAGGTGACAGATGCACCCCCTACCAAACTCCCAACCTGTTCAAGACCTAATCGAATGGCAATCTGTTCCAAGAGATGTACGTCAGAAAACCTCTGTACTGGCCAACTTATTATAAAACAAATGGGGCATAACCTAGTGCTCAGAATTATAACATCAACACTCTAAGGAATGGAGATATTTACCTATAGGCTCTGATAAAAGCCTAGCCTCGGGATACTGAACTATAGGAAAGCCAATGCCCATACTGCTTAACATAATCTCCCCCCCCCCAAAAAAAAAAAATCCCCCCTAAAACATATGCTGAATTAATCCGTGGAGTAAATCCATCTATTCTCCACAAAGGTATTAAAGTGGTATATACTAGACCAAAGATACAAGCCGAACTGTATCAGAAAGAGAAGACAACTCTTAAGCAGAGTTCATGACAAGGACACGTGCATGGAATCTCAAGGTACAGCTTTCTCTATGGTACAGACGGCCAAAATCAGAAATTATCAACCGGAAACCAAAAACATTTAGTGGTTACATCACCATGCCCAGTATGAATTAAATGGGACATACAGTTGAACAGATACTCAAATACCCCTTTATCTAGACCCATTCTATACAGACCTCTTCGTCTGGTTTCTTGTAGCCCATGATCTTCATTCTCAACTCCATACTAAATGTTCCCATGACAAGCTTGTCTTCGTGAGCTTTGGAGGGAGGCGTCGGCTCTGATGAGAAGGAACAATTTCTAGTAACTAGATCAGCTGGGTTAGCTTTAGTTTCAATATGGAACCACTGTTGCGGGTCACTGAACTCCCTGATAAGACTAACCCTATTGCCAACGAAAACATGGAATCTTCTGCTATCACTGTGAATGTACTTCAAGACAACTTCCGAGTCTGTCCAAAAATACGATTTGGCAAATTCAAGAGCTAACTCCCTTCTCAACAGAGAATCAACCTTTACGGCTAATACAGCAGCTTGCAGCTCCAAACGAGGTATAGTACGTAGCTTTAAAGGAGCAACTTTACTCTTACTCATGACTAACTGTACATGAATTTCCCCTTTCCTATTTACACAGCGTACATAACAGCAACAGCCATAACCTTTAGAGCTAGCATCTGAAAAATGGTGAAGTTCGATGAATGCATCATCAAAGGAACAAGGCTTTATACAACGAGGTACCCTCAAACGACTAACAGAAGACAACGACTGAGCCCAGGTGTCCCAAGTCCTTACAATATCAGGGGGTATCTCTTCATCCCACGACAACCCACGGGCTGTAGCTTCCTGGAAAAGGAGCTTGCCTGAAAGGACTTATCAAGCCTAGCGGATCGAAAATTGACGAAACTATACTAAGCATTCTCCTCCTGGTTAACAAGCCACCAAAATCTTTCTCCAGCGCGAAGAAGAACTCATCGCGGGAAACCATCCACTTTATACCTAAAGCCCTGCTTTCACTACTAGTACCAAAATCTAGAACTTCCTTAGCCCTACATTCCACGGACACTTCAGCTAGCAATCTGAAATCATTGACTACAAACTTAGTTAACTTAAACCCTCCACTTTCCAGGGCCTTGGGGATTTCCCTAATAATGATCTCAGCATCTGATTTACTCGACACAGAACTAAGACAATCATCTACATAAAACGATCTTTCAACTGCATACTTAACAAGCGGAATCACACTCGGCAGATCAGTAATTGTACGCCTGAGAGCATAGGCGGAGCTAGCCGCACACCACACCCCTCCAAACAAATGTGACGTCATACGAAGGTATCTTAATTTACCATTAATGTACCATAGGAAGCGTAGGGCATCTCTATCCCTAGCTGGGATCCTAACTTGATTATACATAGATACAATGTCTGCTTGAACTGCTATACTATGTTGCCGAAATCTCAACAGGACCGGCAGAAGCTTATTAATCATGTCGGGACCCTGCATACAACGATCATTCAAAGACTTGCCTTTGAAGTTACTAGCGAAATCGAAAACTACCCTAAGTTTGTCTGGTTTCTTCTCTGATACTACAGCATGATGGGGTAAATACCATATCCTGTCTACCATGAACAACTCTGAATCTGGTACTGCCTCTGCATAACAGTTATCTACAAGTTTCACAATCTCAGCGTTATACCTATCATAAGAGCCGTTCCTAACAAGTTTCTTGGACAACGAGTCTAACTTAGTTTTGGCAACAACAAAGTTATTTGGGAGGGTCTCCGACCTGTTCCTCCAAGGAATAGGAAGTTCATGGTGACCATCCACTTTCCTGTGCTCTTTGTCCCACAAAGATATCACCAACTTGTCCTCGTATGACCATGACGGAAGATCCAACCCCGCATTCTCTATTTCCCACAAACGAGAAACATCAGTCTGAATAGTCGAAGTAGATATAAAATTTGAAATTATCTTACGACTCGGAGGCTAATGGGAGATTGTCCATTAAGACTCCAACCAAACATGTAACGCACCGCAAAGAGCTCCCCTGGAGCACCCCGCCTAACCTCCAATGGCACAAGTGCCTCAGAATTATCTTGACCTACGAGAATGTCTACTGTGATATCAGTACTCTGATAAGCAGGTAGGGGACCGACGCCAATAAGATGGGAATAACATTCCAGATCGACCATAGAATTCTTAACTGGTATTTCGTCAACTACGTAAACGGCAGATAATTTTAAGATTTCACCCGATTTAGAAGACAAGGACAGATCTACCATCTCGGATTGCTGAATACCTGACGAGTTCAACGTTCTAAGCTCAAATTGATAAGAGTTACCAGTGATTCCTAATTGGTTGACCAATGCACGGGAACAAAAGGAATTGCTGGATGCACTATATAACAATACAAATGCGTCACACAAACTGTTCACGGTGGCCTGAACTAAAGGCATATGTGTACTTTTGCTACGAGAGAAGCTAGCATTAGAAACCTCAATATCGGGTGAAGAATTTACGGTATTATCATCACACTGAATGTACATGGTATGTTTCCTACCACAACCTCGCAATCTACAAACAGAGCGTTTGCCACAATCACTAGTGTTATGAGAGGCACGAAGGCAGTTATGACACAACTTATGCTTAATTACAACAGTCAATCTCTCTCTAGGACGCAATTGTTTAAACTTATCACAATGCCACAGACGGTGTGATTGTTCACACAGTACACAAGGAGGTTCAGCCCTAGCGTACATTCCAGGTTTTGCTGCCTGGGCACCTTCACCAGTACACGTATTGGACTTAGACAAAGAGATAGATTAGCTGCTTGAAGTACTCCTTTGTTCACGTTTACACTTATCAGAACGCTTGAGATACACGTCGCCATAAACTGGGTCATTTACCTCACTGGCGATTTCACCTGCGAATTCGATGAATTCTTTAAACCCTGGATAACAACCATCGGCCCGTTTGGCCTTCAATGCATATTTTTTCCATCTCAACTGCACATAGTTAGGAAACCTGGCAACTATTTCGATTAAGACTGCTTGAGAATCAACCTCCTTCAAAGTTTTTAACTCTGAAAGTACAAGGAATGCATTTTGCATATCATCAGCTAACTGTTGTATGTCTTGCGGCAGTCTAACTTGTTTACCAAATCTTAACTCGCGTATTAAACGCTCAGTGACTCTGCGTCGTAACATCCCTCTTAGCAGAAGTCCTGGGAGTCTTCAGGTCTTCCATGAGTCAGCAGGCTGACGACGAGTACATTGGTGCTACGGGAATCAGGCACGTGGTACACTATTTCTGTCACTGGAATACGATGGTGAGCTTTTATACGACAGGAATTGGTAGGCTTATAGACGACAGGAATAGGTGAATAAGAAGCGACGGCCAGATACCGGACGGCGGACGATATGCAGGACTTCCGGTTGTCGATACCCAACGATTTTTTCACTGTCACCGAGACGACGCTCAATGAAGCTGAACAAGGTGGTTGTATGTTTTAGCCCATATTTTCACACCCGTGGTCTTTCCACGGGTGTGAAAATATGGGCTAAAACATACAACCACCTTGTTCAGCTTCATTGAGCGTCGTCTCGGTGACAATATATATATATATATAATGGGCATATGCTACCTTCCATAATATAATGCTAGATACTAAATGGGGGCAGTGGAGCCTCAAGTAACAATCGATTTGTGCTGACTTTGAGCTCGCAACTGAAACACGTATCAGGGAGGTTCTAACTGCGTTTGTTATAGAGAGTTGAAGGAGGTCGTGGTCACACTAGGAAATACGTGCCATCAACGTAGGTCAACAACAAATTCAATGTATACTACGAAGCGAGATAATACTAGAACCTCAAGTAAGAGGAGCGATGCGGGCTTGACGATGTTAATTTTGAAATGGCCCAATATAGGTATCTGTCAACCAAATTCGGTTTTGAAGGTAGGTGAAATATTGCTAATTGCTTTAGCTCAAGTTGTTCAGTTATGGTTGTAATATAGTAACATTTAACAAAGTGTGTCTGATTTGTGCTGGTTAAATTGAACATCTCTAATAGGGGCTTGAATACTTAGATTTGCCATAGCGGTAATTTGTCAATCTTGGGCGGACTCGGCGGAGATAGAGAGTGGGGGAGGGTGAGATGAAGGTGTCTTGTACATTCATTATGTACAGTAAGTTTACTGGGAGAGCAGCCCCCTTTAGACAAATGAGTTGCGGTTTATACTATGTGCACACTCGGTTCATTCTTATTATTCAACATGGCTTCCAGTGTGTTTTATTTCCTATGCAAGTCGATTCATACACATTTCGGATGTATATTATAGATAGACAGACAGACAGACAGACAGACAGACAGACAGACAGACAGACAGACAGACAGATAGACAGACAGACAGACAGACAGACAGACAGATAGACAGATAGACAGATAGACAGATAGACAGATAGACAGATAGACAGATAGACAGATAGACAGATAGACAGATAGACAGATAGACAGATAGACAGATAGACAGATAGACAGATAGACAGATAGACAGATAGACAGATAGACAGATAGACAGATAGACAGATAGACAGATAGACAGATAGACAGATAGACAGATAGACAGATAGACAGATAGACAGATAGACAGATAGACAGATAGACAGATAGACAGATAGACAGATAGACAGATAGACAGATAGACAGATAGACAGATAGACAGATAGACAGATAGACAGATAGACAGATAGACAGATAGACAGATAGACAGATAGATAGATAGATAGATAGATAGATAGATAGATAGATAGATAGATAGATAGATAGATAGATAGATAGATAGATAGATAGATAGATAGATAGATAGATAGATAGATAGATAGATAGATAGATAGATAGATAGATAGATAGATAGATAGATAGATAGATAGATAGATAGATAGATAGATAGATAGATAGATAGATAGATAGATAGATAGATAGATAGATAGATAGATAGATAGATAGATAGATAGATAGATAGATAGATAGATAGATAGATAGATAGATAGATAGATAGATAGATAGATAGATAGATAGATAGATAGATAGATAGATAGATAGATAGATAGATAGATAGATAGATAGATAGATAGATAGATAGATAGATAGATAGATAGATAGATAGATAGATAGATAGATAGATAGATAGATAGATAGATAGATAGATAGATAGATAGATAGATAGATAGATAGATAGATAGATAGATAGATAGATAGATAGATAGATAGATAGATAGATAGATAGATAGATAGATAGATAGATAGATAGATAGATAGATAGATAGATAGATAGATAGATAGATAGATAGATAGATAGATAGATAGATAGATAGATAGATAGATAGATAGATAGATAGATAGATAGATAGATAGATAGATAGATAGATAGATGATAATAATAATTATAATTATAATAAAAACAATAATTTTACAAGTTCTGAATGTTATTCTATATACTTCTGTAACAGGTGGCATTATGTATGGCAACGCTGATATTTATCTTCAATTTCAACGCGACACATAGAAGTGATGAATTCATGAAGTACAGATCGTATGATGACGCAGATGATGGATTGTCATTGCTTAGCCCGGTTATAAATAATACTTCAAAGTTAGAAACCGGTACCTTTGAAACAATAAAGGAAGAAACAACAAAGAAAACGGAGTTTCAAAGTGAGACATTAATTAGAGGAAATCAAAGTTTTCAAGGGGAACTGAATTTTACGCGGGAATATCTGAAGACGGTGTCACCGGATGTGAGTATCCTTTCTCTTCTTTTAGTACTTTCACGTCTGCAAGAAGTCAATTAAAATGAGATCATTTGAAAGTATTATCCAAACATTACAACTAAAGTGAAAATAAATAATTAATTAATTTGTCAGTACTGTTTATTCAAAATGTAGCCATCTAATTCTCTTCTTCGTATGAATGCACCAGTCATGTGTATTGACAACATCACATCCCCTACAGCCAAATGTTAGAACACTTTGCAATTCCAAAGTCAATATTTATAGAGTGATAACAATACATTGTTGGTCAGTGTACAACTATGACGTCACACTTGTTTTTTTTTTCAAGTTCACTTATGGATTTTCTTCGACATGTGCACAAGTCGCAAGATCTTCTTCGGAGGCTGAATCCCTCTTCAGCCTCCGAAGAAGATCCTTCTAGGATCGAAACGTCAGGCCCTCTTATACTTTTACACATTCTCTTACACAGGCTTCTTAGTGGATAAATAGCTAAATAGCTTGCTAACAATTTTGTTTTATTTTAAGTATCAATTTACTCAGCATTGTTCTCTTTGTTTCTCTTTGCACAGATATTTCAGAGAATTCCTACTCAATATTTACCAAACTATCGAGGTTTCTGTTGGTTCGAAGAAGACCAGCTTTGGTGCTTACCATATTTCTATATTATAGGCTTCCACAAATGCGGTACAACCGACATATTCGACAAATTAAGACGTCATCCGGATGTTCTGAAAGTTGGAAAGGAACCTCATTGGTGGGCACTTCGTAGAGCTGGACTTCACAGGGACAATTACTCGTTACATAAAAAACTGAGTATGAAGAATGTAACATATTCTGTGGTCATGAAGTGTGCATGGTTATAGAATACATTTATATCTTGATAGATAATTATAAAAATAATAATAATAAGTAATATTTATATAGCGCATAATCAACAAAGCTGCTCAGTAACAAAAACCTAAATATTAAATATATAGAACCAATAAGGCATAAAATGTAAAAGACTAAAGCAACAATATATATTGAAGAAAGAGAGAAAGGAAAGGGCTGGGTGAAGGGGCGGGGGGGGTACCACCCCTTTTTGCAATATGTTGTAGAAAGTCTTGCTATGTTATTACGATTTCAGTGGATTTTTGAAAAGATTGTTGGAAAAAATGTAAATGTATCTACCAGCTAATACTCAGAACCTTATGAGCTTCCCAAAGAACAAAAGCCAGGGAGATAATTCTCACCTTGATAAGTTTTATTGATATTTGCATGTGTTTATTTTCACCTGTATGTGTATATCTATATGAGTTTAACACTGTGTCATTGATTGCAAATTTATATAGTTCTCTATCACTGTTAAAAATCACATGACAAGAGAAACTTCCTCTGCGCATGCTTGGTCCATCAATTTCGTTCCCTTCTTTCTCTCCATGGTGGTGTCTAGATCAAGAAGTGTCAAACTTACCTGGTATCGTTGATTCTACCACGTTTAATTGGTACTTACATTGGTATAAACAACAACATGTACTCCATGACGTGAAGACTTCAACGCGAAAACTTCGCTCAGAAAACGGAGAGTTAATTGAATATCATCCTAAAGTATTTGGTAAGTCAGTACTTCTACACGTTAGCTCGGGACGCATTCAGGGTTTTATAGAGGACGGAGTGTGGCCTCAGAGGGTCGCTGAGACCAACTCCCGTGTAGAAGGAGGGGTATGCATGGCCAAAGATGCCTCTCCAGAAAAAAATGAAGGTGCAATGGTGCATTCTGGGGCATATTCAGACTATAAATTAGGTCTTAACTACGCCTTCATATCACGCAAGAATGTGCTAATTTTACATCATTTTCATTTTTGTGTAATGGGGTTTTGAAAAAAGAGAGGAATGGGTGTGTGTATGCGTGGTGTCACCCCTGTTTGCAATATGTTGCATAAAGTCTTATTAGGCTATTACGACTTCATTAAATTAAAAAGATTTTCTGAAGAAATGTAAATATATCTACCAGCTAATACTGAGAACGCTATAAGCTTCCCAACGAACAAATTAAAACAGTTCTATGGCCAGGGAGATAATTATCACCTTGATCATTTACATTTACATTTGCATGTGTTTATTTTCACCTGCATATGTATATCTGCATCTTGGCACGTGCGTCCACATGTGTATTTGCACTTTCATTTGCACCTGCACTTGCGTGTGCAGTATGACATGTGCATTTGCACCTGAATGCCAGTGTATTTTTCTCATGCTTATTCATCTACTGTTGCACATTCATTGGCACTAGTATGCATGTATACCTTTGTATCTGACTGTTTATCTGAATTTGCACTTTAGGTAAACATTCTTAATTTTACATTTTTCATTTTAGGGGACGGATCAGTCAGTACAATCAGTCACGTGATCTATTCACCATGGGATCGACTTGTTCCAAATGGTGAAGATCCAGACATACTCCCTTATCTCATGCATGCTGTTCAACCACGTGCCAAGGTCATCATTTCAGTGAGAGATCCCGTAGCAAGGTTGGTGTAATATAACAGCAGAAATCAAAATGGCGATTTACGCCTCCATTTTTTTTTAAATAATTGTTTTAATATTTTTTTTACACAGATCATTCAAGGTTATACCTCTCTGAAGAGGCAACTTCGAAGCCCAATACCTTATCTCAAAGAGGATGTATATTTGTGTGTGTTCGCGAGGAGGGGAGTGGGAGATGTCATGAGGCGCAACAGCTCCGGGGTTTGGAGACAATCAGAGGCCCGGAGAAAAAAGAATAGTGTATTCTGAGACTCATATTTCCATAGCATACTTAAGACAGAATAAGACTTCCAACAAAAAAAGGTCCACTATAACTGGCTCTTCCGAGTGTTTTCAGCCTATCATTCTTGGAGTAAGCAGGCAGTAACATTTCTAGCTGTTCTTTTCTTTTCGCCAACAGATTTCACTCTATTTTTGCTAAAAGAATGGGTGGCAGGAACTCTAATCATCTGCACGGATTTGCAGTGTCATCGGTCAACTGTGCGACTAATTGCATTGCCAACCACAGTGTTAGATACTGTGCACATTATTCTCATTGCGCGAAATTTCCGGTAAGTAATGAAATGGTTTACTTACTTCCTCAATTTAACACGCACAGATAGGAGGCGAGGGGGAGGGGGGGGGGGGGGGGCGGGAGAGATCTTGGATGGAATTGAATATAAGGGTTATTAAAATTAGTGCAAAGTAATCTCAGATGCAGTTGCAATCATTTAGCTATATACCGCTGCTTGTAAATATTTTGTATGCAATTAATTTTCTACGAGCAATTCTTAGTAAATAATAATTATGAAAACCAAACTATTAAAAGACAAAGTAAAACGGCCATTGTAGTCATCTTAACGCAGTAAGGATTCCACCTTGTAAACGTGAATGTACGACTTATTGATAACTTTCCCCACTTGTTTCGGTTTGCTCTTCACAAAAGGCAAAATCTGTTACCATGGTGTTTATGTGTGAATTGGTATGTGTAGGTGGTGAGAATGTAATATGGGGGAGGAAGAGTGGGAGGGAGGCGGGGGGGGGGGAGGATGTGGTAAGTTTAACAGAAGCAATCGAAATTTAAAGAAAAAGCCCTGAAGCCAATTCAATCGGCAGTTTTCGTGTTACGCAAACAGCCGTCGTGATTTATTTTAAGTTATATCAAAATTATGTTCAGAGAAGTACATTGCTTGACAGTGGTGACACAGATGGGCTATCGCCAACCCCTCCATACCACCCACATACAAACACATGGGGGTCCGCGAGGATGGGGAGGCAAAATAGGGGAGGGGAGGGGAGGGGGTAATGGACAAGCAAAAGTTTGCTTGACCGTCACCTCCCTTGAATTTCTTCTGCAGACGTCCATGCCACACACTATATCTTGTAACTTGACATCACCTGCCGCCTCACAACAAGTGTACTCTCGTTCTACCGTGCTTAGAAGCAACTAGTAACCTTTCTAGCTTGATCCCACTCTCCAACCCCCCCCCCCCCACTCACCCCATTTATTTTAGGTTTTAACCGATATACATGTACAATACTATACCGTCGTGAATATTTGGTATGTGGATTAGGCTGTGAACGTCTGCTATAGTAGCATAGAGTTATAACATAGTCCTATTAACTCTGTATAGTGTATTTGGCGTACGCCACGTTGTTAATATTGTGAAGCAACTGAATCTGTTATTATATAGTGGCTTTTTTAATTTTTTTGGTTGCACTAAACACACTATCCCTCGAAACTGAACTCTCACAGCATGTATAGAAAGTGACATGATACGAATTATGTCTAACTATGCCTAACTCAGTTTTTCCAGTATCACAACCAAGCGCCGCGTTTACTGCATAAACCACATGTGAAGCGATTATTGAATTATATTTCTTCAGGACACGTTTTGACTTCTTCCTCGGTAAATGAATCATCATCTTTCATTGATGACATAAGGCAGAAGTTTCGCCGTTTTGCCGGTTCTAAAGTATCCCAAGTCTCTGATATGCTCCTTAAAGGCTAAACCGACGATAACGTCGGCTCCTTGGTACATGCAGACCTAAATGATAATGTTAATCCATTATTTTATCATTTCTATAACTGGACTATGACAGTTTAATTTCTAGCAAACAACATTCACCGTTTGATGACATTCTATAGCCATTTGTGTCCATGACAAATTTGTAATGCAACTATACATGTAAACATGATATTTGAGGCCACAAAAGTCGTATGTTCACCCTGTTGAGTTTTGTGTCGCATCTAAGGAACTAATCTTATGGTGTGTATGATAGACTACGTAGTCCAGTCACTTTACTTAATAAGCCTCAGATATTTAAAGGGTGATTCCTAAGAAAAAAGTGTTTTCATGGTCCACAACATATCAAACTTGAAGTCATCCTTTGAACAACTATATCGATAAATCACTTCCCATCGATTAATAAATTTGTTTTTTTTTCTTGTTGTATTTTATAGCAATTATATTTAGGTATCTATATAGAATTTATACAGCCGTGGGCGATGATTTACGGGAAAGAAAATCTCTTCGTATCTCGGATGGAAGATCGCATCAAAGATCCTCTTCGGGAATTTCGAAAACTTTTACAATATTTAGAATTAGGTAATTTTTACTTTTTTTCCATAATGTATTTTCATTTTCTTTCATTGAATTTCATATGACAACAGTAACGCCCTATATTAAAAAACCCTTTATTAAGTTTTTCAGCTCTTTAATTGATTCTCGAAAACTGTAGAGAGCAGAGGTGACGAAGGAGCGGGGAGGGGAGTGGAATCGTGGGGGAGAGGGGGGGGGGTTACGAGTAAAGTGGAATTTTCCGCTAGGAAAGGTATTGCACCAAACACCGGTGTTAAAGAAAAGCTTCGAATTTCAGAGAATTCATCGTTTACCGATTGGATACATCATTGTATCATTTCGCAAAGAATATAACATGAGTCAGTTATAATGAATGACCATATTAAAGTTGAAACCATATCAAAGGTGCAAACTTTATTAAGTGCTGTTTTATCACAGATAATGAAAACGTTGCAAGACTTAGTATAGAAATGTAATTCAGTAAAAGCGTGGAAGTAGGGGGTGGGGCGGGAGGATGTCGTGTTGAGGGAAGAAAACGAAGCAGAATATTTTCAAAAATATCCATGTTATATTACGGCAATTGTATAAGTACCATTGTACTCTTGTACATAACTCTTGTACGGAATTCACAATAGAATCGTTGTTCTTCAAATTGCATTGATTTTTTCCCTTTTGTTTTCAGACATGCTACCAGACAAAGAGTGCAAAAGAATCGTATCAGGAGTATCAAATAAAACACGTGGAAAAGTTGCAATGTTGGATAAAACTAGAAATCTACTGCAAGAGTTTTACAAACCTTTCAACCGACGGATGGCAGCATTCATGAATGATGACAGCTATAATTTTGGCTATTGACTGTTCATGTTTATTGCATTTGAGTCTCGGGGTGTAGCTAGAGCTTCCGGGGGCTATGTACATTTAGGGGCTCATATTTAGTTATACATGTAGTTTTATCTCATTATCATTCATAATTAATATAAATGAAGTAGCCCCCCCCCAAAAAAAAAAAAATTATAACAATTTGGGGTTAACATATATGTCCCCGGACCAAACAGGTTCTCGAAACTTTCGGAAACTAAGAAACCTTTATATCCTTTCATTTAGTTTGTTTTTTCTCAATAAACTATTAATGTTTTTCTTATTATTCTGAAAAACAAAATAGCTAGTCTTACTAACATTAAGGAACAGTTTATTTGGCAGTGAACCAAGCATATAGAATTTTTTAAGTTCCTGACAAATTGTGTCTTTCAATACAAATAAACATTATGGCCGGTGAAGAAAACATTAGTATTATCAGCAAAACAAGAACGTGGAAAATTTCTTTGATACTACATGTTCATCATTGACATGAATTATAAAATGTAACGGCCCTAAATAAGATCCTTGATGTGGAACGCCACATGCAATATTCATCGTCTCGGGATCTACATTTGTTGAAAAGGTGGGAATTGTATTCTGTGGGAAAGAGAGCTTTTAATCCACTCAAGGCCGAGGCCTTTAATGCAAAAGATTGCAATGAGGCCTCTAACGCAAAGCATTTTGCATAATGAGAAAGTCTCATAAACGAAAAATAAACGATGCTTTGCGTGCATTGCACACATATATTTACGAGGTGTCTCACTCAAGACCCCGGCACTCAAATGCCATCCAAATCTAACAACAACTAATTAACATACAACTAATTAACATACAAATAACAGAAATAACAATGAAACATACACAGCCGTCTAAATACTTTCAATATGCAAATAAGCTTCACTTATATAGACAATTTACATAACATAACATGTACTCTTACAACACTATAACTACTATAGCAAAACTGTGAATACAGTTTAACACTATTTTTTTTCAAATAACTTGGAAAGACCCGCGGATAAGTCAGAAACTGGACGAAATTTGTCACCATAGCTTCAGGGTCTCCTTGTTAAATAAATAGGAATGACTTTGGCTATTTTCAAAAGGTCATTCTTACAAAAATTATTCTTACAGTTATTGAACTTATCAGGGGAAAAAAACGCTTTTTAAAAAATACGAATGACATGATTCAGCTTATTGCAATGAGTATACGAAACATATCAGAATGACTTTTTGTAGGACTCCTTAAAATAATTTTTGATCAAGCTTATGTTTACATTAAATCGATTGTAAGATACCATTCGCTATACATGAATGACGTTTCTAACGACGTTTCGAATTACTCTTGCAAAAAAGTCTAAAGTGAATTTATCATAAGAGTAATTCACATCACTAACTGAATATATACAATTCCAATCAGAATCCTGAAGGAAGTTAATGAAATGTTCAGTATCTTTACTAGAATTATTTCTAGTATATTCACCTTTGTACGTCCTCCTTTTCGTCAAGAGAAATTCTCAAGAAAATAGGGAAATGGTCACTTACATCTGCAGTAAATTATATTCCAGAAATAAAATTACTATAGGTCTACTATTCGTAAATATATTGTCAATTAATTATATTATTTTATTATGCTAACTGTTATATTAATTACATTAATTATATGATTAATTATTAATATATAGATATATATAGATATATTAATAATTAATAATATATATAGATATATATATAGATATAGATATAGATATATATATATATATATAGATATATGTGTGTGTTGTTCATATATGTTGTTCATGAAATAACGGTTGCTGGATTTGTGCCTCCTGACTGTGGAGGGTGAGGTGAGACAGGAGGGAGGGAGGTGGGTGGGGCGGGAGGGGGGAGGAGGAGTTGTTCATGGCAGTTATCTTTATCATAACGAACAACAATTTAACTTAACATGGATACTCATAAAAAAGAGAGGTCTCGGAAAAGGTCTAGTTTTTTTTTTAGTTTTTTATCTCATTCCTGCATTCATCTCATTGCTTTACAGATTTAACGTTTTAAACAATAAAGTTGGAAATGAAAGTATCATTTTTTTTTCTTTTCTCTTTTGGCTATATCTTACTATCCAACACACGCCAACAGACATATCTATACGTTATGCTAGGTTATCGACCACACAATGCTGAAATTCTGCTATCTTCGTTTTAGGTCCCAGATGTGTTTAGATTATTCAGTTTCGTTCTTGCATGCTTCGTGATTGAATGATTCCGTTTGGTTGTTGAATCTTGTTTTGAATTCGCCCGGCTGTCATCCCAATGTGTGTGCTGTGGTGTTTTCGGTAGTTGTGATAATCTCACCGGCAACAACAAATGCTGATTGTGCCTCGAAGCAAAACACGCCATTATGGCAAAAGCACACTCCCGAACAGAAAATCGGAGCTCAGTAGTCTCTGCGTGTCGCCACAGAGAAATCACTACCAGATCGTACAAATACCATATAGAATACTACTTCTCAAACCGAAGAACGTGAAACTCGGCGAGTCGTGATCTCACTGCTCTTTTGACACCTATACATGCTCTGTTACATGGAGCAGGATATGCCCAAAAGACTACAGTAATAGCGATATATGTCCTTTTGGGACTCGAAGGTAAGAATCGAACCCCGGACCTTGTGTCACAGAGCGAAGTCCGTAAAAATATCTTCCTTTTCAAGTTGTCAACAAAATGATCACCCCTCTTAGTACAATATTGGTTCTATATACAGGAATTGTCAATAGCCAAAATTATAGCTGTCATCATTCATGAATGCTGCCATCTGTCGGTTGAACGGTGTATAAAACTGTTGCAAAAGAGTTTTCGTTTTGTCTAACATTGCTGTCTTTTTTGCGTTTACATTAAATATTTCCGTTTCCATTATCCTTTTACATTCCTCGTCGGGTAAAATTTCTGGAAAAAATAATGGAAAAATTTGGTCTTACAGTTTATGCTGGACTCTCCAAAGAGAGTATAGCGTGCATGCATTTGAATATGAAAACACAAATATTACACGCACCTACGGAAACAAAATTTGCTCTTATCATAGGCGTAGGAGCCTCATCTGATTTGGGGGGGCTGTAAAGAGTTGCCCGAAAAATATAACCAAAATTTTTTCGCGCACTCCGCGCGCATTCCACATGTTAATGTGCATATCATATAGGCATTCATTAGTTATTGCATCACCTGCCAATAACATAAAATCATTTTCCGTGTTATTACCCTTCCATATTGGTTAGAATTATTGGGGAAGTCGTTACAACAATAATGATAATACAAATAATATAAGTTTAACCATTCAAAAACACATTGCAAATTCTTCTTCTTTTAGTAGGTGCCATTGGCGGAGCTAGGGGTATTGGTCAGGTGGGAGAGAATGGTCTGTAGCGGCGCTTTTGACACTATCTAAGCGGAGCGCCACCACAGGTTGGCGCGGAGCGTACAGAATTTTTTGAGTAAAGAATCTCCCTAGATCGCCGGAAATGACCCTTTCCGGGCCTTGCTAATTTGCAGATAAACGAAGACTAAATAGGTGTCATCGCCATTGGTCAGAAAATTGCACCAACAAAATGTGACAAATGTCGATAGGTATTTGAGAGCGCAATAAAAAAGTCAATAATCGCGAATAAGCAAAAAGTGGTAAAAAGCTGAAAAGGGCGCCAGCAGTCCATTTGAGTCCGTCAGGGGGGCATCCGCCCCTTCTGACTGTATGGACGCTCCGCCACTGGTAGGTGCCCGCAAAATTCTCAGCATATTGCCCAAATTTTCACCAAAAGAATTGGAAAAAAAATGCAAATTATTCTTCTTTCAGTTTAGGTGCCCGAAAAAATTCTCAGCATATTGCCCGATTTTTCACCAAAATATTTGAAAAACACATTGCAAATTATTCTTCTTTCAGTAGGTGCTCGAAAAATTCTCAGCATATTGCCCGAATTTTCACCAAAAAATTGAAAAACACATTGCAAATTATTATTCTTTCAGTAGATGCCCGAATAATTCTCAGCATATTGCCGAATTTTTACCCCCAAAAAATGAAAAACACATTGCAAATTATTATTCTTCCAGTAGGTGCCCGAGAAATTCTCAGCATATTGCCCGAATTTTCACCAAAAAATTTGGTTGGGGGGCTGCAGCCCCCCCCCCCGCCTCCTACGCCTATGGCTCTTATACTACCTAACCCCCCCCCCCTTCCTCCAACCCTGATCTCTCCACTTCCACCCAGTTTGGGTTTGAAATTATAAATTTCATGGAGCTGTTTTCTGACTAGTATTTTCACAGTTGGCATTCGAATATTATTGCATACAAGTGACTATTCACTGCAAATCACATAATATGTATTTCTCCCATCAATTAATTAAGTGCTTGATTAAAATGTTATGTTCTTCGCGGAAACAACAATTAATTTCTAATCGTTATGCAGTTCAAAGTTATCGGTATTTTCCAAATAATTATCACTCATTCTTCAATCAATTGTATAGAAGCATTTAAATGTCACCCTGGATGTATAAATGTTTCAACACTCGCTGACGTATTGAAATGTCTTACTTCACACTCCTCAAAATCTGGAAATTGAGATTGAGAACCATCAGGAAAGGTGTTATTCAAAAAAAAATGGCGATTTTTAGCTACAATTTGGAGGCAGTACTTATCGCACTGAATTCTTTAACATTATGAATTCATTTGAAGAAGGATCAGGGCAGAAAGCTTCTTAGCAGAAAATACTACTTCACTCCCATTATTCAGTTTGTCGCCCTCATCCATCTCCATCTGACATAGTTGCCCAACGGAGTAACTGATGAGAATATTTCAGCAGACAAATAAACAATGATATTTATATAATAATCAAAACAATTACCTAATTCTAAGTATTGCAAGATCCTTTTAAATTCAGATATAGGGTTTCCGATGCGATCTTCCATCCGGGATATTAGGAGGTTTTCTTTCCCATACACCATCGCCCATGGCCGTATAAACTCTACGTATATACCTAAATATATTTGCTAGAAAAAAAGAGGCAATAAATAAATAAATCGATCGATAAAGTAAAATTATAAATCAGTAATTAAATCTCTAAATCAATAGAGTAAATCAATCAATCAAATGACAGTCAATAAATATATTTAATAGAAAAAAGAGGAGAAATAAATAAATAAATCGATCAATAAACATTCAATCAATCAGTCAATTAATGAATCATTACCCAATCAATAAATCAATTATTCGATGAACAACCATCGATCAAGCTATGAATCAAGTGGTGACTTAAGACTACCCTGTATAAGTTGGTCTATCTGGGTGGACGTTTGCTCAACCGTTTTGTTGGTAGGGGCGGGGTGGGGGGGGGACGTATAGCGCCCATGACATAGATCACTTGAAACCACTCAGTTTACATGCTGCTGTATATACACAAACTCAAGTATCTGTGACCTTGGCACGGTGTGATCTGCATTTAAGAAGAATGTCCTCATTAGCCATACGTAATGCACAGGACGAGATTTCTCTGAACAAGTTAACTTTGATTCAGTAAATGACACTTTTAGCCAAAATTCCGTGCGTCGTTTTGAAACTTAAATGTCGTCTTAAAAACACAAATATCTCCCATATGAGTCAGTATAGTAATATGAAGTGTATACCTGCGTGAACCCATACATACTATTATAAATTGGTAAAATGTTTCATATCATTCGTTCATACAGGGCCGAATTGGGACACGTGCCTCCTCTCCTCCATGACCACCCCACCCCACCCACAGTTTTACAAGTTTCTTTCCATGTGGACGTTATTTTGTAACACACTCACGCAAAGTCTTATACACAAATGCAGTTAAATTATGGAACTGGTAGCACCATTTCTTCATCTGAAGCCCCCTTACCGAAACAAAATTTGCTTATAGGCTCCTCCCCACAATGGACTCCCACAAAATGTTGTGACCCGACACCTCGAGGGGGAAATGGCATCACTGCCCATTTAAATTCATCCCTAGGAGGGCGGTCACAAACATGTTGTGACCCCACCCCTCGAGGGAGGTTGAATCACTCCCCTTAGGCTCCTGCCTAGAATGAGTGTCACCAAAATGTTGTGTCCCCACCCCTAAAACTGACTCATATCAATACAAGCTTTTATTAAGCGCTGACTCTTAATTTGGGACAAAAATTTAGCTGTACCCCTCACAACACGAAGACGGCTACGCTCCTGTACAAAACCATTTTTCAATCCATGGAACTGCCCCCCCCCCCCCTCTCTCCAGCGGATGTAACATTTACTTTCCCGCAAAACTGCAAGCAGAAATCGGATATTTTTATTAATATAAAATGTGGGCTTGGTTAAAATGAAAAGAGATAATGTACCACTCACCGGAAGATCCTGGCAATGGGAAAAATATGCACAGTGTCGAACACTGTTATTAGCGATACAGTCAGTAGCACATTTAACTGCGGCGACTGCCATTGTGTGCATACGTTCGGAACTTCCGCCAACTTTTCTACCAAACATGGAACGAAATCTGTTTGGGGGAACATGAAAACCAAGAAATTTTTACTTCGCGTGCCTTCCGGAAAAGGAGGTTTGCAATCGCAACAAGGACGGTCCGAAAATAAGTTGGCCGGCTGGTCGCGGGACCTTTCAAGTATAGTCGGCAAATTGATCTAGTTTCCGAGCTTATCGACGGAGATCGATTAAGCTATATTAACAACCATATTCCAAGCTAGCGTTCATGCATACTGAACATCTATTGTAGGGGAGGAGTGGAGTGGGGTGGGGGAATGGTATGTAATTGCTCAGTTCTCGTGAAAGATCATGCATGGGTCGCGGGTCATGCATGGGTCACTGTATTAAAACCTGTACACAATTAATGTTCGATGTAAATTTCATGATAGTAACATATGACACTAACCTTACTACTGGATCTCTCACGGTTATGATGACCTTGGCACGTGGTTGAACAGCATGCATGAGATAAGGGAGCAATTCCGGATCCTCACCATTTGGTATAATTAGATCCCAGGGTTCAAATATAACGCGAGTTAATGTACTGACTGAACCGTCCCCTATAAGGAAGACGAATGTAAAATGAATGTAAAATGTCAATTTGCAGGTGCAGGCACAAATGCAATTGTACACGCATACACACGCACATGCATGTAGATGTAGATATACATATGTACATGCACATGCGCAGTTTCATTCACATGCGACGTGCGCGCGCAAGTTGATGCGCATGTAGACACAGATGGTTTTTTTTACAGATACAAATGAATAGCCTGCAGATGCATATGCCTAAGTATGTGTTTGGGGGTCGGGTGGGGTGGGGTGGGGTGGGGTGGGGGGGGGTGAATGCCCAAAACATGCATGCAGCCACATAAAGTGTCTGTCAGTTGTCATTCGCGATGTACAAGGTTATACTGCATAATTTAAGTAAAGTTTCACCTGAACCACTGCCAAACATGTTCCAGTTGGTATTACCAGGTTAACTCATAAGGTGATCTAGCTCACTTTGAGGGTGGGGCATTCTGGTGTGTCTGGCGGGCCTACCCCACAAACTGAAAATGTATGACAATGGTCATTCATGATACCTGCATGGGACTACGCCAGATATTTTCCAGTAGGTTCCTTCGGGTGAGTTAACTCACGGAATGATCTAGCCCAAGTTTGGGGTCCCTCTATTATGGCCCTCCTGACCACACCCACCAAAATGTGCCCGACATACGTCCAATTCGTTACATGGGCATGCACATGGACCACTGTTAAATACATGAAAATTGGTTAATTTTCCAGGTAGCCTGACCCCTCTAGACTCTGACTCTAATTGTTAACTTACCAAACACTTTAGGATGATATTCAATTAACTCTCCGTTGTCTGAACGAAGTTCTCGCGTTGTATTCTCTACGTCATTGAGTACCTTTTGGTACTTAAACCAATTTAAGTACCAATTAAATGAAGTAGCATCACCAACACCAGGTAATCGTTCTACACTTTTCACTTGAAATATATGAAAGGAAAGAAATGAATAGGTTATAAGCATTCGCATTAGAAACTTCCGTTGGCATGTCGTTGGTAATTAATAAAAGGGAAAAATTTGCAGTAGAAAGCAGATTACACAAAACCTCTAATTCAAACTAGCGTCAACTGATAGAATGAATGCGCTTTGCCTATTTGATATAAAATAAAACTGTTGACGTTATTTAACATGACATATCTATGCGCGGATCCAAGGGTGGGTTGTTGGGGAGCGGGGTTGTGGGGAGGGGGGAGTCGTGTACACCCTCCCGTTCCCAACAACACACAAAAATTACAAGTATAGATATTAGCACAACCTTGTGGTTAGACCTTATTTATAGACCTAATTCATAGTCTAAATGATACATTGTTTGTCTTCTGGGAGGGAGGACTCACAAAACAATTCAGTTCATCGGTTCATCACTTAAACGCCAAAAATATCTACAATTGTTTATACATGACTGATCAAGTTAGGCATTCTAACCAACTACACACACAGACAGCATACCAAGCGTTTATAAAAAAGATAAGAACTTTCTATCAAACAGAGGGAATGCTGACAACTTTTCTTCAGCCAGAAAGATCATAAGCCACATCAATTAAGATAGATCACAATATTTAGATCAGTGACGAATGTAAGCCACATAGAGCTATACACCATGCATGGATGTACGCAAATATTTATGCAATACATATTCTTCTTACCCAGTTTTTCATGTAACGAGTATCTGTCCCTGTGAAGTCCAGCTCTACGAAGTGCCCACCAATGAGGTTCTTTTCCAACTTTCAGAACATTCGGATGAAACTCTAATTTGTCGAATATGTCGGTTGTACCGCATTTGTGGAAACCTATAATATAGAAATATGGTAAGCACCAAAGCTGGTCTTCTTCGAACCAACAGAAACTTCGATAGTTTGGTAAATATTGAGTTGGAATTCGCTTGAATATCTGTGCAGAGGAAAACAAGAAATATGAATTTTCATCAAATGTGCACTCTCGAAAAATAGAAATTGTGCAAATATTTCTCCCAACACTATAGGCTACGTATATATCCAACTAAGTTTGAGCAAAATGTTGACACAAAGCTACTAAAATGTAGATAATTTTGACCAAATTTATCCCTTTTATTTTTTGGGCGGAAGGGGGGGGGGTGGGGGCAATTAAATTGGTTATACTGTCGTAAGTTAAATTGTTTGTGGGCAAATTTTACACCAACTTTGGTTTGATACATATCAGCACCCAGTGTTGGACACAATATTTTCTCAACGTTTGTCTTTTAAAGTGTGGAAATATTCTTAAAAGAACTTCATTTGATGGTGGCATTTTAACAAGCGAGAAACAAAATTGCTAAAAGTATCAAAAGTATATATTTTTTACAGCTTTCAGTTTAATCCTAGACTGGAATGGGAGGGAGCAATATGGGGGTGGGGAGTATTTTGAGAGAGACAAAATTCAGTGGTAAAAAACTAAAAATGCTACAATATAAGTGACTATTTAACTGACTTTCTAGCATAGTTTTGTGCCAGTAGGCTAGACAACATGGTGACCGTAAGAAAATGAGGAAAAAGAAATCGGAAGAAATTAAGACACTTACATCCGGTGACACCGTCTGCAGATATTCCCGCGTAAAATTTAGTTTTCTTTCAAGGGTTTGGTTTCCGCTATATGACTCACTTCGAACTACGGATTTCTTTGTATTTCCAACTGTAACTGCTTTGAAGTTTGAAACAGTTTCATTTGACACTGGACTTGGCGATGGTAATATCCGGACTACGCCATTGTATGACTTAAATTTGTTGTACTCCTCATGAATGGACGAGTCTCTGAACTTCACCACTAACACGATGAACACAAAAGATGCCACACAGCCGAACGACCTCTATTGAAGGAAAACATAATAAACTTTTCTTTATTTTGTTATACAACATTCCATGGTTTAGAGTTGTTCTTCTTTATTTTAGACTTTGCGTCAGTACTAGTCAAAGTTGACCCTGACGTTTAAAGCATATACCTGTTCACATGTGTCACTGGTGACCTAAAATGACCTATGACCTTCACCCCCCCCCCCCCCAAAAAAAAATGAAGCAATAAATCAGTATCTGGCATTTACAAATCAGGTACAAGAATTATCAAAGCTGGACGTATTGAGGTTTACCTGTTCACATGGTTTTCACATATTTTCCACTGTTGACATTAAATGAGCCGGCCCGACCTGACACTATACCCCCCCCCCCCCCCCGTTTGCTCGAGGATAGAACTAACGATCAACAATGTTTGCCTGTACAGCATGCGCGCTAATCAGATATTTATAATGTTGACTTCAGGGCAAACTATAGACACATCACAACACTGACGCATATATAGTCTGCTCACTTACCGTGAATAATTTTCGCAGTCTCGATGTACAGATGCGTTTACGGTCCATTGCACAGGATACCACTTTCAAACCGGTATGCCGCCACCGTTAACTGCAGGTTGCCGTTACTACCCAACACAAGTGGTTGCTCAATAACGAGTTAGATCACCTATAGTACTCTTTCCATCTGCAATCTACATTTCAAATAGAGAATGTAAACATTATACGAATAGCCACCGTACATGGTATAAATTCTAAGGAACTTGAAACGCTGTATCGCCAGCCTTGCCACCTGATCCCGACCCCGCTCCTCGCCGATTCCCATCTCGTCAACATGAAAATCCCACGCCTAACATGACTCAGAACTGGAATAATAAGCGAAATTAGTTGAATTCTTTTCTGTAGCACTTTGAGAGGAACTATACCTACCTCCCCCACTCCAACCCCGCCCCCCCAACCCCATAACCTCTCCTTACGTTCATGACAAACGTAAAAGTAAAGGCATTTCTCGCCCTTAGTTTAGTTCTTTACAAGCAGTTACTTACGACGTATCACTCAAACGCCGACTGTACTAAAGAAATGAGGTGCTTCGTATACACAAAGAGACTGGAAAAGGGTGCCTTCTCTAAAACAAGACTGCATTTGCTTATTTGTTTGGGAAGGAATGTAGACATTCCTATACAATTTTAATTGTGCAAATGAATAATTATATTCATGATGTGTAAGCAGGGACGTAGCTAAGACCTGATGATTGGGTGGGGAGGGGGTAGTGGCTGAAATTCCAACTGGATGGGTTTTGGAGCCAGAAAATTCCGACTGTTGACTTGTATCCCCACTCCCACCCCCGCCCAACCCCACCCCCCCCCCCCCGTACTACTCATCACCATTGTCGTGTTGACACGCGCGTAGCGCGCGGATTTTTTCGATACATTTATACCACTGGCCCTCACTTCACAAACTTATTGATCACTCTGGTTAAGCAAGTAAGCAACGGAGTATAGTTATTTGCTTGAAGGCTACATAGACTACTGACTACAAAAGCTATGTTAATGTAACTAAGGGAAAACTTTTTTTTCAACAAAATATATTTGACGACATAGTGAATTACCAAAAAAATGCAGTGCTCTTTACTAGCACGCTTAATATATTTTCCTTGGGGGGGGGGGGGTGGGGAGGTGGGGCTATTTATCACTCACATGAAAAATCCAATTATTCACTTCATTCCAACCGAACATTTGGAATGAAGTGAACAATTAAACATTTTGCAGAAAATTTTTCAATTGCTCAGATGGGATGAAGTGAACAATTGAACATTTTGCAGCAAAATTTCCAATTGATGAGATATGATAAGTTGTCAATTAAACATTTTTCAGAAAATTGTTCAATTGCTCAGTTAAAGCAACTGAGCAATCCAACATTTTTCTGATTTTTGATAAGATTTTATCTTGTTATCTAAACAATTTACTGAAAAATGTCAACTTATGGGGCAAAGTTTTTCTTATGTTTATGGCATTTTTAAGCTTCCATAGATTATCATTGAGCGTTTTAATTGTATACCATACAGCCAATGTATATCCTGAACTTACTTGAAGCTAGCGAAAAGGTTCAACCAAGGGCGTAGGAACCGGGGGGGCTGGGGGGGGGCGCCAGCCCCCCAGTGAAAAATGTGGAGGGGCGGAAGTATCATTCCGCCCCCCCCCCCCGCTTCGCAAGTCAGAAAACCCCTTTTTCATTTCCAAATGAGAAAAAAAAATCTCATTTGGAGCACCAAATTGCATCTAAGGCCAGGTGAAAATACAAAATTAAGTTTACAAAATGGAGTGGGTGTTGAAGTGTGCTATATTGCACCAAATTGCATCTGAGGCCACTTGGAAATGCAAAATTTTCCAAAGACCCCTCCCCCAGACCGTCCATCAGTCTTCAGCCCCCCCCCCACTCAAAAGAACCTTTCTACGCCACTGGGTTCAACCCACCCAATAGCAAAATTAATACATAAATTAACCGAATTAAAGCTGAACGTTGTACAGTAGTTCTATTAGGGTGTTCTTTTAGTATTCAAAATCATACGAAGTTTTGTATGGTGGAGTATAAGGATCGCGAGATACAATTTCTTAATATGACAAGGAAAACGTGGTTAATATGACTGATTAAAGGTCTGTTTTGACCGAAAATTTTAGGTCACTCAAAAATTACAAGAATATGTGAAAATTAGAGTGCGACAGTCGGAAAAATTAGAGTGCGACAGTCGGAAATTCCGACTGTCGCACTCAAATTTTCCAACTATCGTCAGTTTTACAAGATTGGGGGGGGGGGGAGACAACCCCTCTAGCGACGTCCCTGTGTGTAAGTTCACTGTCATTGTTGGGAGAATAATTACTTAAGAAGACCTGTAATCGCGGGATAAACAATAACGAATTTGTTTAGAAGTATAAGCTTCGTTTGGATCAATTAAAAGAATAGTTCAGGTGTCAAAAATGTTTATCTTACATGAAAGAGGACAATAAAAGAAACCCAACAGTGAAGAAATTATTCAAATATCTTTTTCCGTTTAGGAGATATTCAAATTTAAAGTTCTATCTGATTGTGTAGAAACTGCTGAAATCAGACTAGCTGTGACGTCATATCCTCACATTCCTGAAAAGTCTTTGTTATTTTATTAAAATATTTTGTAAGATTTTATGACCTACAACCAAAAGATACGTCAGGAGATCTCATATGTGTCAAGGGAAGTATATGAGATTTAACATCTGAAGAATGTTTGATTATATTTTTTTAGTTTTGTGAAAAAAAATTAATTATTTTTTAATGAAATATATTGACATATGTTAAGGAAGTGAGGATGTGACATCACACCCTCACAGTTAGTCTTTCTACACCAGTCATTTGCAAAGAAATTGTGAAATCTTCAAAGTGTGATATCTCCTTAGCAGAGAATGCTATCATGGTAGTTTCTTCACTATTCTGTTTGTCTTTTTAAGCTATTTCATACAAGATAGACATGTCAGACACCTGAACCAATCCTTTAAGTTACACTGTGAAAATGCTTTAGGCTCGATATTTGTTTGCAAGAATTTGTTGTGGAATTTTCAACGTGGAGGATTTTTTTGGATTATTTATTGATATTATTACTTTTTATATATTTTCGGGTGAGTGGGTGGGATGGGGAGGGGAGGTTGTACTTTTTGCTAAGGGCTTTCAGATTTCCACTAACAAATACCGATAAAGGGACTTTAGATTGCTTGAATTAGATCTCTACAACAACGTTCGCTCAATAGTGTTTACAACAAGCTCACGTGCATCGTCTGTCAAACACTATATATGCTAAAAACCCAATACACCATATAGACAGTGTGGTTTGAGTTTTCGTAACCGAGTTTCCAGTTGTAGGTCTATAGTAGGCCTATACTATTAGAATTATAAATAATCCAGTCACAAACCAGATATCCCTTCCTTCTTTCTTTCTATCTCTTCCGATAACCTTCGATTGATTATTCACGCTATACGCAAGTCATCATTAAACCATATAATTTCTGACAATGGGATACACTTAACCTTCAGTATTGGACCGTAAGTTATCCTTTGTGACATGCATCACCGACACATGACACAAGGGAGCTAAGCTACTGTATCTGTCTGTATACGGTTACGATATAGACATGGTTACTGCAGTTACTATCATAATCATACTGTCGTATACACCGGACAGATGATCACCCAGCACAGACTGACTCAGTCCCCTATAGCCAGAAATTCTGATTTGAAGGGGAACCAATAACTTCAGGGGTGTGTGTGTGGGGGGGGGGGGTTGTACGCATATGTTGGAGGCACAGATAGTGAGTTGGAGCGAGAGCCGGAGGGGTATGAATGAACGGCCCCCGTACGTGAACCGGCCTACGGGGATACGGGCCTGTACTTTGTTTTCTGGAAACCATGAGCGCAATGGTCATAATTTACTAAGGCGGGGGGTAACGGTGAGGGCCGAGGAGGGGGGGGGGAGGGAATATCCAGTTGTTCATCCAGTGTACATTCAGTATTGTTTCCGCGTCTCTCTGTGTGTACCTATTTTTCGCGATACGGTGTAAAAGTGGGAGGTAGGGGGGGGGGGGGGGGTTATGGGACATAAAGGCTTTAGGGACGCCTAGCTCTGTTTTTATTTTTCTCGCGGGTCCTAGTCTACTTCGACAGTGCACCCCTTCCGTAAGGTGACAGATGCACTCCCTACCAAACTCCCAACCTGATCAAGACCTAATCGAATGGCAATCTGTTCCCAGAGTTGTACGTCAGAAAACCCCTGTACTGGCCAACTTATTATAAACAAATGGGGCATAACCTAGTGCTCAGAATTCAAACATCAACACTCTAAGGAATGGAGATATCTACATATAGGCTCTGATAAAAGCCTAGCCTCGGGATACTGAACTATAGGAAAGCCAATGCCCATACTGCTTAACATAATCACCCCCCACCTCCACCCCCACTCCCCCCTATAACATATTCTGACTTAATCCGTGGAGTAAATCCATCTATTCTCCACAAAGGTATTAAAGTGGTATAGACTAGACCAAAGATACAAGCCGAACTGTATCAGAAAGAAGAAGACAACTCTTAAGCAGAGTTCATGACAAGGACACGTGCATGGAATCTCAAGGTATAGCTTTCTCTGTAGTACAGACGGTCGAAATCGGATATCATCAACCGGAAACCGAAAACATTTAGTGGTTACATCACCATGCCCAGTATGAACTAAATGGAGCATACGGTTGAACAGATATTGATATTTCCAGACATGGTAAAATGCTTAAAAATACCCCTTTATCTAGACCCATTTAATACAGTCCTCTTCGTCTGGTTTCTTGTAACCCATGATGTTCATTCTCAACTCCATACTAAATGTTCCCATGACAAGCTTGACTTCGTGAGCATTGGAGGGAGGCGTCGACTCTGATGAGGGGGGAAGGGGAGGGGCCCTCTAGTTTAGGAACCCGGTGGAGTAGAATTTTAGACGTCCGATAATGCTTTCTGGGGCATAGTTATACAACAAAAGTCGTCTATAATTAGCGCTAACGCAAGGTTGTGCTAATATGTACTCTTAATATTGGTTTGTTTGTTTGAAAGGTGATGGTGGACACCATTGACTATAAAAGTAAATACCAACTTTGAACTGTTTCCCGTCTACTAAGCGGTGGGGCTAAAGTCCATAGTAATATTGTTTGGTTTTTTATTCCAATTAATTAGTCGAAGTTTGTAAAATGTTTAACAGTGATATACCATGCAGTATATATAATATGGCATGGATGCTTGTGGTTGTGCAGCGAAGTTTTCTTACATAATAACACAGTAATGACACAGTAACACAGATTTTCAGTTGCATCAATTGCCTCATATAGGCCTAGATTCATATACATATAGCTTATCTGTATATCTTCTCTCGCTGTATACAGTTTTGTGATACACTGATATACCGATACACAAACTGAATTGCCTTTGCGTGCAAGGTGAGGAAATAAATGTGACCCTATTCCCGACTGTACTTTGATCTTACGTTGAGTGCTTCTGTTGGTTTGATTTATAACCACCATCAAAATCAATTTATGTCTTATTTATGCAGCTGCCCAATATATATATATATATATATATATATATATATATATATATATATATATATATATATATATATATATATATATATATATATATATATATATATATATATATATATATGCCTTGGTAAGTACAGTTGTTATTCGGAGTTTCACGCCCTTAGGGTGGCGATCATCAGACAACTGAACAAAATACTCGCTGCGGTATTATCCTATAAGGAACACGAACCCATGGAGGTTTACCTCCATGACGAACCCTATTTCTTACGTGCACGGTTCATTGGTTTGAGCCTATTGTGGCGACACTTGGAGATGAATTCGGATCTCTTATTGAGCAAATGCGGGTTTTTAGACAGGAGGATATCAGAGCTTCTCATCGATGCAAAGGTTACATTGTCCGGATCTACGCATACGTGTGTTAGAATGCTTGAGTACGTTCCACTCAATAACGAAAGGGTCACCCCTGCGCTTCAGGTCCCATATATGTTTAGAAAGCTCTGTTTCTTTCTCGTTACGCTCATGGCGGAAGGACTTACTGTGGTTACTGTAGCATAGAGCACTTTCCCTGCAGTCCTGAATATTTATCTTGATTTATTTATATATATATATATACTTCAGTGCTATTTATGGGAGGTGTAAACATGTATGGGTATCGAGCACACTGCCATACACTGAGGAGTGAGTAGAAATATTCTTGTGTTTTTGCAGGTGGTTATACATCCCAGGCGCTTGTTGAACGTTGCCTTGCCTTGTGTACACATAATAAATACTTATTCCCAAAGGCAGTTTTCACATCTTTTGGTTTTGTTACTGTATAGGGTCTAGCTTTTTATGTTAAATATATTCACATTTGATGTTAAACCTTTAATACCTTTAGGAACCAAATATATTTACTAAGGGAGGTAGTGTTTTGTGTTTTTTGTCGTTGAAAGAAGTGTTGTGGTTCTTTCAGCGGTTTTTGAAAGGGTTTTATATAAATGAAAATATAGTGGAATTACGGCAGTGGAATTACGTTAGTGGAATTACGTATTGTTCGTTACAGGTGACAAACGCCTACAGTGGAATTACGACCTTCCTTGACGGTTTCGGAACCTCTGGACATACAACTATAGCGTCCATAGCCTAGTGGTTAGGGTGTCTGCATATAATGCGCCGGAGGCCCTGGTTCGAATCTCGGTTGAGGCTGAAAGTTTGTTCACTATTCTCGATTGTTCAACTCACTACGATTTCAATTATATATATGTCCGTAGGGATCTAACCGGCGGCGTTAATTGGGCATTGAAACAAGTTATACATTAGGCGCCTTGGACAAAACTTTGCACCCATCGCAAAGAGAACTTGACGTGTTCGTTATGATTCAACCGCTGTTTACGACATAGGCCTAGATCAACATAAAAGTCACCAATCTCGCTGTATATTGTAATATCGGATGAGTTGAATATAACGCTATATATGTGAATAGGTAAGGGTGTACACGGTTGGTATAGTATATTACACACTTACGTATTGATAAACATTAATGGTGATACAACTATGTATTTAAACGACTACAAACGTCACATATCTTTTTTGAAACTCTAGGCTTATATACGTGTGCATAGTACTTACAGTTGGGATCAGATCTCTTTGGTTACTTCTGACTTCAACTCATTATATAGCCCCTCCACGTTGAACGAACGAAACGTAACGAGTGCCTTTGTAACTGTTCGATATCTACGATGAACAGAGGAATTCGATGAGCACAGACATATCAAGGTTCTATGGTCTAATACCTTAGTCCTAATAGGAAAACGTTAAATTGATCCACAGAGAAGGTTCAATTGACACAGATAGCTACGGAGGCCGAGAGGTTTCTGTTGTTTTGCTACATCATTATGTGTTTGCTACAAAGCACCGAGTTTGCTACAACGTACGTGCGCGTTTAGCACGAGCAAGTGCGCGTGCCAAATAGTTAACAGCCGCTATATCCAAGGAGAGAAAGAAAGATCGTCAGGCTGACATCAACCACAGTGGTGTTTGTTTGTGTACGAGGGGGGGGGGGGGCGGGTGTCAAGGCGACACCATCGACCTGGGGAGAGGGAGGAAGTGGGATTAGCCCACCCAAAATGTTTTGGCTGTCAGGATATCATTGAGCTCTCTCGCGAAAATGGTCGGGAAAATTCTTCCAGTTTTCTGGAACATGAAAAGACTCGTCTCGTCACCACCTGTATGTATCCATCGAGGATAGGAGTAGCGAACCGGATTATCAGATAACAGGCTGGGTGAAAGGTCAGTAGATATTGCAGATGTTACCGCAGGTAATTGGAAATACCAAAAAACAAAATCAAGTATTTCAATAAGAAAAAGTTGACGTTTCTTCAACTCGAACTTTGGACTTGGAGCTCCAATACCCATCCCACCCTCTGCACCCCATAATTTTGTCATAATTTCGCTATGAAACGTCGAAATTTCATTTTTACCTCGAAATTACAATATTCGAACTCGACATTTGAGTAAACGTTTTCATTTTTTAAAATTTTAACGTTATTCTCAATATTGCGTTTTTTTCTTTTACCTATGCAGATTAAATATGATCAAAATGTGGACGTTTTACATATATGTTATAAGTGTGATGATTAAACTCGACATTCCGACTTTTTATCTCGAAAGTTTGACCTTACATTATCACGACATTTCGTACTAAGCTTTACCCTATAACATTTTAAACACGGACATATTCCGTATACTTCGAATCTTGAAATGTCAACGTTTGCCTCGAAATTTAAATTTGATCGTTTGTTTTATATATTGCTTGAATATTGCTGACAAATGCTGAACAAAAGTGCTGGAAATAGAAGAAGGAAATTTCGACGGATGCCAGTATACATATATAGCTAAGCATGGATCACAAGATTACTTGTTGTTCAATGTGTGCTTCCGGCTTTCACGACGCCCGGGGAATTGTCGTTTGGGGAATTTATGATGTTCTTTCGAAAGATGTTACCAAATGTTGTTATTTTGTCGAGCCAGCGAAAAATACTAGCTTGTTTATCCCCATTATCTTTCTGACGGATCTCAGAATGGAAAGACCAAATGAAACCACGTACTTAATGTTCTTGTTTAATATTTTAAGGCATATACATGAAACCTTAAAGGGATAGTCCGGACGAAAAGTCTATTTTTGATTGATGTAAGAGGAATAATTATTCTGAGCATCCTGCTGAAATGTGCATTTAATGCTCACATGCATGGCATAAGTCGAGATATCGACAATTGATACTGTCATAGTTCGTAACAAAGTGAACTTGTAGCAAACAGGTATGATGTCATATAGTTGCAAATTAACAGCAAAACGTTTTGTTTTACTTTTTTTTTCACTGTCTTGTTTTGACTTTGGATTAAAGTAGTTTTCCAACCTTATCTTAGGCGATGTGAAGTTTACAATGTAGTGTATAACCATACTGGGATGTATCCCAGTTTTGCAGTAGGAAATGCGAAATATAAATTTTGAAGAAAATTATAAACATACCAACAAAATTTCATAGTGGCCTGATGTGACGCCACACCTGCAGTTTACTTCAAGTTCACTTCTGCCAGTGCAAACCGTGTCAACTGCTCCAAACGTCGTTATCTCTTAAAACTAGTAGATATGGATTGAATGCAAATGTTACCAGTTTGCGTATATCACTTGGTTCCTCTTTAAATTTGTCAACTGTAGTTTCCGCCTCTGGTCAATCTCTAGTTTGATATGCTTATACGCCATTGGAAATTGGCAACGGAGAGTTAAACGCATATCTTTGAAGGGACATTCCTGGTCGCAGGCTTTGTAACTTACATTCCAGAATGCCAACTGCAGTAACACATCTCAATAGCTTGTCTTTAAATCGAGATACGGTTGTTTGAATGTCAACTATATTAATTAACTAAACTCTCCATCACAGTCTATATAGGGGGGCTGTGATGTCATCGTGGTTCTTCAAAAGCTTTACTTTGTAATATTATAATCTTCTTGTTCGTTGTATCATTGAAAGGTGATACGTTTGGAGTGTACATGTTTAGCTACCGTTGTTTGCTGTACTGAGAATTTCATGCAAATGCTACTTTTGTGAGGAAATAATATTTCTCCGTCGATAAATGGTTTCAATATTATGAATACAAAGAAATAAATGATAAACAGTCGGCATCTGAAATAAAGCACCTGCTAGGATCGCAACGTCAGGCCCTCTACATGTAGCAAAAACAGGCAAATGATTTGCAGCTTAATTGTCATAATGACGTCATACTCTGTCATGTTGCGAGATGCATTCACAAATTCATTACCCCCCCCGAAAAAAAAAAAAAAAAAAAATACGTAGCAATACCAAGTGCTGCAAGGATGTGGTTTTTGACCCAAAGATGCAGAACATTTTCAGAAATTTTGTGAAGCATCAACTTCGCTTCAAAATGACTTCAAACAAGCCACTTATGTGTTGTAAAACTTGAAGGATTTGGCAACTTATCTACTCCTTGGCTCAGCCTGTACTGGTATATATACGCCATTATATCGACTATGGATGTTGGATCATTGAAGGCATATCGAAAGCCAGTACTTAATCCCGTGAACAAATAGTGCGTATTTGTCAGAATGTAGAGTAAACATCATAAGAAGTATTTTGTCAAATATTACAGCACTCATGGTAACCGCTCTTCTCGCATTGAGCAAAGGACAATGTACTATGTGCTATCGTGTAAAGGTTTACTCTGCCGAGTTTGCTTTGGGAATCAGTCCGAAATTAGGATCTCCACTGTGCTAAGAACATATAGGTGTTCAATGGATTATACCTCCTTCCTCCTGAAATGTCTTACAATGGCATGCATATGACGGATATAAATAGAGATGAAAGAGGGTGTGCATCTCTAATCGACAGGAATGCCACGCGGCGTAGTGTTTGTGTAACTGCATGGGCTATGTACGAAAGCAGAGAATCAGGCGCGTAGCCAAGGGGGGGGGGGGCGAAGGGGCAGCCGCCCCCCTTGAATGATTTTTTAAAATTGTTTTAATGTGTTTATGATATCGCTAGTAATTTCAAAAGAGAAAATGCTAAGATACAACTTACAAGGCCTGGGAAGTGCCATTTCCAGCGATCTGGGAGGCATTTTTACCCAAAATTTTCTTGTGCGCTACGCGCCAACCATGGTGAAAGCCGTCTTCCATTCTTGATCTGATCACTACCCAATTGCTATGTGTAATTCTCTCCATACATTGTTCAATGCTACAATTTACATGCGCGGATCCATTGGAGGGGTGGGGGGGGGGTGGTTAGTCTAATAGTTTTTAGTTTCGTACCGCAAACATGATATTTCAACAAAATGAGAAACCAGTGTATCATGTGCATTCCTAACAAAGCTTGGTTTCGAATATTTCAATCACTATTGTAATTGACATATACCGAGTTTAATTGGTAGGCCTATATGTCAGTTTAAATTGGTTTTAGCCGCTTAGAAACTGGTGGTTATCGACTTAACGTGACCCTAAGTGAATTAAAATTGGTACATGTTGTCAATTAAACTGGTATATAAATCGATTTAAATTAAAGTTAACTGATTTAAGCTAGTATAGCCTATATCGATTAACCGTGACTTGGTTACGATGGCGTGGGTAGGATATGGCAGTTGAAAACTTCTATGCTTCGGCACAGGGGGAGGGGGGGGGGGGGATTTGCTTGGGTGCAGCCCTTAGCAACTTTCATCCCAAAAATTGTTTGCGCGCTTCGTGATATTTTGTCCATATATATACACAAACATATATATATATATATACATATATATATATAGATATATATATATATATATATATATATATATATATATACATACATACATATTGCATTAACATAAAGTCTGTTCAAAGTATCTCTTTCGAGATCCGGCTTTAGGAATCACAAATGATTTCGAGTTGGTTAGCATCATGTTTGATCTCTAGAGTAAGGCAAACTATGTCACCAAAAACAGAACTAGTATTGTTCGATACAGTACGACCTTCCTTACCGGTTTCGAACCTCTGGACATACAATCAGCGTCCATAGCCTAGTTGGTTAGGGTGTCCGCGTACATAGCGGGAGGCCCGGGTTCGAATCCCGGTGGAGGCTGGAAGTTTTTTCACTGTTCTTGATTTTCCAACTCATTACGATTTTCATTTATATATATTCATTTGCCTTTGTCGTTTACCTCCATTGCATTAACATAAAGTCTGTTCAAAGTATCTCTTTCGAGATCCGGCTTCAGGAATCACAAATGATTTTCGAGTTGGTTAGCATCATGTTTGATCTCTAGAGTAAGGCAAAATATGTCACCAAAAACAGAACTAGTATTGTTCGATACAGGTGACAAACGCCTACAGTGGAATTACGACCTTCCTTACCGGTTTCGAACCTCTGGACATACAATCAGCGTCCATAGCCTAGTTGGTTAGGGTGTCCGCGTACAGAGCGGAAGGCCCGGGTTCGAATCCCGGTGGAGGCTGGAAGTTTTTTCACTGTTCTTGATTTTCCAACTCATTACAATTTTCATTTATATATATATATATATTGTTTATTTGTTTGCTGAAATATTCGCATCAGTTACTCCGTTGGGCAACTATGTCAGATGGAGATTGATGAGGGCGAGAAACTTCTTCAAATGAATTCATAATGTGGAAGAATCCAGTGCGATAAGTACTGGCCCCAAACTGTAGCTAAACAACGCCAATTTTTGTGTGTGTATATATATATATATATATATATATACATAGGCTATATATATATATTCATGAATATATATATATATATATATATATTCATTTGCCTTTGTCGTTTACCTCCATTGCATATATATATATATATATATATATATATATATATATATAAACCAAAACAATTCCTTTACAATTACGACGGAATCGGATTAAAATAATCCGACGAGGATTAAAATAATCCGAATTTCTAAAACTTCTGCTCAATTCAGCAGAAATCAGTAAGTCGCTTTGCCTTTACAACCATGCCGACATCTTCTCTATAAAATAGTTTCAATTCCTGCTACTCCTTGTCACTTTCGGTGATCATGCACTGAAGAAGAGCTAGTTTTGCTCGAAAGCTCTGCAAAAACCAAACATTGGCTGTTTTACTTCCAATCACTTATAGTGTATCTCACTCGAGATCCAGCCTTTCTCTACACTGAAAAAATAAACTAGTCAATATTGCCACGGACTAACGTTAAATTAGTCTGTAACGTTAGTCACTGCACACGGACTAGCAAAAATCTTCGTTTGATCGCTGCTTCTTAGTTAGTTTACACTGACTAAGGAAAATATAATCGCAGCTTAGTCGGTGGCGACGGACTAATGTATTTTAACCCATGGACTAAGAACGATACGGACACCCGATTTACGCCATAATCGTAGCTTAGTCGGTGTCGACGGACTAATGTATTTTAACCCAATTCGATTCACTTCAATTTGGAAACCTAGAGGCAACGGCAGCTTGCTGGGCTTGGCATAGTTTCATACGATCACTCTAAGCAACTTTCAACCGTAAATCACCCAAGAAGGTCTTTAGAAGAATGGAGGTATTAACTGCATCATCGGCCTACCTGTTATTCCTTTAACTTGAAGGTAAAATTAAAGTTAATTGTTAGGCCACTGGCACTAGTACTGTATTATGGTTAGTGTAACGCTACCGTTGTCACGTTGGCGTTTCGCAATACACAAATGCAATGACAGTGAGTAGCCTATAGGCTTCTACTGGGTACTGCAGTGCATTCTCAACACTAAAGTGTGCATCCTAAACACCAATTAACAATGTGTTATGTGTGTATTGGGCTAGATTGAACAGTGGCACATAATCTTCTTATTTATTCCCAAACAAATGCTGGAACTATAAGTCTCAATAGTTTATTTGAAGTCTACACTCATTTGGTAAAGATTTCCTGTAATTTCCCATGTGAATCTAAATGGGTAGGCTTTGTGATATTGAATAAGCAAGGCTAGACCTTCAAACGTACAGTCACAGTAGGCTGAACAAATTATGTTGGCTAGTCAACGGTATTATATTTTTTTATGAGCAGTCAGGATGCACGCTTCAGTTCTATTTAACCTTTTCATTTATCATTTTTTAGTATTTAATTTCCGGTCACGCCCAGGAAACAATTGCGACATTCCTTCACGGTCGACTTGCTTACTGTAAGAAGTATTAACCGTTTTTTCTCAGGAAAGCTTGATAGTCTGAAGTTATTATAACATGTGCTTTTAGTATACTGCCAAAAGAGTAAGTTGTTGTATTTGTATTGATATTTTATGTAGAAGTAACGGAAAATTTAGTATGTTTAGTTTGGTCTAATTGCACGTTTTTTTTCTGTCCAATGTAGTGCAGGGTTCACTTGCGCGAATTCAAATTATTCTGTTTATGTATATGTATATGCATCGATTCTTAGATTATGATGTTTTTTTGACATTTATTTGTAATTCAAGCATATCTGTTTAGTAGCAAAATTTAAAGGTTAAGATTAATTAGTTTTCTCTTTTTGATCCTAGATTGAATGAAAGTCATTGGCGTAAATAATAGATCAGATGATACAGTTTAACGCAGTTGCTAAAACTCTGGGTATTCTCTAGTCTTCGCCGGTCCATTATATACTTTAGTACTACTAGTAAGACTATATCAAAACGACCGAAGACAAACTTAGTGTAACAAAGTACTGATTCTCCTCTAGCCTAGGTCTAAACAGGCTTGTTATGTGAGCAAGCAAAATAACAACTAAAAACGATTAGGCCTATAAATAAGTTGGCTCAGTGCATTTCTGTTTCTAAAATGTTATATTTTTAAAGATCATAAAAACAAACAAAGATTTAGCCCATGTTTTATTATCTCTGTATTCTGGGCATTTGATTCTGGTTGCAATGGTGATGACACTCTCGTTCAAATTTTCAGCTTTATACAGTCTGCTTCAAACTTTGGGATTGTTTTTTGAGACTATAGTGGAAGCAAATCTCACATAACTTTGTGGTGACAACTTTATTATTTTTTTTTTTCAAATGATGAATACTTTGCTGTTTCTTTCTTCCAGCAGGAATTGAAAAGCCAAATATCTAAGTCAAGGGTGAGCTTTCCTGTGATGTACGACACCAGTGTGGAGGCAACAACAGAAGAGGAGAACTGTGTTATATATGGCTTAAAGACATGTTTTAAGATGATATATTGGTACCCTTCGCAGAACAAAAGAGTTTATCCAAGAGTCCAAAAAGCAAAGGAACAAGTACCATAGAGAAAAAAGATGGAAGAGTGAGTTTAACTATTGTACCCAACTGTTTAATGATATTTAAGATACTTTTCATAACCTGTTTTAAAAAAAAAACCAGTCTAGTATATCATTTACATGCAAGCTTCATAAGTTTGGTCAAATTTTCACTGATCTGTAGAGCGGGAGTCCAGAGGGTTTGGTTAGCTGGGAAGGTAACCAATTGCCTGGTACATCACAATGTTCACAATGCATTCCTGTATATGAAACCTGATGACTGGCAAACCGACTGTGGTGGATGTGGCTGGGAGAGCAATTTTAAAGTCACCTAATAGCTAACCTAGAGCAGCTTTCATGGTAACCACATCAAAGTAAGAACAATGTGTCAGGTATGGCCCCAAGAGCAACAAATGGCCATTGCCAGTAATTATTGGTGGTGGGGTACCCCTGCCAGTGATCTATAATTGACCCCTCACGGCTGACCTAGGTCAGCTCATGAGGTAACCACTTGAAACCTACTGGAAAATGTTGGTTAGGACTTCAGATACAAGGGATGGGCATTGCCAGTAATTTTTATTGGTGGGGTACCCCTGCTAGTAGACCCCCAATATGCCCATCCCCTCATTGACCTAGGTGAGCTCATGATTTGACCAGTTGAAACCTACAGGAAAATGATAGGTATCACTTCATATGTAAGGATGGGCATTTCCAGTATTTTATATTGGTGGGCCACCACTGCCAGAGTCCGCCCATCCCTTACATATAGAATCCTGTCAATAATTTTCCAGTAGTTTTCAACTGGTTAAATCATGAGCTGACCTAGATCAATGAGGGGGGGGGGGCTTTTTGGGGGTCTACTGGAAGGGGTACCCCACTAATATAAATTACTGGAAATGCCCATCCCTTACATATATATAGAATCCTGCCAATCATTTTACAGTAGTTTTCAACTGGTTACCTCATGAGCTAATCTAGGTCAATGGGGGATGGGCATTTTGGGGGTCTACTGACAGGGTTACCCCACCAATGTAAATGACTGGAAATGCCCATCCCTTACATATGAAGTGATACCTATCATTTTCCAGTAATTTTTCAACTGGTTATCTCATGAGCTGACCTAAGTCAATGAGGGAATGGGCATTTTGGGGGTCTACTGGCAGGGGTACCCCCCCCCCCAATATAAATTACTGGAAATTCCCATCCCTTACATATGAAGTGATACCATTTTCCAGTTGTTTTCAACTGGTTACATCATGAGCTCATCTAGGTCAATGGGGGATGGGCATTTTGGGGGTCTACTGGCAGGGGTACCCCACCAATAAAAATTACTGGCAATGCCCATCAGTTGTATCTGAAGCCCTAACCAACATTTTCCAGTAGGTTTCAAGTGGTTACCTCATGAGCTGACCTAGGTCAGCCTTGAGGGGTCAATTATAGATCACTGGCAGGGGTACCCCACCACCAATAATTACTGGCAATGGCCATTTGTTGCTCTTGGGGCCATACCTGACATATTGTACTTACTTTGATGTGTTACCATGAAAACTGATCTAGGTTAGCTATCAGGTGACTTTAAAATTGCTCTCCCAGCCACACCCACCACAGTCAGTTTGCCAGTCGTCTGGTTTCATATACAGGAATGCACTGTGAACATTGTGATGTACAAGGCAATTGGTTACCTTCCCAGCTAACCAAACCCTCTGGGATCCCGGTCTATTGGGATCATTATTAACATGATTAACATAATTATTAAGCTTTGAGAAATAACTTGGTGTTATGCTGTGCAAAGCTAATAATAATTTGGTAAAAGCTGCTATTCCTGGCTTATAATTTGAGGAACCTAGATTTAAATGTATACCTCCCAATATGTTATAAAATTTTAATGTAAATGTATGTTTATGATAATGTGAGTTATCATGTGCTATATCTGTATCTGTGCTTACACGTATATCATATTTTCTGTTCACAGGTCAATAATGGTGCAGATTTTGGCTTCCTGAAGACAAGTGGGAGGCCATTTGTAGTTAAGAGAAACACTCTTTGTTAGTGAAGACTTAACTGGTGTCGATTTGGGGTACCACTTTAAAACGAAAGTCATGAGGAACCCTTGCCCAAGATTCAACTTTGCATTATTGTGCAGTGCTATACTATTGCGATTCATGTTTGATCTATTAACTTGTCTTAACTTTGTTGGAAACAAAAATCAGATTTTCAGATTTTATTTACAGTGATTTCTTCTCTATCTGTCGAAAGTCAGCCTTTTGTAGACATCAGAAGTTTTATCAGAAATAAATACTGCCAACGTACACATTATTTGTGTTTCTTCTGCTCTCTTTTCTTTCAGTGATACTAGTCAGTGAAACTAGTCGGGTTTAATTCTTTCAGTGAATCTAGTCAGTGCAACTAGTCAGTCGATACCGACTAAGAAAGGTTAGTCGGGAGAGGCACCGTCCTGACTAATGTAAAACCTGCTATAAACTAGTCGGTGGCTCATATAAATTAGTCGGTAAAGACCGACTATTGTCACCAACTAATGTAACTGACTAATATACATTTACCGACTGAGAAATTGTTGATCGACTAAGCTGACGGACTAAGATGACCGACTAAGAAATCCAACTGACTAAGGAATAAATTAGTCGGTATAGCAACTGACTAAGGCTATGTTAGTCGGGAGAGGCACCAGATGGACTAACGTTTTGTTAGTCGGTGAACCAATTCAAGTTTTCAGTGTACATGCAGCATAGTTGTTTAACAGTTTTTCCGTTATTCCTATCTATATCTTTCACTGTTTGTATCTAATTGATCCAACTATGCTTCAAAATGGAGAGCACCTTTGAAACTTTGAAAACGCTTCGACGCCTTTCAGAAAAACGGGTTAGGTATCGGCATCATCTTTCCAACTACAGACTATACCGTAAAAAAAAAAAACGGTACCAAAAGGACTTAAAATCAAGGTCCGTGCTGGTTTACCACTTTCTGATAGCGACAGCTTTGCCAATTGGAAAGGAATCCTTAAGAATGCTTCGCTTGAATTAATGGCTGTGCAAATAAGTATTTGTCGCAAAACCATTCACGAACTTAACCAGCAAATTGATTCCAAAACCAGAAAACTGCAAAAAGAACTCCCCAAGAACGAGTTCGAAAGAAAGCTTGACTCCACCTCCAAAATTTGCTTGAACCTCTCACATACCCTAGCTTCAAGACAATGTCACAAATTGAAGAGGGATAATGTCACGCAAAGAGTTAAGTCTTCTGGTGTAACCCAACTTGAAACCTCAAAAAGAACCAGGTCTCGCAGATTCCGTCGGAAAGAGATACAGACCGCATGCAACACCACCAAAAGTGCAGTTGTTACCATTGATTGCCAACTCTCGGCAGGAGAAACAAACCTACTCTCCAAAGGTCTAAATGTTTGCCCTAAACGACGGCAATTTAACGCTCAGAAACTTTCTCTTGACCTAAATCTGTTCTATCGACGCTTACGTCTCCGTGAATTTTTTGCCGACGAAAATGGCAATAACAGAACGCAACAAACCAACGACTTGCATTCCAATTTTAAGCCAAAAAGCTCGTGGAATCCACCCAAGGCCCATTGTGCGCCTCATGAATCATTTATTTCGGCCATTGAAGAGGATGTTAAAACACAGACCTCCACCCCAGACTTCCGCGACAATCTCAACAAAACTGAGAGACAGGCCATTCATGAACTCCGGAAGCGCGATGACATTGTCATCAAGCCAGCCGACAAGGGTTCTGCAATTGTCGCTATGGGCAAACAATTCTACAGAGAGGAAGCCAACAGACTACTCGGCAACCCTCAACACTACAAACTCCTAGATTCTGATCCTACTCAAGAAATCACACAAAACGTGAAAAGAGTCATCCTAAAGATAGTCTCTAACGGTTCCATTGACCGCAAGTTAGGCCAAATCCTCCTGGAAAACGACCCAAAATCTGGTCGCTTTCATTTTCTGCCTAAAATTCACAAAGAAGGCAATCCCGGGAGGCCCATAATATCGGGTAATGGTACAGCGACTGGAAAAATTTCCAAATTCGTGGATCTCCTCATCCAACCTCTTGTTTCGGCCCTACCGTCCTATGTGCAGGACACTACGGATTTCATCCGGAAAATTGGGGAAATAAAAAATCTTCCCTTATCTACTCTGTTAGTTACCTTGGATGTGTCTTCGTTATACACAAATATCCCTAATGAAGAGGGCATTTCGGCCTGCACAAAAGCATTCAAACCGAAACGTGGCAAAACCCCCACGAAGAAAGAATTGGCCGAATTAATGCAACTTATCTTAACCAACAATAATCTGGTATTTGGCAACAAACACTACCTCCAAATTCATGGCACCGCAATGGGTACCAAAATGGCACCGTCTTTTGCCAACATCTTTATGGGAAACCTCGAGAAAGAATTTCTATCTCGACAAAACTTGAAACCACACACGTGGTTACGTTACATTGACGATATCTTTATGATATGGACCCATGGTGAGGCAAATCTAAAACTCTTCATTGATGACATAAACTCGTTTCACCACACTATCAAATTCACTGCTGATTTTTCTGGACATGGCGTTCACTTCCTGGACACCACTGTGACCCTACAAAATGGTTCACTCAAAACAGACTTGTTCAATAAACCCACGAACAAGCACAACTACCTCTTACCAAGCAGTTGCCATCCACGTCACTGTACCAGAAATATTCCGTACAGTCAAGCGTTGCGCATTCGACGCATTTGCTTCTCTGAAGTCGATTTTGATTCACGCACTAAAGAACTGTCACAACACCTCCTAAACAGACAGTATTTTCGGGGTACTATTGAAAATGCCATCAAAAAAGCTAAAAGCAAACCCCGTACCGAAACATTGACGTACAAAACTCGTCAAACCAGTTCCAAAAGGGTACCATTGGTTACTGAATTCCACCCTGGTCTCCCACCACTGGCTAATATTATTCAGAAGAACTTTCACCTACTTCAAGGCACCGAACGCCTGAAATCAGTTTTCCCAGAATTACCTGTCATCGCTTTTAAAAGACCCAACCTACGGGACATCTTAGTTCGGGCATCCTTTCGGGATGACACCCCATTAGGGAAAAGCAAAACAGAAACTGCAGGATCATCGCCCTGTACACAAAATTGCAAAACGTGCTTACTTGTCGATTCGACCGGGGCCTTTCAGAGCAATCAAATCAAACGCACGTTCCAAATTCGGCACAAAATTAACTGCCTATCCAAAAATGTCATTTACCTCATCTACTGCAATATTTGTAACTTACAATACATTGGAGAGTCAAAAAACACTCTTAGAATGAGAATGACACAACATATAGATCGGCGATCAAAACAAAAAAGATCTACCAACCTGTTGCAAATCACTTCAATCTCCAAAATCATTCAATTGAGAATTTGCGTGTTATTGCCATTGACCAGAACGATTCTTGGACAGATAAATCTAGGAAAGCGAAAGAAAATTTCTGGGAACTAAACCTAAAGACCACGGCACCATTCGGTTTAAACATCAGAAACGATTTGCCGTCCCAGATAAACCAAAACAATTCCTTTACAATTACGACGGAATCGGATTAAAATAATCCGACGAGGATTAAAATAATCCGAATTTCTAAAACTTCTGCTCAATTCAGCAGAAATCAGTAAGTCGCTTTGCCTTTACAACCATGCCGACATCTTCTCTATAAAATAGTTTCAATTCCTGCTACTCCTTGTCACTTTCGGTGATCATGCACTGAAGAAGAGCTAGTTTTGCTCGAAAGCTCTGCAAAAACCAAACATTGGCTGTTTTACTTCCAATCACTTACCTAATTCAATTATTGTATCTCACTCGAGATCCAGCCTTTCTCTACATGCAGCATAGTTGTTTAACAGTTTTTCCGTTATTCCCATATATATACACACATATACATATATATATATATATATAGGGGCGAAGCTTGTAGGCAAACTATCTAAGCGTAGCGCCACCATAAGTTGCACTATCTATTTTGCAATTACTAGCGATATCATAGAAAAAAAAACAGTGAACCCATATCGATGTGGATCATATCAGGCGCGTATCCAGGATTTTCTAACCCGGGGGGCGCGAATTACTATCTAAGCGGAGCGCCACCATCGGTTGGCGCGGAGCGTACAAGAAAATTTTTGGTTTTGATACCCCCCAGATCACCGGAAATGGCACTTCTCGGGCTTGAAAATGAGCAACCAGATGTACACTTTTGCCTGAGAACCAAGTATCTCCCAAAAGTTTTTTTTCCATCCATAACCTTTTTGAAGATTGTCACCAGTCACACATCATGTTCGACCTCATTGCATGTCCTATGGATGATTGCTTTTGTAGGTGATTCGTCACGGCCCACAATATCCGAAAGTCCCACTTTTCAAGGTTTTAAGCCCATTACTTGTTGAGAATTTGAAAATTCACATTTCTCGTGAATAAAATCACTTCAAAACATACCCATAATGTTGCACAAAATTCAATCTACGGATAACCAATATAGAAAAACCTCCTTGAACCCCTAACAGACAGGTACAAATTGCACGAGTAGAGGAAGGTATGATGAATAATGTTGGTGAGGAAATTTTCGAAAATTCCGACACAGTTAATTTATTGGTGTAGAAATATTAAAACCTCTTATAATGGCTATTGTAAAACTTGGTTGAAGGAACAGAAAAATAGCAGATATTTCCGATATCAGGTATATCGAAACCGAACACTACACACATAGGCGTAGGTCCCGTAGGAGGCGGGGGCTGCAGCCCCCCCCCCCGCAACCAAATTTTTTCCAATTTTTTTCGGACACCTACTGAAAGAAAAATAAATAGCAATGAATAGCTTAAAAATGATCTCCGTGGTAATTAAAATAAAGTTCTAAGCTTGGCTGACATTACTACTGTAAAAGAGAGTTTTGACATAAATGGATCTGTATGCTTTTTCTCCATCTACATAAGATATTTGGTTGTTTACATTAGCATTTGGCGGTATACTGTGCAACTTTCACGGACCGTGCGGTACACGATGCCATGCAATATAATGACCGATGTTTGCTTATATGATATTGGCATCGATATGCTGAACGCGCGAAAAATTTTGGCTTTTTTTCGGGCAAGCCATTACAGCCCCCAAATCCAATTGGGCTCCTACGCCTTTGACTACACACATAGACAGTTTTTGAGGCTGTTCATCGTGGAAAATGCATTTCAATGCTCACTGATATGATGTTATATCTGCTCTTTGCTTTACAAATTCGAACAGGCGTGTAGCGAGTAATTGCCTGTAGGCAAACTATCTAAGCGAAGCGCCACCATGGGTTGGCGCGAAGCGTACAAGAAAAATTTTGGCCGAAAATGCCTCCCAGATCGCTGGAAATGACACTTCCCAGGCCTTGTAAGTTGCATCTAAGCATTGTCTATTTTGAAATTACTAGCGATGTCATAAAGAAAATTTGCTCGGGGGGGGGGGGGGGCGGTCGCCCCCTTCCCGAAATGTTCCCCGACGACTCGGTCGAGTTCAAGACCAGCCACAGTTGGTTTCATATAGCACAATTCTACAATTGTTTAAGGCGTCCATACACACACACGCGTTATGATAGACCATATATAGTATTTATATAGATACATTAGTGAGAGAGGAAAAATGGAAACGTCAAAAATGGAGTTGTCGATGTAAGGGGTAGGGTGAGGCGCACACCCCTTCCGTAATCCTTGATCTGTCACTGGCTACCTGTGTATATAATAGGGATCAGCGCTTTAACTATGACTGTTCCTCTTTCTCTTCCCTAGGTCTTGGCTATCTTCTCCTCCCTCCTTTCTCCTTTTTCCCTCTTTTTTTCTTTTTCTTTTCCCTTCCTTCCTCTCCTCCTTTTCTTTTTTCCCCCCTCCTTTTCCCTCTTTTCTTCTCTTTTTTTCTCTCCTCTTTTCCTTACCCGGGGGGCGCGCGCCCCCAACGCCCCCCCTGGATACGCACCTGCATATATATGATTGTACGTACTTACACTCATACACAAGATGTACACTACAGACATTATGATAATAATCATGAGTGACAACTTACTATACGGTCACAGGTCACAGAAACGACCACGAAGAGTAATTTACCTCATGAAGTTTTAGCCACCGCCAAATCTCACGCCTTATTTTCTAGCATTTTTGTTGATAGCCATACTAGATACTATATTCCCCCACCTAAAATACTGGGGGACATGTCCCCCGCCCCCCCCCCCCCCATGATCGCCGCCCATGCTTCGGCAGGTCTTGAAAGGGACGAGATTAGTGTATATAAGCCAATGGAACAATTAATTTTGGTGCGACACCTTCCAGGGCGCGACAAATTTGAAACAGGTCAGGAGATCAAAGTTCATTTTAGGACTGATTGCGACATCGTCAAGTCTGGTAGTGCAGAGCCATAGCATGATAGAAATTGATAAGGTTTCTATGTGCAGAGCACACGTGCAACTAGTGCAAAATCGCCACGCTTGTTTCACGATCCAACTGCCACAGGTAAGATAAACCTAAGAAAGATAAACATCTGACTGTATTTTCACAGTAATAATAGCATGAAAAAGGAAAATAGCAACCCAGACCAAGGAATAGTTCAATAACCAAATGGGAGTAAACGATTTGCCTCGAGTTACGTTACTAGTAATAGTACCAAGTATGCTTTTTCTTCTCTAACTAAGCAGTAAGATGTAGCAGAGCTCGCTCCCTGCTGGAAGTAGCATGTTAGGCTAATATAAGTATAACTTTATAAGCCTAGCCCATGCTAGTCTAACCAAACAGTAACGGTTCACGTTTGTTTCCTTAACTTTGGTCAAGTGACATTAACCTAAGCTAAAGTTAAGCCTGTAACTATGCAAGATTTCAATCAAACAAAACGTCAGTTACTCTCTTCTTTTTTTTTGTGTCAAAATCTCAGTGAATCAGGAAGAAATTCAGCTAGGCCTATCCCTTGCTCCTTGAGTCCTTATGCTATCTAGGCCTAGTCTTAACCAACAACAAAAGGCGATACTATGTAGTATGTGCTACTAGCCCAAGGCTACTTAAAAGTTACACTAGTATTAGGCTAGAAGTATTAGAATATTTTGTGATATTTTGATCTAGGGCCTAAGTCCAATGGGGAAAAACCCAGCTATACTAAACTTGAATGTGTTTGAGATATGATTATGAAGTGCAAAATCCAATGACTGGTCGTCAAAAACCTAAGTCCTAAGACGATTCACTCAGAATTCCAATATCAAGTGTAAACCAAGAAACTATTCAACTCTAGTCATAAAGTCATAGGCTGTAGTCATACTAACCTAGGCTAGCCTAGTCATACTTGAAAGTTGAGATTAAATTAGATCCAGTAGACACAACCGCCAGTGACTTATTTCTCTCAAAAATGAATGAAAAAAAGTGAAACAACATTAATTTTGCATGAAAGAAGGTGTCTTTGTTAGAATGAACCACAAGTTAATACCAATATAAGTGAGCAGAAGATGATGGAAGGTAAAAATTTTGAGCAACTACTACGGTATAATGGTACTACCATTAGGCCTATACTGTACTCTAGAGCCTAGAGGTTGCTCAAAGTTTTCATATTCAGAAAGAAACTACACCACATGTCTCATTTCTGTAAAAATATTAAAATGAAGACACTCCCAGTTAAGCTAAAAACATTTCATTGTGGAAATCTGCAAATATAACAGCAAAACCCACAGCAAAACCTATGCATGGCATTTGATTTGTGGAAAAAGTTGCGGTGATGTTAATTGTTGGTTCACTATAGGCCTACCTATCCAGTTACACTACAGTTGCCCATACTCCAATTTGGCCAAAGTAGCTTGCAAAGATAGCCATAAAGTTAAACAAATTCAGCCATGGCGAATATGCACTGGTTTTAAATTATGGCGGAAACTAACTCTCTTGTTTTTTTGGCAAATTCACAAAGTTTCTTTAAAGCTGTATTGTAGGTCAAATATCTTGAACCTTTATTAAATATTGGTAATACACTGTCAATCAACTAACATAGCCTAATGTTTAAGTCTTTTGTATGTAGGCTAATCAGTTATTGCCAAAGCAGAGAACTTGTTGTGTACTTTTCCTTTTGGCAGTTTAATTTGTAAGTCCTAGTCTGCAACAACCTACATGTCTGTACTTGTCTCGATTTGGGGAGGGGGGGGGAGGGTAAGGCTATCAGCCCTGGTCTAAGAGGGGTAGCTACCTGCCCCGGTCTAAGATGGGATAGATTGTAATCCCCCCAAATAAATTTTTAATTTTCACATCGGTACTCCCAACATATGCCATACTACAGGCCTACAGTAAGCCATATTCTAATGGCACAAATTTTGAGCTGGAATTTCATTGTAAATTTACCTTTCTTCTAAGAATGTCACAATTTTTAACACTGCAGACCATTAGAGTTATGCAGCATACACTACTAGGTATGTTTTAAGGGGGTGAGAGGTTGAAACTAAACAAGGGTTTGAATTCTTCTGCAGTTTGGACGCTTTGAAAAATTGGTGTCCAACCAATCTGAAACTAGGCTACAGTACATTCTATGAATTCATTGTTTAGTTGACCAGATTTACATATCAAAGTAACTTGCCTTATAACTGCCAAACCATCTGTTGTGTACTAGGATAGTCAATTATCATACTTTTAACATACTTTTTATCATACTTTTTACAGGATTGATGCCAGAAGTAACCCTACTGTTTGAAATTTAATATTTTTGACGGTCTGAAAATGTAGTTTAGCGGTCCTGACAGCCCCACTGTAAATTAATCTTTAACTAATTCCTTTTTTGGATACATCTTGAATACATTGCTCTGTGGTTATTGCTATCTGTTGCTTTCTGGGGTGTGGGCTTGCATTTTGAAAAAAGATGTGCGTTCACTTATATCAGATTTTTTTTCTGATTTAGAAATTGAAACCATTGACCTGTTCTACTTGGCATCATGATCAGTGAATAAGGTTCGTGCTGCAATGATAAAACTAAATTGTTATTCATATTTTGTTACGATTATTTACAGGAAAGATGAATATTGTTGCCAAAAGGAAGGAAGATGAGGTGTTATGCTTCAGCAGCAGAAAAGAGAGTTTGGGCTTGACTTGGCCTTTCTAGAGGTACGAATCTATCCCTAGCTTTATTTTAATTATCAACTACTTCATGTTTAAGTTTTTCAAGGACCAATTTTATATCCTAAACAAAATAATGCAACAAAAGACATTCTCAGTAAATTGTCCGACATTTGTACAAATCATTTGGTCTTTGCGACACAACATTTCTTGTGTTGCGTTTGACAGGAATATACTTATTGATATGGAAAGTTATGTTGCAAAATTGTTATGATTGTAGAAAGCTTACCTAAGTATTAATTTTTCAATGCAAATTCCATGGATCCTACTGTGATGAAATATTTATACCAACTTTGACTTCTCTGAAGACAAAATGGACGTAATTCTGAGTACGGATGGATTGGAAAAATACAGAAGAGTAAAGAAAAACCCAATTTTTATACCAAAGAGGATTGCCATATGATGTTGCAAACTCATTTTGATTCAATCACATTTTTCCCCTCAATATTTACAGAAACATTGCACTTTTATGTGGAGAGAAAAGACGATGCAAAGACGATGAAAAGTTTTTCAATCTCTGAAGGAGAAGCAAACTAACTGAAAACTTCTCAATTTTAAAGGTTTAAATTTTGTTCTTTTCAACCCTTAACATATTGCCAATTTAGAAATTGATGAAAGACCTATGACATGTATTTTGACTTGTCCAGAAGCACCACCTGCCTAGCGTTAGTTAAAGAAACCGTGTTTATTTCTTTAATGGTTGTGATCATGGTGAAAATAGTTTGGAAATGTGTGATGTGGTATCCTGTCATGTTTTTTTTCTAGGCATAAGTTTGATGCTGCAATGATTAAAATATATCGCCGCTTTGAGTTTCAGTGAAGAAAGACAAACTGAAGGAAATCTTCTGAGCAGCAACGATGTATAACTTAATTCTTGCATACTTTCACTAATTTATCATGAGGCATTGCCGGAATTGTTGTCCAGGATAGATGTTGTCAAGGGTGGTGTTGTCCAGGGTGTTGTCCAAGCTTTTTGTATCAAATTTGTTATTATTTATTATATGTTGTGAATAATCACTTTCGTTCTCAATTCTCAGCAGGAGAGATTGACATAGATGTTGACAGTAAAGAAGAATTTGTCTTTAATCCTGGACAGGAGCAGAAAAGGGAATGTAGTGCTTTCCCTAGCATTTAAAAAGGTATGAATATTGACCTTACTAAAAAATAACTTTCATGATGTGTGTATGTACTGATTAAACATTTCTGACTTATAAAATCATGACATTCAGTGATTTATACAGGTATGTTGATTCAGAGATGCTATCTATTCTTAAAGAATCTTAGAAGATGTGTTTATGAACTGAGTTCAACATTTTTGACTTTTATGGCCATAGGCAAGTTTTGTGCTGCAATGATGAAAATATATCGCCGCTTTGAGTGTCAGTGAAGAAAAGACAAAGCTGAAGGAATTATTCTGAGCAGCATGGAAATGTTCTATTGTCCTTTTAAGGAATGTATCAATTTTTGCTGTGTCAAAGTTTGGTTTAATGAACCTGAATAAATTTTCTGTTATTGTTATTCATATTTTGTTACGATTATTTACAGGAAAGATGAATATTGTTGACAAAAGAAAGGAAGATGAGGCTTTATACTGCAGCAGCAGAAAAGCAAGTGTGGGCTTAACTATGCCTTTCTAGAGGTATGAATCTATCCCTAGCTTTATTTTAATTATCAACTACTTCATGTTTAAGTTTTTCAAGGACCAATTTTATATCCTACAAAATGATGCAACAAAAGACATTCTCAGTAAATTGTCCGACATTTGTACAAATCATTTGGTCTTTGCGACACAACATTTCTTGTGTTGCGTTTGACAGGAATATACTTATTGATATGGAAAGTTATGTTGCAAAATTGTTATGATTGTAGAAAGCTTACCTAAGTATTAATTTTTCAATGCAAATTCCATGGATCCTACTGTGATGAAATATTTATACCAACTTTGACTTCTCTGAAGACAAAATGGACGTAATTCTGAGTACGGATGGATTGGAAAAATACAGAAGAGTAAAGAAAAACCCAATTTTTATACCAAAGAGGATTGCCATATGATGTTGCAAACTCATTTTGATGCGATCACATTTTTCCCCTCAATATTTACAGAAACATTGCACTTTTATGTGGAGAGAAAAGAATATGCAAAGACGATGAAAAGTTTTTCAATCTCTGAAGGAGAAGCAAACTAACTGAAAACTTCTCAATTTAAAGGTTTGAATTTTGTTCTTTTCAACCCTTAACATATTGCCAATTTAGAAATTGATGAAAGACCTATGACATGTATTTTGACTTGTCCAGAAGCACCACCTGCCTAGCGTTAGTTAAAGAAACCGTGTTTATTTCTTTAATGGTTGTGATCATGGTGAAAATAGTTTAGAAATGTGTTATGTGGTATCCTGTCATGTTTTTTTTCTAGGCATAAGTTTGATGCTGCAATGATGAAAATATATCGCCGCTTTGAGTTTCAGTGAAGAAAGACAAACTGAAGGAAATATTCTGAGCAGCAACGATGGATAACTTAATTCTTGCATACTTTCACTAATTTATCACGAGGCATTGTCGGAATTGTTGTCCAGGATAGATGTTGTGAAGGGTGGTGTTGTGACTGTTGTCCAGGGTGTCCAAGTTTTTTGTATCAAATTTGTTATTATTTATTATATGTTGTGAATAATCACTTTCGTTCTCAATTCTCAGCAGGAGATATTGACATAGATGTTGACAGTAAAGAAGAGATTGTCTTTTAACCTGGACAGGAGCAGAAAAGGGAATGTAGTTCTTTTCCCTAGAATTTAAAAAGGTATGAATATTGACCTTACTAAAAGATAACTTGCATGATGTGTGTATGTACTTATGAAACATTTCTGACTTAAAACATCATGAGCATTCAGTGATTTATACAGGTATGTTGATTGAGAGATGCTATGTATTCTTAAAGAATCTTAGAAGATGTGTTTATAAACTGCGTTCAACATTTTTGACTTTTATGGCCATATGCAAGTTTTGTGCTGCAATGATGAAAATATATCGCCGCTTTGAGTGTCAGTGAAGAAAAGACAAAGCTGAAGGAATTATTCTGAGCAGCATGGAAATGTTCTATTGTCCTTTTAAGGAATAAATCAAGTTTTGGTGTGCCAAAGTTTGGTTTTATGAAACTGAATAAATATCCTGTGATTGTTATTCATATTTTGTTACGATTATTTACAGGAAAGATGAATATTGTTGCCAAAAGATTGAAAGATGAGGCATTATGCTTCACCAGCAGAAAAGAGAGTTTGGGCTTGACTTGGCCCCTCTAGAGGTACGAATCTATCCCTAGCTTTATTTCAATTATCAACTACTTCATGTTTAAGTTTTTCAAGGACCATTTTTATACCCTCAATAAAATAATGCAACAGAAGACATTCTCAGTAAATTGTCCGACATTTGTACAGATCATTTGGTCTTTGTGGCACACCATGTTTTGTGTTTGTTTGACAGGATTATACTTATTGATATGGAAGTTATGTTGCAATATTGTTATGATTGTAGAAAGCTTGTCTAAATATTTATTTTTCAATGCAAATTCCATGGATCCTACTGTGATGAAATATTTACACCAACTTTGACTTCTCTGAAGACAAAATGGACGTAATTCTGAGTACGGATGGATTGGAAAAGTACAGAAATGTTAAGAAATACCCAATTTTTATACCAAAGAGGATTGCCATATGGTGTTGCAAACTCATTTTGATTCAATCACATTTTTCCCCTCAATATTTACAGAAACATTGCACTTTTATGTGGAGTGAAAAGACGATGCAAAGACGATGAAAAGTTTTTCAATCTCTGAAGGAGAAGCAAACTAACTGAAAACTTCTCAATTTCAAAGGTTTGAATTTTGTTCTTTTCAACCCTTAACATATTGCCAATTTAGAAATTGATGAAAGACCTATGACATGTATTTTGACTTGTCCAGAAGCACCACCTGCCTAGCGTTAGTTAAAGAAACCGTGTTTATTTCTTTAATGGTTGTGATCATGGTGAAAATAGTTTAGAAATGTGTTATGTGGTATCCTGTCATGTTTTTTTTCTAGGCATAAGTTTGATGCTGCAATGATGAAAATATATCGCCGCTTTGAGTTTCAGTGAAGAAAGACAAACTGAAGGAAATATTCTGAGCAGCAACGATGGATAACTTAATTCTTGCATACTTTCACTAATTTATCACGAGGCATTGTCGGAATTGTTGTCCAGGATAGATGTTGTGAAGGGTGGTGTTGTGACTGTTGTCCAGGGTGTCCAAGTTTTTTGTATCAAATTTGTTATTATTTATTATATGTTGTGAATAATCACTTTCGTTCTCAATTCTCAGCAGGAGATATTGACATAGATGTTGAGAGTAAAGAAGAGTTTGTCTTTTAACCTGGACAGGAGCAGAAAAGGGAATGTAGTGCTTTCCCTAGAATTTAAAAAGGTATGAATATTGACCCTACTAAAAGATAACTTGCATGATGTGTGTATGTACTTATGAAACATTTCTGACTTAAAACATCATGAGCATTCAGTGATTTATACAGGTATGTTGATTGAGAGATGCTATGTATTCTTAAAGAATCTTAGAAGATGTGTTTATGAACTGCGTTCAACATTTTTGACTTTTATGGCCATATGCAAGTTTTGTGCTGCAATGATGAAAATATATCGCCGCTTTGAGTGTCAGTGAAGAAAAGACAAAGCTGAAGGAATTATTCTGAGCAGCATGGAAATGTTCTATTGTCCTTTTAAGGAATAAATCAAGTTTTGGTGTGCCAAAGTTTGGTTTTATGAAACTGAATAAATATCCTGTGATTATTCATATTATTCATATTTTGTTACGATTATTTACAGGAAAGATGAATATTGTTGCCAAAAGATTGAAAGATGAGGCATTATGCTTCACCAGCAGAAAAGAGAGTTTGGGCTTGACTTGGCCCCTCTAGAGGTACGAATCTATCCCTAGCTTTATTTCAATTATCAACTACTTCATGTTTAAGTTTTTCAAGGACCATTTTTATACCCTCAATAAAATAATGCAACAGGAGACATTCTCAGTAAATTGTCCGACATTTGTACAGATCATTTGGTCTTTGTGACACATCATGTTTTGTGTTTGTTTGACAGGATTATACTTATTGATATGGAAGTTATGTTGCAATATTGTTATGATTGTAGAAAGCTTGTCTAAATATTTATTTTTCAATGCAAATTCCATGGATCCTACTGTGATGAAATATTTACACCAACTTTGACTTCTCTGAAGACAAAATGGACGTAATTCTGAGTACGGATGGATTGGAAAAGTACAGAAATGTTAAGAAATACCCAATTTTTATACCAAAGAGGATTGCCATATGGTGTTGCAAACTCATTTTGATTCAATCACATTTTTCCCCTCAATATTTACAGAAACATTGCACTTTTATGTGGAGTGAAAAGACGATGCAAAGACAATGAAACGTTTTTCAATCTCTGAAGGAGAAGCAAACTAACTGAAAACTTCTCAATTTCAAAGGTTTGAATTTTGTTCTTTTCAACCCTTAACATATCGCCCATTTAGAAATTGATGACAGACCTATGACTTGTTTTTACTTGTCCAGAAGCACCACCTGCCTAGCATTAGTTAGAGAAACCGTGTTAATTTCTTTAATGGTTGTGATTATGGTGAAAATAGTTTGGAAATGTGTGATGTGGTATCCTGTCATGTTTTTTCCTAGGTATAAGTTTGATGCTGCAATGATGAAACTATATCGCCGCTTTGAGTTTCAGTGAAGAAAGACAAACTGAAGGAAATATTCTGAGCAGCAACGATGAATAACTTAATTCTTGCATACTTTCACTAATTTATCATTAAGCATTGCCGGAATTTTATTGTGGAGGATAGATGTTGTGAAAGGTGGTGTTGTTGAAGCTTTTTGTATCAAATTTGTTATTATTTATTATTTGTTGTATATAATCACTTTTGTTCTCAATTCTCAGCAGGAGAGATTGACATAGATGTTGACAGTAAAGAAGAGTTTGTCTTTAATCCTGGACAGGAGCAGAAAAGGGAATGTAGTGCTTTCCCTAGAATTTGAAAAGGTATGAATATTGACCTTACTAAAAAATAACTTCCATGATTGTTTGTATGTACTGATTAAACATTTCTGACTTATAAAATCATAACCATTCAGTGATTTAATTAGGTATGTTGATTGAGAGATGCTATCTATTCTTAAAGAATCTAAGAAGTTGTGTTTATGAACTGAGTTCAACATTTTTATCTCAATACATTACTTGTATAGAGATATTGTAACAGTAAGTGGGACTCTCTCTTCTCTTAAAAATTGAGCGTCTTCAAACAAAGTTCTTTTTCTCTGGAATTTCCAGAGCAAGAATATATCATATAGACCAACAAAAGTTACTATTTTTTATTCCAGAATTGTATCTCATTCTGTGACTTTTTCACCGATTTATGTCCAAATCGGGCCAATTTGGACTGAAAACACACTTTGTCAGACCTGTTTTGCACACGCTCCAAAACTTATGTTTTATGAAAGAGAATAGAATAGAACTGTCTTTCAACAGTGGTATCGTCTAAGATAGGGTCCTATGTATTATATATTTTATTAACATTTTAAACTTTCATTTGTTGTTTACAGGTAGGTATTAATAAGAATTTTACTACCTGTATATGACATTTTATGGCTTTTATTTGCTTTATTTGATGGTTAAATGATTTTTCTTTCTTAAAACAACACTGAGCTGCCGCCAATACTATTAGTAAAAAGGTCCGTTTTTGATGATTAAGCCCCGCCCCCAAGTCTGTTTTGTAGCAGATTGGCTATGACTCATAACAGCTACACGAAAATGGCTACGCTCGCGACCAATTTCTGTAGTGTAGTTAGGTACGCGAGGTGTTAGTGTATTGCATGCTAATTACATTCTGTACTGCTGAATTCCATTTAAGGATAGTACTGGTGTTCAGGTAGCTTTTCAGAGCAAGGGCCATGATAAGTTTGTTTGATTGCCCTTCATGTATTTTGTATAATTACGTATACACATTCTTGTATTTCTGAAGGCTACTTACTTACTGTAGGCCTAGTGCATTTAAAAAATATATATATATATAAGCCTAGGCCTATTAGGCTTTCAGTGATAGCCACATTAGCATTGTACTGGTGTTCAGACAGCTTTTCCTAGGAAGGACCAGGGTAAGTTTGTTTGATGGGTACGTATAAAAGAGGAGCCGGCCATAGCATCACAACTTTTATAAGACTATCAAAATTGTATAAGGTTATGTTTTATTTATAAGGATATAAGATGTATAAGGTTATATGAAGTATGTTTAGCTTTCTTTTGAACCTGTAATGTTTGACATCAAATGTACAAAGAATTAAAATAAAATAACAAAATGGAGAGGAACTGAGGTGGCTATTAGGGGAAGAGGAGGCCAGTCCAGGGTCTTAGCTAGCAATGCGTCTCGCCGTCTTTGAGACGGCTAGATCGAAATGAAAGACGGCCGAATTTGAGTGGGACAGCTTTTGAGACGCCAATAAATGGCTCTGTAACTATTAGTTATTTGTATGTACTGCTCAGTCAACGGGCGCCGCACGTTTAAAATGATGACAATACTGTGAAATAATCACTGAAAAAACCCTGACAGTCGATCCTTTCGTTATAACAGCTTGGAATACAGTCCAGTCAACAACACAATATAAAAACCTACACTCAATAGCCAACCACCTAGCTAGCTAAAAAAAATCGTTTCGTCGCGTGATCATTTTCGCACACCCGTGTATTTGTATTTATTCTTTCCAAGCTAGGTGTTGTGTATCACGGTACTGTGGAAAGAGTGAGCTAATATTGACAGCTCCTGCGATGTTTTCCTTATATACCTGAAAAGGCAGGAGGGAAAAGTTTTGCGTCGTAGTAACGACCATGCAGTCTGTCTGGTTTCAAAATGGCGCGAAATTTCCGATTAATTTATATTAATGTGATATTGCGCGGGTTCGAGAAATCATTTGTCAAGGCAATACAATAGGATGTATGCAACACAAGCCGGCGACGCGGTACTACCCGGTTCCTAATTTATTACCCGAATCCTACGCAAAGTGTGATTTTTTTTTGCAAACCGATGGTTAGGCAGATTTTCCATTGACCAAGTTAGTGTGGTGTAAGGCTACCATGTGGTCGAAGATAACAGCAATAACGAAAGTATTCTATTGATATCTTATAACTGCGTCACAATTTCAGCTAATAAACAGACGGCTAGGCTAGATTACCCCCATTGACTTAGTATGATGTTAGGCAACCATGTGGTCGAAGTTGTCGAACGTAACAGCAATAATGAAAGTATTCCATGGATATCTTATAACTGCGTCACAAATTCAGCGAAGATGCAGATGGTTAGGTTTAGCTAGATTTCCATTGACTCAGTGTGGTGTTAGGCTACCATGTGGAAGAAATGATTGATTCAATCGTTTATTTCATAGAAGGAGAGGTTGACAAGGAATTTTACGAGATGTTTATGGGTTATAGACGGGATAACAAAACAATAATCAGCGCAAGTGGCTTTTTTCTAATCGTTTATTCCAAATGCGATCAAATTGCGCGAATCGCGCAATCTAGTGGCTAATGCGAACCATGGGCCTGCATATAAGATAGTAGTACTAGTAGTAACTGTTTAAGAGCTAAATTGGATATTTATATGGTCTGATCCAATAGACGTGGAGAGCAAGCATAATCAGCGGCGGCAGTGTGAGCTAGTAGTAATGTTAATTATATGAAGTACAGTAATTAACAAGTTAATGAAAGAAACAAAAGCAAATAGAAATTATTGAGGAAGGAATTATCTTACACCTACGTATTTGAACATGAAAACATAAAGTAAGATATTTTTCACCGTACCCATTTTGTTAGAAAATAATATACATTAGCCTATTATTTTAAAATAAAAATGTACTACGAGCCACTGACATCAGTACTAACTACTAGCTTCAACGTTAGTAGTCAGTACCGTGACAGTAGTGCTAGGCTACTCGATGTTGAGCCTAGGCCGTTTTTTTTTTGTACTAATATTTAGCATATCGAAGTGGCGATCACATTTTCATTCTGGGCCACCAGAATTTGGGGAAAATTTGGGGAGAATTTGGTGACCGCATTCACTGGGGAATGAAAAAGGGTTGAGTATGATTGTTACCATGGTAATATATGAAGACATGAGCTTTTTTCGTGGATTTCCTTGATTTCTTTTCTACCTCCGAAATTTACATCTCTCAATTTCCGTTAATTTCTAACAACAGCGTTACTGTATCATTTGATCCGTCATTCGCATGTTTTTCATTACCGAATCGATGCATATCCAACCTGCAGAGGGACAAAAATTATTATCCTAACACACTGTAGCATACGCAAACTGGAGCTTATACCGCAAATTTTTCTCTGGATTTTCATAACGTTCCCAACATTATTGCATCGATATTTTCATAAATTTCCCATGATTTTCAAAATTTTTGTTATCATTAGAGAAGTGACAATTGAGGATAAGTGTAGTGCTGTAGCTGCTGAATATTATTCCAGATTAAAACAGACCATTGTGTACATTTTATGAACAGTAACATTTTAAGTATGGGTCGCCATGATTGAAAGAATCAAGTAGGGTGAAAACGACAGGCTAGGCATGTGTCTTCAGTGTGCATATTTTGGCGTGAAACTTTGCTTTTGAGTGTTTTAATCAATTTAAAAATCTTTATAAAATAGGCACCAAAATGTTGTCTTTAAACCTCGAATTTCTCAGAGCTTCTGGGGGCTTGGACCCCTGTACCCCAACCGGGGCGTTGCCCATGGACCCTACCACAGGCCCTAAGGCATGCCCATGGACCCCACCTATAACTGTGTCGCTCTGCAAGCTGACTGACGCCAACGGCGTTAGTATAGTATCACCTACAAAGTTCAGTGATTTTTTTTTTACCCCAGGCTCATCCCTGTATGGATGACATTAACAGAATAAAGGCATATACTTATTAGATACACAGTAGGCTATATATAATTGTAATATATCAATTACTATAAGCTGTTTTCATGGTGCACTTTTGCACCTAGTGTTTTATAGCACTTTTTATGTTTGAATTCCCCCCAAAAATCATGATGGCTTAGGTGTTTTCACAGCTTTCTAAGCATACTTTTAACCCCAATTGTGTCAAATAAACCATTGATAGGGGCTGGGCTTCCAGGGGCCCTAAGGCGGGCCCCTGGACCCCACCCGTTATAGGCTTCGCGCTCGCGCAGGCGCCTTCGGCGCCAGATGGATAGTCTCCTGAGCACTCAGTAACAGATGAGACACCCTATTTGAAATTTCTGGCTAAGACCCTGGAGGCCACCCATCACTTGCATATAAAAACTTGTAACCTTCTTTTACATTATTTTTTTCCAAGTCATAAATCCATGAAATCTTCATGTCCAAAAATTGAGATGGAAAAACGTGTTTTGTTTTGATATCTAGAAATGGACACAGTTTTGATGGTAGTCACCACTACAGTAACATACATAGGTCAATAGGCCTAGCTCTCAAGGCAGGCATCAAGAATATGGTCGAGTTGTTCGCCTCTTCTAATTTGGCTGTTGTCATTGACGTCAAACTATATGACCAAAAAGTCCAACAGAGACTGACCTAAGATGAAGGATACCACATAAAAAACAAGTTCTTAGGTATTCTATGACATTACTAAACCTTGCAATGTCGTTCTTTCGACTAACAGGCAATGAGCGCTAAAGGCAAGACTAGCAGGATAAAGTGTAACCTGCAGAGACTATTCGTGGCAAAGTAGCAAAAATGCAAGTTATGTATTTGTTGTACCATGATTGATATTGATAATTGTAGAGACAGAGCAAAGATTTGAAATTAGGAATCAAAATGAAAACTTCCAGTATTGAGATACTGCATCATTGATGCTCTTGTTGACTTTTATGGCCATAGACATAAGTTTGATGCTGCAATGATGAAAATATATCGCCGCTTTGAGTTTCAGTGAAGAAAGACAAACTGAAGGAAATATTCTGAGCAGCAACGATGGATAACTTAATTCTTGCATACTTTCACTAATTCATCATGAGGCATTGCCGGAATTGTTGTCCAGGATAGATGTTGTTGAGGGTGGTGTTGTCTAGGGTGTTGTCGAAGCTTTTTGTATCAAATTTGTTATTTTTAATTATATGTTGTGAATAATCACTTTCGTTCTCAATTCTCAGCAGGAGAGATTGACATAGATGTTGTTGGTAAAGAAGAGTTTGTCTTTAATCCTGGACAGGAGCAGAAAAGGGAATGTAGTGCTTTTCCCTAGAATTTAAAAAGGTATGAATATTGACATACTAAAAGATAACTTGCATGATGTGTGTATGTACTGATTAAACATTTCTGACTTATAAAATCATGACCATTCAGTGATTTATACAGGTATGTTGATTGAGAGATGCTATGTATTCTTAAAGAATCTTAGAAGATGTGTTTATGAACTGCGTTCAACATTTTTGACTTTTATGGCCATAGACAAGTTTTGTGCTGCAATGATGAAAATATATCGCCGCTTTGAGTGTCAGTGAAGAAAAGACAAAGCTGAAGGAATTATTCTGAGCAGCATGGAAATGTTCTATTGTCGTATTAAGGAATAAATCAAGTTTTGGTGTACCAAAGTTTGGTTTTATGAAACTGAATATATTTCCTGTTATTGTTATTCATATTTTGTTATGATTATTTACAGGAAAGATGAATATTGTTGCCAAAAGATTGAAAGATGAGGCGTTATGCTTCAGCAGCAGAAAAGAGAGTTTGGGCTTGACTTGGCCCCTCTAGAGGTACAAATCTATCCCTAGCTTTATTTTAATCATCAACTACTTCTTGTTTAAGTTTTTCAAGGACCATTTTTATATCCTCAATAAAATAATGCAACTGAAGACATTCTCAGTAAATTGTCCGACATTTGTACAAATCATTTGGTCTTTGCCACACAATATGTTTTGTGTTTGTTTTACAGGATTATACTTATTGATATGGAAAGTTATGTTGCAATATTGTTACGATTGTAGAATGCTTGCCTAAGTATGAATTTTCCAATGCAAATTCCATGGATCCTACTGTGATGAAATATTTATACCAACTTTGACTTCTCTGAAGACAAAATGGACGTAATTCTGAGTACGGATGGATTGGAAAAATACAGAAGAAAAACCCAATTTTTATACCAAAGAGGATTGCTATATGATGTTGCAAACTCATTTTGATGCGATCACATTTTTTCCCTCAATATTTACAGAAACATTGCACTTTTATGTGGAGAGAAAAGACGATGCAAGGACGATGAAAAGTTTTTCAATCTGTGAAGGAGAAGCAAACTAACTGAAAACTTCTCAATTTAAAAGTTTGAATTTTGTTCTTTTCAACCCTTAACATATTGCCCATTTAGAAATTGATGAAGGATCAATGACTTGTTTTTACTTGTCCAGAAACATCACCTGCCTAGCATTAGTTAAAGAAACGGTGTTAATTTCTTTAGTGGTTGTGATTATGGTGAAAATAGTTACTTTGGAAATGTGTGATGTGGTATCCTATCATGTTTTTTTCTAGGCATAAGTTTGATGCTGCAATGATGAAAATATATCGCAGCTTTGAGTTTCAGTGAAGAAAGACAAACTGAAGGAAATATTCTGAGCAGCAAAGATGTATAACTTAATTCATGCATACTTTCACTAATTTATCATGAGGCATTGCCGGAATTGTTGTCCAGGATAGATGTTCTCAAGGGTGGTGTTGTCCAGGGTGTTGTCCAAGCTTTTTGTATCAAATATGTTATTATTTATTATATGTTGTGAATAATCACTTGTGTTCTCAATTTTCAGCAGGAGAGATTGACATAGATGTTGACAGTAAAGAAGAGTTTGTCTTTAATCCTGGACAGGAGCATAAAAGGGAATGTAGTGCTTTCCCTAGCATTTAAAAAGGTATGAATATTGACCTTTCTAAAAAATGACTTCCATGATGTGTGTATGTACTGATTAAACATTTCTGGCTTACACAAACATGACCATTCAGTGAATTATACAGGTATGTTGATTCAGAGATGCTATCTATTCTTAAAGAATCTTAGAAGATGTGTTTATGAACTGAGTTCAACATTTTTGACTTTTATGGCCATAGGCATAAGTTTGATGCTGCAATGATGAAAATATATCGCCGCTTTGAGTTTCAGTGAAGAAAGACAAACTGAAGGAAATATTCTGAGCAGCAACGCTGTATAACTTGCCTCTTGCATACTTTCACTAATTTATCACGAGGCATTGCCGGAATTGTTGTCCAGGATAGATGTTGCCAAGGGTGGTGTTGTCCAGGATGTTGTTCAAGCTTTTTGTATCAAATATGTTATTATTTGTTATATGTTGTGAATAATCACTTTCATTCTCAATTCTCAGCAGGAGATATTGACATAGATGTTGACAGTAAAGAAGAGTTTGTCTTTTAACCTGGGCAGGAGCATAAAAGGGAATGTAGTGCTTTTCCCTAGCATTTAAAAAGGTATGAATATTGACATACTAAAAGATAACTTGCATGATGTGTGTATGTACTTATGAAACATTTCTGACTTATAAAATCATGACAATTCAGTGATTTATACAGGTATGTTGATTCAGAGATGCTATCTATTCTTAAAGAATCTTAGAAGATGTGTTTATGAACTGCGTTCAACATTTTTGACTTTTATGGCCATAGGCAAGTTTTGTGCTGCAATGATGAAAATATATCGCCGCTTTGAGTGTCAGTGAAGAAAAGACAAGCTGAAGGAATTATTCTGAGCAGCATGGAAATGTTCTATTGTCCTATTAAGGAATAAATCAAGTTTTAGTGTACCAAAGTTTGGTTTTATGAAACTGAATATATTTCCTGTTATTGTTATTCATATTTTGTTATGATTATTTACAGGAAAGATGAATATTGTTGCCAAAAGATTGAAAGATGAGGCGTTATGCTTCAGCAGCAGAAAAGAGAGTTTGGGCTTGACTTGGCCCCTCTAGAGGTACAAATCTATCCCTAGCTTTATTTTAATCATCAACTACTTCTTGTTTAAGTTTTTCAAGGACCATTTTTATATCCTCAATAAAATAATGCAACAGAATACATTCTCAGTAAATTGTCCGACATTTGTACAAATCATTTGGTCTTTGCCACACAATATGTTTTGTGTTTGTTTTACAGGATTATACTTATTAATATGGAAAGTTATGTTGCAATATTGTTACGATTGTAGAATGCTTGCCTAAGTATGAATTTTCCAATGCAAATTCCATGGATCCTACTGTGATGAAATATTTATACCAACTTTGACTTCTCTGAAGACAAAATGGACGTAATTCTGAGTACGGATGGATTGGAAAAATACAGAAGAAAAACCCAATTTTTATACCAAAGAGGATTGCCATATGATGTTGCAAACTCATTTTGATGCGATCACATTTTTTCCCTCAATATTTACAGAAACATTGCACTTTTATGTGGAGAGAAAAGACGATGCAAGGACGATGAAAAGTTTTTCAATCTGTGAAGGAGAAGCAAACTAACTGAAAACTTCTCAATTTAAAGGTTTGAATTTTGTTCTTTTCAACCCTTAACATATTGCCCATTTAGAAATTGATGAAGGATCAATGACTTGTTTTTACTTGTCCAGAAACATCACCTGCCTAGCATTAGTTAAAGAAACCGTGTTAATTTCTTTAGTGGTTGTGATTATGGTGAAAATAGTTACTTTGGAAATGTGTGATGTGGTATCCTATCATGTTTTTTTCTAGGCATAAGTTTGATGCTGCAATGATGAAAATATATCGCCGCTTTGAGTTTCAGTGAAGAAAGACAAACTGAAGGAAATATTCTGAGCAGCAACGATGTATAACTTAATTCTTGCATACTTTCACTAATTTATCACGAGGCATTGCCGGAATTGTTGTCCAGGATTGATGTTGTCAAGGGTGGTGTTGTCCAGGGTGTTGTCCAAGTTTTTTGTATCAAATTTGTTATTATTTATTATATGTTGTGAATAATCACTTTTGTTCTCAATTCTCAGCAGGAGAGATTGACATAGATGTTGACAGTAAAGAAGAGTTTGTCTTTAATCCTGGACAGGAGCAGAAAAGGGAATGTAGTGTTTTCCCTAGCATTTAAAAAGGTATGAATATTGACTTTACTAAAAAACAAATTCCATGATGTGTGTATGTACTGAATAAACATTTCTGAATAATAAAATCATGACCATTCAGTGATTTATACAGGTATGTTGATTCAGAGATGCTGTCTATTCGTAAAGAATCTTAGAAGATGTGTTTGTGAACTGAGTTCAAAATTTTTACTTTTATGGCCTTAGGCAAGTTTTGTGCTGCAATGATGAAAATATATCGCCGCTTTGAGTGTCAGTGAAGAAAAGACAAAGCTGAAGGAATTATTCTGAGCAGCATGGAAATGTTCTATTGTCCTTTTAAGGAATGAATCAAGTTTTGGTGTGCCGAAGTTTCGTTTTATGAAACTGAATAAATTTTCTGTTATTGTCATTCATATTTTGTTACGATTATTTACAGGAAAGATGAATATTGTTGCCAAATGAAAGGAAGATGAGGCTTTATACTGCAGCAGCAGAAAAGCAAGTGTGGGCTTAACTACGCCTTTCTAGAGGTACGAATCTATCCCTAGCTTTATTTTAATTATCAACTACTTCATGTTTAAGTTTTTCAAGGACCATTTTTATATCCTCAATAAAATAATGCAACAGAAGACATTCTCAGTAAATTGTCCGATATTTGTACAAATCATTTGGTCTTTGCCACACAATATGTTTTGTGTTTGTTTGACAGGATTATACTAATTGATATGGAAAGTTGTTTTGCAATATTGTTATGATTGTAGAAAGCTTGTCTAAGTATTAATTTTTCAATGCTAATTCCTGAGATCCTACTGTGATGAAATATTTATTCCAACTTTGACTTCTCTGAAGACAAAATGGACGTAATTCTGAGTACGGATGGATTGGAAAAATACAGAAAAGTAAAGAAAAACTCAATTTTAATACCAAAGAGGAATGCCATATGATGTTGCAAACTCATTTTGATTCGATTACATTTTTTCCCTCAATTTTTACAGAAACATTGCACTTTTAAGTCGAGTGAAGAGACCAAGCAACTTTGAAAAGTTTTTCAATCTGTGAATGAGAAGAAAACTAACTGAAATTCAACATTGTTAAGGTTTGAATTGTGTTCTTTTCAACCTGTAAAATATTGCCCATTTAGAATATTGATGAAAGACTTATGACTCATCACCTGCCTAGCATTAGTTAAAGAAACCGTGTTAATATCTTTAGTGGTTGTGATTATGGTGAAAATAGTTACTTTGGAAAGGTGTTATGTGGTATCCTGTCTTGTTTTTTTCTAGGCATAAGTTTGATGCTGCAATGATGAAAATATATCGCCGCTTTGATTTTCAGTGAAGAAAGACAAACTGAAGGAAATATTCTGAGCAGCAAAGATGCGTTATTTAATTCTTGAATATTTTCACAAATTCATGATGGGGCATTGCCGGAATTGTTGTCCAGGATAGATGTTGTCAAGGGTGGTGTTGTCCAGGTGGTGTTCTCCAAGTTTTTTGTATCAAATTTGTTATTAATTATTATATGTTGTGAATAATCACTTTTGTTCTCAATTCTCAGCCGGAGAGATTGACATAGATGTTGACAGTAAAGAAGAGTTTATCTTTAATCCTGGACAGGAGCAGAAAAGGGAATGTAGTGTTTTCCCTAGCATTTAAAAAGGTATGAATATTGACTTTACTAAAAAACAAATTCCATGATGTGTGTATGTACTGAATAAACATTTCTGAATAATAAAATCATGACCATTCAGTGATTTATACAGGTATGTTGATTCAGAGATGCTGTCTATTCGTAAATAATCTTAGAAGATGTGTTTGTGAACTGAGTTCAAAAATTTTTACTTTTATGGCCTTAGGCAAGTTTTGTGCTGCAATGATGAAAATATATCGCCGCTTTGAGTGTCAGTGAAGAAAAGACAAAGCTGAAGGAATTATTCTGAGCAGCATGGAAATGTTCTATTGTCCTTTTAAGGAATGAATCAAGTTTTGTGTGCCAAAGTTTGGTTTTATGAAACTGAATAAATTTTCTGTTATTGTTATTCATATTTTGTTATGATTATTTACAGGAAAGATGAATATTGTTGCCAAATGAAAGGAAGATGAGGCTTTATACTGCAGCAGCAGAAAAGCAAGTGTGGGCTTAACTACGCCTTTCTAGAGGTACGAATCTATCCCTAGCTTTATTTTAATTATCATCATGTTTAAGTTTTTCAAGGACCATTTTTATATCCTCAATAAAATAATGCAACAGAAGACATTCTCATGCAATTGTCCGACATTTGTACAAATCATTTGGTCTTTGCCACACAATATGTTTTGTGTTTGTTTGACAGGATTATACTTATTGATATGGAAAGTTATGTTACAATATTGTTATGATTGTAGAACGCTTGCCTAAGTATGAATTTTTCAATGCGAATTCCATGGATCCTACAGTGATGAAATATTTATACCAACTTTGACTTCTCTGAAGACAAAATGGACCTAATTCTGAGTACGGATGGATTGGGAAAGTAAAGAAAAACCCAGTTTTTATACCAAAGAGGATTGCCATATGATGTTGCAAACTCATTTTGATTCGATCACATTTTTTCCTCAAAATTTACAGAAACATTGCACTTTTATGTGGAGAGAAAAGACGATGCAAAGAAGGTGATAAATGCAAGGTAATGCACATTGGTAGTAGTAACAAAAGTTTACATACAATCTTAATGGTGTGGAGTTACAGGAGGTCTCTGTTCAAAGAAACCTTGGTATCTACATTGACTCATCTGCAACCTTCTTAACATTGTCTTGAAGCTGCTAAAATAGGTAATAGGGTTTTAGGTATGATCAAGAGGAACTTCAGTTTTCTGAAAGAGGACATCGTAGTTAGGCTTTAAAAGCAGTTGGTTAGGCCTTATCTGGAGTATGCTGTGCAGGCTTGGAACCCATATTTTGCTAAGGATAAGGAAATACTTGAAAAGGTCCAGAGGAGGGCTACTGGGATGATTAGTTCCTTAAGTAGTGTCAATGGGTTAAAGAATGCTTTGGACAAGCACTTTAAGCATTGTAATCGGGTCTGAGTGTTTGTGTCTTCAGTTTTTTTTTCTCTCTCTATAGGGTCCTTGATGGGTACTTAAGTGTCCCTCCTGATCCTTTTTTTCTATTTAACTAAACTATACTAAAGAAACCGTGTTGATTTCTTTAATAGTTGTGATTATGGTGAAAATAGTTTGAAAATGTGTGATGTGGTATCCTGTCATGTTTTTTTCTAGGCATAAGTTTGATGCTGCAATGATGAAACTATATCGCCGCTTTGAGTTTCAGTGAAGAAAGACAAACTGAAGGAAATATTCTGAGCAGCAACAATGCATTACTTAATTGTTGCATACTTTCACTAATTTATCATGAGGCATTGCCGGAATTGTTGTCCAGGATAGATGTTGTCAAGGGTGGTGTTGTCCAGGGTGTTGTGGAAGCTTTTTGTATCAAATTTGTTATTATTGAGGAAATGTTGTGAATAATCACTTTCGTTCTCAATTCTCAGCAGGAGAGATTGACATAGATGTTGACAGTAAAGAAGAGTTTGTCTTTAATCCTGGACAGGAGCAGAAAAGGGAATGTAGTGTTTTCCTTGGCATTTAAAAAGGTATGAATATTGACCTTACTAAAAATAACTTCCATGATGTGTGTATGTACTGATTAAACATTTCTGACTTATAAAATCATGACCATTCAGTGATTTATACAGGTATGTTGATTGGGAGATATGATTTATTCTCAAAGAATCTTAGAAGATGTGTTTATGAACCGAGCTCAACATTTTTTACTTTTATGGCCAAAGGCAAGTTTTGTGCTGCAATGATGAAAATATATCGCCGCTTTGAGTGTCAGTGAAGAAAAGACAAAGCTGAAGGAATTATTCTGAGCAGCATGGAAATGTTCTATTGTCCTTTTAAGGAATAAATTAAGTTTTGGTGTGCCAAAGTTTGGTTTTATGAAACTGAATAAATTTTCTGTTATTGTTATTCATATTTTGTTATGATTATTTACAGGAAAGATGAATATTGCTGCCAAAAGAAAGAAAGATGAGGCGTTATGCTTCAGCAGCAGAAAAGAGAGTTTGGGCTTGACATGGCCTTTCAAGAGGTACGAATCTATTCCTAGCTTTATTTTAATCATCAACTACTTCATGTTTAAGTTTTTCATGGACCATTTTTATATCCTCAATAAAATAATGCAACAGAAGACATTCTCAGTAAATTGTCTGACATTTGTACAAATCATTTGGTCTTGCCACACAATATGTTTTGTGTTTGTTTGACAGGATTATACTTATTGATATGGAATGTTTATGTTGCAATATTGTTATGTTGTAGAAAGCTTGCCTCAGTATGAATTTTTCAATGCGAATTCCATGGATCCTACTGTGATGAAATATTTATACCAACTTTGACTTCTCTGAAGACAAAATGGACGTAATTCTGAGTACGGATGGATTGGAAAAATACAGTAAGGTAAAGAAAAACCCAATTTTTATACCAAAGAGGATTGCCATATGATGTTGCAAACTCATTTTGATTCGATCACATTTTTTCCCTCATTTACAGAAACATTGCACTTTTATGTGGAGGGAAAAGACGATGCAAGGACGATGAAAAGTTTTTCAATCTGTGAAGGAGAAGCAAACTAACTGAAAACTTCTCAATTTAAAGGTTTGAATTTTGTTCTTTTCAACCCTTAACTTATTGCCACTTTAGAAATTGATGAAAGACCTATGACTTCTATTTTGACTTGTCCAGAAGCACCACCTGCCTAGCATTAGTTAAAGAAACCGTGTTAATTTCTTTAATGGTTGTGATTATGGTGAAAATAGTTTGGAAATGTGTTATGTGGTATCCTGTCATGTTTTTTTTCTAGTTATAAGTTTGATGCTGCAATGATGAAAATATATCGCCGCTTTGAGTTTCAGTGAAGAAAGACAAACTGAAGGAAATATTCTGAGCAGCAACGATGTTTAACTTAATTCTTGCATACTTTCACCGATTTATCATGAGGCATTGCTGGAATTGTTGTCCAGGATAGATGTTGTCAAGGGTGGTGTTGTCCAAGCTTTTTGTATCAAATTTGTTATTATTTATTATATGTTGTGAATAATCACTTTTGTTCTCAATTCTCAGCAGGAGAGATTGACATAGATGTTGACAGTACAGAAGAGTTTGTCTTTAATCCTGGACAGGAGCAGAAAAGGGAATGTAGTGCTTTCCCTAGCATTTAAAAAGGTATGAATATTGACCTTTCTAAAAAATAACTTCCATGATGTGTGTATGTACTGACTAAACATTTCTGACTCATAAAAGCATGACCATTCAGTGATTCATACAGGTATGTTGATTCAGAGATGCTATCTATTCTTAAAGAATCTTAGAAGATGTGATTATGAACTGAGTTCAACATTTTTGACTTTTATGGCAATAGGCATAATTTTGATGCTGCAATGATGAAAATATATCGCCGCTTTGAGTTTCAGTGAAGAAAGACAAACTGAAGGAAATATTCTGAGCAGCATGGAAATGTTCTATTGTCCTTTTAAGGAATAAATCAAGTTTTGGTGTGCCAAAGTTTGGTTTTATGAAACTGAATAAATTTTCTGTTATTGTTATTCATATTTTTTTACGATTATTTACAGGAAAGATGAATATTGTTGCCAAAAGAAAGAAAGATGAGGCGTTATGCTTCAGCAGCAGAAAAGCAAGTGTGGGCTTAACTACGCCTTTCTAGAGGTACAAATCTATCCCTAGCTTTATTATAATTATCAACTACTTCATGTTTAAGTTTTTCAAGGACCATTTTTATATCCTCAATAAAATAATGCAACAGAAGACATTCTCAGTAAATTGTCCGACATTTGTACAAATCATTTGGTCTTTGCAACACAAATTTTTTTGTGTTGCGTTTGACAGGAATATACTTATTGATATGGAAAGTTATGTTGCAATATTGTTACGATTGTAGAAAGCTTGCCTAAGTATTTATTTTTCAATGCGAATTCCATGGATCCTACTGTGATGAAATATTTATACCAACTTTGACTTCTCTGAAGACAAAATGGACGTAATTCTGAGTACGGATGGATTGGAAAAGTACAGAAAAGTTAAGAAATACCCAATTTTTATACCAAAGAGGATTGCCATATGATGTTGCAAACTCATTTTGATGCGATCACATTTTTTCCCTCAATATTTACAGAAACATTGCACTATTATGTGGAGAGAAAAGACGATGCAAAGTATTTCAATCTGTAAAGGAGAAGCAAACTAACTGAAAACTTCTCAATTTTAAAGGTTTGAATTTTGTTCTTTTCAACCCTTAAAATATTGCCCATTTAGAAATTGATGAAAGACCTAGATTTCTATTTTGACTTGTCCAGAAGCACCACCTGCCTAGCATTAGTTAAAGTAACCGTGTTAATTTCATTAATGGTTGTGATTATGGTGAAAATAGTTTGGAAATGTGTTATGTGGTATCCTGTCATGTTTTTTTTTCTAGGCATAAGTTTGATGCTGCAATGATGAAAATATATCGCCGCTTTGAGTTTCAGTGAAGAAAGACAAACTGAAGGAAATATTCTGAGCAGCAATGATGAATAACTTAATTCTTGCAAACTACTTTCACTAATTTATCATGAGGCATTGCCGGAATTGTTGTCCAGGATAGATGTTGTGAAGGGTGGTGTTGTCCAGGTGTTGTTGAAGCTTTTTTTATCAAATATGTTATTATTTTTTATTATATGTTGTGAATAATCACTTTTCTTTCTCAATTCTCTGCAGGAAAGATTGACATAGATGTTGAGAGTATAGAAGAGTTTGTCTTTAATCCTGGACAGGAGCAGAAAAGGGAATTTAGTGCTTTCCATAGCATTTAAAAAGGTATGAATATTGACCTTAATAAAAATAACTTCCATGTTGTGTGTATGTACTGATTACACATTTCTGACTTGTAAAATCATGACCATTCAGTGATTTATACAGGTATGTTGATTCAGAGATGCTATCTATTCTTAAAGAATCTTAGAAGATGTGTTTATGCTGTGTTCAACATTTTTGACTTTTATGGCCATAGGCAAGTTTTGTGCTGCAATGATGAAAAATATCGCCGCTTTGAGTGTCAGTGAAGAAAAGACAAAGCTGAAGGAATTATTCTGAGCAGCATGGAAATGTTCTATTGTCCTTTTAAGGAATAAATCAAGTTTTGTGTGCCAAAGTTTTGTTTTATGAAACTGAATAAATTTTCTGTTATTGTTATTCATATTTTGTTATGATTATTTACAGGAAAGATGAATATTGTTGCCAAAAGAAAGAAAGATGAGGCGTTATGCTTCAGCAGCAGAAAAGAGAGTTTAGGCTTGACTTGGCCTTTCTAGAGGTACGAATCTATCCCTAGCTTTATTGTAATTATCAACTACTTCATGTTTAAGTTTTTCAAGGACCATTTTTATATCCTCAATAAAATAATGCAACAGAAGACATTCTCAGTAAATTGTCCGATATTTGTACAGATCATTTTGTCTTTGCCACACAATATGTTTTGTGTTTGTTTGACAGAATTATACTTATTGATATGGAAAGTTATGTTGCAATATTGTTATGATAGTAAAAAGCTTGCCGAAGTATTAATTTTTCAATGCAAATTCCATGGATCCTACTGTGATGAAATATTATACCAACTTTGACTTCTCTGAAGACAAAATGTACGTAATTCTGAGTACGAATGGATTGGGAAAATACAGAAAAGTAAAGAAAAACACAATTTTTTATACCAAAGAGGATTGCCATATGATGTTGCAAACTCATTTTGATGCGATCACATTTTTTCCCTCAATATTTACAGAAACATTGCACATTAATGTAGAGAGACAAGACGATGCAAAGACGATGAAAAGTTTTTCAATCTGTGAAGGAGAAGCAAACTGACTGAAAACTTCTCAATTTTAAAGGTTTGAATTTTGTTCTCATCAACCCTTAACATATTGCCCCTTTAGAAATTGATGAAAGACCTATGACTTCTATTTTTACTTGTCCAGAAGCAACACCTGCCTAGCATTAGTTAAAGAAACCGTGTTAATTTCTTAAATGGTTGTGATTAAGGTGAAAATTGTTTGGAAATGTGTTATGTGGTATCCTGTCATGTTTTTTTCTAGGCATAAGTTTGATGCTGCAATGATGAAAATATATCGCCACTTTGAGTTTCAGTGAAGAAAGACAAACTGAAGGAAATATTCTGAGCAGCAACGATGAATAACTTAATTCTTGCAAACTACTTTCACTAATTTATCACAAGGCATTGCCAGAATTGTCCAGGATAGATGTTGTCAAGGGTGGTGTTGTTGAACCTTTTGTATCAAATTTGTTATTATTTATTATATGTTGTGAATAATCACTTTCGTTCTCAATTCTCAGCAGGAGAGATTGACATAGATGTTGACAGCAAAGAAGAGTTTGTCTTTAATCCTGGACAGGAGCAGAAAAGGGAATGTAGTGCTTTCCCTAGCATTTAAAAAGGTATGAGTATTGACCTTTTTGTGTATGTACTGATTAAACATTTCTGACTTGTAAAATCATGACCAATCATTGATTTATACAGGTATGTTGATTCAGAGATGCTATCTATTCTTAAAGAATCTTAGAAGATGTGTTTATGAACTGTGTTCAACATTTTTGACTTTTATGGCCATAGGCAAGTTTTGTGCTGCAATGATGAAAATATATCGCCGCTTTGAGTTTCAGTGAAGAAAGACAAACTGAAGGAAATATTCTGAGCAGCATGGAAATGTTCTATTGTCCTTTTAAAGCAGTATTTTGCATCCTTTTCTATGGTTTTTCTAACCTCGCTGATTCCACGATGCCATAACGACATACATAACTAGCTTATCTATTCAATTCTTACTTCAAATGGTGGCATAAAAGTCGAAAAATCTACAACTTTGAACTTTGTTTTTCTAGAAGATATTTTCCGTTGGGATCCAAATAAACCTCGCCCATAATATGAATATTTAAAAACTACGAACATCATTGGCCAATACGTAATACAACACCATGCTTGATTTTTGTAGATTGTCTATGGCAGTTGTACCAGGGAGCTGTTAGAGTCCAGCTCGCTGGTTGTACCAAGGTACCAACTTGACGTTTTGAATCTATTTTTAGCAACTGCTCATAACTAAACCTGCATCTCTGATTGGTTGAATTCAAACTGGTGGGTTGGGGGAACTGTATGCGGTTCATATTAAATGTGTAAATTGTCGGACGACACTTTTCTCATTATCTGCATATGTCCTTAATGACTCGCCAATTAACGCTTTTGGCAGGGAAAAAACTTTGCTAATATCTTAGTTTGCTGTTTTGTGATTGATATATGTAAAAAACTTGATGGACATGTCGAAAAAGTGGAAAACGGCGACAAAACACAAAATGCTGCTTTAAGGAATAAATCAAGTTTTAGTGTGCAGAAGTTTGGTTTTGTGAAACTGAATAAATCTTCTGTTATTGTTATTCATATTTTGTTACGATTATTTACAGGAAAGATGAATATTGTTGCCAAAAGAAAGGAAGATGAGGCTTTATACTGCAGCAGCAGAAAAGCAAGTGTGGGCTTAACTATGCCTTTCTAGAGGTACGAATCTATCCCTAGCTTTATTATAATTATCAACTACTTCATGTTTAAGTTTTTCAAGTACCCTTTTATATCCTCAATAAAATCATGCAACAGAAGACATTCTCAGTAAATTGTCCGATATTTGTACAGATCATTTGGTCTTTGCCACACAATATGTTTTGTGTTTGTTTGACAGGATTATACTTGTTGATATGGAAAGTTTTGTTGCAATATTGTTATGATTGTAGAAAGCTTGCCTAAGTGTTAATTTTTTCAATACAAATTCCATGGATCCTACTGCGACGAAATATTTATACCAACTTTGACTTCTCTGAAGACAAAATGGACGTAATTCTGAGTACGGATGGATTGGAAAAATACAGTAAAACCCAATTTTTATACCAAAGAGGATTGCCATATGATGTTGCAAACTCATTTTGATTCGATCACATTTTTTCCCTCAATATTTACAGAAACATTGCACTTTTAGGTGGAGAGAAAAGACGATGCAAGGAGGATGAAAAGTTTTTCAATCTGTGAAGGAGAAGCAAGCTAACTGAAAACTTCTCAATTTAAAGGTTTGAATTTGTTCTTTTTAACCCTTAACATATTGCCCATTTAGAAATTGATGAAAGACCTATGACTTGTATTTTTACTTGTCCAGAATCACCACCTGCCTAGCATTAGTTAAAGAAACTCTGTTAAATTCATTAATAGTTGTGATTATGGTGAAAATAGTTTGGAAATGTGTTATGTGGTATCCTGTCATGTTTTTTTCCTAGGTATAAGTTTGATGCTGCAATGATGAAAATATATCGCCGCTTTGAGTGTCAGTGAAGAAAAGACAAAGCTGAAGGAATTATTCTGAGCAGCATGGAAATGTTCTATTGTTCTTTTAAGAAATAAATCAAGTTTTGGTGTGCCAAAGTTTGGTTTTATGAAACTGAATAAATTTTCTGTTATTGTTATTCATATTTTGTTATGATTATTTACAGGAAAGATGAATATTGTTGCCAAAAGAATGGAAGATGAGGCTTTATACTGCAGCAGCAGAAAAGAGTTTGGGCTTGACTTGGCCTTTCTAGAGGTACGAATCTATCCCTAGCTTTATTTTAATTATCAATTACTTCATGTTTAAGTTTTTCAAGGACCATTTTTATATCCTGATCATGGTGAAAATAGTTTGGAAATGTGTTATGTGGTATCCTGTCATGTTTTTTTATCTAGGCATAAGTTTGATGCTGCAATGATGAAAATATATCGCCGCTTTGAGTTTCAGTGAAGAAAGACAAACTGAAGGAAATATTCTGAGCAGCATGTATGTATGTATTTTAGATCCTCCTGCAAGCAGGAACGAAGAAGCCTCATTGCCTTATCAAAGCCGCAAGCTGACCGAAGTCAGTCTCTTACATTCATATTTTAACGTCCATGATGTCAATTGTCAACAACTCTGTAACTGGACGACATTCATTAATCTTGTAGTGACTCGAACTCGGGGCCTTCTTCGGAAGGCACCGGCAATAACCACTGAGCGAATTTTGTGCTGTAATGATGAAAATATATCGCCGCTTTGAGTTTCAGTGAAGAAAAGACAAAGCTGAAGGAATTATTCTGAGCAGCATAGATGTGTTACATAGAGTTCTACAATATTTGAATGAAATCAGCAAATGTTATTGATCAAGTACCGAGGCAGGCTCGCATTAAAATAATTTCCTCTCGATTTGTTTACAGGATAGATGATCATCATTCCAAGAAGAAGATAGGATTCTAAAAGTGGCATTGACCCTGTTCAGAGACAGCCAAGATAATATGAACTCCAGTTAGTAACCTTAAGGAGTTACAAACCCAAAATCTAAAGTCAAAGGTAACTGAATTATTGGAAAACCGACTTTGGCAAATAATACACTTACTTGAAAAAAATTTGTAGATCTTCTAAATCCATTAGATTTATAGAAACTATCATTTGTGTTAAATTGGTCCATTTTGGTTATTTGTTATAGAGCAGATATTTACAAGAAAGCAAATTTTTAGGTGGTATAAAACACGCTGAAAATATGTTAAGAACATTTGTAGGTGTACTTTGTTAAGATGTTGACCTCTTGACCTGTGATTAGGTTAGTAGCTGCAGTGATGACACGATATTGCCTCTTACAGTTGATGTAGGAATATGACTCCTATATAAAAAATTCTATGATTATATGAGTTGTTTACTGTTTACCTTACTATATGGTATTATGGCATTAGAGATATATGTATGGAGGGACTTATTGGAAGTACCAAGTCTCAGAAAACAAGTTGCAAAATAAATTAGTACGGTCCAGTCGATAATGACCGTGGCGTTAGAGGTAATTAATTCTAGCATCAGGAAGGTAGTGGGATCGACCCCTGGTCAGCCAAAGTAAAGGTGGGGTTTTCATCCAAGAAAAATCGACGGTTTTCACATCTGTAATGGTCTCCCAAATTGTATAGGAGAAAAAAGATCCAAAATGAGTTACAACTGTACACTGGATGGCCACTCAATGTGAAGTGTAAGTTTCATACCAATTTTGCTTCTACCGAATGCATATGTGACTGCTGAACGTTGTGTAACTGCTGTCTTCTCAGCCAATGTGTTCTGCGAACAAGGTTGTTGCTGCAATGATGAAAATATATCGCCGCTTTGAGTTTCAGTGAAGAAAAGACAAAGCTGAAGGAACTTTTCTGAGCAGTGTAGATGGTTTTATTTATTTTATTGGTTTTTTAATCTCCACAAATTCATTAAGTGTGTTTGGTCAAATATTGCTGAAAGTACATTCCACAGTTCATCAAAATCCAGGCATACCTTTAAATGGTGTCTTTTTGTTTTCTCATTAACAGATTCTGCTACCCACCCATGAAACTGGAAAGAGAATGGAACATTTGTATGACTCTAGTAACTGAAAATGTCAAATTTAATCTACAGATATATGTTGGTTCAATCTATTTAAAAGAAAAATTATTGTTAATTTCCAATAAAATTTTATGAACTGACAGCAAAAATGCACAGCAGTAATGGACTCTAATTCAGAAATATCATTTTCAGGTTTGATAAGATAAATACAGTTGTGTGTCATTCAGCATAGGTGTGGGCCTGGGGCATAAAGAACTAATGAACCTGGACCTAGAAAAGACCGCTGTGGAACTCCACATTGTAGATCAAAGTCACATGATTAGAAGTATTCGACAGAAAGATGCTGTGTATGAATAGATAGATGTGAACAGAACCAAGATGCAGCTTGCCCCTTTAACACCAAAATCAGACTGAAGAACTTCAAGAAGGTATGGAATGATAGATAGACTGTATGGAAGGCTGTGCTCAAGACTAGCATAACGAAAAGAGTGACACATTTCTGATCCATCCTCAGGAAAATGTAAGAAGATACCTTGACAAGTGCTGTCTCAGTGCTATGACATGGACAATATGCAGACTGCCACATTATTAATAAACTATCGTTGTTAATGTGAGACGGATTCTGGGTAACGACAGCTTTCACTGTAGCTTTAGAGATGGACGAAAAATGGCTTATAAGGAAGAAAGAAGACGATAGTATTGGCAATTTCAGATATTCTTGTTTATCACGATTATGTCCCAAAACAAATTTTAAATTTGAATTTCAGATTACTGGGTATGTTAGTAAAAGGGTCGAGTAATGAGAATTAATTCTAATTACGATCAAGTGTAATCTTCGTTGTGGGTGGGGTTCATTACGTACAATGACACCTGGAAATATGGAACCAGATTCTACTTAAAGGGTTTGTCTTGATGAGGAGCTCATTCAGGTAGTGAATTGGAGGTGAGAATAAATGCTTTTCAAACTTGAAACACCTAGTTTTCTTTGGCCTCTTATTTTGTTTGCGATTGACACTACTTGTTGCGATCTGTTATTGTAATCTTTTGTGATTTTTTAAGCCGGGACTTTAAATATTATTTTGACATAAATTACGACAAACTATAGCAATGAGAGTGGTTTCCAATGTTTATCTCAAAACATGCTGAAGTGATTACAAAATTGAACATGTAGTAGGAGCTCACTTTCCAGTTGCACCTTTAAAACGTAAGATGAAAATTTAAAAAAAATGAATGAAATTCTACAAAGATGAATAGCTACATTCCAAAGAGATATATAATTTTAAAAGCTCCATACGTATTTAAAGAATGCACTCATTACTCTTTATCCCACTGGGTTCTCAGGTTTCTCCAAGGCCTGGAAGATAACTGTGGATCCAGTGGAAAGGGCCAGACGAAAAGACTCCAATGTGCAGGAAAGGCCTGTAGGGTCCAAGCCAAAGGGCATGAGCCAGATTTTGCCTGTCCTAGCATACTTTGCAAACAAGCATTAGGCTAAAACCATTGTTTGTTGCCATCAGTGAATATATTTTTGTGTGAGATCTGATATTAAGAACATTGGCTAAGTGCACTGAGAGAATATAGTGAGATAAGGAGGGTGGTTATATAATTAAAGGCAACCAAAAAACATGATTTTCAAAGACTGCTCCAACCACTGTCATGATTATAAACCTCGCGAGTGGGTTTACAGAATTGCACAAACGTCTTAACAAATCAAGTCACCTTTTTGCTCAAAATGGTAGCAGTAGACAAACTGTCCTTTAAACTTTCCTTATAGTTTGATTTACTCTCCTTTGCATTGTAGTTTAATTATTTGGGCTTAGTGATCGAAGAGAGTTATTACTTATCAGCCTCCAAAGAACAGATAAGATCTTCCACGGAAAAACTCTCTAGGTACCAACTTCCTTGATGCTTTCTCTAGAACTATACCCTGTATAGGTTAAAAACTATCCCACCATTACTAATACTAAACTACAAACATTTAACGACACTCTTGGAAAGTAATTTTCTGACCTGTGTTACTTAACAAAAGTTAAAATTACTCAAAAAATATTCCTAATGCCATCACATTTCAGAACTCCTTCTTGATAGTTAATAGAGAAATTCATAAAAACTTATCTTAATAAAATTCTTAATGAAACTTTCAAAAAACCTACAACCAGATGAAAATTTGGTTACCATTGCATGAGGTGTGGTGCTGTTCTGTTCGTACACATTGTGCCACTTTCCAGGTCACAAGTGTAGGTCATATGTATTGGAACAATATACAGATGTATTTTATATCCTGTTAAATGAACATACCAGTGTGTTGTACATTCAGTGCACTGGATGGAGTATGTGTTATTCATCCATAAGTTAACATAAAACATTTCTGTAATATATGTGTATGCTGGTATTGTCTAAACATACCAGTGTGATCTATATACATGTATGTTGCCAGGCTATACATACATACCAGTGCATAAGCAAATACCTTGTGTAGTGCTATAATGAATTCGAATTAGAGTCCAAAACAAAATGTCATATTCACTGACTTTGTTTACTGACTGAAGTTTGTAATATTTAGCCTGTAGAAGTAAAACAAGTTTCTTGAGTCACTTACATTAGTGTCATGAACGGCTTGTGTTCAGCATGGAGTGACTCCTTACAAGTCTGATATGCACTAGATTGTTATGTTTAAATAGTCTTTTACAGTATAAATGGTTACATTAAAATGTAAACGTCTCCATTATATATACAGCGAAGGCACAACTTACACATCTCAAAAAGACAGTGGTCCAAAGGTTCGAAGACTGCCCAAATGAAAACTGAAGGCACTGTTTGGATCAGTATTAGGTTAAAATATCCTCACCCCCCCAAAAAATACCCCATCACAGCCACGCACCCCCAACCACCACAAGCATAACAACAGGACAGCACCCATATTGACTAACCCCACAGACTCATTGACATCTGAGCAATCAAGGTTCATTCGATACTAGAAAATGAGTCAATTCAAAGAGGAAAGACCAAAAGGAATAAATATAAAATATATATATCATGATAGCCATGAGCCAAGTTCTTCATTTTCTCATGTACAATATTTCATTTCTTTGACGTCGCCTCCAGTGAACACGTTGCGTTGGATTTCTCACCACGTTGTAGAATATTCGCTAGACAACTTCAGACATAGTCGTAGTAGTCCCTCTGAATGGGGATCTTCCTCTCAGTCATTCGTTGCAGCCACTTCTTGATTTCCGAGATGACAAACACTGACGACGTGAGGGCTACTAGCATGACAAGATCTGAGGAAGGGACGAGAGAGATTTTGAGGGGTGTTTGGTGGGGGGGGGAGAATACAGTGAAGAAGAAATAGAGCTAGCAAATCTGTAGTACTCTATAGAACCGGCAGTGAAGTAGAACAAGAACCACCAACTGTCAGAGAGCAACAGAAAGAACAGGAGTACCAGCAGTTTCCTTCATACTTTACATTAACTAATAATAATAATCATCAGCAGTTATTTTTACGACGCTTAAACTTAAGCTGAGAAACCCCCAAGGGCTTATAGATTACAAGTTACACTTCGGGTGGCTTCCAATTCAACATTCTAAGTCAAATTTGGAATCTTTTCAATTTAGAAAGTCATTTCAGACGGCAAAACTGTGGATTAGTCTTGGATGAAAAACCCACCTTACTATGACCCGGCCGGGTATTGAACCCTGAACCACCCGATTGCTAAGCCTCGTTGCTTCAAATGTCACCGCCTTTATCCACTCGGCCACAGCACCGGTATTAACTGACAGTATGATAGTGCACCCTATACATAAGCAAACCTTAACTCCTTGCAGAACAGAACACACTTTAACAATCACAAACACAATATTTGCATCTTGAAACAAAACCACATTTTCCATCGGCCATATCATTGTGTCTCAATGGGATCAGAGCTTTGCTCTTATTAAAGCAACCTTGAAAAACCAAACAATAACTAAATCTAAACAATATCTTCTGGAATTATCCTCCAAATCAGTTCATACCGATAACTTCTCGTCAGATCTTGCATTCCTCTCTGGATTTCAGTATTAATGCTATATGTTTATACCTTACTTTTCAGTTACCTGATGATGGACAATTAAGTATCAAAAAAAAATTTTTTAAAATTGGTATATTTATTTGGAATGTTTGCTTCATAACTGTCAATCTTCTCTGACTTTAGAACTTCAACAAAATGCTACTTGTGTTATACAAATGATAAAAATATTGTAGTGGAAGATAAGAAACAAAAGGGGCATTTGTACCTTAAATTAAGACTATGATGATGTCATTCACTCTGCTGTTGCCAGGTGCATTCACAAAGTATGAATGAAATTTGAAAATTATTGTATCCTCGTCACACAAAATGCTACAAGAATGCTGACAATTTCCAGTAATGTTGTTAAAGCCAATCAACTTCAGTCGCTGGGATATATATATATATATAAATATGTATATTTCTATATATATATCTTTGAGAGGATTTTTACAACAGGTTGTTAATATCTAGTTAATACCTACCACTCGCAAACAATGCTTCGGTTACGAATACTTTCTGTAGAGGAGGGAAGTAGATGACCAGGAGTTGACCCATGATGGAACCACCCACAGCATACAGGAACATCTTGTTTGTGAAGAAGCCAATGTCAAAGATAGACTTCGTCTGTTCCAGAGAGAAAATAAAAAATCTCATCTTTATAAACGTGTCAACAAAAACAACCGTTGTGTGAGACAAAATTCCTATCCGTGTTAAAGGAAACTCAATTATTTTTTCTCACAATAATTTTGCTTATTGAATATGTTAAGGAGGTAAATCTGTGAAATATATACTCACTTGATAGATGACATTCGAACCCAAACTGTGACTGTCTTTTATAACAGTTGGTAGGGGGGGGGGGGGAGTGGAGGGGAGGCAGCCTTACCTGTGATCTACTACTCAAAGCGTTGAACATGTCGAAGAAAACAAAGCAAGTGAAGGTCATGGTAGTATCTCTGGGAGTGATCATGTTATCCTGCATCTGTGAAGAAATAAAAGAGACATAATGTTAAGTCTTTTTCAACAAATGAGGAAAAGAAAGAATTTTAAAGAATACTTATTCCATTCCATATCCAAACTGTAGGGACAATATAAAGCCCTAACAAACCAAGATAATTTTGTGCTGTGTTGTTTTTCTTCAACAAAATGGGACAAACTGATACATTAGTAACTCCTGCCAAAATCCTTTGAATTCATAACTAATAAATACCATGACAAAACATATTTTAGAATGTGGTCATTTCTTTTCTTTTTGGGGAGGGGGTGGGGTGGGTGGAGGAGGGGTTATTAATTGGACAATTTGTACTAAACACAGGCTACAAAAAGTGAACATTCAATCAAAGAGAGGATTAAGGTTTAAAGGGATGTTTACTGGTTTAGTTAACCATTGTTTTACATGCAGGTCTTGCAGAGGCCTTGAGAGACAGGTCAAGCCCCCTTTTGAAGCATTAATTATTTTACTTTAAATTTATTATGAAAATTTAGAACACATTCTTTATCCCCCCTAACTGACCCCAGACCCGAAAGCCCCTCCCCCCTCCTCTCATCCAGGTCTGCCTCCAAGCTACAACCACAAACAGTGAGACTTAAAAATGCTCAAGTGGTAACTATTTGAATTAGAGATTATTGAAGCAAATTGTTACTTGTTTTGTCGTTTTTGGCCTCCCTTGTTCCTTTCCCGCCTTTGAGGGGCTTGCCTGTGTTGTATGTTCTTTTACGTGTGGAGAAAAACTACTAGCCATGTGCGCACATGGTGTCATGTACGACAGACGAACAGGCAATCTAGAGACAAGATTTTAAGAGAAGGTCGTGGATCTTTCAAAATTATTAACTTACCTCCCTCCAAAATACCCAAAGTGTTCCACAGACGATGATGAAAGCTGAGATGAGTACGTTTATGACCAACGGTCTGGTAATCATTGGCTCCAAAACTCTCCTCGGAGGACGATGGACGACATCTTTATCCACTGGCTCTACACCAAGACTGAAACATACAAATGTAGAAATAAACCATGTCACCACGAAGACGGAGAAAACTTCTAAGCTACCTACATATTTGCACGTAACCACCACCCCCCCCCCAAAGTGAATCCCAAAGCTGATTGAAATAAGATACAAAGCCTTCAAAACACCCCAAAGAAGGGAAGGAGAGTTGGAGGGGGGTGGGGGAGGGAAGGTAGACTTTTACGGAAGGCTCAAAAGCAAGTTTTCAAAGCATTCAAATAACTCTGTGACTTGAAAGCTACAAACATGACTTCTTCTAGGAGATTAGAATTATGATCCCAAATATTACTTCTGTGTTTCCATGAAAAGAAAGTGCCACGGGTGTTTAAACTGCCCAGATGCTTCCATATCATATCAAGACAAAATGCACAAGGAATAATCTTCCTCGTTTACTATTATTTTCAAAACAACTATTTTCGTGTCACTTTAAAGAAAGAAATTCCTAAGAACTGAAAAGAGTTATGATAAATACTATATATAAATAAAGTAAACCAAAAACAACTCTGAAATGGAATTAATTCTCATGCACTAAACCAAGCCACCTTTACCATAGCTGTTTACACCTCATCTGTACCTACCTTTGAGCGGGTGGCCCATCCATTATGATGTTAATCCATAGGATCTGCATGGCATTGAGTGGATTAGGAAACTTAAGCATCGTCGACAGAGTGATTAAGGTAAGGGCTGCTATGCTCCTGGGAAGAGAAGACACAAAAATGTACTAAATTATCCAGAATGGCCACCTATGGTAACACAATGACATTTGCCTGCAACTTTGCACACTGAAACACAATATATAGTTTGATCCCACCACGAAACACAAGTAGCTTGATCTCTGCGAGGTTTCATATAGGAATAGAGATTGGTTTATCTTACGTGCTGAGTTGGAATCTGACAAAGTTTTTGATATTATAAAAGATGCTCTTCCCTTCCTCGATGGCGGATAGGATAGTGGTGAAGTCATCGTTGACCAGGATCATGTCGGCTGCCTCCTTACTGACATCTGTACCTGTGATACCCATGGCTATACCGATGTCCGCAGTCTTCAATGCCACGGCATCGTTTACACCGTCCCCTGTCATCGCAACAATCTGTCCAGTCGACTGTAAAGCCTGAAGATAGGCAGACAAATAAAAAAAAAAAATATCAAGAATAGTCAGTCCTATGGCACTCACCGTTCAATGAAGCTTTCCAGGTAAGTGACAGAATAAGATGTTTGATGAAGGAATAGTTAGAAGGCTGGAGAGGAGGTAAATATCTTGGTGATTGGATATTATAGTCTGAATATACTCCTATAAGCCTTTAATGTTATGTGCCTACCCCATCTATCTCCCCACCACCCCATCTATCTCCCCATCCCATCTATATTCCTACCCCATCTATTTCCCCACCTATCTATATCCCCACCCCATTTAATTGTGTTAATTGTTCCAGTTTTATAATAATCATTAGAAGTAATCTGGGAGTCACTTGTATTGTACCAAATTGTTTGTCAATTTCACTAAAAGATGTTTTCCAGTCACAAAGTGGTCAGTTCTGTACTGTAGTAGTAGAGTCACTTACTTTGACAATCTTCAGTTTATCCTTCGGACGAACCCTGTAAAATATTGCAACCTGCAAAGCCAACGGAAAAAATAAATTAAAACTTTGTTTATTTCGATTCCACTGCTGCTTCATAACGATGACAACGATGGAAAAAAAAAAACATTAACAACTTTTCACTTAAATTCTCAAGGATTCCACAAAAAAGGAATATTCTGTAAAAAACCAAGTTTGGGATCTGAATCTGAAACAAGGTCACTTCACCACAGGGAATAATTCATTATTTTAAAGTTTGCACAGCAATTTTGAAGTTTATGCAGTTTGCTTTGTGTGAAATAATAACACTGAGGACTGTGTGCAAAGACTGCTAAATACATGTGCAGAAATTGTGGGAGCAATGTCTTTAATTTGTGTAGCACTTTGGCTGCATATTACCAGAATAAATCATTCAGTGACTCACTAATGTACATATTTATTCTGCAAGTTTATATCAAACAAAATGGGAAATCATCCATTTACATCCCCCCCACCCCCCACGATGATCACTCACATTTGAAATTATGTGTGCTAGACGTTTATCATCCATCTTCTCAACTTCGGATCCAGAGCAGGTAGCAGAGCCCTGTGTGTAAATACCAAGACGGCTCCCTGTTAATGAAGAGAAGTAGTATTAATTATGTGTATATCATCAGTCACAAAGGAAATGAGGATTAATTATATCTCATCAAAGGCTTAAAGTCAGCATTTGGAAATGAATGCTCTTTGGGAACCACTTGCGTGAATTGTGTTGAAATATTCAATTGAGTTTAATTCAAGGCTGCTATATACAGAATTCTTATTTTTTTTTTTTTACGTTTTCACAAGGAGCGGGGGGGGGGGGGGGGAGGGGAAGAATAGTATAAGTTAACATTGTTTAATATCAAAGCAAAGTATTAATGCTGAGTATTTGGTACTGTTGGTACTGTCTATATCCAGTTTTGAGGGGGGGGGGGGGGGTGGGAGGGGAAGCATAGTGTTAATGCTGAGTATTTGGTAATGTTTATGTCCAGCTTTGAGGGGGGAGGGGAGGGGGAACATAGCATTAATGCTGAGTATTTGGTACCGTTGGTACTGTCTATATCCAGTACTAAGTACTGTATAGAGTATTCTACATGTCAAGTACTTAAGTACCATATCATTGAGTAGTCTGTGCAATACTTAGTAACATGAGTAGTCATTCCATCTAGTATTAAGTTTCACATTCAAGTACTCTTTACATCCAGTATCATTCAAGTAATATAAGTACTAGTCCTTATATCAAGTATTAAGCACCACTAGTCCTTATACCAAGTATTAAGCACCACTAGTCCTTATATCAAGTATTAAGCACCACTAGTCCTTATACCAAGTATTAAGCACCACTAGTCCTTATATCAAGTATTAAGTACCACTGGTTCTTATATCAAGTATTAAGCACCACTAGTCCTTATACCAAGTATTAAGCACCACTAGCCCTTATATCAAGTATTAAGCACCACTCCTTATATCAAGTATTTAGCACCACTAGTCCTTGTATCGGGTATTAAGCACCACTAATCCTTATATCAGGTATTAAGCACCACTAGTCCTTGTATCGGGTATTAAGCACCACTAGTTCTTATATCAAGTATTAAGCACCACTCCTTATATCAAGTATTAAGCACCACTAATCCTTATATCAAGTATTAAGCACCACTCCTTATATCAAGTATTAAGCACCACTAGTCCTTATATCAAGTATTAAGCACCACTAGTCCTTGTATCAGGTATTAAGTACCACTAGTCCTTATATCAGGTATTAAGCACCACTAATCCTTATATCAAGTATTAAGCACCACTCCTTATATCAAGTATTAAGCACCACTAGTCCTTGTATCAGGTATTAAGCACCACTAGTCAATATATCAGGTATTAAGCACCACTATTTCTTATATCAAGTATTAAGCACCACTAGTCCTTATATCAAGTATTAAGTACCACTAGTCCTTATAGCAAGTACTAAGCACAATTAGTCTTTATATCAAGTATTAAGCACCACTAGTCCTTATATCAAGTATTAAGCACCACTAGTCATTATATCAAGTATTAAACACCACTAGTCCTTATATCAAGTATTAAGTACCACTAGTCCTTATAGCAAGTACTAAGCACAACTAGTCTTTATATCAAGTATTAAGCACCACTAGTCATTATATCAAGTATTAAGCACCACTAGTCCTTATATCAAGTATTAAGCACCACTAGTCATTATATCAAGTATTAAACACCACTAGTCCTTATATCAAGTATTAAGCACCACTAGCCCTTATATCAGGTATTAAGCACCACTAGTCCTTATATCAAGTATTAAGAACCACATCAGTGGTCTTTATCCTCAGTATATAGCGAACGAGCTTAGTCTTTAAGGTTCAGTATTTGTTTCGTTGGTGGGATGACCTCTCTCACACAAACAACTGCCAACATCAAAACTTTACAATTTATATTGATTGACATCTACATATGACCTTTGACACAACATATTTACCAACACCAGCTGCAGTCTCTTCTGAATCTCCAGTCAACATTTTGACTTGGACACCGTTCGATAGCAGGGTGCTCACGGATTCCTTGACACCCTCTCGTGGTGGATCTAGGATGCCCACTAGACCAAGAAACGTCATCTCTTCCAAGGCCCCACCAGATGCAAGGGCTAAAACTAAAAGCATATATATATACAGAGAGTTACTAAACGACATTAGGAGGATGTGACTATGGGAAGTATTAACAAGGAAAATTCACGGGGAATTTTAACTTTCAAAGATTATGATACATACTGTACTAATGGTATATTAAGACAAGGTCACAAATATCTACAATCAAGTTGGAATAAATTATACATAATTTTGCCATTTTCATATTTGCTTAATTAGTATGCATGAGACAGCATATCAACAGCCGAGTAAAATAAAAACCAACCCCTCAAATGTTTGTCCTTGAAGATCTGTTAGCATTCAGGTCATCAAGCTTAGTTTTCACTAGTAAAAGGAGAGGAGGATGCTTGTTGATGGACATGCATCTTCCTTCGGACATGCCATTAGTTTATGCCTAACTGGGATATTTATTACCCTTGCTTTGTCACAGGAAACCAACTACAAACCGACATGAAATGCTAGCATGCTTCTGTACCGTACCCATAATGCAGCCTTTTTGTGGGATATACATCGTAACCTATATAAATGTTCTACCACATGGTATTTACCAGGGATGAGCCTGGGGTAAAAAAAAAAATCACGGAACTTTTGCAAAAATTGCGGTATAGGCTCCAGTTTGCGTATGCTACAGTGTGTTAGGATAATAGTTTTTGTCCCCGAGGTAGAAAAGAAATCACTGATATTCCGCGAATTCGCGGAAAAAGCTCATGCCTGATTTACTAACAGACGACTGCGTGTTCTCTAAGCTATCCTCCTACCGGACATTTCGACAATTACCTCTGAGTCCAGAGAAACCCATCTCTCTCGATTCTTCTTGGTATAATTTCTCCTCCTTTGGTGAGAGTGGTAATATACTATCGCCATTGTTAAACCACCTGCACTTCTCCAAGACTTTCTCCAACGCTCCCTTCATGAAGTACACAGGCGGCTCTGGGGGAGGGGCGTGGGACAACCTACGTCCGCAGCGGACAGCCATCCACTTGTGTTCAGAGCTGAACGAATGCTCTTCCTCTCTAAAGTAAAAGTCACGTAGATGTCCAAGACCCATCTGGATAGGAAAGAGAAAAATGATTGCAAAACTTGAAAAATACACACACCCTGGAAAAATATTTATATATATATATATATATATATATATATATATATATATATATATATATATTTATATATATATATATAAATAAGTACATGAAAATGAAATGAATAACAGACATATGAGTGAAGTCTAAACCACAAAGCAAATGCACTGATATATCATGTTAAATGCACTCATAACCAAAATCTAAGATTTGTTAAATATTCAAGTTTTAACACCTTGAAATTTCTGGATTATAGTGTTTGTCTTCTGACATATAAGGTTAGTTAATATGGAATTTAGCAAGATTTAAAAATAATAAGTTTTTGACTTGATATGACTTCAGTTCCAAAATACCAGGTTGACTGATAGTATTACAGATACATACCTTTGCTGCCAGGGAAAGCAACGCTCCTTCTGTAGGTTGCCCGTAGAGCAATCCGTCTTTGAGTTCAGCATTATTGCACACACATCCAGCCTCTACTATTTTGCCGATAGAAGGAAAGCTCCGAGCATCCACCGTGCTGCCCTTGGCTGTTACATAGCCCACACCATTGTAACCGATACCGGACACCTGATGGTGAAAGCAGAAAACATAGGCAAGTGAGAAGGCAAAAATGGATACAAGCTGAATACGTTAACTCAGAACTCTTCACTAATCCTAGCATGCTGTCTAATTAAAAGCGACCTCTTATCAAGATGACGATTGAAAATCATTTTATAAGTGACTTAAAAATAACAAACAAATAGTGTCATATATCATGTATGAATCAAGTACAGAAAGTATATGAAATGAAATATGACTAAAATAGAACTTGAACATTTGGAAGGATATCACTGAAGTATAACTTTATGAATCAGAAGAAATCATGAGATGAAGTACTAAGGCACCCACCCGTTGTACATATTGAAGTACTGCTAACTAAAACATTAAAATAAAGCCTTACTAATGTAATTGCATGTACATGTTACATATATATATATGGACTAAGCTTTAGTTGTTGAGCACTGTTGATGGTTATTAACTTGATGTTATGTACAAACCTCTGCCTGAATGCCATCAGATGTGAATATAGAGGTAACTGTCATCTCGTTCTTGGTCAGTGTACCTGTCTTGTCCGAACATATAACATTGGCACACCCTAGAAATAGAAAATAATCATCATAACAATAATAATAATAATTATAATAATAATCATAATGATATTGAGAGATTGTAATGTGTCGGTATCCATCAGAAAGAGGCTTGTGGTGTGGTGAAACAACAGTGAAAACACTGGCAAAGCAAGTAAACAGACAAAGGAATAAACAGACAGGTAATACCCATATAGAGGTCAGGTATTATTAAGTGGTAGTTCCAAATAGCACTGTAGGTACAGAGTTACCTCATTTTGATATTATAACACTGTAGGTATACATACAGTTACCTCATTCTGATATTATAACACTGTAGGTTACATAGTAACCTCATTTTGATATTATAACACTGTAGGTATAGAGTTACCACATTTTGAGTTATGGGATTAGAGGAATCCTTTAAAAAAACATGAAGGAATGATCTATTTAAGAGATTCCAAAGCACAATATTTGTGTGAGTCACTGTGTGCATGCAGAAAGCCAGCCTGCAAAGTTGCACAGATCAGTGAGACTCATCTAGAGCGTAAACTAAATAGCCTGAACAAAAGCTTGTAAATCAATCTTCCTTGCAAAGAAGGTTAAATATACTCTAATGAAGATAAGTTTTACAAAAAATAACAGCAATATCCTGATGGGTCAATAATTATTTTTGAAACCACGGAGCAAAAAATGCAAAAAAAATGGTATTTTTATCATGAAGAGAAACCAATGATGTGAGAGAAAAAAATCCAATAGAGTATCTTTAACTTGATGTAAAGACAGCCGTAATGTTTTGAATGATAATTGTTAGGAACGGTAAAACTTGTCCACAAACCTCAAGCTTCTGCTTTAAACCTTTTGTTTTGAAGCTGTGTTCAAACAACACCATCAATTTAATCAATCAAGGTTACAATCTTTCTTATCTCTTGCTTTCTTAACTTTGATTAATCATCTTAAGCTCCTCCCTTGGTTTATTAATGTAAATCTCATCCGACGGATGACGGCTGCCTCTTAAGCTCCGTCCATATTTACAGGACACAGATGCGACTGAAAACGGGGCTTTTAATGCCAGATTTGTCAGCGTCACTGACATGACTATATATCCTGGTTGACGCTGATAGTCTGAGACTGGCTAGAGAGACTTAAAGAGTCATGATGCCTACATACAAACATCAACTGTAAGTGACAATAACGGGATCCTTTTAAGATATCTGTTGCAAAAGAGCGTCACAAGTATACTAAAAAAGGACTAAAGCATTGGGATTTGTAAAGGCAAGGAGATACAACTGACCATGTCCAGAGAGGTTTGGATTAAAGTAACCAAATGTCCTAATCACAGACAGTAACACTGTAAATCTCATTGGTAGTATTTGACAACAGTTTTAGCCTATATCTCATCAGCAGAGTTTAAGAAAAATTTTCAAATTTCTTTAGAAAATCTATCGAAAAGATGACAGAAATGCTTTAAAAAATTAAGACAGTTTGAACATTTTCCTGCTATTTGCTTTACAACAACCCTGCAGTGGTTATGTAACCGGTCAAAAGTACCTGATGTGATTTGTATGTGTTATTAAAACAATCTTGTTAATGTTGTCATGTTTTAATTCATGCACAAAATGCAAGTGCTCGTCTTGAATAAATTAGATGTCGCGATTCATTAGGTCCACTCTTTAATATTAGGATACAAAACATATGGTAGGGTTTGGTAATTAGAAATATAATAACATAATTGAATTGACCATAATAAAGCCGGTACCATACTTCACAATCACAGAAAACATGATATAAACATGAAATAAATATTAACCTCTCATATTTGTCCCCAAAAAAGGTAGTAAAATAAAAAAAATTAAAAAAATTAAAATTGGGCATCATATGTTAAGTCTGCTTGGCACAAAAAATATGGTTTTGGATTAAATAATGTTATAGCTTGACAAGTTAGGAAGTAGCCCATACATCATGTAGGTAGAATGACATTTTGTCACACTCCCACGCAAAACACTGCTTTTTTAATTATGTCTAACTCGCATTAATAATTTGATGAAAATATCTGGAGATTGTTGTATGTTAAAATCAGCCAAAATGATTGTAAGAACCAAAAGTAAGTGGATTTTAATAGGCGGTCAGACTCCTGCATATTGCACACTTAGGGACTAAACTGGAGTAAGTTGCTTTAAAGTAGACAACCCTACAAATGAGGCAACAGCTAGAGTGTGTCTAGACGTTCAAAGAGACATTCGCAATAGCGATGGTGACAAACGAAACCAAAATGACTAACGAATTGCCACTAGTTGAGAGGAGATGGCAATGAATAATCGATTCATGATTAAAATGTCCCTTTTATCCCCTTTGGTCTATTCCGAGGAAAAAGCCTCATACGTCTATTGAGGATCCATGCTGTCTTGACTGAAGTAATCTTTGCAATGATATTAGCATTACCGCTGTGTTTCATGGCGAATTGACTCAACTTAGAACTCCAGGATGAATGCTTAACAAGTCCAACATTTTTTTTACTTAATATGAAGATGCCAAAGTTTGTCAGATTTACTATGTTATTTACCAAAATAAGTGTGTTATGAAACCTTATAGGCAGTTCACAAGTTGTACTTTGAAAGAAATTTGTACCATGAATTTTCAGAATTGATTCGATCCAGTGACATCCCTTCAGCCCCCCCCCCCACCACCTCTGCCATCAGTCGAGGAAACATTACTTCTGGGGACTTTTTCCAAATTCAACGTCCCCACGGCCTCACCCCTGATTCGTAACACCTTGGATCCACCAACAGCCTTTCTATAAAGGTCCAGGCCCCTCGCTCAGATCATATGGGATATTTTGGGCATACGCCTCACACCCCCCCCCACCCCCCTCTGTAGAAATCCTGTGCATGTCACTGATTCGATCATGTTTTACATTAGCCTGTGTAACTTCATGATGGACTCAGATGCCTTTGGCTTGTAGTGTGCTTAGGTTTGCAGGAGGTGTGCTAAGAATGCCTCAGCATATAGAATGATAACCTATTCATGAGTATTCCATGAGCACAGTACAATGAGTGACAGTCTATAACTGTAGTTAGAAACGGAGAACTCACCGAGCGTCTCTACGATTGGTAATTTTTTAACAATGACATTTCTCTTGGCCATTCTCATCACACCTAAAGCCAGGGTGACAGTAACCACTATGGGTAGCCCCTCTGGTATAGCAGCAACAGCAAGACTGTAAAAGAAAATATCAGGCTCATTTATAAATACATCAACATCAAAGAATCAACTAAGATTACTGCATGGGTGCTTCCAGCAAGTAATCACAGTACATTTAAGGACTATGGTTACATTTAAGGAGAGAATAAGGGAGGGAAGGAAAAGGAAAGGGAGTGGAGGAAAAGGGAAGGGAGGGGAGGAAAAGGGAAGGGAAGGGAGGGGAGGAAAAGGAAAAGGAAAGGGAGGGGAGGAAAAGGGAAGGGAGGGGAGGAAAAGGGAAGGGAGGGGAGGGAAAGGGAATGAAGGGGTGGAAAAGGGAATGGAGGGGAGGAAAAGGGAAGGGAGGGGAGGAAAAGGGAATGGAGGGGAGGTGAAGTAATGAGCAGGAAGAGGAGGGGGGGTGAGGGAGGAGTAGGAAGATGAAATGAGGGGAGGTAAAGGGAAGGGTGAGGGCTGGTGAAGGTAAGAGAAGGAAGAGGGGCAGTGGAATGATAAAGGGAGGGGAGGTGTAGGGAAGGGATGGGAGGGGAAAGGAGGGGGAAGGGAGGTGAAGGAAAGAGAAGTAAGAGGGGAGGGGAGCGGAACGGAAGGGAGGAGTGGAAAGATGAAGGGAGGGAGATGAAAGGAAGGGAAGGGACAGGAGGGGATGGGAGGTGAAGGAAAGAGAAGTAAGAGGGGAGGGGAGCAGAACGGAAGGGAGGAGTGGAAAGATGAAGGGAGGGAGATGAAAGGAAGGGAAGGGGACAGGAGGGGATGGGAGGTGAAGGAAAGAGAAGGGGGATGGGAAGGGAGGAGTGGGAAGATGAAGGGAGGGGAGGTGAAGGGAAGGGATGGGATGGGAGGGGAAGGAAAAAGAAGGAAGAGGAGTGGGAAGATAAAGGGAGGTGAAGGGATGGGACGGAAAGGGAGGTGAAGGAAAGGGAAGGGGGAGGTGTAGCGAGGGGAGGGGAAGGGAGGAGTGGGAAGATGAAAAGAGTGAAGGTGAAGGGAAGGGATGGGAAGGGAGGTGAAGGAGAGAGAAGGAAGAGGAGGGCGAGGGAGGAGTAGGAAGGTGAAGGGAGGGGAGGTGAAGGGAAAGGAGGGGATGGGAGGGGATGGGAGGAGAGATGAAGGAAAGAGAAGGAAGAGGAGGAAGGAGGAGTTGGAAGATGAAGGGAGGGTAGGTGAAGGGAAGGGATGGAGGGGAGGTGAAGGAAAAAGAAGGAAGAGGAGGGGGAAGATGAAGGAAGGGGAGATGAAGGAAGGGGAGAAGAGGTGAAGGAAGAGGGGGAGGGAGGAGTGGGAAGATGAAGGGAGAAGGTGAAGGGGAGGGAGGAATAGAGGGAAGGTGGAGCTGATGGCAGGGAAGGGAAGGGTGGCAGTGTGCAGCAAGGGGTTTGAGGAGAGGAACAACAATGTGCAATCATCTAAGTACCAAACAGAACATATATTTCTCACAACACAGCAGTGCAATAGTTGTAATCCATCCATTCAGTTACATAACAAAGAGACTTACCTGACTCCAATGGTAAACATGTCGATGAGTCTGCGGTTCTGCATCCATCCTAGTAACATGATGAAGCCAATGATACAAAATGAATACAATGATAACTGCTTGCCGAGAATCCCCATACTCCGCTGGAGGGGTGTCTTTGGTGCCTGTAAGGAAGAGAACAACAAACACTCAAAGGGAGCCCTATATAGTACCCAGCAAGAGAGAGTTTGTGGGACACACTTTTTACGGTATGACTATTCAAAAGAACAGTGAATGGATTCAATTACAGAATGGAAACTACAATAGATACACCTTGTCAGAGAGACCCTGGTTTTGTACATCATATGCTACAATTGTAAGTGCATATTAGTAAGTATGTGATGCCGGGGATGGGGGGGGGGCTGCAGCATCACAGCTATGCTGCAAAGTACACAATCTTTTGTATTCTGTAGTTCCACACAAAAGGCACTGCTGCTCTGCAGAGATAATCTCAATTATTTTCTTTATTTCAATTTGACCTAATGCTGCAATCAAATCACTCACAAAAGGTTTACAAAGTAAATAGAATGCCATGCCATATGCCATGAAAAGCACCTTATGAGCCAATACTGGAACCACAGCCTTAAACTGTCTATTCATCTTGAGAGGGAATTCAAAGACTCAACAAACACCAAAGGAAATTTTACAGCCAATATGATATAGGAAAATTGTAATAATAAATGTAATCAAAGTTCCTCTCAATACCCAGTAAATACAGTTTACACAAAACAGTTTTGTGAGCAATATCAGATACAGTGGTATTCCTGCTCTTTCATACTCTAAGGTTGAAGAGATCATATCTAAAGGTTATTGGCATTGTATTTGTTACCTGACACCTCACTCAGTGATGCATTGACAAATGAGGAAAATATGAACTCAATGTTAAGCAGCATTAATGAATGAAACAGAGCATTTTGAAACAAACTTATTTCAGCCATTTGAAGATATTTAAACCAAATTAGATACTTATATATTTGGCTACCCTGTTGCACTATCACTTACATGAAGCTAAAAATATATCTAAGGGGTAAAGCTTGACAGTATAACAAAGCTGCCAAAATAACTGACAGCATAACAAAGATGACAAAATAACTGACGGAATAACAAATTGTTATAATTTTTTTTGTCTCTTAAACATCTATATCCTAAAGAGGCAGCTTGACAGAATAACAAAGATGACAAATAACTGATAGAATAACAAATTTTTGTATTTTTTTTTTGTCTCTTTTCACTTTCATTTGCAATTTTTTACCTCTTCTGCTTGCATCATTTTGAAGATCTCACCAAACTCTGACTTCTCTCCAGTAGCAATGACGATTCCCTGCAAATAAAGATGAACGGATAATAAATATTAATCTGTATCCCTGACGGACCAAACAAACCCTCAATCAACTCTTCTTCCACGCCCATCTCTATCACAGGTAGAAAAAATGGACATTCAAACTGATTTACTTTTGATGGCAATAGAGAGATATTACTTCATTGTGTAAAAGTTAAAGGTTTTACAGTCTTGTCTGTGGTCAAGGCCCCCTTCCACAACTTTACAACTTATTTTATATAACCTTAACCCCTGGTCATTGTTAACTTGTCACACCTACACACCAAAGTGTACACAATTCAAACAATCCCTCCTGAGACACTACAGTGCACCACATCTACGTGTCCCCTGAGGGACTTCTTATAGAGTGCAGCCACAAGTCGGCACATAAAACTATATTTACAAGTCACCTTGCAAGTCCCCATTTATACACCTGGGTGAAGAGAGGCAATGGATATAAAGTGCCTTGCCCAAGGACACAACTTTATGATCTCGTCGGGACCTGCAAACCTTTGATCACAAGTCTATTGCTGTAACCACTTGACCACAATGCTCTCCAGCTTAAAACTTAATACATTCACAACAGAATTATCATCTGTACGTACTTTCACAAACAATTATTTACTATTTTATTACACCGTACCTTTCCATGACCATTTGTCACTAGTGTGCCCATGTAGGCGACGTTTTTCTGCGTGCTCCTCTTCTTCGATGTGTCCAGCTGTACGTTCGTCGTTTTGTAACTGGCCTTGGTCTCTCCGGTGAAACTTGACTCATCGATTGCTAAGTCATGAGCCTACGGAGATAAGTAATTGTGACATCAGTTATCCAAAACATTACTTTAAAGGAATATGCCATTAGCTGATTATGGGTTGAAAAAAAATATCGAAAAAAGTTTTCTGCATCTTGAGGTGAAAAGCAGCTTTTCGACATAAGCGTCACATCATCTGCCCACAGGAATATCCCTTTAAGTACAAAGCAGACCCTCAGCTCAGTTACTGAGATTTCTACACTGAATTTAGATGAAAATAGTGCATTTGTAGAGAGGAGACAGGCAATTCTTAAGAAATTCAAATACCTTTGTCCTGAATATACTATACTAGATTGATTAGGGAACTGGACAGAAAGAATAGTAGAGAAGAAACACTACAGGCAAGATTGGTGAGGGGAGGAGGGCACAGAATTCAGGGTGTCAATTTCATCAAAATATGAAATGCTATATATAGGGCCTCCAAACAAGAACAAACGATCTGAACTATTTCTAAGTTAGCTTAGTTTGATTATAAAGGCTAAAATATGAAATGCTATATCGCGCCTCCAAACAAGAACAAATGATCTGAACTATTTCTAAGTCAGCTTAGTTTGATTAGAAAGGCTAGTAGAAAAATATGCAACTAATTCTACTAAAAACATAAAACCTATTGATTTAAAGTTTGGGAGCTAGGCTAATTCTTTCCATTTTAGGCTTTTTGGTGACAGATTCTCAAATGTTAATCTTGTTAATTTTGCTTCACTATTACAGGTATTTCTTTTCACACAAAGCTAGAGAAGAAACATGGTTTTCTGATAGGGTTTAAGGCCAACAATTAAGCTAATGTGAAAATGGGTGTCCACAAAACATAGCCATAATATAAATGACCTGGTAGATCTTATTAAAATATTATAATGATGTGACTACATATTCATAATGAATAATTTCAAACCTGCACATACTTCTTATCAATTATAATAAAAGGTGTAATAATTCCAGTTATGGCCTTTCAAACATCCTGTATTTTAGCTACCAACATCTGATATCACTGTCAATAGCCCAAACCTGGACCATTTTGAAAATCCTATTGTTTGATTGGATGACATCAGACACATTGTTCGGTTATTTATAGACCAAGCTTTGGGTGGTTATAATTGAGGTTTATTTCCAACGCAAGAGCTATAAAGTTACTCTTGGCACAATGCCAACTTTATGAAACCTCCATCGTTCATTATTCCTTTACTTGAACTATCTCATCACATATATTTTCTCACTATGAAACAAACAAGTTTTCCATAGCAACCACCTTACACTGTGATACAAGTATAGGATGAATCTTGATCGACGACGCCCACCAACGTTAGCTTTATCATCGACCAATTAGGTGTAGGCTTACACAAACTTTAAGGAGGTTGCAGAGTGAACCCGAACGAAGAAGCATTAATAAATACTGCCTTGAGCTAGTCTTCTCATTAATGCCTCCGGATTAATACTTTTGCCACTCTGCAGGGAAATGGACTATATACATCAATCATAAAATATAATATGGTCACATAATACCACAAATTTATTTTACACATTTTTTTACTATGATCTCGCCTTACTAATTATTTTGTTTTATTCTATCAGATAACAAAGCAATGGCTTCCCATGAAAATCTATTGATTAATTTCAATTGCAAAAGCAGAATTAGACACATTTTGGTCGAACCTGAAATAGATATTTTGAGAGGGAGGGTGGGTGGGGGGATGTGCCTGAAATAGATATTTTGAGAGGAAGGATGGGTGGGGGGAGGAGGGTTTACCAAAAGTCAACTCTACACTTTTTCTTGTCTTAAGTTTTTCTTGTCTTAAGTTTATACACTACTTTAATTTAAAACTTAGTGGCAAATCGGATGCTCTCTGATCACTTCAGGAAGTAACGATACCTCAAATAGCCTCATGTCTCCAGGCACTCTGTCGCCTACTCGTACAGTGACTGTATCTCCAGGCACAAGGTCCCTCGCTAAGAAGTCACTCGGGGCCCCATCACGGATACTGCAATAGACAAAAAACATGAAGCGAGGTGGTTAACTTCAAAATATGAAAGGAGGAGAGCTGCTTTCAATAACAATATGATAATGAATACAACAGAAATCTGTTAATTGATAGACTTTTCATTTTCAATGATAAAATTGCACAGGAATGGAGACTGAGATGTAAAGTTCATACAGCGAGTGCTCTATCTGACGATGCTTCTCCTCATTGCAATCTGAGGCTGTTTCTTGAACGCACTATTAAACTTGTCATTCTCTACCTCTGTACAACTATAAAGTGTGCACATATATCTACATATGTATGTATGTATGTATGTATATGAGTGTATACATTATATATATACATAGATTATAAAGAAAATCCACCTATACTTCAAAAAAAATATATATATATTCTGAGAAAAAAGCAGTGAAATAAGATATGACTTATAATTGATAAATAGGGAGTATTGTTTTAGAAAATATATTGGACAACTAACTAATATATATTTATACTTACTCATATAACAACCTACTACATATATATATATATACTGTATATGTAGTGAGTTGGAAAATCCAGAACAGTGATAAAACTAAATATATATATGAACATTGCATGAAGAAGACACTGTGTAGCTACAAATATGGGCTTATTTACAGAGAAAACCATTTTTTTGAAGAAACTACTCATTCATCATGATCCCTCATTGGGGTGGTGTTGGGGCTTACCAGTGGCAAGTAGGAGGCACTAGTTTTGTAAGTTTTTCTAAGGATTTCTCTGAGCGATATTCCTGTAAAGAAAACAATAAAATAAAAACAAAACCAAATTAAAAAATTAATATTCTGAACCAGATGGGAGAAGGGAAATCCGTTTATGGACAAGTTACTTCATGAAAAAAATACTCATAGAAACAATACTGCAATATACCCAAAGGTAAATTGTTCATTTTACCCCAGCATCAAACCTCCCAGCTTCAGTAAAATATAAATCACAAATATAATGTTAACTCAGGTTAAAAAGATTGAGTTAAAAGTCACATTTTTTGTAAAACGAAGGAGGAAAGTCAGAGAGCTAGCATATACCCAGAATTGTAGTGACCCTAACATTACACCCTCATGGAATGTTACTGGTACTTATACTCACTACAATGTTACAAAGGGAACATACCAGAAAAGTATCCACTTTTTTCTGGTTCCTCTACTTCCATCTCACATAAATTATTTTGATACTCTATATTTACTGTTTACTGTATTTGATACCATCTATATTTATCCTATAATGTTCAAAATGTAAAAAATGGAACGTAGAAAATAAAGTTGAAACTAAATCTAGTATATAGATTCTGTTGTAAGATGTAAGTACTCCTACTTAGTGTTTTGTACTAGTACTCATTCTCATACCAATAGGAATCAGTCTCCATGGTTTCAACAGAGGGCGCTATCACATGCTGTCTAATGTGTATGACCCTTTACTGTTTAACGATCCCTCCGAATATAAGTGACACGGTCCTGTGAAGTCGCTCACAAGCCAGGAACACACCTAACATACATACTGACAGGTTGGGTGACTCGAAAAGGTTTCGCCGGACGAAAAACATTCTTTAGAAAACACAACTTAGCTGCTTGAAAATGGTCAGCTTGACTTGAAACTTCTGAAACTATGTTTCAAAAGATCTCTTCTTCAATAATTATGAATGGAACTGTATTACCCTGCTGGTGATCAACTTATGGTACTATTGTGATCTGCAGTTAAAGACTGCAACTTGTCAAGTTTCACAGAACTAGCAAGATATCATTTGATTTGATTGGACATTGGTGCTGTTTTCCACATACTACAAAGACTGTACAAATCCTCTATGTTACTAATGGAGAGGCTTGTGTTATTTTTTCACTCTAGATGTTGAAGTAAAAAAAATTTATCGACCGAAATAGTGAAAGTTTCCTTACCTGAACAAATGCAACAGTCACAACTATTACAATTGCCTGACAAAGAGAGAGAGAGAGACAAAGAATGCTTAATTGTAAGACAATGTACAATTAGTACAATTAGTAATATTCAAATTAGGATCTCATCCATTAAAAATACCTTCATGTAGACCTACTACTGTATTTCTCTAAAACCCTGTAAAATTTGTCTAATTGGCATTTTTGTTTCACCTCCTGTCCTTCAAGTAAACTAAGCAAGCTTAGAGTTACATTACAAACACAAAACAGATACTAGGACACACTCAATAACAGGAAGCCATACTAACATAAAAAAGTTATAACAAAAGTAGGTCTTTACAAACTATTGCAACACAAATCCTACCCAACCTAACATTGGAAATTCATCATGGTTTTCAGGCAGAATATAAGTGTTGATATGTGATAGCACATCAAGAAAGGAACTTGCTGTTTCTATAAATATTTCTTTACCTTGAACCTCTGTTTTTGACATATTTTACCACCGAAGTATGACAAATTCGAAGACCCCACCAAAAAATATGCTTTTGACTTCATTAAATAACAGAGCTTCAAATGATAATCAAACAATTCCTGACAAATTTGTAATGCATTGTAAACATGTCATCTGAGGCAACAAACAGGTTTTATGCCCACCCAACTCTATGAGAATATTGTCTTGCTTCTGATGAGCTAATATCATTGGTCAGTATGTTAGACTAAGTAGTTCAGTCACTTTGATTAATGAACTACTGTTGTTTAAAGGGTGTGAAGACTTGTGCACAAAGAAACGTCTAATGCCGGTAATCTGACCTAGTTTCGAATAAGGTGTAACAGAAGTGTTAGAAACCACCATCAATCCCAGAAAATACACACAAAGCTTGCTACCGTCGATAATAAGACACTAGTGTACAGTCAGTACATACAGCTGCGGTCAATACCCACAACACAGTGTACATATAGCAGCGATGAACATGTCAGGTCTAGCTAAAGATAACAAGGTATCACGTTTCATTACTGTCTGCATTTTGTAGCGACATGAAAAAAACCTTCACTTGCAAGCAACGGAAAGTTAACTTTTTCAGAGCGTGGCACACGGTTTGGGGCGAGTCTTCAATGCCTTTAAAGGGCCATTTCTCAAAAGATTTTAAGTGGTATAGAAACTAATATATCTTGTTGATTGATAGTTTTGTGCGACAGTCCTCTGTTTGTCATTTCTTTGGACGTCTACGCCATCCATCTATCTTGCAACACAAACTGATAATCGAGGTACTGTATCGAGGTTATTTTAAGAGGACTACAGCCTTTGTTTGCCAACCTGTGTCTCTCTCAGCCTGTGATTTACTAACAGCAAAATTTAATATTGATGCAATATATATTTGGTTGCCTGTTGAATGCCTGCTATTAAATCATTACACCGAAAATATACATGTACTGCAATGCTAATTTGACAAATTCTTTATCACCGACACCATTGGACATGATAATATGGTACTACCTAGAGCATACATAATTTAATTATATGTTAACTTTTTGTGAAATAGGAATTTTTAATGTTTACAGAAGGGAAAGGCACAAATTTGAATTGCATGGCAAGTAAAACTGAATATATTGACTTTGCTATTGTTAACACCTGGTGAAGCACTAAGCTTTATCCATATCACATTTATTCTGTCAATATGGGTTCAACATGCAGGTGCAACACTTCCAATGGAAAAGAAAAAAAAACGACTGTCCCAAAATTTTAGTAGGAAAATTAAAAATTTGGTCTGAACAATTCATCTGCTTTTAATCAACCTGTATGAAATCTTATATTATTGAATTCTTTTGATATACCATACAGGATGTTTCAGTTTTATTTGGTTATGTGAAGTACAATATAACCAGTAAGGTGCTTAAGACTCTTTACAATCTGTAATTGTAAAATTAGGACTTCTATTGTCACACATTTAGGCAAACAAATTGTGTTAAGATATCTCATATATATCTTAAGTTATTGAGTTTTGAAAAAAATCCTACTAAAATGTCATCTTTTGAAGTGGTAACTACAACATTGATTTCCAATGGATTCAATATTGGGAATTTTGGATAAATTATGGGTGGGGAACTCCCCTGGCTATTCTTATCAGTTATGGTTCCCTGTAAGTACATCTATTGTTCTATTTAGGCTCTATTAAACCTGTCAGGCTCACACATGGAAGATAACTGACTACCAATGGCAAAATTTAAACTTCAATTTGGGCATGTTTTATTTGTTTCATATTTCAAATTAAACCCCCAATCTACTCAATGAAAAACAAAATATGCCCTTTCAACTTCACAGAACCCATTTTTTCCCCCCTTTACCTCCTTGGTGAAAAAGTGATGTATCTACCTGTCTCGCAGTCAATATATGCACTTTCCTATCTATCTACAGTAAACTACAGGATCGAAACGTTTCAACACTGCGCCCCCACTTCCTGGCCATCCCCATCATTTACTACCCATCGAATCTACCATTCAAAAGAAGCTACTACGATAATAGCAGGTTCTTTAATGAACAAAACTGATCACCTGAGACAAAAACATATCATCAACAAGACACATTCATGAGGCGGTAAGCTATTACAGTATGTGGCTGAATTAACATACGGTTAGACACAGAGACTTACTATCGTGATGCTAAAGGCATCATCAAGCTGGCCCATTAGGATGGAGACAACAGCAGATGCCAGGAGGAGCATGATAAGTGGATCTTTAAACTGAGGATGAAAAAATAAAGAATCAATGAATATCACTGACAATAAGAAGAAATATACTGTACTGTACCATGGAAACTCATAAAAATGGAGCAAATGTGGAACAATTTTGTTTTTGTAAGAAACTTGTATAGTAGCTAGTAGAGTACAGTAATGCATGTACTCTTAAAAAGCCCTTATAATTGGAGGTACTTTGCTGTAAATGTTTGTGATAGTTTACAAAATGCAAGGTTCTATAAACGTAATTCCATATGTTCCAATAATTCCATTGAAGAACGACAGATAGACAATAGTCAGTCATGGAATAGGAAGGTAAGTGGGGGTGGGGGGGGGGAGAGACCGGTGGACAGAATTAGAATATTATCAACTTTGGAAGATTTGGTAGGTTGAAGTGCATAAGTTGAAGGCAGACAGGTAAGGGAGAAGTGTGGAAATCAAGGATTTTTTAGTATCAAATTGAAAGCACAAGCATGGAACCAGTGATCAGAGTTTAAACCTTATACGTTATACTCCTCACATTCTGTGTTTTAAAAGTTTACCTGTTCAAGGTATTTCTTCCACAAGGGATCTTCTTTGGCAATTTCAAAGTCGTTGTATCCGTGCACCATCAATCTCCTCTCCGCTTCTCGAGATGACAGCCCATTGTCCAGGTCTGATCCGAGCTTGTGTCTGATATCTTCCGTCGAGATGCGGGCGGCATCGTCTGCTGACTTGAATTGCAGCATTGTGTCCTGGAGGGAAAAAAGGAAAGAAGAGAGAGTTTGTTTTTCATTTGAGATAATTGATCAGCAGTGGGCAGTGTCCCTGAAATGGAATACTCTAGATACCACAACATGGTGTGATTGAAGTCTCACTTTTACTGCACTTTAGCACCTTTGAACAACTGCTGTTGATATTGGGACTATATATTTGTTTTCTAAATGATTGATTGTTTTATGCAGTCATTCAATAGCTCTGAAAGACATTGAACTTTGATGCAAATTCATATTTTTAGTGAAATCATTAAAAAACTGACTTTAACCTTGATGCATAACCTCTTTGCCAAATGATTATTAAACATTCCCAATTTCCAATCCATCTGAACAGGAATGAATATAATTGCTTCTTCAAGGAAATATTGAACGAAAATACCAAAATACTACTACTGTACGTACTAGCAGCAATAAAAGCATGTATAGCAACATTAAACCAAGAATCACTGCCACTCTATAATTACAACTTGGACTCATGAAGGTCAAGTCAGGTCAGTACTATTCACCATGCTATCTACACACACTTACCAAACTATGCATCCCAACACTCAGGAAAATCAAACTTACAGAAATGTTCATAAACCTGATATAAAACCTGGCAAACTGAGTAACAACATTAACATCTCACAAATTACTTTCCACGGTAATTCATGCTACAAACTGTAATTACTGTACAGGTATGGGCTAACTACTGTATAGGCTTACCATGCCAAGTTATACAGCTAACATTTATGAGGGAGGAGGTGTGTAGTAATATTGACTCGCATCCACAAACATACTTTATGAGCTATAAATCTAGATTCTTTAGAATTCCTGACAGACAAAACAAAATTTAAATTTAAACAAAAGAGGAGAGGAAAAAATGCAGCACTTTGTAGGTTGCATCGATATATCGATATACCAGGTACACAGTACCTGGTATTTCATTTTCATTCATACCCATACCAACAGTATTGAAATCTGTCATCAACGAATATAATGCCAGGTATATCTGAAACAGACCTTGAATACCCAGTTAAACTAATACCCGGAAAAATATTACCCAGTAAAAATAATACTGATAGAAAAACTGAGCCAGATAATACACGCAAAGCTGAACTTGATGAAATTCCCGCTGCTACCGTAATCCCCAACTGTAAACATACTTGTTGCACAATCTTAGCCCTTGCACCTGTTGCTTGTACTGTACCGAACAAGAGGTCAACGAAAGTGCACACTGATATGTTTCTTGAGTTTTTACCTTCAAACATGGTTTAAGCATAATCGGCCAATTACAAGCACGGATGGTTTACAATTAAACACGATAATTAGGAACAGTCTATGTTTGTAGGGATGTGGGGGGGGTACAGAATACAGCACAGCATCTGTTGGAGGTTTTCAAATAAATGCTTCGGGACACGCCGAAAAGGGATTGGATGGCATGTGTGTACATTAATATTCAATACATGTACTGTATGCATTTTTGCCTAACAAGGAATCTGCAGTTTCTGTCAGCGATGCAATGCAGTCTAAGAGAAACCCACGCTGGTGAAACGTGCTTGAAGTAGGTCTAAGTCAAATATACAGACATTTTTGCATGCCCAGCTTTCTGTACCTACTGTCAGAGAGATCGACAAAGTTTCATCTAAGTTGATAAACGATCCAAACTAATCTAATTGATGGGGTAATCTGGTCTCTCTCTCACTAATTTCACAATGCCACAGAGCTGTTGCGGTTCGAAGATGTCACTCTTTTCACATTTGAGAATGCCACTTCAAAGACAGGACTCCCACACAGTTCTTTCTTACAGACCCCTACTTGACAAATTAGTCATTCCCCAGCCACGTTGTATAATAATACCCACACTTTGCTATCGCTAATTGCTTTAAAACTTCAGCATTGTTCTACCGTACTCACAAGTACAGTTTCCAGCCAAATGGTTCTCACGAGTTCCTTTACAGGCACGTAATTTGTCAAATGCTCTAACAAGTTATTTTGGGAAGAAACCGATTTTGCGCAATACGTATATATACCTGTTTTGCTAGCTGTAGTGGCACTGTCTTCTACAATATGAATCCCAATCTGCGCTCAACCCTCGTAGTACATTATAACTTTACCTGGTGTGTCGTTCTTATGTACCGATTCTGTTCAGTGCGGGTACCTTTTCTTATACTGATTCTGCACATTACATGTATTCATACTTGTTCTGATACCAATTAAAGGCTACTATACTGTTGTGTACTGAACTGTACGTTCCTGTTGATATGAAAGACACGTAAACAAGACTGATTTGCTGTACTTTATTTTCTTTTTAATCAAATCTGTAAATAACTTGTTGCAAAAGAAAACACAAAAGTCATCAAACCGCAAATACATTTGTAGGCTAGTCTACATTAGTGTCCATAGGTACATGCTAATGTTTGATAGTACAGTTACAGTAACTCTGAAGTAGCGTTTCCGCGAAAATTTCCGGTATACCTGGTAATACCAGGTATTCTCGTTCGCGGGTATATCGGTATCTGTCTTTGCTTATATACCGGCGCACCCTACCTCTTTGACTAGGTGACCATGAGAATGATGAGCTCTGAACAGTCTTCTAATTTAAGTTCATTCATTATACAGTTCTAAAGTGCCTTGTTTCTTTATTTATATTATAATCATGTTGTCAGAGAAACAACTTTGCTGATCAGACAACCTTCAACATAAATCCATAATGTCTCTAGGTAACACAACATCTGTATGTAAGTACACTGTATCTTCACAATGTCTACAGCCTGCAGACGGTATTAACACTGTATCCTGTACACTGTACAGTAGCTACATTTGCAATATTAAATATTCAGTGCTTTCTTGTGCTTGAATCAATACAGTACTTACACCTTTTTAGCTTAAATATTGAAACAGACAATTTCTTTGTAACTTAAAATATTTATTGCGCCAATCAGCTTTGCACGCAGAGCTGCTTTCCTAGTGCCAACACATGACCAGGGAGTGGGGAAAATGTAGTGCACAATGTCCTGAGGTCTAGTAAGATGATGGTGAGATGATGGTCCGTGGTAGGTAGATGTGAAGGAAGTGTCACAACTTAAAGGTATTGAAGACTCGCCCTAAACCATGTGCGGCTATCTGAAAAAGTTAACTTTCTATTGCTTGCAAGTGACGTTTTGTTTGTGTCGCTACAAAATGCAGACAGTACAATGAAATGTGATACCTTGTTATCTTTTGCTGGATGTCCATAGCTGTATCGTTTGTACACTGTGCTGTGGGTATTGACCGCAGCTGTATGTACACTAGTGTCTAATTACCGACGGTAGCAAGCTGTGTATGTATTTTCTGGGATGGATGGTGGTGTCTAACACTTCTGTTACACCTCATTAGAAACTAGGTCAGATTACCGGCATTAGACGAGTCTTTTTGCGCAAGTCTTCACACCTGAATGTGTTACTGTATAATATGTACAGTAGACACTTAGCTCTCAATAGTTTGCATCCACCATCGTATAGTGACAAACTGGAAAATGTTTCCTCCAGTGATCAGACAAGACTGTTTTAAATTAAGCCCCAAAAAACAAAACATATTAATTGCTGTAATGTGGTGCAACCGTGCAGACCACTAAGTTAATTAACGACTATATGAGAGCTTGAGCAAGTCAGACCATCAGTGCTGTACTTTGGATAACACTATTGAAGTCAATGATGCTGAAACAAAATGTTTGTTGCAAAACATCATAAATGTATATTAGTATGTTTATTACATTCAGCAGTAAACTGAGATGGTGGAGGCTGTGGATGCGGTTTGATCAGTATGTAGAGTAAATTGTGAATTAAAGTAATGTACCTGTAAACCAAAGTGTCAGGAGGAATTAGTCAAGATCTCTTCTAAACTGTACATATACTTTGAGCAGCGAGATTTGTTTAAGTGTAAACTGCAAATTATAACAGCTACAGTACAGTACTAAACATTTATTCATTTAAACATTTATTTAACATTTATTCCATCCAGCGGTACAAAAAAGTAGATGATATCTACAATATTATGCAATGTAAACATATCAAATATTTCATAAACAGCAAGCTTAGCTCTGCATTCACAACCTGAACCTTAAAGTCAATCACGCTCATAAAATATACAAAACAATCACAATTTCAACACAGATAGTAAATATGATACCATGGTGATTCTCTCTGGGGCAACTTTGTCTGTGGCCTTCCTCAATTTGAATATCCAGTAAATCAATATCAATATAAACATGATTACTAAATAGATGAATCTTGCAGTCGTTAGGTACTCGTATGCATGTCATTTGAGTTCTGCTGTGGATGTTGTCGGCTGTAGTGAGAATTATGCACAGTACTGCATAACGACAACACTCTACACAGTCAATGCTAGCCACACAATTAAAGTTGGCTACGATTAGCTCTGTAAACAGGTTAACTCATGCATTACATCAATTGATCTTGTTAATATTATTCCATGCTATATGTAAAATATGTTTAGCTTTGAACTAGATTTGCTGTGGGTTTTCCCTATTGATCTTTCTGCATAAACACAGTACAGTACATGTTCATGAACTTTTAAACTGAATATGCGAAGTACTGTAGATACAGTAGCACAGATAACAGTAGAGTACACGTTCACAGGTTCAATTACACTTTACAACTTAGTTGGTGAACAGTATGCACCTTACAGCAAGGTGATATCGAGGCACTTTACACTGAAATACAGTATGACAATGGCCCACCATCTATCCTCTGACATAGTACATTACATGGCATAATTTATTGTTCAAATTTTATAGGCTCTGAATTTTGAGTCTTTTAATAAAGTAGCCTGGTTCCTGTGTACAAAAGTGAAATTCTTTGCAGTGTTTACTGTACATAGCAATCTGACCATTTTGTATAGCATTTTGATCATTTTTGTAGCAATTTTGACCATGTTGCATATTTGTGATGTGATACTATCACTAAGATGCAATTTTCCCTCGATTAGATCTCTATACATAATTACCGCATGAAGTAATGTATACAGGACTGCGGTTTCCTTTCGTTCGCCTAGAGTGATGAGAAGATTCCGCCAATATTAAATAAAACTTACCCGACATGGCAGAGGATTTGAAAGGAATACAGTAGGATCCATACTTACATTGGAACTTAATGGTCACTCTTATCCTAGCTTATCTGGCTCCATACAGCAATACTGCTAAACTTTTCACTCTAGTCTACACTACTCTGGAGCTTAAACTTTAAGTAAAAGGTTCTTCCAAGTTCCAGTCATTGTAGCTGAACAGATCTCATTTTACAGACTACTACTGTATGTGTAGGTACAGTATGTACATACATACATTATTTCTTGGCCTATAAATTTTTAACTCCATCTCTTTAAAAACAATACTTCTGAGTAATAATAAAAATACAATTTACGGTACATACCACAATGCTTTGTGATGTCAGTGTGATGTGATAAGTTTAATGGGTTCACAGTCTATGTGCAGACAACAGGAACCCTGCACAAATCAATCAATGGGCCGGGAGATAGTCAAGCATTATGTACTGTATCTCTGCAAGAATGGTACTGTGTACCGTACAGTACAGGTACCTCACACAAACGAAAAAAAATAACACTTGAAATGAAGACATTGCGCCAATGTGGCCTGCGGCTACAACTTGTGATTTAAAAAAAAAACTATTTTATTGCAGAAGGTGACACACTGAGGGAAAATTGTAGTAGGTACAGTAGGGACTAAAATGTACATTACACAATGTAATTATGGGACAGAAATATGCATGATATTATCTAGAGTGTCAATGGTACTGTACATCAAGTTTGTGGTAGCATCACAATTGGTGTATATCATATGACTTGGCCCCACAATTCTGCCAACAGATCTGTACAATTCACTTCCTTTGTGGCAAGGCCACTGTTTCATACATATTTCCTCCAAATGATACAAACAGCTGTTTGTTACCCGAAACACTCATTGAGTATGTGACATGGTCTATAAATATGATAAGTTTGATATATATGCAAATGAGACTAGGCTTAGATGACTCTGCTATGGCGTTATGTTGTAGCCTTACCGTAGGTTGGTTTGTGATGTAACTGACTTTCAGGGGGTATTTATTGTAGTGCCTGTGAGCGCTACAATAGTTCTTCCTAATATTGCAAGCACTCCACACACACTACAATACTGTGTATTTGCAGGCAAATGCAGTTCTAGTTAACATCAGTTGTCACACCCCTGCACAAAGTAATTATCAATGTACATTTTGTACTGGCCATTTCATGGCATGCTTCAAAATGCAACTACTGTACTTTCAATTGAAGAGAGGATAAACATGCACAAATTTTTACACTACATAGCAATTATGTTAGGCTTGCAGGCACAGTTGCTAGGCAACCAAGAAATATTGAAGCAAACCTCACTACAGTGCTGTAATGTTAGGTCAGTGTGCATTATCAGTGTTCATATCTCAGAAAATAGAGGAACATTTTGCAATTGTAAGTTTACTTTGGAATTCTCCTTCTGCCAAGATTAAAAAGAAAATATTTGTGGGCTTAAAGATTGTACCCAGACAGAATTATTGTCCCTTTCAGATGGCATGCTAAGTTTGTTTGTAACCAATGTAGAGTAACTCTGATAGGTCACAATGCTATTCAACTGCTTTGCGAAAGCAAAAGAGACATTATATACAGTAATACATTCACCAAGTTAACATTTTTTATTATATACATTGATTTTAAAGTTTATACATGGTCAGCTGCATTAGTGGCGACTGCACTTATTCGCTCAAATTGGATTAGTCTAACTTATAAATTTTAATCAAAGTACTTATACTACAAACTACATATAGCGCTACATCACTGTAGCCTTGGCTAATTCTCTGCCTTTTGGCTAAGGTAATGTGGAGTATAATGTATCTATTCCCTTTCCAAGGTTACAGTACTCGTCAAGTAGTCAAACACATTTAAAGGGTGTGAAGACTCGCGCAAAAAGAAACGTCTAATGCCGGTAATTTGACCTAGTTTCGAATGAGGTGTAACAGAAGGGTTAGACACCACCATCGATCCCAGAAAATACGCACACAGCTCACTACCTTTGGTTATTAGACTAGTGTACAGTCAGTACATACAGCTGGGGTCATTACCCACAGCACACTGAGTGTACACACGATACAGCGATGGACATCTCAGGTCCAGCTATTAAGATAACAAGGTATCACGTTAAATTACTGTATGCATTTTGTAGCGACAAGCAGAAAACTTCACTTGCAAGCAACGGAAAGTTAACTTTTTCAGAGTGCGGCATGCGGTTTGGGGCGAGTCTTCAATGCCTTTAACGAAACATATTCATGATCATATTGTCACAGTGTCTATGCAAGGGGAGACTGGGATTGAGAATGGAGCAGTCATTATTTGTTTGGCTTTTGTGAGGCTTGTCTTCACTGCCTTTTGGCTAAGATCATGTGTAGTATCTATCCCCTTTCCAAGGTACAGTATAGTTTGTATGAACAAACACAAGTAAATACTGTTTCTGAATGAAACATTAACAGTAGCATGCCAACATATCATGTATAAATAACCTTAAATAACTGTACGCTTTCTAATTAGCCTGACCTTCAGTTGGCACAACAATGTAGCAAAACTGGCGTCTTCCTTTAACTAATGTTATGCAGAGTTTGGTGAAGTGTCAGAGATTGTGGAGGGAGCTTTAAAAGCTGCTTACAGTTATAGACACACACTTAGAAGAACAGACAGTACATGCGTACTGTTTGTCGGTACATGAAGAAAAAAACAAATATCAGTACATGTCACAATCTTAATATTTATACCAATATTACTGCTAGGTACAGTCATAGGCGTAGGAGCCTAATTTCATTAGGGGGGGGCTGTAACGACTTGCCCGAAAAATATAACCAAAATTTGTCGCGCGCGCATATCATATTCATTGGTTATTACATCACATGTCAATAACATACAATAATATTCCCTGTTATTACCCTTCCATATTGGTTATAATTATTGGGGAAGTCATTACAACAATAAGGATGATGATAATATAAGTTTAACCATTGAAAAACACATTGCAAATTATTCTTCTTTCAGTAGGTGCCCGAAAAATTCTCAGCATATTGCCCAAATTTTCACCAAAAATTTTGGTTGGGGGGGGGGCTGCAGCCCCCCACCTCCTACATCTAGGATATGGGTACAGTATATAAATTTTTCCCACAAACTTTTTGAGCAGAACTTTATTCTATTGAGAATATTCTAATACACATAAAATGGCAAGCAGGTCGTCTGCTCGGGACAAATCAGCCAACTTTGCCTACTGCATATCACCAACTACTGTGAGTGAAAACAGATAGAATCATGAGCGATGATAACCACCCATTCCATCAATATTTCGACAGAGCGGTTATTCCTAGAAGTGGAAGGATGCAGCTACCACCGTCTCATACAAATCGTCATTCTTCCTCATTCATTCCACAATGCTTCAATGCTTTTATCATGAAGAAATATGTTAGATCTCGTCTGGCTGTTTCTTCTGTTCCGGCTGTACTCTCTTGCCATTGTCCTGAGCTTTGTATATATTGTTTTACTGCTCATGTTTTAAAGATGAACGATAGTGATTTTTCACCATCGACGAAAAAATACGATTTTATTCAAGAGTATTCTAGTTGGTTTCCATTTTACACATGTGAAAATTCAGGTCAATCCGATGTTGGGAAAGGCTTAAAAAAAATTCCTAAACTCGTTGATTTTTTAAACAAAAATTGGGCTTTTCGCGAAAAGCGATATGATGATCACGTGATCTACAGTGACATGTGACGTCATTATGATGATAACAACGTGAGTGTACTTCAGAAGTGTGCACAAGTTTAGTTGCAACCTATTCTATATTGGACTCGACAAACAACGTAAACCACTAGCAAAATCCAAGAAATTGCGTTGTAGGGGGATGCAACAGAACAAATGTGGACTCTACAATAAGTTTTTTTCAATTTTCCAAGCGGAAAAAGTAGTGAGAGATATCGGAAACTCTGGATACGAAATTGTGAGGAGAACCAGGAAAGACTTCATCGCACCAGGAGTTTCTCATGGCAAGAATGTGAAAGTTTGTTCTGCCCACTTCACAGAAGATGATTCTCGGGCCCAATTGAAATTTGCGTGTGGCAAGGTCACTAAAGTAATAAAAGTTTGAAAGATTGATGCTTTTATGCCGCATTATTTATATATATCCCGATAAATGCAACAGTAAGTGTTGGAACTGGAAGACATGTCAGACGTGAACAACCTAATGACTATGTGAGGAGAGAATCCACGTGCAAATTTCAATTGGGGCATGGACGTCGCTTAGGCAGAGTTTTTTGGGGCAGAGATGTGTTCATACCCTCCAAACCACTTTAAATGTAATACGAATAGGAAATGTGTGTATGCTCGAGCGAAACAAAACATCGTGTAAGTATTACTTACGGTAGCGCACACTGTCACTTATGTTTGCACAGTGTGAAAGTACCGTTTGCGGACCTACGTGAAGTTGGGCTAGAATACGATTCCTCCTGAAGCCCAAACCACGAGGCATGCATGTGAATAAACGCAATAGGCATTGCATGTAGTGAGAAAATTGTTCGAGCTAGACTAACAACTCGATTGAGTTCAAATGCGGTTGTATTTCAAGCTCAATGAAACCTTTCTGTTGGATTTAATGACGCACGGAACAAGGAACGTTTATGTTTTACAGTAGGCCTAGTGCATACAAGCGAATCTACTTTGTTTAGAACTTTGGATTTTCTTTCGGATGTTATACTAATCTACGTTTGAGACTATCATCACTATTGTTATTGTGCCAGTTTGACTGGTAAGTGAGCACATTCATACATCACTCTGTATAAAACCCGCCAAAAACGTGATCTTGAGATTTACGTTACTTTGGGTCAGCTTGCGAGTTACCTCTTCAGATATTGGGAGATCGTTGCGAAATCGCCGCAAATTTCGTAAAAAAAAAACTTGTAAACACGTGGTGAAGAAATCAAGAAACACTATGATATTCATTATCTATTTATGTCTTGAACATTACGCCGGAAAATAACAGTTATGCTGACACGAAATGCACGCACAGCTCCGTACTGAACAGTTCACAACAGAAAAGATCATCACAGTGACGTCATTCACTGACCTGAGGGCTGTTCAAGGTCGTTGCAGTGTTTGAAAATTCGTAAATTACTGAGGCGAAAAAACGATGTTTTAATTCCCTTTTTTATAACTTTCCGGTGTGCTATTTGGAAAATTAAAAAAATATGTTGCTTGGTAACATATAAACTACATTATATATGAAAATGAGAGATTTTTTTTCTGTCACTATCGTTCTACTTTAAAATGTCTTATGTTTTCATATTCTTACAATTGTTTGATACTGTACGTTTTGGGTTTTCATATTTTAATGTTTGTATCTCATATCCTGTTTCATATGCAATTACCCTCGTGGTTTAATAAAGTTGATCTAAGCTAATCTAAAAAACCCTTGCACTACTTACATCAGTGTCTGTCTTCTTATCTTCTACTATCTCCATTTGAGCAATCAGAACATGTTTACCTCGGTTACTGGGCGTTCTTATTTGAGCAAAATTTCATTCTGGTGACTATTGAAGGTATCATGTACCGTATGTGCTTGTATCTGTACCTGCAGAAATAGAAAATCAATATATTACTCAAACAAAATATCTTAAAGTACACATTCATGCAAACGATGGAAAATTGAGTCTAAACTGCTTTATTTGCATAATAGTACATGCTGTATATGTAGCTACAGTACAGTGTATGCAGTACCTGATACTTTGATGGGTGTGTTTAGTGGTTACTTACTGTAAAATCTCAGATTCCTTAATTTTCCTGGTGTAGTTTCAAGCACTCAAGCATTTTGTAAGAAGCTGATGTCATATTCAACTTTTTACAAAAATCATTCCAAGAAAGACCCATTTTAACTATAAGCTGTATCCTCCAAACCTGACATTTGGGCCATACAAAGAGTTTTCCAGTTGGTCTCTACCAAACCCACGGATCATGCTCATATCCTCTCTCTCACTTCATTTCTGTCTACAGACCTTATTCTATTTTGTAATAACCAGTGCACAGGATGAATATGGTAGCTCCATATAGATAAACTAAAGAGGTCCCAGTTGGTGAGAAGTTTGCAGAATGTAAGGTAGCCACCTGTCCAGAGGTTTTATGTTCTCATCCTTCAAAACTCATTTTGCTTAAAGGTTCTTTATCAGAAACCAACTTCAACATACAGTACATACTATGATGGTTGGAGAATTAAGTGAGCCTACTGTACCCAATGGTCTAAGAAAGAAAGGCACCAGCTATAAATACAGGCTTGCAATGTTGGGGTTTCCATTCAAACCCTTCATCTGCACCGGGAGCCTCACATTAACTCTCGTAGCAAGATGAAGAAGCTGATGAATCACAATTTTAACGTGTAATCAGGGCTGGAAATAAGGCTAGGTAAAGGCAAGGCCATTTGGCTTCTGTGACTGATGAATTTGGGAGGTCACCAAGGCTATCAAGTAGGGCACCAAGGCCAAACATTATTTGGCATGCAGTAGGGCACCAAGACCAAACAATTTCTGTTGCTAAACAGCCAAAGAATCATCAGTATTAGCTTAATGCGATTTATGAGTATGGAGCAGAACACATTACACAATACTATTGGTTCGTCCAATCATGTTCTTAACTCTGCCAAAATAATGTAAAATCACTAACTATGAAAAGACACATGCATGCATGACTCATAGTTTGATATTATCTGATCTTTATCTTGTATGGTTTTCATGAATCTACTTGGCATTGCATTCAAGTGAAAGGGCACAGCAGCCAAATTACAGAATTTGGGCACGACAGCCTTTGTGGCATTTGATGGTAGGTGTTTTTGTAAGGCACCAAGGCCATCCTGGAAAATACGTCAGCCATGGCCTTCTTGCCTTCGTTTATTTCCAGCCCTGTGTAATATTCAATTGCATGGACTGGAACCACACACCAAACAGGAATTTTGATGTGAAAAGGTCTTATGATGTGAATGCCCTTGCTATATTTTAGTTGGAATAAGGTTGCAAAACGATGGCCTTGAGTCTGGTTTGCCAGGGCCCATGGCAGTTAAGATTGCAAGCACACACACCAAGCAAAGTTGTGCTACAGGGCAATATTTAATGCTGTAACATCAGACGGAGGACCTCCACACCAGTTGCTCTTACATTCGTCAGATGCATGGAAAATTTTCATACAAGTTGTGCGGTTGAATGTTTAGTTAATTCCAATCCCACACAATGAGAGTACATGGTGAACTAATAACAAGATTAAAAGATAAATGTCCTTAATGAAATGTTTGAAATTTCCTGTATTGGTTTTGTGAAAAAGTTTTGATTAATAGTTTTAATGAATTGACATATTTGAAACTAATGTAGGTATGTTTAGTTGTCAGAATGTGACATTTGTGGTTCCTGGGTGCACTTTGAACTTCATCCAAGTTCTAACTGACTGAGCAAACTGCTGCAAAGCAAGTGCAGCATCCATTTGGATGCATGGATAATGGCTGTGACGTTTGAATCAATGAAACCACTCATCTGCAAGGTCGTGGGCTTGACCCCTGGCTGCAAAAGTAAGGTGCGTTTTCATCCATGAGAATCCACAGTCTTCCTATCTGTAATAGTCGTCCAAATTGTAACAAAAACTCCAAAATGAGCTAACCTGTAAATTGGATAGCTACCCCCACCATGAAATGTATTTTAATATTTTTAAATTCTCTCACTCACATATATGTGGCTGTTTAACGTAATAACATCATAACATGACCGCCGCCTTCTAGACTATTACAACTTAGGTAGTTAGTACATATATGCTGTATGCTTAAATGATAAAGTGACGGACTGTCCAAGCTAATGTGACACAGAACAAAGTTTTACACATGATCCATGTCATTTTAATACATGTAGGTCTACACTGTCGCACCTGTACACCTCACTTCATGTAAAATTTGCATTACCTCATGTGGGTGGAGTGAATACACTGTTTAGTGTGGAGTGAATTGCACAGGAGTGTATATATACCAAAACAGTCCAAAAAGTTCTCAGGAAGATCGTCACTTTCCTTATATGCAAAGGTGGGCCTATGGGTTTTCACAAGTCCAAAACTTTGATTAACCCTCACTTAATCTTTGCTCATACAAGCCAAAACATTGGGATACAATAGTATGCTACTGTAAGGGTAACTTTGATGCTGCAATATCAAGCTTACCTGTCACGAAGTGTTTCTGCTATTTCTGGCATTCTTAAGCCAAGCTGTCTTTGCATGGAGCATCTGCTCCCATGCATTCTGTAAGCGTACAGGTAGGTTATGATTTACAGTATCTAGTAATATCACTGATTTGCTATATATTTAGGTATGTACACCTTATTGAGTTTACAGATAAATAAGTGTGTACAATAACTATGTATGCTTTCACTCTTTTACCTGCGATTTGACTTTCAGTCACAGAAAAATCCAGATAACTGACCAACAGAACAGTAACTTAAGTCTACCTACTAGTATAGTAAGGCTTCATAATTAACGCACCTTCGTAATTGATGCACCTTCAAATATTACTAGCAACGATACAGAAGGCAACCTTAACTTTTGCAGTCAAGCAGAATTACTTGAGTTTAAATCCGTTTCAGCTATTTGCTGACCAAATTGTGTTTTTTTTTAAAGCTTTTAACACCCTCCACCCAGTTTTGCATGTTTTTTGGGCATTTGGAAATCTTACACCCTAAATATAACCATTATTACCTCAATATTATACCACTACTCTCTGGGACCTGACCTGTCTGAGCTTAGATGCTCAGAGCATAGCAAACAGCATCCAAAGTGAATGAATGTATACTGAGGCCTACACTACAGTTAGCTTATCGACAAGTGTCAATTTAGGGGTATGAAAGAGCTTGACGGGCAGACATTTTGTGGTCAAATTCTGCTCAATTGTATGTTGTGTAGGCACAAAACAATAAATATTTTGAAATCATTGGATTTCTAAGGAACTACACATACAAAAAAAACATACCATTGAGTGATTTGGATTTTTCCTTGATAGACATCGTTGATCAAATCCTTTAGTGCGTCAATTATGAGCCCACCATGCTACTAGTATGGCAGCTCTAGTAGTAGAGCTGCCATACATGTATGAGTGAAGTCACATACATAACCAGTTGGATTCTAACATTTATAAGGGTATTTTACAGCAACAAATTCGTTTTGATGTTTTCAATTTAGTTTGAGAATGACCCTTCACATCCTTTTCTTAACTTCTAGTTTGAACTAATCCAATGAGTGAACTGATTTTAGTAAGGGAATTTTACACCAGCATTACCCTTGTAAGGTGATTTACTATTCTTGTAAGTTGTAGCATGGTGACTTCGAAGTTCGGACACTTAAGACTTAAAACACCCCAAAACTAAATCTTCTGGTATAAATCACCGGAAAATAAACTTCATATGGTGGGAGAATTGTGTTATAGTACGATACATGGCCAAACTTTCTTTCCTGCTAACTGTTTTCACGTTGTATTCCAAGAAGATTCTTCGTGATTGTGGAACTGCTATTTCTTTGTTAGAGTATTGCGAAGTTCGGACACGCAACCCACAGTGTGGCGCTGGTGATAAAATTGGTGGCGCAGTTGCTTTTTCAGTAATTATAACAGACTTCATATATCTCGGTCATTTTATTAACTAATATGTAAGTATTTTCTTGCACACGGGCCATTTTGGAGAGAAAATAACTGTAGCTTCGTACTTTTTGGTGAAATTTGGCTCTTCCTGTAAGTTGTCATGGTAAAATCGTGTATTTCTTAGGGTGTCCGAACTTCACAGTATGCCGAACTTTGCACTACTGACTATATTACTATTATCCTAGGACTCAGAGTAGGCCTATGAGAACGAGACTGGGCCTTTACCTTAGTTACAGTTAAAATAAGTGGAAGATTCCGACTGGAATCATGATGTGCGACTAGATCCCCCTTTATTTACACTAGTGGTAGTACAAGTATTAAAGTAGCAATACTTAATACGTATATACTGTATAGACGAAGGCATATTATCCTAGCCTAGAGCTGCATACATAGAGTAACTTACTGTAGCTTAGGCTAGCCTAGGCTTGTAGAAAAGAAGTACTGTGTTTATTTTCGATATAAAATGAAACCTTACCTACAAAGTGATACAACATCGGTTCATATTCAGCAGGAGAACGAGAGAAACGTCTCGTCAATTTATCAGTTCTTTTTGCTTCTTCTTTTTCACAATAAGTTAGGCTATGTATTACCATTACTAGATTACGTTGATATAACAATTTTTCATGTGTTCGAACCACTGTTTATGTACGGAAGCGTAGAAGGGACATTGCATTGACGAGTTACCAACTTGACAAAACGACAATTATCTGCAAATTGACGAGTTGACGAGATGGTAACGTGACAAAATTCAGAAAATTGACGTTTTGACGAGATAACGGATCTCGTCAATGCAACAATTTTCTGCAAATTGACGAGTTGCACACTTACTACCATCTCGACAAGATGACAAAATTCAGAAAATTGACGTTTTGACGAGATAACGGATCTCGTCAATGCAACAATTTTCTGCAAATTGACGAGTTGCACACTTACTACCATCTCGACAAGATGACAAAATTCAGAAAATTGACGTTTTGACGAGATAACGGATCTCGTCAATGCAACAATTTTCTGCAAATTGACGAGTTGCACACTTACTACCATCTCGACAAGATGACAAAATTCAGAAAATTGACGTTTTGACGAGATAACGTGATCTCGTCAATGCAACAATTTTCTGCAAATTGACGAGTTGCACACTTACTACCATCTCGACAAGATGACGTTATCTCGTCAACTCGTCAATTTTCTGAATTTTGTCATCTTGTCGAGATGGTCGTTTTGTCAAGTTGGTAACTCGTCAATGCAATGTCTCTTCTACGCTTCCGTATTTATGTACGTCGTCTGCTGTATCAAAAAATTATGCTCCATATACTTTGTTAAATATTACTGTACGTTGCTGAAAATCGTGTCAATATGTGAAATTGTCATACGAGCCACGTAGCAGCAGATCCAGGTTTTTATAAGAAACTGAAGGAGGGGGGTAGCCCTGTGGTCGTTTAGGCTGACTCCTATGTAGGGGAAGGTCTGCGGCAGTGGCGGAGCGTCCATACAGTCAGGGGGCGGATGCCCCCCCCCTCCCCTGACGGACTCAAATGGACTGCTGGCGCCCTTTTCAGCTTTTTAACACTTTTTACTTATTCGCGATTATAAACTTTTTTATTGCGCTCTCATCTACCTATTGACATTTGTCACATTTTGTTTGTGTAATTTTCTGACAAAATGCTCTAACGGCGGTCTTTAATTTATCGGCACTTCCGTTGTACGAAACTATTTCCAAGCGCATGTACTTTCAACACCCATATAAACTTCCGAGTTGTCACAAATGGCGATGACACCTATTTATTCTTTGTTTATCTGCAAATTAGCAAGGTCCGTAAAGGGTCATTTCCGGCGATCTAGGGAGTATCTTAACTCAAAAAATTCCTGAACGCTCCGCGCCAACCTGTGGTGGCGCTCAGCTTAGATAGTATCAAAGCGCCCCTACAGACCATTCCCGCCCCCTCTGACCATTACCCGTAGCTCCGCCATTGGTCTGCGGTGCCCCAAGAAAAACATGAAATGTTAGATGTGAAATGGTGCATTTCGAGGCATATTTAGGCTATACATTAGGTCTACAATTAGATTTGTGGGAAGCTGTGCTATACTGAAGATCTACCAAGTTTGTGCAGGGATATAAAAGGGGTGGGAGGGGGAGGGGGAGTGTACGCTACTCAAAGGCTCACACCACCACATGGATACGTGCCTGACATGAAGAAAACACTTCAGATGTGTGGGAGCCACACCGACCACATGATACACCCCCCCCCCCAAGAAAAATCACTATGTTGCAAATTTACCTTTTATAACATGATATGATACACAAAGGAGCTATACCAACATATTAGATAAGACACATATGATATTTCAGATGTCTCCCACATAATATATCAAAATATAGTAATATTTTCCTAGACCTGTTTGGGTGAATTGTTCATCGCAAATGCCTCATTCATCATCATCAGATGAAACACGATGGTTGTTTTACGGTGTCTCCTTTGATTGTAACGCGATTTAGTGGAAAAATTTATCTAATAGGTGTTACGTAACATTATTTCTGTATGGAACTAAGCATCCGATTGACATTTGTTTAGATACTTTTTTTGAGAACATCTGTCTATTATTAGATGAGTCTTGCGTAAGCGACCGGTATTACCTATAATTAACCGTATCTCTAAATGTTATAGCCTAGATGAACTGAACATACGAATCTGAACCCTCGGATGTGGATAATTTATGATGCAACTCCTTATGTCAATATCATGAAAACACATGAAGTATAGGTATGTGAAGTGTGATGATAATCGATGTGGAATGTTTGCACTGACTTGTTTTATGTTCCGTACCGGGAGCGTGATTGGAAGATTTTTTGCGTTCTTTTATTCCAAGACCTGTTGCCTTGAGTAGCTTGGTTTGGTTTGTTTTTCTGTATTTTTTCATATGTATAGTTTGGACGTCATTTGAGAACTCTTGTCCAGTCTGTCCCACCCCCCCCCTGCCTACCCACCCTCACATATAAGATGCGAAAATGAAATATAGCCTATTTGCCTTATTTAATCATTTGCCCATATTAGTGCAACACTAGGAGCTTGAACCATGGGCGTCAACAGGTGGGGGACGGGGGGAACATGTCCCCCCCCCACTTTCAAAAGTGGAGGGGATATCATATCATTTGTCCCACCCACTTTTCAGAGTAGTTATTAAAAAAATCACATGCATATGCGCGATTTTCTATTTAAGGTCAAGAAATCTGGACTCCCTGGGCCCCTGCTATCTATCACTTGATCGTCATTTATCTCCCATTCTCCCAATATCCTAAATCTGCCCATTTAATTCGTTCGGGGGGGGGGGGGGGGAGACCATTCGAAAGTGTATTGAATCTTGCACACATGTTGTTTGTATGGGTTCCAAGGGATTAGGTAAGCCATACAGGTAGATGGTGATGAGTTACTATGTTCATATCACTACCTCCAGTCCCTTGGACTGGACGGACGAATAGGGGTGTAGGGGTTAAGTAATTAAGGCTACATGTATTCGCCGGATATGGTAGATCTTTATTGTTGAGTGCCGGCTAGGCGCTACACACGCTCTGCGCGCGGTGCCTTTTTCTGATTATTATTATTAAAGTACCTGGGCACATAACAACTGACGTCTCGAACCTACATGCATGTATTATATATACCACTCCACTCATCCCGGAGGTGACGGCGCCACTTTTTCAATATTTCGTTTGAGATGGTTGCTGTGTAATTCGTCTCCATTGGTGTCAGAACGGCATTTTTCTACCAGTACTTTCTGTCGGAATTTAGTTTTGTGAGACAAAATTTCTCCTCACAGATCTGGTTCTGATGTAATTAAAAACGACTCAGGAAGGCCGTCTCCTGCGATCTAGGGGGTCTTATGTACCCAAAATTTTCTGGTACGCTATACGCGCCAATCAATGGTGGCGCTCCGCTTAGATAGTATACAGAGCCTTATATAGAGAGAGTTGCGACAACTGAAATTTGGGCGCCATTTTGGGGCCAAATGGGCAACATACTGTATGTGTGGGAATGGGCGTTCAGGTGGATAGGGGAATTTTTCGATGGCATTGTAGAAGTGTGAGCAGGATTCTGGGTTTTATTTATGGCCTGATAATGTTGTGGTGCTTTTGGGCGCCGAGGCTGTGTAAGTAGGGCGTCGAACGGGAGGGGGGGGGGAGGGATTGGCTGCGCTCAAGTTCAAGGGGATGAGGTTGGCACATTTGGAAGTCCAAATTCAACAGTTGATATTCTGGTACGGTAAAATTGTATTATGACTGGTTATATATCATATTGTAACACATATTGCACAGTTGCGGAATAATGTACATTCTTCCATTGTTGCCATGGTAACCAAACAAAGCCTGTGATTGGTCAAAATTGGGATTAACTGTAACTTGAGCTAGCAATGGCTGATGAAGTTGATATTTGGACATGTGACTGGTACTGACATGGTGCACAGAATCATGAAGCTAGGTCTTTGAAAATTGGTTGCTATGGTAACTAAATGAACCAATCACATCAGGCTTGGGGCGATTACATCTGAATGTAATCGATTACGATTACTTGAGAATGTATGATTACGATTACGATTACAGCCTAAAGTTGAAGTAATCGATTACGATTACATTGTAATGTAATCGTGATTACAATCACGATTACATTGTGGTTACTTGCACAATCCTCTGCATATCTGTTTAATATAACTCTCTGCCGGGAAATAGGGCAATGAAATAGGGCAAGGGAAGGGCATTTACAGTATATACGGACAAAATTGTGGAAGTATATCTACAATTCCTACCAGGCATTACACATTTATGCCTTAACACGTTTAAGATGTGTAACCCATAACTCCAGTAAAAAATACAATTTAAATGGACAAAGAGTAAACAGACAAATACTAAAGTAAAACAAATGAAGATTTCCATGCAACACTATATTTTGTAAACTAATAATTTCTGCATAGCAGCAAAACTAAAAACTGTTTTACATTATAACACCAAAATAAAACTAAACAGCTTTGAAATGGGGCATTCCACAGTACATGGGACATGGAAGGCCAAAATAAAAGTAAATTATCTTCATCAAAAGTGGTCAACTATGGTAAAGCAAATTCTGATCCACCAAAATACTTAATTTGCAGTGATTTTTTTAACAGAATAATTCAGGTGATAAAAAATCCTTGAATATGGCGATCAATTCCCCAGTATATAATTTATGTTTATTGTGCTAGAGAATTCTTGATCAGAACTTGTTAAAAATAGACCATTTTCATGCCTGAAATTTATGCTCTGTTTTCTGTGATGTTAACTATGCGTGTATGTACACTGCACAGTGCACCATACATAGCTGTAAGGACTGTGTGGTGTAACCCACAGTCCTGGTTATCAGGGATGTAAGTGCAGCCAAAAAAAACCCCGGAAAACTATTCGGAGAAACCGGGGGAATGTCGTCCTAACGCATCCTACTCCTAGCTCTGAATACTTACACACTATCGTTATGTTAGGCTAGCTCCAAGTAACGAATACGTCGTAGCGAAATCCGGAATAAAAAGCAGTCTCACATTTGAAAGCGATCACGAATATCGACTATCATATGCGTATCCCGTAGATTTAGCCGCTCACAAATATCACAAGCGTTATTTCCGAAACTTATGTCGAGCACCAGCAGTTACGAATCAACGTGAATTTGGCAAGGTTTTTCAACCACAGAAATGAGCTATGGCGATTTGAAGTTCGCACGTACGCAACGATGTTCACATGGCACACACAATGTTGTACAGTGCAATGCGATGTGTAACAGGAAATGGTATTTTGGTTGATCGATGAGTGAAAATTGAAGTTAGCTTGCTGCAACGGGCCAGGCATTTTTGCCGCGTTGTGTATTTGATATTTGTACAATTTTGTGGAACTTTATTGGAATTAAAAAAAAAAAAACCGGATTTCCGTAAAAATACGGAAGACTTACATCCCTGTGCCGGTTATGGACTAGGCTAGGCCTAGTGTTACGAATCTTAGTTCATTGTACTAGGCCTAGGTGAAGTACTCACATCACAAAGTTTGTGATTGGAGTTCGCCTTCCAGTGAAGCCTGTTTACTTTTGCCTCCCATGTTTTCCTCCTATCTAGGTTTGTTGGGAATCTGAAAAATTTTGAACCGTTTTCGGGACGATTTGAACAGCCCCACGCTGAACAGCCAGGCATTTTGTGATGGCAGCGCAGATGTTGACTGCTCGAACGTACGTTGTTGTCGATCATACGGCCAGAATTAGTTGGCCCCAAAATGGTGCCATGAGGTCACGTAATCGGAAATTCCGGGACCCGAGTTGTCGCAACTCTCTCTATATAAGGCTCTGATAGTATAGTGTCCCCCTCACTTTCTGAAACCTGCTGACGCCCATGGCGTGAACCAAAGGATAAACTTCCCAAATGGGTGTACAGAACCACAATTTATTCTCTTATACGTTTTCACCTTCATCTGTACAGTACATGACAATAGGTTGCAGAACAAGTATCTCCGTCTTCAGCACCATCAAACCACCAACCCCCTCCCCCTCCCCCACCCCCTCTCCCAACCACCACGAACTTTAGAATCTGTAATGAAGTCAAATTGGTGCACAGAACCACAATTTAGCTCTTATTCTTTCACCGTTCATCCAGCATCTAGAAATGTCATGAGGTTGCAAAACACAATGATCATCGCAAACAGCCCATCAACCCATCACCCCCACACGCCCAACCCCCCCCCCCCCCCGCCATGTGGAACCTTGTTACACCAATGATCCCATTAGACTGACATGTATGCATACGTAGTATTATAAGTACACACCAGAAAGGCGAACAATACAAAGCAAACAATATTTCATGAGCTTTTTTATCATATTTATTATAGAGTTTTGCTTAAACACAAATCGTAACAACTATATTCCATCAATCTTGAACTTGACAATTACATAAAACTGTTAAATGTAGATGAATTTTCACATAATTAGTGTCTTTTTGTGTGTGTGTGTGTGATTCATACAAGTATAGGCACAAATTATTTTACCCTTAATTGGATTAAGTTAAGTTTTTTTTCTTATTGAAATATCATCGCAAATTTGATTTGAAAGATACAAATATAACAACGAACACGTTTGTCACTTGAAAATGTTAAATTCATGACTCAGAAAATAAACAAACCACGTGAAAGCGATACAAATTAAGTATATTCATAGATTAATACGGTATGTAATCAGATGGGTGCTATATTGTCACCGAGACGACGCTCAATTATGGTAAACACGTAGGCGGACGTGAGTAACGTATGATACAGTTATATTTGTCTGGTCACGTGTCCTCCAATCAAGTATATAGACCAATGGAAACGTATCAAATTGATCCTTTGTAAAAGCCAAGATTATTAAAGACTTACAGACCGCGTTTTAAAAGAACCGATTTAAATGTTAACATCTGCATAATTGACCAGCTTTTCAGCTAACATAAGAAACTCACACCTGGATAGTGTTTTTTGCATGCTAACTATACGTTTATGCACGCACTCTATTTAATTATTAAATTCTCAAGCATTTGGAATGAGTGGGTGAGCATCATTAATGAAATTCCAGTTGGAATGTTGACCTAAATTACGATGAAAACGCGTGAACTTGGAATGATTTAAGCCTGTAATCTCAAGTTGATATAATGTTCGTATTGCAAGCTTATAAGGTATAAATTCCAGATTTTTTTCTACAAAGATCATTACAGTGAAACGAGGCAGTGGACCGCAACCCACGCCCCCACCCATGCCCACTTCTTTGAAACCCACATTCATCATTAAACTTCTCGATCTTCAGTATAAAATGCAACACACAGTGGCATATATATATATATATATATATATATATATAGTGCATATGCCTAACACATCATTAATGATCATAATTGGCTGTCTAATTGATTCTCAGAAAGACGTTATCTTTCATGCGCTTTGTGATATAGGTTGTTTCATATAAATGAACGTACATTCACTATCACACGCTCACGTCATATTGATACGAATCGAAAACCCTGCCATCAAATGCAAAATAACAAAACGAAAAATCATTCTATTCACTCGAAAATATGGCAAAAACACTAATTTGGCAAACAAAAGTTATGTCTGCATAATAAATTACTACATTGATTCCTTTTATTCATTGGGCTTAATTTAAATCAAAAACATAAAATATGAATATGCAATTATTAGAATTTTAAAGTGAACAGAAAAATAATAACTTGGTAAAAGTTAATAGGAGAAGTGAGACGAAGAGTGGCAGTAACAACTAGATAACGTTTACACTTGAAATGTTCGTCTACGCGTTCTGCAGATAAACCCACCGACTAGAATCTTGATACCAGTCGTTTCATGTTTGCAGATCATCGAGCATAGTGTCAATACAACATACATCCGCTCCATCAACTCGGAGTTGTTTCTCATAGCTCCACATCTGTATACAGACCAAGAACGACCCTCAATTCATCCCTCTGAATCTTGCCATCTCCATTTTTATCACACGTTGATAGAATACCCTTTTTGTAAAGATCCACTGCCTTCTCCGTGATGTCGTCCTAGAATGTAAACCAAACCAGAAAAATATCGGTGCTTGGCGGAAGATGATATTTACGAGAAATGCTATACAACATTACCCTATATATATATATATATATATATATATATATATATATATATATATATATATATATATATATATATATATATATATATATATTTATATATATATAGCAGCAACTAGAAATAACGTCATATCTCCATACGTAATGGCTATGTGAGTTGCAATATCTTTCCAGGCTTAGTTAGCCCAAACTGCTCAAGCAACGTCCAAGCCAACCGAAGTCTGGATTTGTGCTACTTAACTCCAAGTTCAGCCGGATGTAAGGTGTGAAGGAAGTGGACTTAGTTATAAAGGGCAAGTTTTATAACACAACTTAAAAATAGGAAAGGTTATTCACAAAGCCATTATTGGTCCCATTACCTAATTCATGCCTGACGAGAGAGAGAGTGTGTGTGTGGGGGCGGGGGGGGGGGGGGGGTTGGGGGCGTGGAGGTACATGGCCTCGTTTTCATAACAACACATGTAACGTTATAAAAACATATTTAAGTGGCTCTTTTAAAATGTTCTGAGTCAACCTATGGGGCAAGGTAAATGATGAGCAATTTTGTTAACGGGCTCGGAATAATTTATTCTTTATCCCATATTTTATCCGGACCCCTCGTTGACACCTCTCACCCAAGTGACTGTAGCTCCAGCTCCAGCTACCCACCCCCCCCCCTCTCCGCCCATTCGTTAAGCCTGTATATAGGTTTCTTAAAGAAAGGCGTACCATATCTGGTTCCATCAAATCCTTGACAAATGCTACCAGTTCGTCACCTTCAATTGCATCTGACTTGCCCTGAGAAAAGTAAAGGAAATGTTTTCGTTTTTAACTTTTTTTTTTTAAATTGTAGATTGATCATTTTTTTCGTCAGTTATCCCATGCAGTCCACAATTGATCATACAGTTACTGCATTCCACGTAACGGCGAATTCGAACTTGCAAGTGCATTAACTGATTTGTATTCTGCATTTCATTTCGCGAAACTGGTCACACAGTTTATGTTTACATTTCTGGCTCTCATGCAGATACCGGCATCCATCGATTTCGTTTACCAGAGGTGATTTTGTCTCAGGATTTCATAGTCAGCCCAGAAATAGAAATATTGTTAGAGCAAAAAATGTTAGTGAAAGTTATTACAGCGTGGATTAACTTTGTGAAAATAAATGATGAAAAACAAAGTTGAAAATAAGAAAGACAAATTAATTGAACATAAATGAAATTTACACACATAGACGTCGAGGTCAAGATCGAAAACAGGGACATTTTCTCCCATTCTATATTTTTCTTTAGGATCCTATCTGATAATCATGGGAATTCACATATTTTTTATCCAAATATTTTACCGGGCCGGTTTTTATTTTACCCGAGCCGCGTGGCTGATTCCCTGACCCTCCCGTCCCCTCCACCCCTCACCTCCCTCCCACCACCTCATCAGGTCTAGACTTACAGATTTATGATTTTCTGTCTATATAATGATAGTTCTTTGAACTCGTGGGAGGGTTAGGGAGGGGTTAAATTTATAAAACGCTTGACGATTCTGAGAGAAATTGATACGGTTCGGAGGAAAACTGTTCGAGATATCATTTTCTAAAGTGTTTTCATTTGCATAATGACGTCACTGAACAAAATAGATTGCAGAGCAAGCAGATGTCAGTTCTCAAATACCAAAACTATAAACTTATTTATGCAAACACCTGTCATTTGTCAGCGGTTTCTCAGTATTTCAGTCGGCGAATGCGACAATTCAATAACATTTACATGCAATAATTATGCAAATTATAAGCAAAATTGTTGAATAAAAGGCACGAAGGGAGGTCAGTGAACCAAAACCCAGCACGATTATCTTCATGGACAGATAACTTAAAGGTATTACAAATCGCAAAAAAATGGTCTTTTAATATCGGTAAATACTGGTACCACGATGACGTATATATATATATATATATATATTTATATTTATTATATATATTTATATATATATACATATAATTATTTCTTTATTTACATACCTTGTCATAATATTCAAAGACCTTGTTAAAGTGCGCCAGCTTATCTTTGTACGACATATTCTGTAAAAAATAATGAGCAGAGTAAAAAATTATTTGATTAATAATAGGATGACTTTTTGCAGAATTTTAGTCTAGATATGTTATACGGTAGTTCAAAATCAAAGAATATATAGGAGGGCTGGTTATTTATCTTTACAGCTATAGGTTTTAAAAATGTTCACCTTAAAAATATACTTGAAAACTGGGGAATGTTCCTTTAATGCTTCAGAGATGACAACATCGGCTTCAGTCAGCGCAGGCCTAAAAGTTAATGTTATTAAATTCTATTATAAAATTCTAATAACTCAACCCAAACATTTTCTTTTAATTTCATATAAACAAAAGAGCCCATTTGGATCAAATTCAACACCATTTGTTCTTGACACGTTCGTAATGTATTGTGAACGTGTTATTTGACGCCATAAAATTCTCTTGTTTTCTCAATTTCAGTTTTGTCTTGCATCTGAGGAACTGGCCTAATGGTCTGTGTACTAGAAGTAATAGCCTGGTCACTTTAGTTGGCCGTCACTTGTTAATAGGATAATGTTTTAGAAAAACAAAATCTGGTCTGATTAAAGTGTGTTTTATTGGTCTTCAAAAAAATTTACTTTACAAAAAGTTTGTGCCTGTAAATATATGATTCGATTGGTTTTTTGAAAAGCACAAACCGTCGAAGAATTTTCTTTTTTCTCGGAGGTTTGTATTTTCTCGTTTCTCGTGAAGGATGATAAAATTAATCTCGCAGGTAAAATAACAACCCTCCACACATTGTTAACATAGTTGTAAATCCTACAGAAAACAATATGAATTGAATAATGACTAAACACTTTGTCGCTTTCTGCTCCAGCTTGGTAAGTATAAGGGTCATCAGTTTTTCGCCAAATATGCTAGAATTTAGAAAATGGTCACCTATACGATCAAATTTTACAGTCACTCCTATCTACAGTGAGATGTTTAAATGTCAATTCTAAGACTCCGTATTAGGTAAAAGAAAATGTAAAAGAATCAGAGCCTCAAGTAAAGTACTTTTCAGAACTACCAGCAATTTGAGCGTGTTAAAAAAATTTGATCGATACTGTTAACATTTAGCTGGTGACTGAAATGATCAGTGAAGCCTCGTCGATTTGACATTATAGATATGAAGATAAAATTTAACGACAAGGGAGAAACAGAATATAGTTAAGCAGTGCTGAACAACCATTAAGTTGTTTTACCTTGTTATATTGCTTTATTTGTTGACAAGATAACCACGTCAATAATATTATTTCCGTAATCGTAAACACGTTCGAATGAAATTTACGGAACGCCGTTCATACAAAAATACTGACTCGACATACATATCGATTTGGTAATTCCGGGTTTTGTTTCCCTCCCCAAATTAGTCTTGGAAATACACACCTAATGGAAGGGTGCGAAAAGAACAAGCTTTTCTTTTGTCTTTGGTACAAATGGCGTCCCAAAGCAATCATTTATTCAACACACTGTCATTGATTTCAACTCCCATTGAACTTTGATCGAATAATCTGAAACATTTCTCCATTGTTTTGTCTTCAATCAGGGATATACATGTATTTTTGTTTCCTTTTCACACCAAGAACATCTCCTTATATGGGACCCATCTGTCTTGTAAGGAAAGATGTTAACAAATGCACGTCAAATGATCGGCATATGCTCGCCGCTACATATGTCATGTGTTGGACATAAGCAAGTGCAGTGCAATGGCATAACTCTTGCAGGCATATTATTTGTTTGTTATACATTTTAACATTTTTAGTGTTGTTGTCTGCTGAATCTTGGCAGATAATTAGAAACTTCAATATTTCGGTAAATGACTAATACCACGATAACGTGTATAATATTAATATATAAATATAATATATATATTAATACTGTGAAACCTGTTGATATTGAGTAGTTCGCATTTTGCATTTCGCTTCTTTACCAAACCAAATATAACCATAAATGATATTATAATTTGAACAAAGTAAGCCTCCCCATACAAAAAGCGACGTTCGGCGATTAAAGACTAATTTCGTACTAAATGAGTAGATTCGATTATTTTCCTGGGACCAGTCAAGGGTACCATGCCACAACCCAAAATAATTATAATAAGGAAAAACCGTTCAAGAATGAGGATTCCTAAACATTTATTCTGTTCAAAGCTTTGACAAATATAGCACCATTTTGCATCTAAGCCGCCCTATACATAAACAAGAATTTATCTAGACCTATTGCCAGGAGGGCATCCCCTGCACGGGATGACAAAGGAAGTATCCGCACAGGGTGCCATCTATTCTAGGTATACGCCACCGTGTGCAACATATTATATATTGGTATGAACTAGTCTATTGTGCTATCGCCTTGGCTAATATTATTTCTATCAGGAATTCGCCCCGTGTTTAACACTATACACTATAAAACTAACTCGCTGCATAATGTGTGCGAGAGGTGGGCGATATAGCTTTCATATTAAAAGTTAACACTCCTGCTTGACGAGTAATCTTAACACATTTCTGGTCGTTTAAAAGCATTTGACTGATTAGGTTTGCGCACCAGGCCTACTTCGCCTCGGGATGAAACTTATAATCAATCTCTTCTATAGGTTGATTTGCCAATGGTTGGGAGTTGTTGTCAGCCGAAAGGTGGATATACTTGTCGATACAAACTTCGTTTTCTCGTAGTGAATTCCTGACAGATTATAGACAATATGTGAACTAAAGAAAAGGAAAGCTAAATTTGCTCTTCTCTGAATATTTATGTCAACGTCTCCCACGCAAAATCAATACGATTGTGATTATTGTTGTCTTTTGAAAATTTCGCAGTTGTAAAGATTTTGTCAGAGTTAGATCTTTAAAGAAGAAAAAAAAATATATATGCTGTTATTTCCCTACACTGTCAGTTATTGATCACAGGCAGCATCTGTTGTGACAGATTCGGGATAATAATCTTCTGACATTTGCAGAGCTATGCGATAAAAACTTTAAAATAAAAAAACCTTGCCCATGTGAACAAGGCGCTTTTAGTACCTATATAGGTTCTAAACCAGTCAACATTGAAGTCCCGCCTCCTCCCCATCCTCCTACGGGAAACAAAGAAATGCTGACGGTCTCCAAGACAGGGAATAACAACATATACTTCAGTCCCACCATGCATAGTTGAACCTGGAATCAGGAAATTGCCGGTTTTCTCGCCCGAGATGGCACTTTCAGTATCGAGTCTTGAGTTAAATAAGGGAAAGTTCATACGTTTACCCCCCCCCCCCCCCCTTCAGAGCTTTCAAAGACCCCATTTTAGTCACGGACCTACTGCGTACTATTTTGCTCTCAAGGATCACCAAAAGTATTCCAAGGAACCCGTAGGTGTACAAAAAGGTGAGAAAGATGGCCATACTATATACCTCACCGTTTACATATATATATATATATATATATATATATATATATATATATATATATATATTAGCATCCTGTTTGATCTCTAGAGTAAGGCAAAATATGTCACCAAAAACAGAACTAGTATTGTTCGATACAGGTGACAAACGCCTACAGTGGAATTACGACCTTCCTTACCGGTTTCGAACCTCTGGACATACATAGCCTAGTGGTTAGGGTGTCCGCGTACAGAGCGGAAGGCCCGTGGTTCGAATCCCGGTGGAGGCTGAAAGTTTTTTCACTGTTCTTGATTTTCCAACTCATTACGATTTTCATATATATATATATATATATATATATATATATATTCCAACGGGGTGGGGGTTGGGGGTTGGGTGGGGGAGAGGAGAGGAGAGGGAGGGTAATTGGACAGAATTATATATCGACTATGTGTAATATGCTTGTCAGTGACGATATACCGGGATGATGACAAACATAATGGCAAGCGTTATACCTTAATCTTTCCTTTGGCTGTCAAATTCCACCTTCCTTGGAAATTATTTCTCGGCGAATTTTTTGCGCAATTTTATCTTTCACCATTATTTTGTGATGACAAATTACGGTTTATGTTAATAAACTGTATATGGCCACGAGGATAGCATCAAATCATGCATATCGAAAATCATAGTCAACACAAATCCTAAAAGATGTTTGACATTAATGGAGAAGCGTAACTACTTGCTCGAAACAATGATCACGTTTACCTTAAACAAAGGAATATTGATTGTCAATAGCAATAAAATACCAAAATTGCTGTAAGGCTTTTACATTTGATAAGTGGTTTATTTATTTATTTATCTTTGATGGTGATGTGGGGAAGACTTTGATTTGTGTTTTTTTTTTTTGCTCTTTAGATCGGCATCCCTGATTACCGTTGTTATGCTTGCGCTCATATTTAGAAGAAAAAAAAAACAATTGAAGGTTATATGCAAAGTAAAAATAAGCATAAGTAAAAAACAAAAGGCTAGACAGATAAAATGATTTATTTTTCCCAATTCAGACAACTCAGAGGATATTGTTTTCGTAAAACGTCTCTGATTTTTTCCCGTCTCTTCTATAATTTAATTCCTCCTGTCATTTCTGAGCGTTCTCGGTTCGTAGGAATAATTTCATAGGAAACATCCACCGGGGAAATGTGACGGTAAAATGAGAAAGGAATTCAGAGATCAGTGAAAAATGGGCTTAAAGATAACCAGTCAAAACATTCCTACCTTTGCATTTATTTGAAACTGTGTCAAGAAATTATCTTCTTCTTTTAAATCAAGCAATCTAAAGAAAATAAAAGAAGAAGTTCAAACAAGTTATTATTTATGATAACGATATATTTCCAAAGAAGAAAGAAAGAAAAAGAAACCATTAATTGTCATGTATATATATGCGTATGTAATGTGTGTACGCCAGACGGCAAAGAAGTGTTGGGGAGTGAGTACATTTTGTAAGGCATTCAACCCCCCCCCCCCCCACAAGCCCTATCCAGCGTGGATTTACCAATGGACCTGTATCTCTGTTAACTCTTAATGTCACCTCGATGAGTTGCGTCTTTGTCCAAATTTAGTTCAGTTCAGATCCAGTTGCAACTAATATATACGCTTAAAGTGATCTGTGCCACATCTTCCCAAATACATCTCCCTGTGTGCACATGGATACAACCCAACGGTGTCTTTCTTACTATGAAAAGAAGTAAATATTAATTCGTGGGAGTATTACCCAAAAGTGTGAAAATCACGGAGGGAAACCCTCTGAGAATTGCAATAAAAAAATAAATAAAAAAAATCGTAATATGAGCATTTGTTGCCTAAAATATTAATTTCGAAAAAATCGTTCCCAAAATGGGGTTGAATTTTGGAAATAAGACTTCGTTTCCTTCGGTACCGCGAGTTTGTGTGGGTGGTATCAGATTTATGTTATTTACTTACGTATGTGCAAATACACTCACCGTGCCATTTCTTTAAGTCCCAACCGGCCGTCCTTGTTCTTGTCAAAGATTGTAATCTGAAAGGAAGAGAAAATAAAGAGAAATGATTTTTTTTATATATATATGAACATCGTAACCTAACAAGATATTTCAATCTTGCAAAGATTGCATGTTGTTTTACCACATGTTAACCTTTAGAGTTGCTCCAAAAGTTTAAGCCGAAATAACGGTTACTGAAACTTGATACGTCATACATGCTAGAAACATGACACTATTAGAGGTTGTTTAATCATGCATTAAACGTTACCAGCGTTTATATTGAGCTACTACGGTATCGGAGGAAGGAGGTCCTTCAGTTTGAATAATTATCTTCATAATGTTATGACAATATCTAGTTAAATAACCTTTAACAACATAAAAATCAGGCTACTCCAGAGTTATAAACTCTTCAACTAGTAAAGAAATGCTGCAAGTGATCATAAAGAAACGTGACCTTGTTTTTGAATATGACTCATAATGGACAAATAAGGAGTATTGTTTTAGGAAATATATATAATTTTCGGTCCCCTTTTGACCTTTGTCAGCAATACTGTGGAATGAAAAGTAAACTATGTAACACAATTAAAGTATACGCTATAGATAAGTGTAAGTGGAATTGATGGAAATAGAACCATATAATGTGTGTATATGTGTGTGTGTATTGCATGTATATATATATATATATATATATATATATATATATATATATATATATATATAAATACACGACGATATGTTGCAGGGTAGTGATTTAAATTATTTAGTTGAGTTGATCTCAAAATGACGTCACAATCGCATTTGGAGATCAACGCCAACGAACAAACGAACCAACCAACGAACGAACGGACATATTAATGAAAAGGAAAGATAAATTAATTGTTCTCAATAGAAAGTGATGACATCGATTTTATCACCGTTAAGGGAAAACCCTTGCTGTGGAGGGGGAAAAAACGCTTTTTTTTTAAACTTTTATTTCAGGACTATATATTTATCCGGCGCTTGTGTAATTAGTTGGAAACAATTTTGATACATTGCTTCCTTATCGTGAACGAAATAGATCCGTATATATATATATATATATATATATATATATATATATATATATATATATATATATATGTATATATATATATATATATATATATATATATATAGTCTACATGCACTTACCAATCCATTGCAGTAGTCTTGTAGCTTTTGATCGGGAATGTTGCTTGATCCTTTCTTTGCTAGGAGATCGCTAATGAAATCCTGTCGATGTAAGGAAAGTAAATCACTGAAATTTTATCGATTATAACGTTAGCGATGTATGATGTTGTCATGCAGTAGTTAGGCTTACGAATATTTTACCCCTCCCTCGTTGATATTGTTCTAACCCCAGGGGAACATCAAGTGTGGTAAGCCGAGTTGTAATGTATATCATCACATGATTACAGACCCAACCATCAAACCCCCTCACCCCCCCCCCCAAAAAAAAAGAAACATACACATCATAAACACTATTTACACTTATATCATACAAGACAAAATTTTCAGTGAGTTACTTTAATAGATTAAATATTATCGTCAGAGTTCCGACATTTAGCAAGAGCCTTTCATATTATAAACACTACCAAAAGTCTACATCATTTAATTTTTTTTCTTTCGCTTTTAAATACCAAGGTCTGTGATTGAATAGCATGCCCTCAAAAATTTAGCGAATTGTCATAGCTTGAAGGTATTTTATTTACAGGCTCAGGATTTATACTGGCGTCAAAGATTAACTCTAAGCCAAAAAATCTCCTTGACGAATAATTTTTAAGCTCCTTCATTTCAACCTGCTTCTTTATTTTAATTCTCGACTGCCCGCTAGTGACGATGACTTAACCACTTAACTATACTCCAAGCAATTTACCTTCTTATACTTGACCGAAGCTTTTAAGTGCTTTGAGACTTAAGACAAATTCTCGTAGCAAAATACAGCATGGCGTGTCTATATACATTTTAAAACAAGTTTTCTGCAAAATGTTGACATATTTTCAAACTGGTGACAGAAACATCTAAGAATTTGCTGTTTAAAAGATGTAATTGCGTGGGCGAAATGAGTCGCTGATTTTTAATAAGAGAGAGAGATAGAGATAAAAGTACATATCTTCATCAAAATGGGTGGCGATGACGATAAGAGCCTTGTCCATATTGTGACATTCAAAGCGTAATGTTGGCCTCCCTTCATAAACACGGAACTCATGGTTACAGCGAGGAAAGCATTGATTTTTCGTAAAAGGTAAAAACTTGAGGCATATGTGGGTCATGCGTGGTACAGTTGAACTGCGTTACATACAAGGATTGCGTAGAATAAATTACACACCTATAGATAGGCCTAAGACCAAAACAAAACTAGAGAGAGATAGAAGGTGATTTTGAAGTGTGCTCCTATGCAGAAATTTCAAGCCAGTTGGGACAATTTCCTAATGCTAATATACCACTCTAAGCTGTCCGCCTATATCATGCTTCAAAGCTGGTACTGGCAGTACAAACAGTTCCAAACCTTTATCAGATAGAAACATGATATTCATATTGCTCCTGCTGACACTACGAGTGCTCTGAAGCGGGACATGATAGTACAGTATAGAATAATGTGTGGGTGGAAAGTTCCCACGAAAACTGAGGCACACCGAAATGAAAGACAAATTTTTCGACATAGAATCAAAGTTACCTTAAGTTCGCCTTTGCCAATATATCCACTGCGGTCTGTGTCGTATTTTCTCCAGAGCTGTTAGAATTAATGAGAGAGAATGATCATACAAATCATTAAATACAAAATAGAAAAATACTCAATAAATAGAGATACATACACACGCTAACAGCTCCACATTGCTTCCGCTGTAAATATATTGCAGGCATACTGCATAGTCATAATAGGTCATATTGTAACTGAAAGTGCTGTAGACAGAGGTGCCGGGGTTGGGGAGGGGTAGCGGGAGGTTGAGTGAGAGGGGAAAATGCCCTTCCGTTGAAATATTTCAGTGACAAAACGGGGAAGGCAAACAAGAGGAAATAATCTTGATATATATGATACTGGGTATAGACTGCTGTTTTTTTATAGACTTCTATCCAAATGTGGAAGTTAGTTTCGTTTTCCCGTCACACCACGAAGGCTGACTACGCGCCTGACTGCTGACTGCAGTGCATCAATGTATGCCATCAAGACCCCTTAAATCCCACTGAAAGTACGAGGCTTTTAAACATAATTACCAACCTTGCCGTATTTTTGTATTTCAAATTTCCCCATTTTGTAAACGAGAAATGACTAATTCATGTATCATACGTTACCGTATACCCGAACGAGTACGTAATATAGCTTAATGATTTACACATCCAGTGGCTAATGAGCAGAGTGTTTGTGTGAGTATAATGTTAGTTATGAAACACAGATTCACTAGCTTGTATTTAAATACATTGATATGACCTAAATATATCCATGTTTTCATCGACAGGAATTTGTCGGAACAGTGATTGTTGATTTTTGCTACTGTTATAGTTTAGTGACTACTGTTACATTATGTTTAAAAAAATTGTCACCCGTTTTCAGTAATTCCATTCATTTTCTAGAATTGTGATAACACATTCTCCTAAATATTCTCTACAAACGTTGTCTAATCTCTACGACAGGTTGACAGAAGTATGTTACATTAATGAGAATCCTTTGCACATTGCAGGTAATGTCGACAACGGGTGTAGTATTTACATATATAAGGCCTGAATGGCGTTCCATAAAGCCCACCCTAAGAACCTACCAGTACCTGGGGCGAACCATATGAACCACTCGTCCATAATACTCGGTGATCATGAATGAGCCTGTACAAATGTACACGGAGCTGTCTATAGTATGGATTTCATCCAGGCTATTTATATCACCTCATGTATAGTTTAATTTCTTCTTTTTTGATTCTTTCCCAGACGACGACGGAACAAAGAATATATGGCGAGATATGGTATATATATATATATATATATATATATATATATATATATATATATATATATATACCATATCTCTCTCACTATATATATATATATATATATATATATATATATATATATATATATATATATATATATATATATATATATATATATATATATATATATATATATATATATATATATATATATATATATATATATATATATATATATATATATATATATATATATATATATATATATATAGGCCTATATTTAAAACTGCTACTCTGCATGTATAGGCTGTTTCCAGAGAGAATGAGAGTGAGAGAGAGATAGGGACATTTACTTCACTATAAATATAACCAAAGCACGGTTTAAGACATTAGAGTTAAACTACTCCCATCACAAAATCTTGTAATTGATCACATCGGTCGTCTTATGAATCTGAAAAGCTGTCTCCCGTGACCATCGTTCACCTTCCTTGGTCATCAAATTGTTGGTAAAAGAATCTTTGATTCTATCCTGACAAGCCTCTTTCTACCTGACTTCACGCCTTACGAGTATGGGAGGACATGAAACATGATCAAATTCCAATATATGCTCGTAATATAGTGTATATAAATTAAAAATTGTCACTTCAGACAGAGTGGATATATTTCAGTCCGACGTAAATATTCTCTCTTTGCGTGCTTCATATTGATCTTGCCAAGAAAAGGGGGTGACATACTGTAGAATTTCAAACATTTTTTTTTACAAAAAATATGTTACTTTCTTTGGCAACCAAATTCTTGAATTTAGTAGGCACATAATTGGATCACGACTATAGCTGAATATAAGACACTGTTATAATTGGCAAGATATCATCATTAAATATTTTATCAAAATAATGTGTTCTCTGTATAAGATACGTTTTAATATCAATATAAACGAGAGATGTTTAGCTCATCTTTTAATAGGTGTTTTAAGCTATTTGGCCAGGGGCGTCGAGAGTTAGACGGGGCCCATGGGACAGTTACGCGTCACCAATACCCCTTTTAGGTACTTTAACGAGCGTACAAAAACTTTTCTTGCAGAAGGGGAGGAAGCGCTGACTTGAATTTTTTTAATAAATGTATTCCTTTTCCCGTATTCCTTGTGTACCCTATATTACCCCGGGCCCCAGGAGCTGAACCCTCTCAACGACCGCCTTTGGTAACGCCTATTTTAACAGAGTTCAACAGAGTTCAATCAACTATCGCTATTGGACACTGATCAATAAATGTCTTTTATTGAACCTTATTTTTGTCTGTCTCTTTCAGCTGTTTATAAGCAGTCACAAGTCATGCGGTATTTTCAATATATCGAGACTGTGCGGTGTTGATGGCAGCTTCAACAGTTAGGTGTTTTGATTGCAATCAGCGTATTAGTTTACTTTTGACAGAAATAAATTTAGCAGATTACAAATGATCTACATATCTTCTGTTGGGTCATGGACTTTAAACCGAAGTATTGTTACCGTGAACGATGTAAGACATTGCAATGATGTATGTTACTTTTCCAACAACGGCATGCATGATTAAGAATTTAAAATCTAAAATCTAAAACCTAAATATATATATATATATATATATATATATATATATATATATATATATATATATATATATATATATATATATATATATATATATATATATATATATATATATATACATGTAATCTTTCCTATAATGATATACCGTATACTAACAATACTGATATATACATACAATGGCATCAGACTATACATACAGAGGGACGGTATTGTTTTATTTCAAAGGAACATATTTAAGACAAGGATATTGTGCTATTTATCAAGTCATGAATATTCATGAATCACGCATTTATACAGCCTCGTATAGTATTAACACCTGTCTTGTAAAAGTACATTATTGATAACACTTCACAATTGTAATGACATGTCATTAGATTGTACACTAATTAGTCTCTACGTCGTTGAAAATGTAAAACAGGGAAATGTAAAACATTTAGGTGTTGCCTGCGTGACAACATGATCCAACAGTCCATGTTGAAGACATCGACTAAAAGGTACACTTTGGGAAATTGTAACGTTCACGCGGTCTTTGCGTTTAGGTGGGTGTGCTTTTACTTTCAACATCACTCAAACAATTTCTGAAAAGGTGTTGTTCGCAAATGTCTTGGTAGAAGCAAAAAACAGAACATCGCGACAATATCAACTACATGTATCATTAACGTGTCCTTATAACATTTTAAATGAAAACAAAACGAGAGAGTGATAAGGGGACCTTCCTTTAAATTCCAATCATCTGAAAGAAATTGCGTGAGACGATTATATGTCTTCAGTGAGCAAATGTATGGTGCCTCACTATAGCCATGGAGTCATGTATGGTTCATGTATGGTTCGTGCATGGTTCGTGTATGGTTCGTGTATGGTTCATGTATGGTTCATGTATGGTTCGTGCATGGTTCGTGTATGGTTCGTGTATGGTTCATGTATGGTTCATGTATGGTTCGTGTATGGTTCGTGTATGGTTCATGTATGGTTCATGTATGGTTCGTGTATGGTTCGTGTATGGTTCGTGTATGGTTCATGTATGGTTCGTGTATGGTTCGTGTATGGTTCGTGTATGGTTCATGTATGGTTCATGTATGGTTCATGCATCGTTCATGTATGGTTCATGTATGGTTCGTGAATGGTTCAGGTATGGGTTCTTACGATAGTCCTAGAGGTACACTAATGTAAATCTAACTTATATGTATAACAGCAATGTGTTATTCATTATCTTGTTGTTTTGGCCGAGTTAGCGGAATACCTACCGTATAGGTAAAGGCTTTACGCATTCATGAGCAAATGCCGTACACATTTTACTTAATTTTTTTGAGAGGTATAGAGGTTTACGGCCCGGGGCAAGGAGAAGAGATGGTTGCCCCCCCCCCCCACCTTCTTTAACCTCACACTATAAAGCTTCAAGTGATTTTGCTTTTAATCCTAAATATAAGCCTAAATTTCTAGTCTAAATATGCCTCAGACATCAATAAAATTTCAATTTTTTACAGTATGATTGCTATAAGAAATAACAGTACAACGTGTGTAACTGAAAACAGCGTAGGCCTACATAATTAATAGTATACACACTGCGTACATGTAGTGCATGATAGCTGCCAAAGTATTCTATAGGCCCAGAGCCAGGATTTCTGAATAGTAAGTTGACTATATATCTTCGATGTTAATATCGTGAAGCTACCGCCTAATTACTGCTATGAATCATAGCAAATAATATAACAGATTTTATATGGCTTTCATATATACTCGTATTTATATACTTAATATACTATATATATATATATATATATATATATATATATATATATATATACTATAGTTTCGTACGATACCGTACCTGTACCAAAGCAAAACTATACACTGGCAGAATTGGGAAAAGGTGGGGGTGGGGGTGAAGGGGTGGGGATGAAAGGGGTGGGGGATTAGGGGTTGGGTGAAAGGCCTGTTATTCTGCATACTTGTTATATTTCCCTTCTCTCACCTCCATCAGATCCACACTAGACTCCAGCTTCTCCTTTCTTCTAAAGAGCAAAATAAAGTTCTCGTCAGTCGGAAGTATATTTGCCAGCTGTGTAGAAGGAGAAGGCAATTTTTAAAGGTTACGTAATAACTCTCTCAGACTTAAATAGAATGAATGTTCAGCCGAAGTAAAATTGATTTAATGTACAAAGAAAAAGGTCCACTTATCAGGTACTGTCATTATGATGTGATATTAATAACTATATATAAAACTGCTTTTCCACTTGGTAAAGGTTAAATTGGTACCTTTTGGTATACTATAGACGTTTCATAACAATATTGTTTATTATAGAATGACCGGTCAAACCAGGCTTTATTTCAAATGAAAAAGGAAAAAGAAGGGAAAAAAAAGTATAACATTTGGAAAGCTTTCTGTCTCTCTGTTGGCACGTGACTAACAAGCATAAATCTCAGGGGAAGGAAATGTGTGAAAGTTTGTTTAGCTGTAGGCAAAAGACGTGAGAGACAAATCGGACCCGGTGGAAAGCGTCGACGTCACCGAGCTTCCTCCTACATGCATTGATTTAGGATGAACATTAACTACAACATTAAGTACATTAATGTTCATGGCACGTTTTCATGGGGCCACTCGGCCGGACCAGATGGCCAAAGAAATAAGAATAAAAGAGGCTGTCTTTAAACTTCTTTTTTTTTAAATCTATGTTTTGACAACTTAAAAAACGAAATGCAACTTTTTAATCGAAATTGAGATTGAAATTATGTAAATCAATATTTCAGACTACAAAATATTACCCTTTCATAATCAAACACAGTAAATTGCAAATAATTAAAAAAAAATACATGATTTAAATTTTGATTTCATTTTAGTTCAATACAATTCATACATTTTTTTTTTATAGTTTTGCCAGTGCTAACCTGCGGCCTATAATGTTTTATGCAGGTTCCATACAGTTCTTAAACATCATTAAGGATTTTTATATATATATATATATTTATAGATATCGTCATGAAATATTCCAATATTTTATATATACAAGTCCTTTTTTTATCCCACTAATATCTATCAGCTCTGATGAAAATCATTTTTAGAATGATTATTTTGTGTCAACTTCAGCATATATTTTTCCTTGTAAATGATTAATGTGTCTCTCATTACTCGTGATATTCTTTTGCTTTAATTTTCTATTCATAAAGTACATTGAAAAGTTCAAATTTTTGTTCGTTCAACCAAAAGACACCCCCCCCCAATTTTTTATATATATATATATATATATATATATATATATATATATATAGAAAAATCAGTCATATAAGAGTTAATATTCTAATTATATCTGATTAATAGAGGAATAGAGTTTAAGTTGATTTTCCTTTTTCTTCCGTCGATCGACAGACTGCGTAATGTAATAGATATCACCCAGGGGGGAAATTCAATCTAACGAATCGGTTGACGACTTTTAAAATTGTTATAATGGCACTGACGGACCAGTCAAAACACAGACGTGTCGTGTATGCTTCTAAAATAATGAAACTGAGACCAAAGAACGATGCAAAAATCTCTGTCGAAAAGTAATTTTTTTCCCTTCAACGGATGATTCGCATCAGTCAAAGTCATTGGAACACACATCGGTACACTGGTTAGTATCTTAATGGTACAGGGGAAGAAGCTGAGGCCACTTCCCCTACCCCCACGCCCCACGCCCCCGCCCCCCGCCCCGCGCCCCCACGCCCCACGCCCCTACCCCCAACCCTGAGACCCCCTCTCACATTTTCAACTAGGGATGCAGTTGATGGTTTGATCTGAAAAGGCAAACTCATCATTGAAAGTTTAACTTTATACAGTTTAATATATATTTGGAGATAAAATGGCCACAATTTTTTAATGTCTCATCAAGGACTGGCATAATTGTACATTATAACAACTGTAGAACCCACACTATTGCCAGTGGCGTAGCTAGGATTTTTTGAGTGGGGGGGCCATGGGGGGGCTGTTCTTTCTAGTGGGGGGGGCCGGAGGTTACTATCTAAGCGGAGCGCCACCATGGTTGGCGCGGAGCGTACAGAGAAAATTTGAGATTTCAGCACCCCCCAGATCGCAGGAGATGGCACCTGTGAGGCAAAATAGCAACCAAAAAGATGTGCAACTTTGGTGACAGAAATGCAAAAAAAAATTTTTCTCTTTCATGCTGACTGGCCTTGCCAACTCAACCAGACTTTTAACTTGAGGGAAGTTGGCATCATTTGCAGGAATTTCAGAATTCCCAATATTTTATATCTCTACCAGTGGTGGAAAATCCTGTTTCGACAGTTTCGTGGCCATAAAAAAGTTGTTTTGTGGAATATTCAATGACATATATTCATTTGACTCGAGGCAATATATGAATACCTGCAGGGGGCGGCGATCTGTTTCAAATATTGGGGGGGGGGGACATCTGCTTGGATGCAGGCGAATTACTGTCAAAGCGGAGCGCCACCATTGGTTGGCGCGCAGCGTACAAGAAAATTTCTGGTTTTGATAGCCCCCCAGATGACCGGAAATGGCACTTCTCGGGCTTGAAAATGACCAACCAGATGTACACTTTTGCCTGAGAACCAAGTTTTTCCTAATAGTTTTTTTTTTCATTCATAACCTTTTGTCAAGATTGTCACCAGTCACACATCATGTTCGACCTCATTGCATTTGTAGGTAATTCTACGTAACGCCCCACAATACCCGTCAGCCCCACTTTTCAAGGTTTTAAGCCCATTATTTGTTCAGAATTTGAATAATAAATTCACTTCAAAACATACCCATAATGTTGCACTAAATTTCATCTATGGACAACCAATATAGAAAACCCCCCTCAACCACTAACAGACCGGTCAAAATTGCACGAGTATAGAGGGAAGTATACTATGATGAAGAATGTTGGTCAAGGAATTTTCGAAATTTCAGACACAGTTAAATTATTGGTGTACAAATATTAAAACCTCTTATAACGGCTACTATAAAACTTCGATATCATAGAAAATACCAAAAAAATATGCTCGAGGGGGAGGGCGGTCTCCACCCCTTCACCCCCCCCCCCTCCCTTGGCTACGCACCTGCGGTTAGAAATCTTGTAGGAAACAGGCCAAATGGAAACCCAGTGAACCCATATCGATGTGGATCCTATGTATGATTGTACGTACTTACACTCATACACAAGATGCAAACCAACTTTCATTACGGATGCGGTCCGTCTAGCTATTCATTTCGAGAAAAAAAAGTAAAAACTACTTTCGGTCATATATAGTAACAAATTGTGACACGGTTAGACAGGCGCTTTGCGAGGAATTTGCCAAGGGAGGGGCAAAGCTTGTACCCAGACTTTCTAAGCGTAGCGCCACCATAAGTTGGCGCGAAGCGCAAAAGAAAATTTTGGCCGAAAATGTCTCCCAGATCGCTGGAAATGGCACTTCCCAGGCCTTGTAAGTTGCATCTAAGCATTTTCTATTTTGAAATTACTAGCGATATCATAAAAAAATACAAAACATGCTTAAAAAAAAACTATGCCACCAAATATTGGGGGGATATAAGATACTATATCCCCCCACCTAAGATATTGGGGGGACATGTCCCCCCGTCCCCCCCCCCCCCCCCCCATGATCGCCGCCCATGAATACCTGATACCTCGGCTCAGTACAAACGGAGCCAATCTTTTGATAGATTGTTGCGCTAGGTGGAAGCACTGAACATATTTTCAGCAGATATCGCTATCACGCAGCACAACAAGGTTCGTGGTGTATGGTCGCAATCGTCGCATCGACCATTGCCATGCCATGCTGTGTGACCATTCTCATGATTTCTACAGATATTGTATTATTCTTATTCTGCCAGATGCAGACGAGAAAATTGTGTAACTCTATTTCCCAAATTATTGAACAAAAAGTATTAGCGAATCGCACTGATGAGTGTTTTTTTTTTACCCCATTCCCAGTGGGGGGGCCAGTGGGGGGGCCAGCCGATTTCATGGGGGGCCTCGGCCCCCCCAGGCCCCCCCGTAGCTACGCCACTGACTATTGCACATTTAATACACATTTTACACGTCTTTATGGGGCTTATTAGAAACACAGAATTCTTATATTAATACGTTTGAAAATGGCAAATAAACAGCTCTGCATGTTTGGACAGAAGGTTATTCGTTATTTTGAAGAGCGATTCATTTAAATTTAAATGAGTAACTATATATGACAAAAACATGTCGGCGAAACGTTCGAACCAACAATCACGGTCATTGCTATAAACTCATACACTGGTCTGCTTGTCACTTTGAGCGTATAGGCTATAGAAAAGATTTGTTAGAGTAAACATGTCGGTATAAATGTTAACGTGAATTTGTGGCTTATATACGTGTTCTTCATTTCATTCGATTCCGAAATTCCTATACCCCCCCCCATTAGATCTAGACAGTGCGTATGTTATAAATGGCTCTGAAAGTCTGAATCAAAATCTATCCATTTCCACACAAAATTGTGTATATGCATCAACGCACAACTAAGTGCATGCCTTATTTATGCAGCTGTACATATATATACATATAACCACACCAAAAACGTTACAACAGGCAAGCGTACACAAGCTTGTTTGAATCATCTGAAGCAGCGGAATCTTTGAAGTATATAATGTAATTAAACAAAACGTATAAAGAACCACCGTCAACGTTGAGCTAACACCGGTGGCGTGCGTAATATTTCAATGGTGAGGGGGAGGGGGAGAGGGGGTGGGGGTTGATTTCAAATTCCCTCGACCATGATTAAGGTAGGATCATAAAGATTTATGGTAGGGCCATGTAGGGAGCTTGCGGGTCCTGCCCCCCCCCCAACCCACACCAAACATATTAGGTACTTATTGAGCGTCAAATGGTGCATTTTGAGACAAATAAAGGCTATATAAGTAGCTCTAAACCTAAGGTTGTGCTAATAAGTACTTTGTGTGAGGTTGGAGAAATAGAGAGAGGGAGAGAGGGGCCCCCATTCGGGTGGGGGAGGGGGGAGGAGAGAGTGTACAGCTTATGTACAAAGTGCCCCATTTCCCCCGACTCACGACGGGAGGGGCGAAAGGCCCCCCCCCCCCTGTGCACGCCACTGGATATCACTAAGGGGTTAATCAACGGTCTAGCGTGCGTTACTCACAGGATTAATGCACGATCGGGGGATAATGCAAGCGATGCACGAGGGCGGAGCCCGAGTGCATCCAGCGATAGCATTAACACCCGGAGTGCATTAATCATGTGAGTAACGCACGCTAGACCGTTGATTAGCCCCGTTCATTCATACACTACCATTTGTGTGGGGGAAAATCATAAAACAAAACATTTTTGGTTACATATAACCAAAGATTTATTAAAGTGATGCCCCGTAATTTTACCGTGCGTTACTCACAGGATTAACCACGGTCAGCTGACCTGAATGGACCAATAGGATTTAGGAATCTTTACTAAGTATGAATGAATGATAGATTAATCAAACTATGTTCATTTAAAGCCAGCTTTTGTAGTTTTATAGATCTTTCGATGTTATCCGAAACTATGACCCTAGAACAATTTATTCCATTAGTTTGATTAGTCAGGATTTCATTTCAAATTGCTAATTGTAAAATTCGAAAAGTCGAAAAGTTTGGAAATTTCCACTCTGTTCAGTACATGTGGTGAATACTGTAATACTCTTTGAAACAATGTTTGGCATTGGGTCGCGAAATATGGATCATACAAGAATGAAAACATAAATTATTTGCACATTAATATTAATTTGAAGGAAATTTCCAGGAAGGGAATAATTTGATCAATTGCGATCATTTTAGAGGATTTAGTTTAAAATTGTCACTTAAACGCAGAGATCTCCGTTAATTAAAGGGTCATTAGTTTTGGTCCCCAAATGTTTTAGCAGGATAATAATTGGCTAGAAGTCTCCAAAGTAGTACTTTCTTGACGATCCTGGTCCTCAAAGCAATTCTCATAAATTTTTCGAGTATTAATATTGAAAAATTTTTCCGTGTGGGTCACTACTGTAAGAGTGCACGCGGACAGTAAAATGTTTCTTGACGTTTTGAGCATGGGTGACCATTTTCTGACCGTTTAGCCTATCTAGAGGCAATACTGCTGACCTTAAGGACACTATAATCAACTCTCTGCTACGAGAAAACGTTATCTTCTATTGGATATCATACTCTCCCATATTTCATGATGTAAAATATATATTTAATCAACATCACACTACTGATAATATAATGCACGATTTCGTTGCTCTTTTCGTATATGACGTCACTTTGAGCATGCGCATATATGGACCGGAATGCTATCAATCACATCACGATGTTTGCGCTTTTTTTTATTACCATCCACGGTCCACAAATTTCCATTTCTGAACCATGTATGTGATCCTGCCAGGATCCAAAATGTCAGGCTATTAACTTTTTTTTATACATTTATCTACACAAGACCTAAGTTTTAGTAAATATGCAGTTTGGTAAATACCTCCCACGATATATCACCCCCCGCCCTCTACCTCCCTCCCCCTCCCCCTCTTTCTTGTTTTGATTTTTGTCTATGTTTAATTACACGAATACAAGCTATAAATATACCGACCTCATTTAAAAGGCTTGCTAACCAACATGATTGTTATGTCTTGTTTTCATTCTTGTCCTGGCTTGATGACCTGTCCGAAATCCTTCCGCTATCCTTAAATGGAGTAATGAGATTTAAACTGTCCCTAAGGTCAGTTAAGAGAATTAATGAAGAAGAATTGAACGCGACTAGGTCAGAAGAGAGGAAACAGCGCGTCCCTGGAGACAATATTAAGACACAAATCGTGTGACAAATTTCTGATCAATATACGTTAATGATATATACGTATATAGAGTATAGTTGTGTATCTTTTGGTTTCAAATCTTTTCACTTTTTTGATGGTTCATCTCAAACCGACGAATATGCTCTGTGTTGAAACTTAACATTAAGTAAGTATAAGTTCATTAAATCAGCTTCAAACGGTTTTGATTACTCTAAGCGCGTGCGTAGAGTTGTGGCGATTCTTGCATGATAAATCAAAGTAGTAAAAAGAGAAGTACCCCACACCTTTCCTCATTCCTGTAAAACATATTCAACCGTTTAATTAAGAAAGTTAACTGGTTAAATTGATTGAAGTTATTCCTTCTTAATTGTTACCCGACTATCGGTTTCTTTAGATGTTAAACTGGTTGTGTCTTTGGACCGCTAACCGGTTATTGAAAACCCGAAAAAGTTTTCCTGACCCTCTATCTTCTTTTTTTTTGGCGGACGTCCATGGTACTTGATATTAATCATACAAAGACAACAAATGAATATTAATTAGATAAATGAGTTATTGACAGGATCAACATATAACACTGTCCAGACATATGTTTTGCATTTTATTAGTCTTATTTGCATACCTCAAAAGCTAATCTGAATAAAGAAAATAATATTTTAGAACTTCTTTATTTGTATATATCAACTACGCTTAATTCCCCGCATATAGTGAAAGTATAGATTTTGGTGTTGAATGAAATAAATCAAAAACTTACAGAACAAAAGTCATTACAATATTTTGCTGTCTTTATCTGTCCTGATATTAGACATCGCGAACACTACGTCACAACGATCCGTTTTTGATGTTTATCCGCCTGTTCTGGTTCTGAATCACGTAACCTGAGACAGGCATGACTGAGTATAATGTCGCTTCGGAGTCTATATATGAGACTAGAATTGATAAAACTCTTCAGACAACACTTCAGGAACGATGGAGGACTGGAGAATGCTCCTGTGTATGTGTATGGGAAGGTTGTGGACGTTATTTGTGCTACTTGTTTTGGTTTAGGTCCTTAGGCAGAGTGAACGACTTTCCGGGAATTAAAAAAAAATTCACACCGGCCTCTCTATATCTTTCGATGGTAAAGGGGACGTCAAGTTTCATTGAATGTTGAACATAATTCTTTAGATCTTTGATAAACAGTATTTCTGTTATATCAATTCAAGATGGCGGACGTAGCCTTATACATCCAAACTATTGAAAATAAATAAGATTTGTTTTTTAATAACAAACAAAATTACTAGCTACGTGACGTCACTTTCTCATAACGCGATTGGCTTGTTTCAGGCTTACGAATTTACATATGTATATTCACTTTCGAGAATTGCGTGGTCTACTGTCATAGACATTATATGCAGGTGCCTATTGGTGCCATTTCCCTCGGTATACAAATAATTTTCACACGCCTTAAACTTGTGAAATATACTTAATAAACCAATTTTGTCTACCTTAGGCGATGCAGTTCCATTGCATTAAAAATAAAATGGTTCAATCTATAATTTTTACCTATGTCTTGACGTTGTGTCCTGGTAACTTGTGTGTGACTTTATAATTTACATTAATCATCCATATTTTCAAGGATTGCAGAGGCTTCAGTCACATACACATTCGGGTGCCTTGTTTGTTGATTATAAAAATACAATTAGTTTGTTATGAAGGTGAAATTGTTCATAGCAATACAGTACGTCAATGCTCTTTAATCATTTTTGTTCTAGGGTTTTCAAAGCATCATTCAAGGTTCGATTTCAAATTTTCTGCTTTCATCTTGTTTCACCTAATAATGTATACGTTAATATTATTTCGAAGATTGTAGGTTGAAAATGTCACAGACACCAGAAGCTTCATTGTGCCTTTTTTGTCGACACAGATTCGATTTTTAAAAGTTTAAAACTATTTCTTAGGATAGGCTATAACTCAATCGTATTCAAAACATTCTACTAAATGTTTGTTTCACAATGATTTATGCCATTGTTTTCCTCATATGGAACATCACAGCTTTTTGTTAAGAACGTTTACCTTAGTACTTAAAAACCATGTTCATTTATGTTTCATATAGTGGCTCGCCGATATCACCTTGGTAGGAAAAGATTTTCATTAACTTTTTACCAAAATTTCATGATACATGATGATAATTTTAATACAGCGCATGCGTCGCCCCATGTTTTTGATACCGTCTGCGTTGCGCATGCGCCTTGGAGTGATATCTGAAGCTATAATAAAGTAAAAGGTCTGATTGTTGCTTTAATCTCGATTCCTTTTAGTAACTACACTCTTGAGCTTTACAGAGTGTAATTATATGTTAATGACAAACACGTTTGCCTCGTGGAATCAGTTCAACTACACTCTAAAACGAAATCTCTTGGTACTGAATAATCACACTAATTGATAATGCCTGTAGGCTCCATACAAATATCAAGTATAACCGCCTTGGTTCAATGATCTTATCTATATACATATGTATAGGCTACATGCGCGTATATACGGAAAAGCCTGAATGGTTGTTAATGGTGTACAGTAACCTTCTATAACAATAATATTATACATAATGTATATGATGCCTTCATACATGCTTACGGAATGAATACGAAATTAATTCACACTGTTTCCTTCAGGTTATATAGACCTATAATCTTCGACAAAATTGAAGGGCTGGCGGTTATGCTACGTAGTATACCACCGTCGTTAAGTGCAAGTTACTATAACATAACAAGAATTTGCCAGAGACCACCATGGTCTGCTCAGAACAGACAACATCAGTGCCTCTTTCCAGTATGTCTTTCCACCGCATATGCCGCCCCCTTATTTTTTTAGTTTTTGTAAAAGTCTAACTACGCCCATGCTTTGCAGATTTCCACCGCACTTAACGTCGGTTTTACTATATAGGCTCTTAGTATATATTGGAACCTATTGACGAGAGAAGAGCCTTTTAGAAGTAAGGTGATGATATTTGGTCTACCTAAAGTTCTCTCTCCTGCACGAAAACAACTGAAATAAGCTACTCATCACAATAGAGCAAACTCCTGCAATACCACCTGAACCCCCCCCCCCACCCCACCCCCACCACACCGCCGTAAATATATAAAATGATTACAAAGCAAGAAAAAGAAGGATGAAGAAGGAAATTTAAAAAAAAACAAATCATGAGTCCATTGCAAAATAGTCAGAGAGAAAAATTGTTTGAATTAAAAGGCTAGAGAGAATCAAAATATGCCTATATACATAGTTTGTACAATTTGCAGGTTATGCCAGTAGAGTGCACACGCATAACAACATGGGACCTTGAACTTCTGCATATTCCATTAATAGTACTAATAGCTATAGCGCGCCGAATTTTATTCTCAGTAAGGGGTTCAAATCCAGCCCGCGGGCCTTCGCTACATACATTATGGGATCCATTTAAACTTGTGGAGCTTTTACAGACCGTTATTAACATGTTTTCTTCTTTATTCATCTTTTATAGATTATGAGGTTCATTTTCATCTTATCCAACGTTTAGAAATTTCCTCTCCAAATAATTTTAAGTTCATCAGTGTTAACCCAAGTATTCTATATAAATAACAAAAAAAAAAAGAAAAGTCATTTACTCTGAAACTATGCACTTCCACCCACCACGCAATGTTCCCTCAATCAGACATTTAAATTAACAACCTTAACTTTCTAGTGAAAGATCAAATCCTCCCAAAAAATGTGATTTTGAAAATGTTAAGCCATTTGAAAAAAAAGAAAAAGAAAATTGGAGCCAATACGTATGACCTTTAAGGCACTTGAGTTTTTCTTTTCTTTTTATAAATTTGATCTCTTTATAGTTAATTCATTCTGCATGATAGGATATTTTTCGATGCCTAGTTTTTTTCACAATGTGGGCGAGTACATAATTAAGGACTATACACGTGAAGCCAACTACTTGAAGGCTCATGATATACACGGCCTGCATATTCAAGCCTAATTAAATTAATAATGGCGCTTTAAGTATAAACACGTCACTTTGCCATCGTTTTATTTATTTTAGTGGTGTGGGGGAGTTGATGGGTGGGGGTATTGAATGAAATATAAACTGTTTGTTTATTTAGATGATTTTAGTCCAGCAATTTAGACTAGCGTGAAAATTTAAGAAAGTCTAAGAAAACGTAAAATTTAGAGTGAAGTTGCTACGGGCTTTATTTTTTAGAGAGAGATACTCATCTTTCAAACACGACAGAATGTTTAAATGCAATACACGAGGGCAAAAGTTGAAGATGACATTAGCTCTCAGATTTAACCCTAAACTGCTATCATTTAACAGGAACCGCAGTAATGGATTTTAGAGTGTGGTGGGGTGGGTTGGGGGGGGGGGGGGGTATGAGACCGACGAATACCCAGTCTTATTGCAAAATCTACGTACTGCAGCACTATGCCGGTACGAGAACCACAGCTCTGGAAATTGTGTTGAGGAGACTGCTTGATTCACACTAGGTTACTATGGTTATATGATTTTTAACTTCATTATAAATCATGTAAAGTAACAATGAAAAACATGCTTCTACAATGTAGGTTTCCTTTGTATTACTCCGAAATATGCTAGAAAATAACTATAAAAAAGTAGGGTTTCAAACTGTACAGACGGTTCACCGCTATATAATCAAAGCTTTATCTTTCATTCCGAGAAACATCTTTACTTTATCAATCCTAAAATGTGTTGAAATTTTCTGAAGAACCATAAAACTACAGAAAATGTACATTTCGAAAAACTCTAGCTATTCTTAACAATCTATAATTTGGAAGCGATACTAACTGCCTTTAACATCAATAACTTAACAAATTATGTTTACTTTCGAAAAAAATCCTAACATTTCATTCGGGTAATATCGCCTGAAAGAATATAGTTACTTAAACTGACAGTGGCACATTTAACACCCAATATATGTTATACCTGTAATAGCCATGGGACTTTTTCCGTCCGCCTATCAGCCAGTTTTTAAATTAGGTATTATCGTGAAATATCAGCCTACGCTTAATGCACAGTGCCAACAGCTTGCTAAACGAACGACCTTGTCCAACAGTTGTGAGAACATATGTAGACGGATTCTCCCGAATTGCGATCAGAACATATGTTTTGTATATTTCAAGTAGGCCAGTGCGTGTATCACTCGGCAGGTTCGAAAAGTTGATTTGGGAGTTTGGGAAGTATAGACGCGTAAATGATTATCTTGGCTGACTTCTTCAGTTCAGCGAAATAGTATGTGGTAAACCAGTGCATCGCTGGTATGTGTAGTAAGATGCAATACCCTCAGGCAAATGTATAATACTTTTCAATATCAACTGTTCAGACGGTTATCCGCGTGGGTTTCAATATGGCATTTAGTGGGACGTGAATGTTGCATTTCGCTCAGCTATTGATGACTTGGAATTTACAAATATTAAGGATTGAATCAAAATAAAATTGGATGTTTAGCTAACCTCGGTGATAGCGATCCTACCGTCACCTGCATCATCGTAAGTACTCATGAAACATTCTTGCATGTCTTTAGCCATTTGGTCTGTGACCTCCTGCAAATATAATATAACATTGTTACGTTATGTACAAAGAAGAGGAGAGGAGAGGAGAGGAGAGGAGAGGAGAGGAGAGGAGAGGAGAGGAGAGGAGAGGAGAGGAGAGGAGAGGAGAGGAGAGGAGAGGAGAGGAGAGGAGAGGAGAGGAGAGGAGAGGAGAGGAGAGGAGAGGAGAGGAGAGGAGAGGAGAGGAGAGGAGAGGAGAGGAGAGGAGAGGAGAGGAGAGGAGAGGAGAGGAGAGGAGAGGAGAGGAGAGGAGAGGAGAGGAGAGGAGAGGAGAGGAGAGGAGAGGAGAGGAGAGGAGAGGAGAGGAGAGGAGAGGAGAGGAGAGGAGAGGAGAGGAGAGGAGAGGAGAGGAGAGGAGAGGAGAGGAGAGGAGAGGAGAGGAGAGGAGAGGAGAGGAGAGGAGAGGAGAGGAGAGGAGAGGAGAGGAGAGGAGAGGAGAGGAGAGGAGAGGAGAGGAGAGGAGAGGAGAGGAGAGGAGAGGAGAGGAGAGGAGAGGAGAGGAGAGGAGAGGAGAGGAGAGGAGAGGAGAGGAGAGGAGAGGAGAGGAGAGGAGAGGAGAGGAGAGGAGAGGAGAGGAGAGGAGAGGAGAGGAGAGGAGAGGAGAGGAGAGGAGAGGAGAGGACTGATTTAATACGTTTCTATTTCTTTAGAGATATGCTTATAACGTTTTTGATTGCGATCATATAACCATAACTTACTTCCTTCGTCATGGTTTCCAATAAATCTCTGAAGAATTTATCCAGGCCATCTTCATCAATAAAACCACTATCTGTAGATTTAAGTGATAATGATGAAAAATTGATACATTTAAATAAATATCTGTATTTGTCTATGAACATTCAAAGAAAAACAAAGACGTCTTAGCTCAAACGATATAATAAGGTTACTCATTCCGCGGAGTGTCGCCAAATACAATATTTTTTATTTTATAAGATCTCAACAAGTTAAATTTTCATATCATCGTGAGAAAAAAGGAATGCTACATACCCAAGACGACAACGCCACCGCCCCCCCCCCCCCCCATGCACGCCTATAATGTACTTGTGAATGGAAGACCCGTCCTAGATCGATTATTGAAATATAACGTTAAAATACGTAAACAATTCTTTTTCCGTCAATCTAAGGTCGAGACTGCAGCTAATTCAAGTTAAAATTTTCACTATACTGCCAAAATTACACTGCAAATCTTGCATATGTGTGTTGTAGTTTTCTTTGACCATGATATTCTATATAACTGTTTCTGATTGATTGATTGATTGATTGATTGATAGAGAGTTGTATGCATATAAATTCTATTGGTTAGCTTAGCTTGGAAAGCTCTCATCATGTTAGAACAACTGAAAACTGCTTATATAATGCTATACTGTTTAAAGGCAGGCCCTCGAGAGGAAGCCCAAATAGATTATTTACAGATGTGTTCAATATTTTTACTCACTCACTTTGTTGAGAAGAAAATCGAAAAATGCTTGCCAATTTTCCTACTCTTCCCTTCTCAATCCTAATTACTACTGAGAGGCTGACTCAATGATAAAAATATGTACATAATATTCATTAGGAGTAAGTCGTGGCCTCGATAACAATTTATTAAAGAATATCAAAGGTATTTTCATGAGAGCTCTTGCGAATCAAAGGAACTTTTAACAGTTTCTGAAGCAAACTATATCCACAAGAACAACAACAAGGCAAAAACAAGATAACCCCAGTAGACATGAAAGGTCAGAGTTATTAAGGTTTAACTCTTTAAAAAATAATTGGGGCACTTCTCATTTATGAAAATGGCGCTATTCAGGTTTGTCAAAGTTAGGGTGATGGTGAGGAGCATGTGTGTGTGTTGGGGGGGGGGGGGGCAGGGGCACGTGTCCCGCTGTATTAGTGCGCCGTGTACTTCTCCGTCAAGATCCATAATGGTATAACAAATAAACCTATACATATTACGTCATATATACAAACAGTTTTAGTATTCACACATCTTTACTCGCAATTCGCTGAAATAATAATTATTGTGCTATCTTTTTATTAAAATCACTCTGTCGAAGATAGAATGTTGTCAGTCATAGTCTATAACATAATTGTATATGGTTTATTTCCTCTCACAGACTGATGGTAGTCTTATTTTAAGTGTTGTGTGTTTCCTTAATATACCTATGATGCTTGCTGCGTATTTGTAAAAGAACTCGAGCTAACTCACGACTTGGTTAAATTTTACATAACCGATAGTTATTACCTTGTCACGTTTTGCTGTCTAAAAGATTAATCTATTTGAAAACAAATAACAAACTGCATGTCATTTTACATTGAGTCACTATGATGGTAGAAGTGCTTACATAACGCTTGAGATGAGGAACATTGTTGTTATGGAGAGTGGTTAGGAAAATGAGTATAATACTTCGGCGTGTAATTCTCATGGATAGACTTATGGATAGTGGGTAGGGATATGAGTATGATACTTCGGCGTGTAATTGTCATGGATAAACTAATGGAGAGTGGTTATGAAAATGAGTATGATACTTCCGCGTGTAATTCTCATGGATAGACTAATGGAGAGTGCAGGTTAGTGAAATAAGTATGATACTTCGGCGTGTAATCCTCATGGATTGACTCGCGGAGAATGGTTAGGGAAATGAGCATGATTCTCCAGCGTGTAATTCTCATGGATAGACTAGAGTGATTAGGGTAATAAGTATAATACTCAAGCATGTAATTTTCATGGATAGACTAATTACTAAAAGAGATAAACGAACAATTGTGTCGTGGAAATATTCTTTTTGGCTCTTGTTATTAACTGTATAGGCCATTTAGAAAGCCTGATTTTCTTTCGGTAGTTGGAGAAGGGCGGACAATTTTTAGAATATTATTCCATAACTTATTTGCAGTTTAGTATCGGAAAGGAAGCTTCTGTGTCATTGCGTGTTCAGGCAAATTGCGCAGCTTTATGATGTTGCTGTTGTTGTTTGTACATCACATAATTTGCACGAAACATTGCAATCATGAAATGATTAAGGTCTATATGAATCTGGTAGATAATTTGGATATGGTCACGTGACTTTGGAAATAACATGCAACTAGATGTTGTAAACCAGTAAATTATGTTTTTTTTTTTTTTTTAATTCACACAATTTTAAGCATCACGGTTAACACAAAATGTCACTGTGTCAGCAGACTATGTAAAATATCAAGAAACGAAAAGAAAGATTGGTTTATTCAGCGGTTACTATGGGTACAGACTTTCTTAGGAAGTTTATACGGCGTACGTATTCCTGTCGAATCAATCTTCAAACCCGCGCAAACACGAATATTTATTGAGGTGGGGCCGAATTCACTCTTCCAATTGAGTAACCAGGCACGTATTATATATACTGCCGTAACGTCGGAAATTGGAAAAATATTTCAAAATATGTCCTTTATGAGATGTAGCTGACAGAAGAAAAAAAAACTAATTAAATTTGAGATAGAAAAAATAGACTGAGGGTTGAACTTTAATATTGAAGAAAAAACAAAACTAAAATCACTATTGAACATTTTGATATGACCACACAGCATGTAGATTGTTGAAATGTTTCTCACAGACCAGTGTTAATGAACATTTTTCCCGGTGAACACGTGATTCCTGTTTGTTTGTTTTTCAATGCAGCGTAACATAATCTCGTCTAACATGTTTTAAATGGATACGAAAGCTGATCATTATGTGCTTCTCGCAGTAATATAGCGTCACATCTAAACGGTATACACTACAAAATGTCCGTTATATAATTATAAAAACTAATATGTATACAGCTAGTATGATTACATCTTCTTTTTTTTTATTAATTGGTCAAAGTCTAATACTGACTTCGTGTATCATTCGGGTAGGTGTTGTAAGCACAGTTATACAAGGTTTTCATGATCAGTAAAGAAATGTTTAACGTCACAATTGAACTTTCTCTTAACGTATGTCCATACACGAGAGAATCTGATGAGAATCCTGTTATGCATATTCTGTGTTATGGTTACGTGGAATTGTTTCTTTCTCACATAAATTTATTTATAAAGGGAACTATTCGACAGATTTTGGAAAGGGAGGGGGGGGGGGGCAGTGCGGTATAAGTCGATGGGGGGAGGTACAAATTCCCTCCAAGATCGTCTCTTTATTGAAGCTATAATGACCATAGAATTATCACGCGCATACTTCACATAGTAATTTTGACATGGGCGTATATAGTGTTACCAAGGAATAACACAGGAATATCAAGCTTCAAGATGTGGATAGCTCGCCCCTCACAAATGACAATCCATCTTAGTCGACCAGGTATAAGAGAATCACTAATACAGAGGCCCACTTTACCTATCAAGATTGTATCTGCTGAAGTAATTATTACAGCAGGTGTATATCATGTCACTCTGCTCTGGCTCTATTTTTATTTCTCTTTTATATCGATGACGCTTTTCCGCCTCGAGATGATCACGATATCAATAGAGACATTTCTCCCTAATTTCATTGATTCAGAATTGCCGACGGTTTTAGCATACAAAATTCGTCCAGTGAATTTGGTCACAGAAAATGAATAACATTTTCGTATAAAACAGCAGTTATCATATACTTAATTGTGAATTAACCCCTGTTGTAAAAAGTAACGAAACGTAACCATATATAAACAGTTATATTGGAGATTTATATTGGAGATTTTTGGAGATTATTGGAGATTTACTCCAATATACGGTACCTTTATAACAATGTAACTCACTCCCTTGTGAATTATGGCTAAAAATTATGTCTACATTTCTCTCACGCCTTGCATATGCACATTACATGAAACTTGTAACTATTTGTGAATAAAGTAATATATATATATATATATATATATATATATATATATATATGCCGCCATATTATACCCAGAGTGAAATCTCTGTCACTTTCAAGAAAAGTGACCGTTACATAACATGAACAAGAAAACCAACTGTAGGCCTACTTATACACTCTCAGTCACAGATCTCTTAGTATTTGAACGGTAGCTCCGTAATGACTGTGACCATGTAAACAAGCATCAGGGTAATGCTTCCATGCATGCAGTAACGGTGCTATGTCTGGTGTTATAGCACAAACCCTTTGAACAGATAACACATAATTATCTCAACAGAAACTACAAAAATGAGTCTTTCCTCGTTTTATAATTTATGTTATTTATATCGTGTGCGATCAATAACTGTCAAAAATGAATTGTGTTAATTATAGCCTGATAACATTAATGTCCAGGACGTTGCGAGTTACATTCCGAGCACAACATTAAACCGTTGTGTTATTGCTATGACTGTCAACACATCCACGGTTCGTGCAGGTTGGAACTGTGAAGTGCTTTTATTCTTTGAGTATGCATAATTTACATATATATGTTACGATTCAGTCTGGTTAAGCTCATGAATATTCATAAGTTGATGTTTTCTATCTTGGTCGTTTGCATAACACGATCTCTTGATGCAGCTCCAATCGATTGCGATTGAACAACACCCAGCACTGTAAAAACTATAATTTGCCAGACCAGACAAGTAAAGAGAATAAGTTATGGATTCATATATTAGTTAGTTGTACATGACAAAGTGTTGAATATTCATGATGTATATATATCTGTGGCTATCGACACAGCATGTGGTTAGCAAACAATTGACTTTTAGTAATCGAGAAGCCAGTATGACAAAGTCACCCTTCTCGTAGGAGGAATAGAACAGTAAATAGAGTGATTGGTCGAAGATTATCATCTCAACAATAAAGAATAATTCTAAAAAATATACAGCATCGCGTAGGTACAGTAATGTTTTTAAAAAAAAACGGCTGCTCAGATCACAAAACAGAGCACAAGAAATTCAGAAACTCGTTTATTTTCTTATCATATGTTATAATTTCTGTGTGTCACACAAGGTCTTATAATAACCACTTTAATTAATGAAACTTTAATATGTAAAGAGTTATTCCTTACAATTAGGCTACAAAATTAATGGTATTAAAATATAATTTGCACACTAATATTTTGGAAATTTTCGAGTAGTCATATAATAAATCTAAATTTGTTTAAAGCTGTCCCGAGCTCCATCTAGCAGGGAAATGGGAAGGGGTGAGCGAACGAGCCTTGATATATCTTTACCGATTGTTAACAAATGCTAAATGAGTGGATCTTGACTTATCAATTAAGAGCTCAATTTGCAATAATATTGGGGTGTAGCTGAAGTTCGGTCGTTCCATCCATCCGCCTCACCTGTTTTGTTTTGGTTTTTTTTTGTCTAGGTACCTGTAAAAACGTCAATCACGCACTCATCGATTTTGAACTGAAGGAGACCCAAACCCAACTATTATAATATCTTTATATTATATTATCTTTATGTTATAATATCTTTAGTTTATGTGACATAGATCATTGCGATGAACAACTCTTCCGAAAAAAAACCCCCAAAATATTGCTCCGTTTACGCGATATCCTAGTTTAACAGTTGTGTCTGGGAGCTGTCACTATTTTGTTGTTGATCTGTGATGTCATATACTGCCACTATTATCCGAAACCTTATACTCTTTTTCTCTGTTATTTTTTCTTCATGTTTTCAAGGTAAATATGAGTTGACACTAAAACCAGAGTTACCATTAAGTCATTTCAAGAGCTTCGATATTTATGGAGTCACCGTTTGCAAAACTCATCTCTCCATTATCAAAATAATCATCGTAATCAATAACAGACAAAATTTGATCACGTTCATGTGCCCATGAGATGTCGCATTTAGTCTGTCGCGTTATCTGTGATATCTCCCAAGTGGAAAATGTTTTTTTTTTTTCCATTTCGTATAGCTGTTTTCGGAAATGGTTTATGACAGTTATCCCTAACACATATATCAATAATGATGGTAGGGTTCATGTCTCCTTTAATGCCTTTCCTGGATACTAATCGAGTTTTTTTTTTTTTTGAGAGGGGGTGCGGGGGGGGGGGGTTGTTTTCATGAAGATTCTATCTCGATAGATTTTAAGTTAATATTTACCGGTATTGTGCCTCCATACTGCTATAGGGCAAAATACTAAATGTTTCTGTCATGTTTCAATTACCATATATCATAGTTTCCACTGTAATTTGTTTCCAATCAATTTAGCTTCTTCTCCTTCTTGTAAAATTGAGAAGTAAGAATTGAACAGATAATTGGGGGGAAATGGAGAAAAACCAATGCAAAGTACATATTTTGCCTCAGGAACATTTTCAAAACAGCAAAAAGGAAATATGAAAAATCAAATCATACAAAGTGCCTTGATGAAATAATGAATCATGTAGTGGAAAACAAAAACACTTTCATTTCATTGCATCACGTTGAAGTTAAAGCCATCAACTGTCGGTGCAGGAGGAGAGTAGAGGAGAGTAGAGGAGAGGAGATTCAGAAATGACGAAATAATACGTGCAGCGTGAAGAGAGTACGTATTTTCCATGTATATTTCAGAGAATTGCATGCAGTGATTGTAAAGACGGTAGTCTATGGCAAGCCAAAGAGGCAATAATAATCTGTCCGCTATACGCCTTGTCGAAATAACCACTAAGTGACGCTTTTTAGTTATGATGCGTTCTTCAAAGCGTTGTTGAACACAATTTTAAAGTGGTAATAAAACGGAAATTTCAACGTACAATCTCTTGTGGATCCATCTTAGCATGTTCTCTAGAACATATATCAACCATTCTGCTAGTTAAAAACTTGACTTTTCTAGTCGAAAATTGAATATTAATTTACCCTCTTCGGGGCTGAAAAAGTTCGTTCGCCCGAAAATTTTCCCAATTTCAAGTCAATATACCTTATAAACAACTGACGTGAAATTACTATACTAACCTTTATACAGTTTATAAAATATACAAAAAACTTATATATATTCTTAAAGATAAACCCTAAAGAGAAATACTATAGAAACCGAAATTGATCTGTTGATGTGTAAATAGAAATCCGAAGAACATGAATCATGCTTTCTTACAGGTTAGTTATTTGTTTTTCTTCGCAGTGCGCCATTTCTAACAAATTTTCATTATTGTTTTAGAGCGTTTGGATTCGAGGAAAGCGACAGGACAATTTGCAACGGTCAACTCCTAGTCTCGCGTTATAAATTTGTCATTGATATGGTCACTCGTAATTATATAGTAATTGGAATATTCGACTCAGTTGTCAATCAATAACGCCATTTATGGAAAGAAAGAAAACGAGAGGAAAAGAAGGAGAGGACAGTAAACTGTCGCCTTCAATCAAAGAATTGGCTTACAACAGTCAATATTTACAATTTATTTTTCATATTATGGTTTTCTGTTGACCCGTAAGTTGACTAAATGTGACTTTGAATGACGGCTGGACTATGTAATTGTATTTTTAATTTAAAAAAAAATCCTCTAGGAATATGGAATCGCTGGTATTGGACTTGAAATTATGGAATTATTCTGCAGAAAACAGATGAAGTTATTTGGTCGTTCCATTTGGTCGCTCCATAAGGAGAGATTGTGTTTGGACATCTTACAATAGCACCATATGAAAACCGACAGCGCATGCGCCGAAATGAGTTCACGATGAATTAATAAATATTATTCTAAAAATGGCGATATTCAAGAAAAATATGGGATAAAGCGAAAATATGGGATAAAGAATACTGTACTGTCGCTTTCATAATATTTCTTACGTAAGGGGAAAGGAGACTTCCATAGAGTGTCCGGGAGACATAGTTGTCCGCTGACCATACGTCAATTAAAAACACCTAGGCCGATGGTTTCTGCGGGGAGGGCGGATGAGATGAGTGTATTGGGCCATGTAGGGGACTGTGCCTTTCTTACTTAAAGCATTGGGGTACTGATATAGGGGCAAACAATGAAACTGAAAGGGCTACTTATATAACATATAGAGATAGTAAAGATATTTAAGAATCGTAGTTTCACATTAGACTGCTACACTTTTCACACATGTTAAATCGTTTGAGCTCGTTTGAACAGTTATTGTTTTTTCTAACCAAAGTCGTGAAAACCCAAGCAAAAGAACGGCAATCGCATCCGCGATCTTGCAAATATTTATGAGCGGTTAAAATAAACCTAATGGCCTAGAATTTTTACGTTGCAAACTACTGTCAAGTGAATCAGAAGACATACATTTCGCTAAAACTAACTGAAATAGCGCATACTGTCCAGGCGTTCTCATTTATCGTAGACATACTTTCATTTAGGACGTGGAAATCTCACCTGGAAAGCTGCCCCCCTCCAACCTCGGCAGGCTACGGTCCTGTACTTATTCACAAAGCCTTTTGTGAACATATAAACATGACTACTAACGTAGAACTTGATGTATAATGAGGCTTAGCACCAAGTAAGTATCTGTCTCAAAACTCCTATAAAATATATAATTATCTCAAAAACACTTAAAAACTATCATGGGTGGCAAACTGAATGTAAACTATAGTTTACATGTAGCGTTATATTGCTTGTACGTGATAATACAACATATATACTATAATATACAGGTTATAAACCATTCAGGTTATAATTCATCCATCCATCCATCCATCCATCCATCCATCCATCCATCCATCCATCCATCCATCCATCCATCCATCCATCCATCCATCCATCCATCCATCCATCCATCCATCCATCCATCCATCCATCCATCCATCCATCCATCCATCCATCCATCCATCCATCCATCCATCCATCCATCCATCCATCCATCCATCCATCCATCCATCCATCCATCCATCCATCCATCCATCCATCCATCCATCCATCCATCCATCCATCCATCCATCCATCCATCCATCCATCCATCCATCCATCCATCCATCCATCCATCCATCCATCCATCCATCCATCCATCCATCCATCCATCCATCCATCCATCCATCCATCCATCCATCCATCCATCCATCCATCCATCCATCCATCCATCCATCCATCCATCCATCCATCCATCCATCCATCCATCCATCCATCCATCCATCCATTCATCCATCTATCTATCTATCTATCTATCTATCTATCTATGTCTCTCATGTCAGGAATATAGTCACGATAAGCCATTCTATAGTCTATAGGTAATATAACAGTGTTGACAAAGACTAAATACATCAAGTTGTCAATGCGTACCTGGTATTTTATTCCATCTGAAGGTTTAGACCGTTTCCTTTATTCTAAAGTGAAAGCGTTGGCGTAGAGGCCCCAATTGCAGCTGAGGATGTTTTCAGCTAATTATTCTGTTGACGAATACTTTAGTGTTCTACGAACTAACATTCGTCTCGTGATATTTTCACTATAATTTAAAGACGAATAATTTATATATACGGTGCATACATTTGTACGGTACACACACACATATATAGATATATGCAGTACATATACGATATAAATATATATATATATATATATATATATAGAAAGATAGGTTGTCATGATATACATATATATGATATATATATATATATATATATGATGTATATATATATATATATATATATACATCATATATATATATATATGTTAATATACACGAAGTCTGACATCTGCAGTATTTTTTCTTAAATTAATTACAGAATTATCTCTTCTGCCTATTCTCCTAATTGATAATTCATAAACTAAAAAGGAACGAATCTTCTAGATAAGTCTTCCTGTGGACGTGTTAGTTGGAAGGATATCTAACAACTTATTTCAGTTCTCAAGTTTATCGATCTCACTTTTAGAAGTGGTTGGCAAATTTCTTGATTAACGTGGATTGATCGGTTGTCTTTAAGAATTGTGTACATTTGTTAGGGGTAACATAAATGGTTAGTCTGCTATAGTACGAACAATATCTTTCATCCCGGTCAGAATATTATAATGCCCCTAAAATCCACCCACGGACGCGTTTTAGCAAAGTCGACCTCGGTTGTACCCATTAGCAAAAAGTTATATCCTCAAGTTGTATCCATTAGCAACAAAAAAACTTAACCCTGAAGAAAGTGTATCTAAAATTTTGATTTTTTCCCCTTTGATTTGTTTCTTCACGAGATGTTCCAAAGAAAGGTATAATTCAATTATGGAACTGAACAGTGATCAGAATGTTTTGCAGTTGACAAAAATTCAAATTTTTCAGTGTTGAATACTTTTATTTATGCAACGTGAAAGGAAAGCACTTTTTCTTAAAATGACTAACAATTTCTGCATGAAGGATAATTTGCATCTAATGTGATAAACATTAAAACATCATGGTCGGTAATATGTGTGATCGAAGAGGTAACTTTGAAACGCGACTACGTGGAGAGATAGACGAAGGGAGGGGAAGGGGAAGCAAGAGCCAAATGTAAATTCTGATAGTGTTAACTATACATGTATAAACACATAACTATGACTGAATACATTTATCATGGCTGCCAGAAATAAATATCATTCTACATATAGCGGAAGTCATTTACTGTAAGTCAAAACATGAGTTTTAGACTCTTCTTTGCAGTTATGAAGTTATTAATTATCCTACCTAGGGAGATGCCACTCAAAGTCGCCTTTAGTCTTTTCAGAGATGTTGTATGTTATCATTATCATTTTCCACACTGTTATTACAACTATAAGGTATTGTATCAATGTAATACGCCTTTCTTCTCCTCCTTGTGTAGTCTTACATACCGAACTCAAATTGAAGTAAAATAAACCTATTCTTTAGAGATCTTATGCAATTAATTTAACTGAACACATTTAACATATTCTAGCTTTATATTATAATAATAAAATTGATCAGTAATCTACTCAAAAACATACTGATAATACTCATCAAACTCATGACGTTCTTACAATACTCATCATACTCACAAAGTGCCTAATACTCATGAAGTGAATATCATAATCATCAAACTCATGAATTATTTATTATATTCATTATACTCCGAAAGTACTGATTACAATCATCAAATTCATGAAGTACGTACTCAACCCATCAAACTCACACTGTAAATCATACCCATAACGTACTTGTCATATTCTCTATACTCATAACATAGTTATCACATTCACTATACTTATAAAGAAAACCATACTCTTCATACTCACAAAGTATATCATACTCACAACGTAGTTATCATACATCATGCGCATCATGTTATAGTAAAGTACATCATAGACATAATTCCTTATGAAACCCATCATACTACACAGTAAATCATACTCACAACTTAGTTATCATACTCATCATACTCACAATGTAGGCAGTTATCATACATCATGATCATCATGTTATAGTAAAGTACATCATAGACATTATTCCTTCTGATATTCATCATACTTACAAAGTACATGTCATACTCATAAAGTACTTATCATAGTTATCATACTCATCAAATGCTTATCATACTAATCATACTCACAAAGTACTTATTGTACTATAAAGTACTTACCATACTCATAAAACACATATATATTAATCATACATACCTATAAAGTACACCTGTATATACTCGTACTCGTATCGATATCACATCTCACCTTCAATGTATTTGCCACACATGCGGACTATTTTACACCAAAATATGCAGGAAATAGTTTCAATTATTTCTAGCCATAACGGACATGTTTGTGCCCTTGGCCTATATTTGATAATGACTTAACATTTTTAGGATGAATGCCAACAGAAAATGAGATTTTGGAGCTTTTCTCATTAACTTTTCATCAAATTATTGCGCACTGACCTTTCAAAGTAATGTACTTATGACATAAAATGCATGATTACGTGCACTTTCCAATGGTATCGTGCAATAAACGACATTTATTAAACTACTTGACATTCACAGGCAATCACAACAGATTTAATGATTTAGATATGTTTGAAGAATTTATGAGAATGAGCGATCACTGCCATATGAATCTCGAATGCAAATAGATGAAACTATAAACTAGCTTCTTCCTTTGTAGGATCTCATTCACATCAAACAGTGATATTTGCTTTGACATATGAAAACTAGTTATTTGTACTAAATTATGGCCGAACTGGAACGGGGTAACGTAACCTAAGATCTTAGCCATCTTGAGATATTTAAAGCGTTATAAACTGTTACTGTCCAAATATAGGTTATCGAACCTGAAAGTTAACTATTTTCAGTCCTACTTGAACATTTCCGGGTCTTCGATTCCAGTGAAATGAGGTCGCCGTCAGTATCTGCGTTATATATTGGTATAAGTAATTCAAGTCAGTACTCAACGCACATAAAACTCATGTACTCGTAGCTCATGGCGTTGTACACTTATACTCGTACTTATCAGTATACAGCTTGTACTTGTACGCAGGACATTGTACTCGCACTGAAAGTGTGAAATTTGGTAGAACGCCTTAACTTCGAGAATGCGTGTTTTCTTTTTACTGATCGAAGATATTTCAAATTAGAGAGGCGTCAATATGCCGGTTTTTAGTAAGTATTAACAGATATCCAATCCTTAATCCATGCACGAACAAAGATTTTAAAAAATCATGTTGCTAATACCTTTGATAAATATCCATCATTCCATCAACTCACCAATCGAGATGAATTATTTATCATGCAAATATATCTATATAATAATATAGGCTGCTACAAGAACGACCTGCGAATCAGAAATCACCTCAATCGTGTGTTCAAAGATATTAGTCACAGGTGTAGATATGCTATTAGCACTCAAGAAAAAGGGTGTCGAAAAGGTCACCTAAGTACTAAGTGAGGACAACATTGGAAAATCATTTCCGAGACTGGCCTTCAGCTTAAGTCATTAACTTCAGTTTTGTGGGTAAAAGTGGGCAGTTCATTCCACTTCTATAACTTATATAAATACTTTGTCAGATTATTGACTCCGATACGAATACCGTTATTTGATCGGTCAGTGATTCCTAACTTTATATCAATAATCAAATGTTGGCTGCTCTAGAGCCTGTGGATATCACCTCTTAAGGAAAGGAAACATGAATTGAACTATATTCATAAGTCCGTAAAAATGGAATAATGATGAGTCCTCATCTTTATTTTCAGCCCTATTATCTCTCCGATCTACTGGTAACACCATACGCACTAAATCTGCGTACTACACTTCTATGCCATAGTACAGTAATAGGGCATTTATTGCAAAGTAATTGTATTACCATAAACATACTTTTGGTGGCTATCTTTTAAACATGTACCGACTATTAATACTTACTGTTAGAGTCATAATGCTCCCATATTTTGGCAAAGTTATCACATGTTAACTTTCCAATGCTCTCATACTTCGCCAAGAAGTTCGAAAACTTTCTCTTCTTCTGGCTCTTGGTGTGAGCTTGTCGATGCTTAGATGACATGATTGATATGACCGGTTCAGCCAACTGTACCAAAATGCTCTCGATAATCCGATAAACGCTGTGAGAGAAGATAGAAATACAAAATGAAAGTAAAATATCCCTCGAGGTTCAATGTGGGTCACATCAGATTAAAAAACAATAAGTAAAAGACTGTATAAGATTAACGACAAACGAAGTTCACTTACACTGATGTATGTTTCTATAATATATATATATATATATATATATATATATATATATATATATATATATATATATATATATATATATATAATATATATATATTGGGGAAGGGGGTCGTTGATTTCTTTCACGCAGTCTTTAGAAGACATTTTTGACGTATTTTAACCACAATGACTCTGCTTCATAGCAACGGTTGAGGCACTACTTCAGTGTCTATGTATAGTGACATACCGCATAGGTGTTTTTCAAGACAAATAAAGATTTATTAAATGGTCTTTTCTTACGACATCTGTCGAAGATGAAGAGATAAATTATTCAAAATAGTTGTGATGATATACGTTTTGTAACTAGGGACCGATATTTGGTTGCAAATCCTTGCTACTCAATGTACTGTCACGTAGACGGCAAGACAAATTCTCGTGTTTTATCGACAAATGAAGTAAACCTTTTCAATTTAGCATTGAAATTAACACTGGCGTGGCATTGTCAGCTAGCAATTCCGTTAAGTACTAATTGAATATTTGTTATAAGTCTGGAAGTAGATATTAGGGCAAATTTCAACCGGATTTTGTTGCCGATTCATCTTCCAACAAAACACGGCATATGTAGTACCACCTTCTTTGTGGCGCGTACGGGGAAACAGACATGTAAAGAACATCATTAAGAGTGCAAGTAAGTTGAACATCAGATCCAACAATTAAGTAAGGCGAGAAGGAATTAGTAAATTAAAAACCCAATCCATCACAGTTCGTTGTATGTATTACCCTAATTGCATGATAATTAACATCATTCAATACACTCAGAGATGATGTGCAAACATGGTTTGCACGCGTTTATGTTATTTACTTGTCGTGCACATGACAGATCGTACCAGAATAACACGAGGATTGATGAGAATGTCACAGAGAGCAAAAATATGACTCAATGACTCTTGAACTACGAGACGCGACACAAACGTCTGCTATAACCAATGATGGTATAACAGGTAGTTTAACTCTCGTTTGATTTTAGCAAGCTTCCTGTTCAACTTTTTAAGTTCTCTATTGTACTTGACTCAAGCCCTAGAAGAGGTACACAAGATAGAACCTGGGCACGCAAACCAAACAAATTTGAACTAACAATCTCAAACCTAGTCTGGACCTTTACATCGAGACTTGAATCGTACGACGCTGACGATGCTGTGAGTATCATACCTTATTCGAAATTGTAACGGAATTGGCATGTAGATATTTTAATATCAAAAGAATCTTGACAATGTAGAAAGAGAAACCTTTTATCAACAAATCTTTCTGTCATTTAGGTGAGCCTTTATGGATTGCGATGCCAAGTGCCAACCTGTTTCCCCTTTGCAAGTACAACCTGTTTGATGTAAAGATACCATATTTAACATTACTTTGATACTGTCATATACATGTACAGATTGAAAATAAAACTATAACGTGAGAGCAAATTACTTTCTTTGATCCACCGATAATTTGACCCAACTAAATGATCACTTTATGGCATGCTATAAAACACTAATTCGTAACACTCTTCCGCGAGAGTAGTTGCATACGTTGATGACATGTTGTAACAAGTAAAGGAAAAGGAATATCGACTCAAATGGACAAGTGAGATGCTTCTAATTAGTGGACACCTAAAGGGAAGATAATATCCCCAGGTACATTTAAGATGGACACATAGTTTCACATGAAAAAGCCATTAAGGTTTAGATGGGTGGTGAGCGGGAGTGGGGGACATTCAAATTGATTTTAAGTTCTGCACAGTGGTCACACGACTTCTTTCAATCACTGCGAAACCCTTCAAAACATACACGGATATACAGATGGCAAATGATAACTGAGTACAGTCGACGAAATAAGAAAGTAAACTCGTATCAATAATTTGAATTAAAAGCCAAACAGTATATATGACTGGGTGATGCATTTGTTGAGTGAGATATTTTTGCTACTTGAACCCCCGACATTTGCACGTGGACAGAGGCACTTTCCCTAGTTTAAACGGTGCCAAATAACTTCGATGGGGAAATCCTTCGTAGGCCTGTGCGTTCTGTGTATATTACATTTCTGATTCTAACATTCTTTAATTTGTAACTTCGTCCTTATTTCCTCATTTAATTTGTACGACAGGAAAAGCAAAGCAATTTGCCATAGACTGCTGTTAATGCGCAAAATGTCTGCTGTTTGACTTCTATTTAATCCTTAAATTTCTTCGTTCCTCTGATACGTCACATGTTTATACATTTTTGGATTCTACAATTCTTTCATTGAGAAGTTAATTTGTCGAAGATTTCTGTTAATGCACAAAAATTGCTTCTGTCCGGCTCCATGTAATCCATAGATTACTTCGTAACCCGATATACATCTCATGACTGATCTAATGTTCTGATTTTTACGATTCTTTCATTTGTAAACTCTTTACTTATTTGCTCATATTTTTAAAGACAAGAAGAGCAGGAGAACTGCCAAGCATTACTTTTAATCTATAGGATTGACTTTCGTTGTCGTCGATTTAATCCATAGATAGCAATTTCCGTATTCCGTTTCACATTCTTCGTATTGACAGGAAAACATCTGAGATCACTCTCAACAAGTTTTTTCATTTTTTAATGTTAATGTTGAATTGAATAAGGCGACAGAAACAGGCCAAGCATGTCTCTATTAATGCAATGTGATACTTGGTCTTCTGGGACTCTGCGTGATAAAACATACTCATATGAATCAGAAATAACCAGATGATCCTCGTGGCACTTTTAATGTTTCAAAAGATAGAAAGACGAAGTAAAACTTTATGGCTTCGATATAGAATTATATGTCAACATGTCAGACAATGACTTTACACACTCTTGAGCTTCGAAGGTTTCAATTACAAACTTAACAAAGTGACTTACTGCATGTGAAACCTGAAGGGGCGAAGGGAATTAATGTGTAAAGTGTATTTTATCATCCATAGTTGTCAACGAATGATTGTGAAACCCGAACCTTGGGGTGCTTGCTTTGACCATGGAGCTATAGCTCCATGCTTTGAAATGAAATATAAATTCTATATTATTAAAGTAACAAATGCTATTCGGCAATTATATTTGCAAGTGCATTAAAGAAAACAATTGTAACATTGTACGAATTCAATCATGCTTCTTCACGAAATTAAGGAGGGGTTTTTACGAGTGGTTTCATTTATAGAAAGAGCGATTCTCCCAAAACGTTGTAGATCACGTTTTAATGTTAGTTTAACGAAATAATGAAAGGGTGTAAAGCAAAATACAGATTCAGTCAAAGGACATTGCAGCATAATTTACATCAATAAGGATATAATGTACGTAATGAATATTTATTTAAGTTTTATCAATGTTATTATCATGACAGCATTTGATTCATATATATATGTTAGTTTTTGCAGTCTTTCACACCTTCATATGGAAACTTGTCGCGAGATGGGTATTGTTTACCTTTTTTTATTTTACTGTTGTTTAATTTTTACTTTTATTCCCATCCTATAATTATAACGTTCCGATTGTTTACAAAATAAGAATATTAAATTATTATAATGTTCAAGACAATATTGGTCACATAACAGAATTGTTACCATACCATCAAACGACCATGAATGATTTCATAGTAATGACAGTGCATTTAATTTCTTTTTATCGCCATCTTTGCATCGTTAAATAATCTAGTTAACACACGATCTCTACAGTTTTTTTTGTGAGTTCTGTCTGGTTTTCCTAAACAACAAACTTTGTAAGATCGAAGTGATCTCTTAGCAGAGTCATTGTCAGTGAAGGAAAACATGTAATCATGTGTGAAGGACAGTAGTGTGATAGTGCGCATACCTTGAAATATGCAGCTGCATGTACTTTCAAATGAGACAAACTGTCTCTACAAGAAATATAAAGTTTACTAACGAGAGATCAGAAAGAACTAACGATTGATATTTAATACATTTATGACTTCAAAATTAGAATAGGAAATTGTAATCCAACTCAAATAATGAAAATATAATCATTGTATTATACAAAGTCTCAAGGTTTGTGGCCATTGTCAATCGATGATTGAGCTATTTAGTTTAGACACAAAAACATAAAACAAGCACGTCACACTGTTATATCAGGAGTATTTCTAATTCTTCCATTAAAGGCTAACAATGATAACATCGGCCATCCAGAAAGTTAAAAGAACACTACGAAGTTAAATTTGCAAAATAGGCAATGAGATGATTCCTTTAAAAGCTGTACAATCTCTAACGTAGAAAGTTTGTGTTAATTTATCTGACAATTGCTCATTTAAACGCCGCCGACAACATAGTGTCTTCAATTTTCGTTTTTGCAACAATGCAGCTACATCTGATGTTGGCTCTTTAGTGATAATATATCAAATAATTACAGTTTTTAATTTGCGGAAAAGACGTTTTGCTCAGTAAAAACGAGACTTGAGACATTTTCCGAAACTTTCAACATACTAAACGTCAGTGCATGTCAATTAAAATGTAAAAGAGTTATGACTTTCACTTTTAACTAAACTTTTTATAGATTGACATAAACTTGAACGCTGGGAGAAGAAGTGATCAAGAAAGTTATGTCGAGTTTTGACAGGTTTTATAGAATTGGAAAATGTTTCATCTTGTATATGATATTTACTGCAAAAGGTATTACTGACAAGTTATTGTTTATAACGCAGTAACAGAATACCATTAACTGTTGCAGAATGAATAGAGACAGCGAAAGATTTAAGTTTGAGGCCTATCGTATTTTTGCAGTATCTGAATAATTTATAAGCGAAATTGAAAAGTACCCAAATTGGAATTGAATAGATGTAATATTTAGTGGAGTCACTTTATTATGAGATTCATAGAATTAATACGATTGTCGTACTTAACGAAATATACATCATTACCCTTCGTCTTGTTCAGTTTAGTCTTCAGAAGACGTAATTCGAACCCTGTTGTTCTTGAAACTTGACTGTTTCAGCGGAAATTGGCCACTAGAACTTGATTTTGCAGTAACCTAAGACAAATAGAAGTCTGTAATCATTTTAATACCGTGTCCATGTTTCAGAGACATTTTGCCTTGTATATTTCAAGATTTTCATAAGATTGGTTACGTGAGGTTTAAATGAGGTTCTGTAAATAAATACCAAGGACTACCAGTACATACAGAATTTACAAGACCTTAGTCCTTGTTTTACAAAATTTCATGATTGAGAAACGTTTTGTTTCAGATATAAGAAGACTTTTCGTTTTAGCTTTATGTTGGATTAAAGATTGTAATAATATTTGATTTAGGCATCTACAGAATTTCGAGCATGTTTAAAAGAAGCAATAATATAGTAATTATAGAAGTGTAGTTTCTCCAAATTTGAGACATCATCAACAACGTAAATTTAAAAGTTCGTCATAATACCTTCATTACTATTATTGATATATAAGAAATTTGGGGCATTTATGTCAACCTTGAAGTGAAATATCTAACTAGTCTGAATATTATACTGTAGGGACACAGCTGCCAAAACGATAGACATAATAAATTTAGACTTTATGACGTGTTGTGTTGATCACGTTACAACTTCTATTCAGTTTTGAGTTAAAGATGGTAGTATACAATGGTGCCAACTTCTTTGTATTAATGTTCAAGTTGCAATGACCATGATATTGCCACCTTGGAAGTATCCCGCCGCACTAAGTACTATTATAGCGAGAATACATATGGCGATATTTCTAAAGACTGCTAAATTATTAGACCACATGCTGAAAGGTTTGAGTTTAAAGAGTTTAGAATTATGCAATGCGAACTCGCCATCTTTGTCACACATTTCCTTAACCGTTTTGGAGTATTCGTCCTTTTGATAACGTCATTTCTGTTGGAAACGTTTGGAAGGTTTAGCATATCGGTTTGAAAAGTCCTGACCTTAACATCAATACACCTTAAACACTTCATTCCCCCTAATGGCAACCATGTATGCACAGTTGATTATTAACCATATATATCCTAATCAAGTCATTGCTTTTTTCTCAGCATTAGCTTAATTGCTTTCCAGGTTGTAAGGTGTGTCGTAGTCATCTATGCATGTCCGTGCAAACAACCGAAGGAAGAATCATCCAGTATTTACAAATGATTGTTTATTCCACGGATATGCTTGCATGAGCACGAGTCACATGCAATGGAAATGCTGCAACGGCTGTTTCATTTCAAACTTTGCTGATGTCTTGTTCAAATAGATGACATTTGTTAGGAATTTTATACCACTGCAGGCTTCACGAATATGACATTATTGTCTTTATAGTTTCGTCACGTAGTATAACGTAAAACAAAATCTAATGACAACCCACGCGGAGCTAAGCTTTATCAGCTTTTGAATCAGCAAAATATAGACATATATGTGGAACTTGTGATTTAAAAGATACATTAAACATCTATCTCACCACTAGTTGGAGATAAACATATGAGATTACGTTTCTTTTCGGAGCTTACCAACTACTAATAGCATCTTAACATAGGGGAACCGACTGATTTGTATCTTTCAACAAGCCCCAGGTGACAACTCTTTTACAGGGTCTAGATCATTATTTTTTTGATAGAATTTCAAAGAACATTAAAAATAGGTACATCCCAGGAAAAATGTCAGTTTGATGACGCAGGACAAACATTACCTATGATTCCGGGGATTTTACTTACATTACCATCGCGCAATGATCATGAATTCGATTAAAGTAAACGACATATTGAAACACGGCAAAACCGCTTCCCAAGATCATAAGAAGCCATGGTGTTGAGCCATTGTGCATTTGTGGAGACATTGTGACTTGTATGCAGCCACTTTGGAGTGTCAGGGATTATCTCTTCTGGGATTAATGCAAACTAAACTTGGAATCAGATGATGAATTAGGCACTGCGACTTTTTTTTCCTTCTCATATCTAATACTCATTATGAATTAACATGTATATGTGATTAATATTACTATGATTTTTTTTTGTGTAACTATATGGGGCACTGAATAACGTTAATCTGACTGCTGGGTTTGATTTCCTGTACCAAGTAGGGTATACCCTTAAGTACGTTTTGCGTAAGATCTACAGTTAGGCATACTCGCAGCGATGCTGTTCTCGTACTAATGTTGCAGCATACTAACCCGTATTTGCACTCGTTTGATTGTACCCGTGTTTGTATGTGTTTATTCTTTTGGATTTGTAGTCGTACTCTGTGGGTTTTCTTTGTGTAATTCTATAATGGTATACATTAATCTTACTCGCGATTAAGTACCTGTTCTCGTACTCAATTCTAGAGAAATTCTACTTGCATTCGTACTAATGCATCCTGTTTACTCGATCGCACTACAAGTCTTTAGTCAAGATCTGCAGTTTGCAGAGCGAAATAGAAAGAATCAGCAGCATTCTAGTTTAGTCACACAATTCGTTGCCTTTATCTGGGATTTGTGTAATTAACCTTGGTGCCAATGCATGAATAATCAACGGGGATCACTACGAACTTCAAATGAGCCAAATGTATGTATTAAATTGTGTTAAGAAATAACTTTACTTGACAGTTTCCTGGAAAGGTTACCATACTAGCTTTGACTGACAATATGCCCTTACCCTGATAGCATTCGTTACTTCAATTCTTACATAAATAAATATCTTCATTAGGACTCTTTCCGAAGGTCAATGTTTGATACTTGATGTACACCAGAGTTCATAATACACCGTTTAGGTTTTATCTTTGCTATTGTTTTACTAGGATAATTTTTTTTTACTGTGCCCGAACTTTCTATTTTTATGACCTTTAGCTTGATCAAATCAAACTTCAAGAGCACTTAAAGTTGATGGGAAAGATTGGCTCTGGAAGAAGATTAAAAAGCAAATAATACCGACGAAAGTGGTGGAACTTTATTTATATGGAAGATGAGATGCCTTGCACTCAACAGTTTGTTACAATTAGCAACCAGTTATATCTAAACAAATAAACTCTATCTCATGTGGATGCATTATCTCACACTACGTTAGGTACATCCTATCAATCAATCCGCATGTCAATGGAGCCAATATTCATTTTTATCACAGAGCAAGCAGTATCCATTAATGGGAGGCAGTTTCACTTTTGAGGGGCACAGGTTAAAGTGTGAGAACTTCCAGCACAAACTTCATAGCTGCTCTCGACAAGTTGACCTTTAATGCAAAAATGCCATGAAATGCCAAAAAATCACACATTTCTGTACGGTTATATTGTACTTGACTGACAGTTGTTATTTGTTATCTAAAACGTCGGAACCAACCCTTAAGGACCACTGAATATTGGGTGTGGGGGGGGGCAAATATTGGAGGCCCAGGTTTAATGAACCTTCCGAACCGTATATTGTTATGCCTCTGCTCCTTTAACCGTCTAAACTCCAGTTGGTTAATTATCATTCACGATTCGACCGTTTTACCATCATGAGAGAAAGTAAGTATAACATTGAAAAGCAATGAAGTATGCACTTGAGGCAATGCATGGGACTGCAGATTTTCATACCATTGCAATCAAATAATCATATATGCATCAATATTTTTGCTTCTCATACTGAAATACTGAGATTTTCCATTGTTAACTACAAATAAATATGATTAATTCTGTTCGCCGAACCGAAACCGAATGATATATATAAATGTATATATTTACCTCAGTTTGCATGCAATTACAGTCATTATCAAAATCATTTGATAAACACGGTCTCAATACCGACCAAAACTACCATATTAACCTGTTCTGTCGGGCTATTTTTCAGCAGATCTTTACAATCCTCTAATTTGTTTGTAGAGAGCCAGACAAAACTATTGCCATGGTGATTTTTCAAATTTAGTAATAGACAAATCACATGAATTGTTGCTTTCTCTATGTGCTCTTCGCACTAGTCAGTTGTGCAGTCTCAAACCACTGTCTTGTCTGCTTCATTAAAGTACGATTACCGTTGAAAAACAAGAATAACAGACTTAATCAGTATGTGGAGCCAGACATACCTTCGTGCAAGAAGATTACACGGATGGCCCTTTGATTCTTGCGTAACGCACGCTCCAGTTATGAGTGGTACGAGTACGAGATACCGGTACGCAGTACACTCAGCTCATATAGACAACAAGGTTTTGTTATTAAAATCACATTATCTTAGCCATATGTCGTGCTATATGTATATTACAGAGTAACAGGCGACGGGTTTTAGGATGACTCACATCACCAGAAGATAAACAGGCTTGAATGATGCATACTACTTGAATATTTTAGACGTCAACTTCATATTTCAATTCTATTTTCTATACTCTGCATGTTTTTACAGTCTGGCGTATTTGTAAATTAATATATGAAAAGGGGCCTATGTATATACTCGTAAGCAATAATATTGTTAGACGTGCTGGAGTGGTCACAAGCGTGTAAAACATTTACACAATCTATTAAGTAATAAATTAGTCAATGTTTGAAGCTGTCTATTTGTACATTAAAGTTTCTCTAATTGGCAGTAACAAAGTGAACTAGGCAATTCTGGTACCACCAGCCGATATTTCCTTTTGAATTACTTCACTCCTTTACACAATTAATTGCATGCAATTGTTAATGATAACTTCAAAAATCGTCGGATGTGTGTTTTAATGGGGGTTGAACAGACTTTGATCTTTCAAATTCTCCATATGATCCATAGAACTAAATAAATGTATCCTCTAGTGTACTTATTACCGCATGATTGTGTGTTTCTCCTCCAATTTCGTCACTCTGCATGATCAATGGATTGGAACGTTGTGACACGGACTATGCGCACTTTTGGGTTGTAATCTTAAGCAAAAACCAACAGACTGAAAATGGTAGTCTGTTTTACCAATTAATCGACGGTTGGTCACTTCCTTGTATATAGCTTCGTAAATTTGTACTATGAGGAAAGTGTCAATGGTATAAAAATGTGTATTTGAACACGCAGTTAGTTAGTAGTCCCTTCTGCAACCACTGTTGCGCCTCGAAAAAGATAATTAACGCGAGCCATGATCGATAACTCGTTATTTACTATATTGTAAGATTCAATACGATCGAAGCATACTGGTTAAGCTAATGACAAATGACCGTGTCCCAAAATATCGCAGTATTGACTTAATAACACGTCATCTTTATTTGTAAAGAATAATAACAGATGGAGCATATTGAAAGAGCGGATAGGAATTTTGGTACAACGTGAGTTTAGTCATTGCTATTTGGAGGGAATTCAGTGTCAATTCAAACGCTTACGAATTTTACTCTTTTCTGAATGAGTCCAATATTATAATAATTCAGAAAGGAGTATTTAGACACTTGTTGTTAGTTTATGCATGAACTCATTGATCTGTTTCTTATATATTGGGTATAAGTCGACTAACTTTTGATTTGCCCTGAACAATAGCAATAAATCGAAATTTATTTCACGTAGATGCTCTCATGCGTAAAATGAGTGACTTTTGTTTCCATTTCAGAAATGAAGAGCTTAAAATAAAAGTAACAGATAATAGGGATGTGTCTTAAATTAACTCAGTACTTGTAATGTAAGGGCAATGTTCCAAATTCGAGTACAAACACTTGAGTACCAGTACAGAAAAATGTACCTAATTACGATTACGGACTCGAGTACTATAAAGTATTGCGATGCAATATACAATATGATCGGTGACTTGTTCCACCACCGCTATGACGTCACATGAAATAGTTGACGTACATACAATCGTTCAAAACTGATAACATGTACGCTACGATAAACTCTTAACATACTAGTATATAGAACCTCATTAAGAGTAAGAGCAAGACATAATTCTTGGCAAATACAACATGCTTGCTTACTGAGAATGACAAACAAAGTGTAAGTTATCGCCATTATCATTAGCTTCATAGGGTCAGAAATCTTGTAATTATTTTGGAAACAACATCATCATAAAGAGTATGGAACCCCCAAATCTTAACTCATCAATTACTTTTTAGCCAAAATTGTCAATGAAATTGATCTATAACATTTGCACAAGACAAATTTTAAGACTCATAGAAGGAGAAAAGGGCCCTTTTATATGACGCATTAAGCCTAAAGTCAAAGCAGTCAAGAGGCCTCAAAGCGAAAGATATTTCAGTAAAGAAAGTTCCACTCTGCTAGAACATTAACGTTAACATCAATTCATATTCCTTTTTTATTATATTTCATATCATTCTAGCAGGGAAATGTTATTTAGGTATTTCTGAGTGCAGGAAGCACTTCCTTAAAAATGACGGATTAAAACTAAAGCAAAATCAGTCAGGGAGGCCGCAAATCGAAACACATTTAAGTACAGAAAGTTTCATTTTGCGCGAACGTTAACGTTGACGTCAATAGAAACAGGTAAATGTTACTTAGACATTTCTGATTGGACAAACCACTACAGTGCAAACTGTGTATTGCATATCTAAGCGGAAAGTGCAATCATGAAGGTGCAGAGTTTTAGTCTCATAATCTGCTTTCTGTTTTTGCATCTGTTTCCATATTCTGCTTTCATCATCTGGTGTGGTTACATTATTTTAATCAAAGTAAATGAACTTGAAATAATTACAGTAGCTTGACATGAAAAAGGACTACGAACCTTTTAAGTACACATGAAAATAATGTCATTTTTCTCTTAAATATTACGGGCAAAACCCGCGAATAATAGTATGTTGCCCACCTGGTTTACAATCTAGTTTCTCTAGAAATCTTTCCAAAACGCTACACTTCGAATAATTATTAACTCGTATTTGCTCTGTTGTACCTTCCTGTTTCCGAGCGACCGAAAACCGTAAATAGAAGAAAAGCTTGAATTTTCTTCAGATGTAATAAAATATATAATTTGACATCAGATGTTACGGAACCCACTTATGGGAGATCGGTGTTTACTTTATTCACAAAGTCATCCCATATAAATCAATAGTACAGTCACGGTACAGCGTTAGGTTATAACAGTTTAACATGCACGACAGGTATGCACTCATTACTTGAGGTGAGCGACTGGAAGTAGGCGCTTAAAGTAAATCAATTTATTTTACATGACATTCTTGAACAACCGTATATTTATAAGTTTCTTTGTAAACCGCAATTAAATTAGAAGATGTCTCACTGGCATACTCTAACTTAAATGCAATATTTGCTTTCGATATTACCAAGGATACCCGATACATTGGAATTTAGGGGGGAAATTATTAAAAAGTGGACAATAACTGAACGTATATTTCCTTTCTGAGTAGATAACAGAAGTTATAAGGTTTGATTTTTTTTTATCTATTGCGAAAATGTCTGGAACAATAATTACTTAGATAAGAAAAGATAAAGATGTAGGCATATGTGTATAGCATAGCATAAAGTAGGAAACAGGAAGCATACTGTACGGGAAGGGAGGATGGGGTGAGGGGTGCGATATGACCACTTATGCGACAAACGGCACTTCCTCAGTACCTAGCGCGACCAAGTGACTTCTTTTGATTGTAATCCAAGGTTGTTGTTTTTATCAAAAAGGTCATGTCTTCCAATATACCTGCCAAGTCTCACCGTATTTAACTAACGGTCGCATCCCAGTGCATGTTATCTTTAAATCTCACGTGAAAACATCTTGAACCGGTAAAACAAAGCAAAGCTGAATTACATAGTCTTGTGCTTATTTTTCGTATTATAAATGTTGGAACGATGGATTTGTAAAATCGTCAGGTTTCGGGCACGAATCTCGACTTTCATGTTACCTGAATTCTCCAGGTTTACATTTTGAGTGGTTCCGATGATCTATGAACGCTCTGGTTTGAGGGAATCTTTAACCTACAATCTGTGATAAAACCTCAATGCCTTATCCCAAAGCATGTAATATAACATATGCGATAGTATAACATAAAGCTCTAAACGTTGATGTGGATGCATCTAATGCGAATTTGTAGATAAGTTCTTTCCTCCCTTTTCAATTGTTGGGCGATTTATTCTTTTTAGGACAATCAACATTAAGCAAAAGTATCATTGTGATATTGTAGTAGTATAAACGCTATTGATTCACTATGATAATGTAATATATTAATATTATTCTAATTATAATATATATTCTGACTCAGCTTACATATAAAAATTGAATTTCATCGCCTTGTATTCACATTGTCATATTAAGCAAGTACTTCCAACTTTATGAGATTATGAGATTTGTATTTTTGCATGTTTTATTTAGTATCAAAGTGAGTACCGCGCAACAGTGAGTGGCGGCGATATATGTTATTTTCTTGTCTGGCTCTGAGTACATATATATTGGAGATTTTATGAGCCAATATAATGTAGCTCATTAATAATAGCTAGTCAAACACGCTCAAGTTCCGCGCTTGTGATTTTCTCGAGAGTGAGTCATAATCGACAAACATTATCAAGCTTTAATAACGTCAGAGCGACTGCTTACAGGTTGCAATGCACTTATCAATCCACACTACATAGGCCTGTAGACCCTAACTGCCGTATGCAGTATATATCTGAACCTAGCACGCGTATACGTGGATTCATTAAAACTATTCCAGCACTCTTTGAAGAGAATATCTCGTTCTATAGTAAATTAAAGAAATTATTGCCAGGAATTTACATTAATCCCCACCCCCTCCCCTCCTCCCGCAAAATAATCATACACCATATATTTGTTGATATATTTGATAGAAATTGACTTAAGTTGGTCATTTCATACATTTGTTCTCATAAAGCTATTTAGCTAAACATAACATTTTGTTATTATATGATTACGGTAATCATTTCGTCTATGGCTCATGCAGTGCGCCTCTCTTCGTTAACGTCATGCTGTAAGCAATTGACCCCGTTCAAGGACCATAACCAGACCGCCACAGGTGGACCGTGCCGCCGACCCCAGCCGTGCGGACTATCTAACCCACCCACCCACCTATCTGTGCCACCGCGTGTTAAGAAGTTACAAAACACGAGTGTTGAATCCTTCAATAACTTGTTGATGCCACTCTTTACATTGTTGATGCCCCTCCAACTCAGGTCCTGCCTTGTTCACGTTGGGCTGTGGAGGGGCATGGTATATGCCCTGGAAATTGTATGGAAATACAATGTTATGCTCCATACTAGGCCACCTGTCAGTCACAACTGTAATACCTTTAAATGAGCCCTAGTTTTGCCATAAACTATAGTCCTGCTGACGTCTATACACATACAGTAACCTTCAGCTATTCTTCTACTGACGTACAGAAATATCAGCAGACTTACTTAAAGCAACCCACTTTTGTATTACTGAGTTAGAGGACGGAATATAGCGGAATGAATAATTCAATCTCATGTAACGCTTCATGGTCACAAGTAAAAGCCAAAGACAAACGGTAATACTTTGACGACCTTGTTGAGGTTGAAAGCGAACATCTTCAGAAGGTCTGATATCGAGATTTGAATTATAGTAGACAGACCATTTGCCGTGAAAGATGACATAAACGTCCCCGAGGTCTCTTGGTTAAGCGAAACATGCAATGCCTGCAGACCTTCATTTTGTAGGATACCTATACAATATAGAAACTGTCGACAACAGTTATCCCCCATCTTCTCACTGTCAAGAACCATTAGGCTACTGGGGATTTGTTTTTTCTGTATTTTGTTAGGGAAATATGTCATATCACGAAACTGTAATCATTCGAGACGGTAAACTGAATAAGATCTAGGTATCTTAACATAAGTTCCATAATTTATCGGTCGAAAGTACATTTACAAAATCTCTATAGTGTTCGTCATATAATTTAAGTCTCTTTTGTAACGATGGATATTCTGTAGATCTCAGCATAAAAACAATACTTAAGCAGAGGAAGGTCGGATCAAGTTTCGAACGAACGTGCATCCAGTGCGTTTTTCTCGTCTGTGTTCATAGAAAAATTCAAAATCACTGACTGGACACGGAAACGTACTTTCTCATATAACAAATGTTCATTAAACCTATGGAATTCTGTTGTTTGCTGAATTTGGCACTGGACAATAATATGAATAGGTACCAGGGAAGTACAAAATGGCAATGCAAGGCTAAAGCATTGACAAAGATACAACTTTACTGGTTATTATCTGTTATCATTCTGAATATAAGCTTTTCGACATTATTACGCAGTACTGTGTGTACCAGACTATAAAGATGTGTACAACTACAAACTTCATATTGTAATGTAAAAAACAGAGCAGTCTACAAGGGATGAGTAAAATTCTCCCTAAATTCAGACAGGGAGCTCAATAAGCTGACAACGACTTAGAAATAAACAAGGGTGTTGGGCTTTGGATTTGAATTAGCCTTATGGAGAAGAAAAAACATAATCAGAGGTAGCCTGGATTTCTTTCCATCAAAACATAACTCATCCGTAACATAACACATGCCAAAATTAGTCCTTAGAAATCACAGACGCGAGAAATACAGTCTCCAAGGAACAAGCTGATTGATCTCAAGGACGACAAATTCATTGACTGCAGAGGCCCAGTATTTACACGTTGGAAGTTGAAGTGTTGTGGTATGTTTTTTAAGGAGAACAACGCCATGCCACATTACATTTGTAATTACAAATGTCACATTCATGCCCCTTATTTTCTCTGACCGATTGGTTGTGAGCTTCCTTAACTTAAAGATGGGTTCTGTATGTATCTCATTAAAAACTCTGCGACGCCTTTACGTAAAACGGGTTAGGGATCGACATCGCTTTTCCGTGAACTACAGAATATACCGTAAAAAAAACGGTATCAAAAGGACTTAAAAATCAGGTCCGTGCTGCCGGTTTTACCCTACTCTGGTAGCGACAGCCTTTCTAGTTTGAAAGGCATTTTAAAGAAGGCTTGGCTTAAAATCAATGGCTGTGCAAATAAGTATTTGTCGCAAAACCATTCACGAACTGAACCAGCAAATTGATTCTAGTTAGACCAAAAAAAAATACCGGCCTTGAAAACGAACCTAAACCTGGTCGCTTCTATTTTCTGCCCAAAAGTTAGAAGGAAGGCAATCATGGGAGGCCCATAATCTCTGGTAATGGAACGGCCACTGACAAAAAAATCCAAATTCGTGGATCTTGTTATCCAATCTCTTGTTTCAGCCCATCCGTCCTCTGTTCAGGACACTATACGGAGTATATTCGGAAAACTGGGGACATATAAACAATATTCACTCTTCTATTCTGTTAGTAACCTTGGTTTTTTCTTCATTAAACACCAATATTCCTAACGAAGAAGGCATTTCGGCATGCACTGACAAACGCTTACAAAGCAATTGGTGGTAAAACTTAATTTGACTATACAATCTGTATTTAGCAACAAACACTATACCTCAAGATTCATGGCACCGCAATGGGTGCCAAATAGGGATTCTCTTTTTGCCAACATCTTTATGGGGAAACTCCAGACAACATTTCTGTCTCGACAAAACTTGAAACTCCACACGTGCGTACGTTTCATTGAAGATATCTCCATGACATGGACCCCTGGTGAGGCAAATCTAAAACTTTTCATTGATGACATAAACTCGTTTCATCACAAAAGCAAATTCACCGCAGAATGATTTTCTAGACATGACGTTTATTTTCTGGACACCTCTGTGACCCTACAAATTGTCTCAATCTAAAAAGACTTGTTCAATAAACCCACAAACAAGCACAACTACCTCTCACCAAGCTGTTGCCACCTACGTCATTGTACCAGAAACATTCCATTTCCACACACCCGGCTGTCATTTCAATTGCAAGACCTAGAAACCCACTGGACATTTTAGTTCGGGGCATCATTTCAGGGTGACACTTCATCCGAGGCAAACAAAACATAAAATACAAGATAATCGCCATGTACAAAAAAAAATAGTAAGACGTGCTTCCTTGTCGATTCTACTGGGGCCTTTCAGAGCAACCAAACTACACGCACGTTCCGAATCTGGCAGAAATTAATCTGCCTCTCTTTAATTTACCTCATCCACTGCAATATTTACAACATACGAACCTTTTAAGAATGAGAATGACTCAACATAGATCGGCGATCAAAACAACAAATCAACCAACCTGAAATAAATCACTTCAATCAACCAACTCATTCGATTGAGAATTGACGTGATATTGCCATGGAACAAAACATCCTTGAACAGACAAATCTAGAATAGGTAAAGACAATTTCTGGGTACTAAATATAAACACCACGGCAGTTCTCCGCTTAAAATTCAGAAACGACCTGCCATGCCAGATAAAAATAAAACAATTCATTTGCAGCTACGGATTAAAGTAAGCCGACACGATAAATAATCCGAATATCCAAGACTTCTTCTAAGCTAACAGAACTCAGTAAGTCGCATTGACTTCACTGCCATGCCGACATTCTTTCCTGTAAAAAAAAGTTTCAATTCCCACTTAATTTTATTTTTGCATCTCACTCTAGATCCAGCCTTTCTCTAACTGCATCATAGTTGTATAACAGTTTCCCCCGTTTATCAGTAATACACCAACTTCTTTTCTTTAAGTTAAATGCTGTTCGCAACCAAAGGAAATGAGAGAGAAAGACACTTACAACAATAAAATTGAACATACTTGACATATAGGTGCATTTGTATTCGTGTCAAACGTTAAACTTGTTCTTTCGGTAACAATTGAAAGTTAAGAGTGTTCTGTACTTCTATGGAGCCCAAGTCTCCCAAGAACAAAATCTACCTTACATTGTTTACGTTAAGACTGCAACATGTTCTAATTAAAAAGTAATATGTTGCATTTTAGTTTAAAAGTAACTGTTACTTTAACATTGCAAATGATCAGAAAGAAATTTAAACGGTACTGCAACCCTTCATTAATTTGTTTACTGCCATCGTACCGGTAAAAATGAGACCCGTAATGTAAGACAGCGTGTAAGATATCGCCAAGCAAAACACATATAGGCCTATTAGCCATATACCAAAGACTCTTACCAAGAACACAACCTTTACATAAGAACCACTAATTGACACCTGGATGCTTCTCACGCAACTAATTTAGAGATAAGATAAGCAAACAATGAATATGTTGGGTGGTATATGCTATATGTGCTATGGTGCTTTCACTTGATCGTCTTTGAGGCAGACGAAATTTACGACAAAGCTTTAACAAGAAACGTTAGTTAACCGAATTACAAACGACATATTGCGTCTAATGTTGCAATTGAAAACCTTACTCAATTCCTGATAAATATAAAGCACCTAATCAACTTATGTCACAAACAGACACGTTCAACTACCGTCGAGAGCGGAATCTATATCCGCGCGATAGTAACCTTTCCTGTCAGTACGTTTCAAATTTAGTGACAATTATAACAAGATGAAACCCAATATGAAGCCCAACAATTTTATGTTTGGAAAGAAATATGATAATGAAATTTTACCTGTAAGGAGTATAAGGATGGTCCAAGAAGAAGTTCGGTTTTATTGGCAGGCTAAAGGAAACAGTTGTATCAGCCTCGAGGTACGTTCCTTATACTGAATGCATACGATATATGCTTTCGAACAACAACGATATCGGACTGACTATACTGCCGATGTGTTTTGAAAACACTAGAAAAATATCAAGGGGATTCTACTGACTTCACAATGAAACAGCACCGTATCTCGCTGCATTCAACACGGCCACTACCAATGCAATAACGCATTTACATCCACGTTTCACTAGCTGCTGCGTTTAAGCTGTGTATAGTATTGTTAATAATGAAAAAAACCAACGCGTGTGCGATTTGATTGGCAAAAATGTGGGCGTGGCTTGTAGCTATATTACCCTGAAGATTATTAGTTTTTATTCAGCTAGGCCTATAGGTTAGTGTAGATGAGGGAGAATTATCGAGTGTATTGTTCCTGAAATCAGATCAATAATGAACTGTAACACAAACATGGCAGAAGCACAGAACACTTCTGAATAAACATTTAATAAAAAAAGGGATATATTTTGTATGAGAATGGCTAGAGCAAAACATCAATAACACAATACAGCAATAAAATCAAGACAAGAATGACTCTTTTGGAAGCGTCTGCACTTTATCATTTCGTTCGTCTTCCTTTCTACATTTCTGTGTCGAAGTTCTGTAAAACATGAAAACTACATGAAACATTACAATATTTATAATATCAACATTTATGTAACAGAGCAGATTTGTTCATTTAAGCTAACAAAGATATAGTATGGTAACAGCTAGTAAAAGATGCTTGCTCATGAATGATGCATAGATAAAAGAAACGCAGAGGATATTAATTATATCGTATACTAAATGGCCATTTAATACAAGGAATATTAAAGAGAAATTAAGTTCTTGATTATTCATAAAGATTATTGTGAAGTTTAAATGCCTTTAAAGTGAACTAGCAATAAGAAACTTTAACAAGATTTTTTAAACTTCATTAACTTAAGTGTTTCTTCTTTGTATTATTTTTAAGCAGTATCCAGATTATTGTGTTTTGTTTTACATTGTTTGGAGCTAAATATAACTGATTACATGATAAGAAACTTTATGAAATTCCATTCCATTTTACTTGAAATAACCATACAATATTCGGTTTGTTTACGATCACAAGATGTTATATGACTTGTGAATTAAAAAATTAAGTTCACAGCCGTCCGTTGTTGACTCCAAATGTTTCGCAACTATAAGTAAACTAGTAAATGAGTTTTCGATATGCATAGAACAAGGAACAAAATAATTCAATGTACATTTAAATGAGCCAACTGATGACAAAACAAGTATACAGCTTAATGTCACCTGTTACTTACATTTCAACCTCTTTTTGGCTCTGTTTTTAGATTCAAACCTTCAGTAGAGAGGCGAAACAGATTTGTGTTCACAAGATCATCTGCGACTAGATTACTACAAACCTTACATTACATGTCATCCAAGAATGCCGTCTTTTGACGTCATAATGAGAGAGAAGCCTTATATCAAGTTTCGAAGTTGATAGGAAATGCAACATCACGAGCCTCTTGAATGTATGGATTACAGCAGTTGAAATTTTAGTCAGTTTCTCAACAACAATTCAATAACACTTATAGCATTCGATACTTCAGACTTTAAATATTTCGTACTAAATTTATAGTCGCGTTACATTAAAAAGGGAATATATTTAAGAGTTCTTGTATAATATCAGAGAATATCAATCAAAACAGTTCAGCGTAGATATGAAGAAAGATATCTACACCGTTTCCCCCCTCGTGGCAACATCTGTAACATATTTCTCGTTCAGTATTAAAATATACATTCTACATTCGGTCAACAGGGTTAAACTGACTCATAACTGGCGAGTTTCGCTGTATAGTAGTAACAAAAATGTTTTGTACACGGACACGGTCAGCAACCTAGCACTCCATCATCTGTTATACATTTTCAATGCCATTTTCTGTATTTTTCAAAACAAACCATATGACGCCATTAATTATTGTGATAACCAATTTGGCTGCAGTCTTTCCCTATAAATCATCGTAATCCAGACTGCAGAGTTATCAATATCAAACTAAACGTAAATAAACCTCAAAGAGTGATGGGTTGGCTGATGGTTTAACAATAACCCATTTCCAGAACTTATGCGCAAGATCAATCTGATATCGTGGGTTCGAAAACCATTATTCTAATTGAAACCACGAGAAACTCTCTTAAATCTTGAAATCTAAAAGGATTCTATATGGATCCTGTAAGGTCATTTTGGAAGTCTCAGAATGGAATAGTAGTTTCACCGAGGGCAGTGAATTGAAAGCAATAGGATGTGTTTTTGTATGTAGCACATATATATATATATATATATATATGTGTGTGTGTGTGTGTATACATACTATATGATAAGCTGTTTTAGGTTATATGTATTGGTGATGTGAAATTTAATGACAAAAATGATGTTTTTATACTATTACTTTATAAAAACCATGACATTTGTGTATGGTTAATACCAATCTAGACTATACTTCAATCTTAATGATCAGCGGTCAGTGAGGGGAGGCTCATTAAGCTAAGCCTACCCATGCAATCATGTAGGGTTAGGCTAAAACTAGTCACTTTTTATCCTTACATCCATTTGTTTCCATACATGAGAAATGAAAAAGGAAGCACCACATAACTAGGTGACAGCTTGGCACTCTTGATGTTATAGGCCTCACGAACACAGACCTGTATATGAATTATTGGATTATTACATTTGTTAAAAGAGCTTTCTATGTCAATTTGATATATGTAAGATCTCATGCTGCTCATATTCTTCGATTATACCCTCTAGGGGTAGGTTTTGGGGTACTGTCAGTTAGGCAGATTTTATTTCCATATTAGGCACAGCAGATCATGCAATTGGTGTTAATCTCAATAAATTGAACTGCCCATAGAAGGGGCTCCTTATAGGCATTGATTTCTGAAGTTAACAACATTCAAAAGGGGACACATTTACAGTTTTGGCGATTTTCATTGGCCTATCAGAAGTCTCTTGAAAGAGGAATGTTTATAAAGATATAAACTCAGTAAGTATTCAAACATGGTATAGAACTCCGACAGAGACCGTTGGAATTGCTTTTAATTAATAAATAAACTCTGACAAATGTGACCAGCTTCTGTTAGGTGCAGAAAGAAATAACTCTTTCTGCTGTTATGTGTCATTTTATCAGCAAAAATGGATGATATGTCCTAAGAGGAGCTAAAAGCCATGCCAGCGTAGATGAAACACAAAATTGAGCCTCCTAATACTTTTACCGACTACGTGAAAAAAAAAATTGAAGGCTGCAGTCCTTTGATGTTAATCACTGTTCAATGAAATGCAACTAAAAAACTGTTAAGTATAAGTCAAATATCTCCATACCAAATGTTCTGATATATTGCTATGGAATGCTGTACGCTTATCTACCGAAGATGTGCCCTTCATCTCTTTGAAGTCATGGTTACAATTTATATACCAATTTCATAGAAGGGTAAACAAAATGCAAAGTTGAACATGATATTCAGCTTAGGTGTGTCAAGTGTGAACATTTTTTGTGATTACGAAATGTTTGCAAGTAATTAAAGTGACCTAGCCGCTGCAGCCTGTTCTTTATAGTAATTAAAGAGTCATGGTTAAACCTCATTAATGCTAACTGGTGCAGGCAGTTGAGCGATAATTGTGATCACAGCTATGAGAGAATCCACAGCTATACAAAAGTTAAGCAACTAAAACTGTGTTTGGTACAACAAAGACATGCTTCATTTTGCCTTACATTAAACTACAACTTATGCCATCAAGTTAAAAGTCCCACAGAAAAATGAGTTGCAAGGTGATTGATACCATCTACAAGTTATGCATGCAGGGGTTATTTGAGGTCACTGAAACCATTACAATAACAATATTCTCTTCATATACTTCCATGCACATCATTCTTTCAAAGTCTTAAAAATATTGATTTGTCTTCACAACTGATTGGTCACTTACTCTCAGCCAAGTGTGGAATGCGTAACTTGAAGCTATTGCTGAAGTTATCACTTTTATATTGTGAATTTACTTGAGCTATTGGCAGTTGGTTGAATTAAAGTGCATGTATCCTCAGTTGGAAATTTCAAAGCAAAAAAACAAAAACAAATCTTCAGTGTACAACATTTAATTGTACAATTGTATCTTGAGCCTCTCCTTAATGTTATATTGTAGATGACAAGTCTCTGATTTGTAGTTTTATTTCTACTTGGTAAAAGTGAGTTTTACATATCTTTGTTTCATCGTTTGCAGTCAACTTATTTACAGCAAACCTGTATATTCATGTCACTTCAATATTATTAAATATAGAGCAGGTCCCATTATTTGCAACAAGGGTGTCAGAGCTTTCTTTATCAGAAATGGGTTGTTTTGGCAGAAAATATAAAATATAACTTTGCAGATCATGTGTATTCAGCATGGCCAGAAGTATATGGATATTTATGTCATATGCCTCATTCAGTAGCAGCGTCCTACCATTCACCATGGCAACTGATTAATTTCCACAGTAGAAATGTTCCTCATTATATGTGATTCCTAGATTGCTTTCACCTTCTGATACAATATCCAAAACATTGATTGTTACAACAACAAAAGACTGAACCTCACTAGTTTGGGTATTTACATGCAATGATACTTACCTGTCTTCATGTTGATGAGATGCTAAACACAACTGAAAAACAGTCAACAAGTGTGATTCCTAACCATGAAAGTTGTCTTTACTTCGCGCATTGGGATGATGTGGGCGAGTTCGTTTTTATTGGGGGGGGGGGGGGAATTTCCGACACATGCATAATAATCATTTTCGAATCCAAATTTGCAGTTATTACAGAAAAAAAGTAACCAAGGAAAACAGCATAAGCCAGAAAGAAGTAGCAATGTGCGCGCTTCCTGTAATAAACAAAATAGAAAACCAAATTCAAATGGCGTGGGTGGGTGGTAAAGATAACTTCTTCTATAGAAGAAGGAAGACCTCTCTATAATCACGAGTTTCATTAACAAACACAAAATGAGTTGAGAGACTTTTCGATATTATTGACCAAATTTAAATGACATTTTGGAGTTTCCAATAATTTAAGTATTTCGTGATAGAGTACATTGTTTTCGTGAACATTCTTAACATTTAACTGGATAGAAGACACATGTAACATTCATTTAGTGAAAATTCATTGTAAATGCATAGTAACATAGTAACATATGACATTATACATGCATAATGAACTATCTTTGTCTTGTAAGTAAATGGAATCTCATGTTATGTTACGGGATGGGACTATTGCTGGCATCTGCTATAGCGGACACGGGTTTATTCAACGGTAAGGCTACGAAGAATATCAATTAAAGACGTGAGCACTCCAAATGAACCATGGCAGGTTCGAAGTTGAATTTCCGTTGAATTATGCTTTTCCACCCGAACCGAATTGTACAGTTGCTTATAATAGCGTTTTCGACTTGAAAATATTGCGCATTTATATGCATCTGTGTTATAACATGATAACACGTGTGAAGCCAGAGGCACATTTTATTGCGGCCTGTGTTAAAAAAATATATAAAAATATAAAAAAATATGAAAAATCAAAAATCAAAAAATATTTTATATTAGGCTATATAAAAATAAAAAATATAAAAAATAAAAAATAAAACAATATTTATAATACCACTACGATTTACTGTATTGTATCTAGCTCTCGCATGCTCCCAAAACATAACACGTGTTAGTGTGTTATTACACCCTGGCATATAAATGCATAACATGCTACACGTTAAGAACAAATATAAGCTCACACCTTTTCGGCTTGGGTGGCTTTTCTCCTTCTCTCAAAAATTAATAAGAAATATGAATGTAAAAGTAGGAAAAGCTCAATGAATGAAAATATACAGCCGGCATGGTAGCAATTATTTTTAGATCCTTCTCATTCGCGTACCGAATCCAGATCTGACCAAAGTCTCAGGGGCTTACAATCTAGCCCTATAATCGTGAGGGAATGTACTACGATGGGTTGTTAAATCCGAACTGTACATTGGTGGATTTGCAACACTACCTTGGAAATGAAATCATACAGCCGGCATCATGGTAACAATTATTTCCAGGTCCTTCTCTTTGAGTCTAGAATATAGATCTGACCAGTCTAAGGGGATTACAATCTAGCCCTAGAAAGTCGAGAGAATCTACTACGATGGGTTTTTATACCCGAACTGTTGATTGGTCGAATCGCAACACGCCCTCCAAAATGTTAACTGTTTAAATCAGCGCATTGCTCCAAAGAACAATTTACAAGCGAAAGCAAGATCTGCCCTACACGCCTACTCGTCGAGATCGAACACCTGCGTCCTAAAATCGCATTGTTCTAGAAGGATGAAATGAAGGTCAAGTAACAAACAGTTACCTTAACGATTTCTTTGAAATGGAGCGTGAGAAAAAATTTCCATTGATGCATTGTAAAATCTGTGGGCTGTTTTAAGGTTGGCTATAAGGGGCTTAAAGGAGCTCACAGAATAACTTAACTCTTTTTTATATTGCTACATGAAACTATATATAGACACTACCGTATCAAGAAATCTTTCCCTCTTATCCCTCTTAAGATTGATCTAGTTTGATCTTATCCAACAGAAAATGTATAAAATTTTACGACTCACACAATCAGACAATTAGCAGAGAGAAATATAGACGAGGAAGACAACTTTCAGATAGAGAGAAAGTTGACTGTTATAGCCAATGGTAAACATTATATGTCAATAATATCTATATTTTCATCTCCCATGTGTTAACTTATGCATACTTGTTGTAAACAATGTAAAAAAGATGTAAATTGCTCAAGAGCTATTAATGTGCACTCAATGTTGGTTTAATGATAAACATTTCCGATTGACGGTTCAGCACAAGATAAGATGATGTAAATCCACTCCCTAAACAAGTTTTCAGCTTCTGTTAAATGAATTGAAGTTTGTCCACTGACTACTGTCTTTCTGTGAATTCACATGCATCTTCCCAGGCGCGTAGCCAATGGGGGGGGGGGGTGAGAAGGGGGCGTATTTTTTATGATATCGCTAGTAATTTCAAAATAAAAAATGCTATGATGTAACTTCAAGGCTGGGAAGTGCCATTTCCAGCGATCTGGGAGGCATTTTCGGCCAAAAATGTTCTTGTACGCTTCGCACCAAAATATGGTGGCGCTATACGCTTAGATAGTTTGCTACAGCTGCTACAGTTGTCGCCCCTCCCTTGGCAAATTCCTCGCTACGCCCCTGCATCTTCCTGATTGTATCAGGGTGGACCAGACCCTCTTCATTCTTCTTGCCCGTCCATGGGACATGTTGTGAATTGAGAAGGATAGACACATGTGGAGACACAATCTATCCCATTCGTTAATACTTACATGTTTCCATTCCATGTATCATCGACGCCCCAGTTATAAACTGAACAGAAGGTTCATTCTTCATAGCGTCCTTTGCTAGTAAACTGTCTCATCTCACTCAACTCAACTGTGGACGTACAAAATAGGAAACAATGGCGTCGCGGAAATAGTTTATTTGGTTTTCAAGGAGTGATTTCTTACTACACTGAATCTTATCCAAGACGGGATGTGTAAAGGTAGAACTTGCTACTTGTCACTCGCTGAATGTTCTCAGAAGTAGACCACAACTTGGCAATTACGACAAGAAAATACATTTGTGGTTACATTCCTTCTTCTGACACATCAAGATTATTATAATTTAACCAAATTGCTGACATTTTCAGAGCTACTTGGAAGTATCGGTTAGCATGACCAAGTGGCTAGTGAACGCCAATACGCGGTATTTGTTTGTGCTGGTCGTGTGAAATGATACAGGTGTTTCGAGCCCGTGTAACAGCATGTTAATGTTTTAAATTCCAGCTCATTTGTTCTCCATCCACTCTAATGCCTCACTCTCTCAGACAACATAGCCATATGCACCCAAATGAAAGTGCAATGACAAGCGTCTTACAGATAATGTTACATAGAACTCCATTAGCTGCTCCATCAGTGCTTTCCATAAAGTCAATCATCAAATATACGGTCACGACATATTGTAATCGCTATAGCTGGAAGCTGCATTGAACCAATAGACATGATTTCGACATCCAGAGAATTATTTATTCTCTTGAGATTAAAGCGTGTGATTTTTTTACGTAGATTGATATAAATATATAGATATATGGAACAAGCAAATGAATCATCCAATATCGACATAATTTATATGACAATTGTATAAACTCCAGGGCAATTCCCTGGTTGTTTTTTAATGTAAATGCTATCCTCTATGCAGTTGTGGATGTGGTGCGAGTAACATGATCGATATGTATTTCATCCTGATTTTAAGCTAAAAGTCGAAAGCGAAGAACGTTCACACAATGTTATTGACTGCTAGCAACTTCTCTCCAAATTTATCAAAGAAGATAAGTAAGATCATCAAGCCTAAAGAGACATTCCATGAAGGCGAAACAAAGAAAGTAACAGCGGTTGTTGAAACCCAAAGGTTCTTGTGGATCGAAATCCTGAATCCTGATCAACCAAAACCAACTCTAAACATTCACAAGGAGTTCCTCTAAGATGACTTTACAAAAAACTGCTGTTACGGAGAAAAAAAAAACGTATCTAAACAATCATCTATGAAGATGGGTTTATTACCGCGGACTTTAAAGACCTATTACATTAGCTGATTAAAGGACACTTGTCAGTTTGTAAATGAAAAGTACTTTCTTGATTTCATAACTTGTCCGGAATAAGGAACAGCTGCTTTCATATTTGTGTACAGATCAGTACCGCATTTTGGATTTTTATACAATTAAGTGAAAACAAATGATACAGATAACTGTAGGTCCTTACGTTGTTTGGGGGTTTTTTGCACATCGCTAGGTCCTACAAAATTTGTAGCAACATATGTACAAGTTATTTGCGAGCTTTCCTCTACTATACTCAGATATCGTTAATGTGGTTACCTTACAACCCTACTCAACCCCACTGAAGCTTAATCAACCCAACTCAATGACTCAATGCAAATCTCTGATTGGCTAAGAGATCCAGCATTTAAGATATGTATATGATTATCATGAGGTATGCAAAGTATCTGTTAAATGCTATATCTTCACCTCCAGCACCCTCATGGCTAATAACAAAAACAAAACGCCATTTGTAAAGTGGAGTACCACTTTATGATTTATACAGAATAAAATGACGTCGCTAATCATATTTCAAGATTGCTGAAGTTTAATAAAGATCTAGACAATTACTTAGATGGAAACTGAAAGGGGATGTATTTATTAAGTACGGAAAATGAAGTACCTGCTTCCTTGAAGTATTCCACGGGAAATGGCTGGTGGAATTTTGTGAAAAAGGTTACATATTCGTATTTTTTTGTCATATTTCCCTCGTGAAATTAGCTTTTTCACGTGACCCTTGCAATAAAGATATATTTGTTGATGGCAGAGGTTTTTTTGTTTTGTTTTTAAGACATTAAAATTCCGGCGTGACCAATATATAACTCACCATTTAAAGCAGCAACTCAATATTGCCTCGTGAAAATATAAAACACATTTCTCAACAATCTTAAAGCTGAATTTTGCATTTAATTGTGACTGTGTAAAATTGACCAAGCAACTTAAGATTCACGCATAACAGGATATATCTCAAGAAAATATATATATAAAAAATATATTATATATTATATATATATATATATATATATATATGTAATATATATAAACAATATATATACAATGTTTGGGAGATTTCTGGACTTCGCGTTCGCGTCAGGGAATACCATTTTGCTGGTGGGCGATGTTATGGTAGCACTAGGAGGTGAATGATTCTACTTTATTTAATTTTCAATTAACGTTTTGAAGGCGAATGTACACATAGGTGACACTGAAAACGATGTCACTGGTAGGTCACGGTAATGTTTTCACTTAACAGTATTCAGATTCAACTGTGGTAGTAAACGTTGCCATAAACATAGGAATCCACTAAGCGGTCAAGCAAATACACGCAGTTCGTTGATGTCATAATAAGACTTGTTCAAGCCTTTAGTCTGTGAAGGAACATTTCAACTGTGATATTTCCCAGTCCGTGGAACAATCTTTTTGTTAGCTGAAATACACGTATATATATGACACTAAACAATGATATCGGTTAGGTTTGGTTGTTATATGCGAATACCGCCTGATCATGGAATTTTGAATATTTCCACGGTCGGGTCAAACATGTTATTTACCTACAAGCCTCATAACACCGCTTGGTATATTCAAGCACACACACACATACGCACACGCAAGCACTGACTTAATTTGACTCTGGTATATACAGTTCTGAAAGAGCGCCGTTAGTAGGGTTGCGAAACTTTTACGATGCACATCAAAAACCACGATTTGTTTTATTACAATCATTAACAGAGATACAAGCATTTTGTCACAAGTAATGGAATTACTGTAAGGTACTTTCGACAGTGATTCATAGCGCGCGACAACAGCCTATAAAAATTGTTGAGTATAGTTCTGGTAACACGTTTCTTAATGTCTTGATTACCCCTGCAAATTATTGATATTTTTTATTTTGAAAGCTATCATATAATGATCACACTAGACTGCTTGTAGACATTCTCACCAGTACATATCTTTCCTTTCTCGTATGAAACATAAGTTAATAAAAAGAACCAACAAACAAACTACCCTGAAATATTCTTGTTTGTGGCATTGGCAAATATTGACAAAAAAAAGTACATGTAGCTGCATATATACCATTTTCACCGGTCTCAACAAAAACAAAGACTTTTTTGCGTTATCGAGCCTCCAATACAAATTGCATTGAAAGCTTTCGCAAACACTGGCAGTGTATATAGAGACATTGCGTTGCGAGGTCCAATTTTGCATCGTTGCAATCAAAAAGTCAAATTCCAGTAGCTCCAATAGCCAATTGATTAACATCAGATACTGTTAGTCCCTGAATCGCTTTACAAACCATACATGGTACAAAACCGATTGTGAATTAAATAGGTAAACTGTGGGCTGGTTGGATTCTGTACTCGCGGCGAAGATGGCAAGGTCACTGATAGAAACATGACTGTTTATTGTAGCCATTGCCGGAAACACCAGCCGTCTGCTCTCAATGTATCATACCGCGACGGTTTCTTGTTTCCATGACGATCAGCTAATTTCAGATAGATAACTACCTGTCGCTATATTTAGATGTCTTCGAAATACCCTCTGATTTCTCTAAATCGACTTACGTAGTAATATGAGAGTTAACATAATTATGAATAAACACCAAGAAGTAAATTATTATTTAAAATCCATTTTTTATCCAAGTATATGTTAATCGAATGCATTACTGCACACAATCATATGCAATGCAGTGATGCATGTTGATAGATAGCTCAGCATGTAGGATACAAAGTGAGAAAAGGTGAATAATTTGACACGCCTCGCAGACGGGCATTTCTTAAGTTTCACCCTTATGTCTTCTTACGCATAGCTATTTTCTCCCGGGACCCTTCTTACGAGATATTCTGGATCAGCCAATGCCGCGCCCTGTCGGCTTTCCAGTTGCAGATTTAACCAATGTAGATTACAGTTTCAATGATTTTCGTTTAACTGTACATTTTGATAAAACAAATTGGGAAACAATATCGTCACGCGAACATTTTGTTCTTTCATAAAGTATTTTATAACTACGCACCGCTCCCTCCATCCCTTCCTCGTGACGATATTCTCGTTTTTAAGCAATTTTACACATTCAATTTCACTTTCACAAGTTTCTCAAAGGTACAGAGCACAAATTGGTTATCAATAAAAAATCCGACAGATCAAGGTAGCATGTTTTATCAATGTTTCGACAGTCTTAAAACTGCCCTAAAAAGCTAGGATGCTATGACCAATTTGGCCTTACCGGAAGCTCTTATACACCATAATGTTTCAAAGGTTGCAAATAGTATCAGATTGCCTTTCCTAATGCACTGCCTCGTCTTCTCAGACAATATGATCCGATGAGCCCAATATGCAACCCAAAAAAATAGAGTATTGACAAACGTCTTACGGATAATATTTCAGGGAACTCCATTAGATGCCTAAATTATGTCTATCTTATAGTGGCTCTATGTTCGTTCAGCGCTTTCTAAAAAGCCAGTCAAATACGGTCACAACATTTTATAAAAGCTAGCCGGAAAATATGCAGTGAACCAAAACATACTATTATGAAAGCAAGAGAAATATTGACTCTCTTGAGATTTAGGTGTGAGAATAATTTACAAAAATTGATATAAAGTTTGTCCCCTTCTGTGCTACAACCAATGAAAACAAATGGCTTATGATACAATGTATAATATCGTTTGTAGGAACTCTAGGGGTATTCTCTGGTAAGGTATGTTAAAAGATCCACCCCTGTGTTCTGTGCCTGCAGTGCAATTGTATCCAATTAAAACTTACATGAGTTAAAAACAAAAAATCAAAAGCGGCTTACGTTTCGAAAGAGTGTTTAAGGTAGCATACGCCCATTAAAAGCCCCATTGACTTACACACTAAATCACAAAAGTAATGTGGTCTCTAAGTCTAGATAGAAGTTTTCACTAGCTTAACGCTACCCATCACCGGATAGCTGACAAGTTGGCCTTTCATGGCACCATCAATTTTCCGTACCATGACCGTGAAAATTTTTTGCTATCCGAGCCGGAAGTTTTCGTCACTTGTAAACAAACCTCTTCACTCAGTGGTAAACAAATTTCCTACGCTGCTCCTGGGAAGCCAATTTTCTCACCACATGTACTTCCATTCATGCTCTTCAACATGCAAGCCACAAAAAACTAGATTATGATTGATAACAGGTCACAAAAGATGTTCTCCTGCTGCTTTTTGGCACTTTTCCTGAAGGAGAACAATCGAGGGGATTGATATAGACTCTAATAGGAGTATGCCACCTTAAAATAATATGACCTCCAAGAATATTGAACAAGCATGTTCTTATGATGGCACCAATCGTATTTCAAACTTCGTAGAATATCTTTCTCTGTATAGGCTTCGTTTTTTCAGATGCGGAAACAGTGATATAGTAGATGTTTTCGACGTACACAAGGATTTCAAGAATACGGCGGGGTGGGGGCGGGGGATCCAAATGTCCCGATTTGTTTGTTAAGGGCATGAATCTCTTTGGACGGGCTTTAGGCGGATCAAAAAAATAATATTTCAACAAAAAAAACTGAATGGGTGCGGGTGTATCTCCGAGACATTAGATATAAAACAATTGCACAATGTTCTGGCGATTATTAGTACAGATAGAGATATCAGAATTATTTTCATATAGCAACTCATGTATAACCAATGACATTGAAACAAAGACAGACTGAGCCGACGTGTGTGAGCTCAATTTTGAACGTACATAGTATGCTCATAAAATTTACAAAGGGCACAGATAACCGTCAACGACAGTACTAGGTATATGATAGGATCAGCCCTTAAGCTTGCCAGCACAACAGACGTATATTACCCCTGCACCGGTTAGCTGCATCCGTAATACCACCGTCCGCGATCATTCACCGGATTTTCAACTCGAACTGCGTTCAGATTGAACGCTATTTAAAATTCATATCAACGAAAGTCAATATGAATATTCAAATCGCTGGCATATCACGACACCCAGTTTGGGTATGTTTCATAAATATCAATCACAAACACTATACCTACATGGGATTGAATCCTTAGGTAGCCGTCCTGACCTAGTACGAATCAGCAGAGAGAGGCTCTGGATGAAACACCTTCGTACCATTCAACCTCATGGGCTGAACATTCAGGAAGGACATGACTAACTTTTCCTCTGTTCCCTACTCCCTCTCCCCTTTCTCCCTCCCCCCCCCCCTTTCACTCATCTTCTCACAGCTCTCTTCCCCTCCTTTTTTCTCCACACCTTTCTGTCTTTGTCCCTCTCCAGTTTATTCCCTACCCTGTGCCTTTAATCCTCTCTTTGTCCCTCCACAGTTTATCTCCTTCCTCTCCTCTTCCCCTGTTGCTTTCTTCTCACCATCCATTGTCTACTTATAATCCCCTTTCATCCATCTCATTGTGTTCACCGTGCTCATTAACCTGTCTGTATTCTGTGCGTGTTTTTGTCCCCTCTGTTACTGTAACTTGTCATTTAGCCTCTGAAGAAGATCCTGCTAGGATCGAAACGTCAGGCCAACTTACTTTTACACAAGATATTCCGCTGTGTATTACGCTGTGTATTACGACACTGTCCTTATTTTCTTCCACTTCGAGAAAAGTATTGCTAACTACACGAAGGGTAATACATGTATTTGAAAGGACTTTCCTTATTAAAAAGGTGACCGGTCGCACTTGCAACAACTATAGTTTATCGCAGTTCCTAAAATCTGCCAGCGATCGCAGGTGTTAGAACATATTCACACCTGCTACGAAGGTTACCTTCAAGCTAACTTAGATATGTTAACATTAACTGTTCCCAATCATCCTTCCCAACCCCCAACCTCCAACCCCATCTAGCGACTCCGGGCAACGTAAAGAAAACTTTGGTAAACTTCTCGCATCCATGGACGCATTATCAAATTGCCACCAAAGTGTAGTCAGGACAAATGTATGAAAAAATAAGTTTTATGTACCGATCAGTGGTCTAGTCAGATGGGAAAGGAAAGAGTATTCCCCCCCCCCACCCACCCACCGAAATGTTTGGAGACGAACCGGGGGCTGCACAAAGCTGGTAAAAGAAAAATAAATAGCTATGATATGTATGATACTGGCATTGGCTACTAGTTCCGATAGCACAGCTTCTGCTTCTCATAAAATTGTATTCATTAGCCAAACTAAGCATATAGGAAGTGATTTCTCCAAAAACTTTTAAACGAAGTTTCGTGTGTCGTATGTTACCTTGATTGTCAAGATATACATTTGAGCTATTATGATTACTATGGAGAAATGAGATACCTGAGTATACCTACCCACATACACTATAATTATATTATTTGTTAATGTTGATATCTTCAAAGTGGCCATGACACGAAAATTTCAACGTCCTATCATTTGGGGTTCCATCTTAGCGTGTTTTCTAGAACATATATCAACAATTTCTGCCAGTTAAAAACTTGATTTTTCTCGTCGAAAATTGAGAACTAATTTACCCTCCCCGGGGCTTGAAAGTTCGTTCGCCCGAAAATATTCCTAATCTCATGACGTCATGTGACGTCATGTTAAGAACACGATTTGCTCTCGCTGATTCCTCCGAACTTATATCATACTTACACTACGACAAGTGTATATCAATACACAAAAAAATCGATAACAAGTCAGCACGAAATCAAATATAAAATTCCCGTGGAATGTCAGATTTAGAACCAAATGCGGTAACCGAAGTTCAAAGTGATAGTTGTTCTTCAGCAGGCAATGACATTGGGCTAGGATTCGAGTGCCCTTTCTCATATTCGAAGCAGAGAGTGTAGGCGATGATCATGCCCATATCGAACCGAACGTTGAGGGTGGACCTGAGGTGTTACTGTTAGGCATAGAACCGTATTAGTTCGAGCCTGTTAAACGAGCCGAAATTTAAGCTCCACAACATATCGAAGAAGAAAACCGTTAGGAACTGTTGCAAGGAACATACAACGTGGTAAGAGTTTTGTAACGAAGCATTTAAAAAAAATCCAGTCTTTCTGTGCATGTGTCGTTGGAATTCGCGGAACTGCCTAAACCGTATTGTGCGTTGTGTTACGGTGACTTACAACAATATCATCCTTACAACCCAACAAAAAAATGGTTTTCCTGGAATACGAATAAGAAATTTTTGCCATAACTAACTGACCCTAACTGAGAATTAAAGTGGAGCATTGAGATTTTTCACAAGAAGATGTAACCCATCCCTTCTGAAGCTCACCTCATAGCTTATTACTACACAATAGGGCAATGAAAGGGGTTTTAATTGAGATGATACAGCGAATCTCTTCGTCTTCAGTGTAGTATCGCTAATACTAGTACTACTAGTACTAGTGCTCGGCTGCGCTTACTCCAAAGGATCGTCACTTGTCCCACTGGAGGTTTCCTGTTCCCCGCTCTGGTCTTAAGAGTTTTTAATGTGGGTTACTTGGCAGAAGAACGACTCGTTTATGTCGACCCGTTAAAGCCTATTTGTTTTATAGGAAAGGAGGGATCGTAGTATGCTTCCGTAAAGTGTTTGCTACATACGGAGCTGTATACTGGCTAGGCCCAGTGAAATCGGCGCTGGTGTTATGCACTTACTTGGTCATAATCACCGTGTTTATTCGTCCTTCGGCCATCGATGAAGGCTAATTGCATGGGTTATGACATTACTGCAGCCCCCAACAACACAACGGACCGGCATATCTCTCGGATATATTACAACATATTTTAAAACAAACTTGAAATTTCTAGCGATCAAGCATAATACAGTGGTTGTTCTCTCAATGTAAATGTGCGTGTATGTGTTACGGCATGATCGTCGCGCATCCGGTACATGCCTGGGCTTGGCACTTGTGTTCCTAACATGACGTCATCGTTGTCTTGTTTAGAAATCGCATTTTCGGATGTGATTATTAAACGTTAATTTCTAATTAGTCCTTGATGTTTTGAAGGTGATGAAAATAGTTTTGAACATAGACTTTCCCAGAGATTCAGAGGAAGTTACTCACGATTAGTTGGATTTTTCATGTCATGGCCTCTTTAATATACGCAGGGTCTCTTCAATTGGAAGGCACGGGCAAAAATCTTAGACACGGGCAACAGTTCATTCTTTACTACACTAATGTAGTTAATGTGATTGAAATGATATCACCGTGTTGCATCTATGATCTAAGCACCAATACCGAACACAAATATTCCTCAAAGGATGTTTCCAATCATCGTACCGAAGGAAACAGATTTATTATGATTCAAGACATATTGTTCTAGAAAATTCAATGCTATTGTTATAAAAATATCAGACAAGTCAACGGTGATATTTTGTTTTCTTCTTTTATAATATTTAGGAATGGAGCGACTGATGTTATAAACAATTTAAACTATTATTTCGATTTTAGCTAGTCCGCAGAGGTTTTTTTTTTCCAAACTTTTGGCAATTTTGCAATCAGGCGATGAATATCTGTTTAGAAGACCAAATCAAGTCAGAAAGAACCTGAATTGAAGTCAAACCAGATATAAAAGTAAATAAAATTGTTTATTACTTATTTTATTACTATTTTATTACAAATCTTGGAGAGTTTTATGCCAATCTATCATTTCGATGCTATATTTTGCAACTCTTTGAACAATGTTGAAGAGGTTTGTTTTTTGTGATATTGTGTTTTCCGGTGAGGCGGAGGCTTATCACCCATTGATATTATAAAGTATACATAGTTGCGACCCTGCCCCCCCCCTCCCTACCCCTATGTTAAGCTTTCATTTATGATGGCGAACAGGTTCAACAAAATTAACAAGGATCGATGTAAAGACCGAATAATTCATGCAATAGATATCCACAACAACATTTAGTTAGTTCGTTTTTAAAGAAGGGCAAATGCGTCGTCTGTCAAAGCTATGGAACTCAACCACCAACATACATAGACAATGTGATAACGATTCTTCAAGTGGTAACCACGTTTCTGTACCTATATTTACAATTCCTTAACACAACTTTCCATATATTTGGGTAATTGCTTAACCAAGAGTATTTAGTTCAATTTTGACAATCACTCATTCACTAGGCTTGTACGTTCTTCTCCTACTTTTGAGTCGTTTCCGTTTACTAGGTTTGGAATTCTTTCCTCGTAGATGGTGAAGAGAGCATTTCCTACACCCGAGACAAAAATGAAAGCTGCTCCGACTAAACTATACCACGTGAGGGGAAGAGAGAAGAATGCGATTTGTCCGGCGTAAGTAATAACTACTCCAAAGGTTAACACCAGTGTTACTACCGGAGGATCACACAGGGAGGCTGATTTGTGTAGGGATAGAGATGCTAAGAAGGTACACAAACTGGAAGTAATGAGCATTACGGCATCCGTGTAAGAATCAGGCCAAAACCACTTGTTAACAGCACAGAGAATAATAGAAATCAATGAGAATTGGAAAAGAAATGAGAATGTAGTAAAACATGGGTCAATGTTGAAATGTGACCATTTCCGACGAAGTGTAACGACACTTGCTTGTGACAATGCAGAGAGTAACGCTGATGAAATTGTTATAATATCCCAAAAAGGTATACTCTCTGGGGCTTGCCAATCTTCTCCGAGAAGATAAGAGCGAGATATCAATAAAGCTCCGGCAAATGCAACAATAGCCAAGATCACGTGAAATTTCTTGATCGCATCTCCGATGATCAATGCATGTAAAGCTATTGCAAACACTGGCATAGTATGGTACAGAGCCATCGCGTTTCCTGGTCCGATTTGTATGGCTGCAAACAATATGGTGAATTGCGACAAAGTTTGTAAACTACCAATAACTGTAGTCGCCAAAACTGTTTGATTAAAGTTACATTCAATTGTGGGTCTCTTGATTATAATATAAAAGATGCACAAAACACAACCGATTGTTGAGTTAAACACGTAAACCACGAACTGGTTGGATCTTCTACTTGCAGCGTAAATGGTGAGATCCGTAATTGAAAACAACAACATTGTAATTGCTGCCAATAGTATACCAGTTTTCTTTCCGGAATTATCGTTATAATTGTCCGACTCCATATTTTCCATGACAACAATTTGGCGCCTTCCAAATTCCCCAACCGAAATCGACCGTAGATATATCAACTCTGTTTCGATGCACTGATGATCAATGCAGCAAAGTTAAGCCGAGCGTCAGGCTATAGTTAGTAGTCTGTTTTCAGCAGACCTCGATCAAATTGTTCGGGCTTGCAAGTTAGTATATGTTGGAATATGTGGTTGTTTATATTCTAAAAGTCTGTCTAGAAATGTTTGATTATTAAAATGTTTGCAATTATCTCAGTGATTTATGACAGTCATATTAATTAAAGGTTAAGTTTGTTATTGTTAACAAAGGTACCAGTAGTTATTTAGTCTGTTTAGTCTCACTCTTAATTGTATGCTAACCCATCATCTGCCTAATGAAATATACAGAAATAAGCAGGTATTAACTCGGGCAAAACCTATTGTCAAGAAATAACAGCACATTAGTGTTTGCGAGTTAGCCGCAAATTTGGCCGATTGAATCACAGTAAAACTTTTCTTTTTTTTCATGATTTTCGTTGCATCGTTATTCGTAGTGGCCTGAAGACAACAATTACGGAACTCATGCACAACACTTCACAATGTGCATAATATATCTGTATTGCATCAATGTTAACCTACCTGTTTATCGCAAGTAATTACTATTCTGGTGAAAGACAAAATATGTATAGTTCTGGCTCATTACAATATTTGTTTCTGTAACTCTATACACTGGGAAATGCCTATATAAAAAGACGAAAAGGGCAAACATTGATAAAAACCGCGTGTTTATTATAGTAACATCGTACTGAATATATGGTAATAACGATGGCGTGAATATTATAGAAGGTGGCATGCTCCTATTAGCGTATATATCAATCCGCCCCAAGTGTTCTCCTTCAGGGAAAGTGCCAATTAGGAGCAGGAGAACAAATTATATACCATGTAATCAATTAGGATGTGCTTTCTTGTGGCTTGGATGTTATAGAGAGCATGAATGGAAGCACATGTGGTGCAACAATTGTGTCAATTGAGGCAATTTTAGACCATTTTAGCCCTCCCAAGAGCAGCGTACGAAAATTGTTTACGACTGAGTAAATAGGTTTGTTTACAAGTGACGAAAACTTCAGGCTCTCGTAGCAAAAAATCTGCATGGTCATGGAACAAAAAAATTTATGGTGCCATGAAAGGTCAACTTGTCAGCTGTCCAGCGAAGGGTAGCGTTTAGCTAGTGAAAACTTCTATCTAGACTTAGATACCACATTACTTTTGTGATTTAGTGTGTAAATTCAATGGGGCTATAATGGGCGTATGATACCTGAACGACTTAGTAAAGGTAGCACACTCCAATTAGAGTAGTGCACGTACGTTCAAACCTTGTGAACGATTATTTCGATTATAGCTTGCGCGGAGGTTTTTTTTTTTTAAAACCTCTGGCAAATTTTCAATCAGGCAATAAATATCTTAGTTTAGAAGACCGGGTCAAAAAGAACTTGCATTGAAGTCAAACCAGATATAAAAGTAAATAAAATTATTTATAACTTAGCTTATTACTATTTCATTACAAGTCTTGGATAGTTGTATGCTAATATATCATTTCGGTGCTATATTTTGCAACATTTTGAACAATGTTGACGATTTTGTTGTTGTTGTTGTAATATTGTGTCTTCCATTGAGAGGGAGGCTTATCACCCATTGATATTATTAAGTATACATAGTTGCGACCCTCACCACCCCCCCCCCCCCCGCCCCCTCTGTTTAGCTAACATTTATGATGTCAAACAGGTTCAGCAAAATTTACAAAGATCGATGTAAAGACCGAATAATTCATGCAATATAGATATCCACCACAACATGTAGTTAAATTGTTTTAAAAGAAGGGCAAATGCGTCGTCTGTCAAAGCTATGGAACTCAACCACCAACATACATAGACAATGTGATAACGATTCTTCAAATGGTAACCACGTTTCTATACTTATATTTACAATTCCTTTACCAACCTTTCCATATTTTTTTTTGTAATTGCTTAACCAAGAATATTTAGTTCAAGTTTGACAATCACTCATTCACTAGGCTTGTACGTTCTTCTCCTGCTTTCGAGTCGTTTCCGTTCACTAGTTTTTTAATTCTTTCCTCGTAGATGGTGAAGAGAGCATTTCCTACACCCGAGACAAAAATGAAAGCTGCTCCGACTAAACTATACCACGTGAGGGGAAGCGAGAAGAATGCAATTTGTCCAGCGTAAGTAATGACTACTCCAAAGGTTAACACGAGTGTTACTACCGGAGGATCACACAGGGAGGCTGATTTGTGTAGGGATAGAGATGCTAAGAAGGTACACAAACTGGAAGTAATGAGCATTACGGCATCCGTGTAAGAATCAGGCCAAAACCACTTGTTAACAGCACAGAGAATAATAGAAATCAATGAGAATTGGAAAAGAAATGAGAATGTAGTAAAACATGGGTCAATGTTGAAATGTGACCATTTCCGACGAAGTGTAACGACACTTGCTTGTGACAATGCAGAGAGTAACGCTGATGAAATTGTTATAATATCCCAAAAAGGTATACTCTCTGGGGCTTGCCAATCTTCTCCGAGAAGATAAGAGCGAGATATCAATAAAGCTCCGGCAAATGCAACAATAGCCAAGATCACGTGAAATTTCTTGATCGCATCTCCGATGATCAATGCATGTAAAGCTATTGCAAACACTGGCATAGTATGGTACAGAGCCATCGCGTTTCCAGGTCCGATTTGTATGGCTGCAAACAATATGGTGAATTGCGACAAAGTTTGTAAACTACCAATAACTGTAGTCGCCAAAACTGTTTGATTAAAGTTACATTCAATTGTGGGTCTCTTGATTATAATATAAAAGATGCACAAAACACAACCGACTGTTGAGTTAAATACGTAAACCACGAACTGGTTGGATCTTCTACTTGCAGCGTAGACGGTGAGATCCGTAATTGAATACAACAACGTTGTAATTGCTGCCAAAAGTATACCAGTTTTCTTTCCGGAATTATCGTTATAGTTGTCCGACTCCATATTTTCCATGACTTCAATTTGGTGCCTTCCTAATTCTCTAACTGAAATCGACCGTAGATATATCAACTCTATTTCGATGCACTGATGATCAATGCAGCAAAGTTAAGCCGAGCGTCAAGCTATAGTTGGTAGTTTGTTTTCAGCAGACGCAAATAAAATTGTTCGGACTTGCAAGTTAGTATATGTTCCAAGAATAATATTCAAAAGTCAGTCTGTAAATATTTGATTAGCAAAATGATTACAATTTTCTCAGTGACTGATGTCAATAATATTAATTAAAGGTTATTAATGCATTGTTAACAACGGTACCATTAGTTATTTTGTTTACACATAGCCTGCCTCTTAATTTCTTACTAAGCCATCATTTGCGTCATGAAATAGACAGAAATAAGCAGGTATAATCTCATACAAAACTCAAATACGCGTGAGTGATAAAAACATAAAAATGTTGTTTACCACACTCTAAAAACTGTTGGGCAAAACTGGTTGGGCAAACAAAGCATTGCATGCCCAATATGAGTAAATATTAACCAACAACTGAGTAAAAGAAATTACACAACTGATATGGGTAAACTTTGTTGTGCAAAAATTAAGATGTAGTTTATTGTTACTTTCTGTTGGGCAAACAAGCTTGATTTGCCCAATGTGCAAAAACCAGCATTTTTGCGCCATTACTATACAGGTACTCTGCGCGATGTGCATGCATCATGAGTAGATCGTATCCCTTACAAAAAAATCCCACAACAAATACCCACATGAATTTTCCCACGTGGGTAAAGAGTAGAATCCTATGGGATTTTGGCAGGTGGGAAATGAAGTAAAACCCACAACATACACGTGGGAAATAAAATTATGTGGGTTTCCAAATAATGTGGGGAATTCATATGGGTTTTCAATTGACATGTGGGAAATGAATCTTGTGGGTTTTCAAATGACGTGGGAAACTAAAACTGTGGGTTTTCAATTGACATGTGGGAAATGAATCCTGTGGGTTTTCAAATGATGTGGGGAACAAATCCTGTGGGATTATCAATTGAAACGTGGGAAATGGAATCCTGCAGATTTTAAGGTCACAAACAGCAATTGATTGTGCTACAGTCGATATATCATGGTGTATAGGTAAGTTAATTTGCTTTTGAACTGCTGAATAAATTAAATAGTCGAGGTCAAATATGCACAGACATGTTTTAGTTACATTGCTGAATGATTTATTTCTATAGAACAAATGAAAAACATGTAATACGAAAGGCATTGCATTTAATATATCATTAAGATAACCGTTAAGAAAAAAAATGGTTTACTAGTAGGCCAACATATGGACCGTGACATCAAAAAGTTGTTGAATCACTATATTCATATAAAACAATAACTTTGGCTAAGTAAAGTTTGGCTTACGTGGCATGGCTGGAAGTTGTGGAATCAATTCCTAGAGCTGTGACACTCCCCAGTGGTTACTTGCCATAATATCACATGGCACTGATATGGTTTCCAATGAGCTATGTATGGCGGCTTATTAACCATTAAGGTTCACTAATATCGCAATATAATTGTGATCGATACGGCTAAAGAGTGTTCATGTTCTGTAGAATGTTTTGAATCGATCACCTATGACGTTTCAACCACTTTTACGTCACGTCACGTCACGTCACAGTTCCTTGATCTTTGAAAAATGCAATAAAATCTTCCTTCATAGACACTTTTTTAGTTGTATTTATGACATCATCACAGTGACCTTGACCTTGGCCCACTCAGCCTCTGCGATGACGTCATCATCTGTCCTAAAGCACATATGTGACCGGCTACCTTGGTATTTATCCCCTATTTGAACACACAGTATATACCCAATTTTCACTAACACCTAAGTGGGGCTCCATAAAAAACCGAACAGTTGATTTCTGATATCGTTTTTATGGTTTCGGCATTAATATATTGCCTGAAAGCACTGACCAAATCCCCCAGTCAAACATTTCTCTCGCAATCGAGATCATGTTGTATCAATATGGCTGAGTGAGTGTCGGACTAATTGATGCTCGATGGAAAGTCAACTTGACAAGAACAACCTGGATACACGATTTATAGTACCAGATTGGGCCCAGTGAGACCACGCTAAATGTTGATTTGAGATAAAAAAAAAAACATAAAAAGTACCTGGCAACAGGGTTTTTCAGAAGTCAGTGATGAGAATCAAGTTTTTTTTATGGAGCGAAATATGGCTGTACAAGAAACCAATGGCAAGAAACCAAAAACAAGCCATTAACAGTTCTAATTAATCTTTTCTGTTATATGCTCTCCTCTCATCCTTTAGTTTTTCTGTCATCTTCATCCGGGATGATTGCCTTTTTAGTGGCAGGATACTTTTTCATTACCAGCTCTGAAAAATAAATGAAAATATGGATCAATACATGCAGGGATGTCGATGTGCTTTTGAGAGTGTGGGGGGGAGGGGGGCATTGCTTGACACGTACTATTTAAGACACTATCAAAGCGCCACCATTGGCGGGTTTGGCCAAAAATGCCTCCCATATTGCTGGAAATGGCACTTCCCAGGCCTGCATCTAAACAATATCACATAGCCTACCCATTTAGATTCACATGGGAAATTCAAGAAATCTTTACCAAATGAGTGTAGGCCTAAGCTTCAAGTAAACTACTGAGACTTAGTCCCAGCATTTGTTTGGAATCAATTAGAAGAATATGTTCCACTGTTCAATCTAGTGCAATATACACACATAACATAATGTTAATTGGTGTTTAGAATGCACAGTTTGGTGTTGAGAATGCACTGCAGTACCCAGTAGCTTAGGCTACTCACTGTCATTGTACTTGTGTATTGCAAAACGCCAGCCTAACAACGGTTACACATACTGCGTAGCATAACACTAATCATAATAGTAGTGCCAGTGGCCTAACAATTAACTTAGTCTTACCTCCAAGTTAAAGGAATAACAGGTAGGCCGATGATGGTGGTTAATAATAATACTTCCATTCTTCTTTAGGCTAGACCTTCTTGGGTGAGTTATAGTTGAAAGTTGCTTAGAAATTTTCACAAATGTTAATGCTTATGTTTTGCTTTTGAAAATACTTGACAGTGTGTTGAAAGCAACGTTAGTTATACCAATTATTCAGTTAATATCTTCTTCGGTCCCCAGCAAGCTTCCAACATATTTACACTTCTTCTCTTGCAGGAAAACGACTAATGTACTGAACCACGTAAATTGCAAGTGGTAGGCTATAGTATAGGCTACTACAACATTACCGATAGGTCAGAAAAGTTGAAATTCGGAAAATGCACTCGGCCAAATCACTAGAAATAATGAATCCAAACTGTTTTAAACACTAGATCCTTTGACAGAAACAATAAGCCTTGATACCAGAGTAAACACGACAGGAGGTGTTCACTAAAATGAGCAAATTTCCAAAGAAAGTTGATGCAGACGACAGGCCAGATATGTCTTACAATCTATCTTTAAATTGAATATGGTGTTGAAGTCAAACTTAAACTTAAACCTCGTACAAAATCTGATTATCAAAAATGGAGAAAATTGTCTTAGGCCTTCCAATTTGAGAGTTTCGTGCCACTGAAAATTGTAAATACAATCAATTTATTTTATAAAATTTTAACAACAATAAATAAGAAAGGATTGAATCATAATATAATTTAAACATGAATTATTGTTATCTTCATCTTAATTTGGCAACATGCGTCTTACTTTCATAGACTATGAATCACTGATCTAAATATAGATGCGAGCTCGTCTCAATCACATCAAAATAATACAGGTGTATGCTACGTATAGTATACTATCACCGGAAGAAGGGTGACATCCCTATGTTCTTTATGTTCCGACAATACCAAATAATTTTGGACTCATAATTTTTTTTGGACCCAAATTTGTTTGGACCAATATGTTTTTCGGACCCAAATTATTCGGACCAACATTTTTTTGGACCCAAATTTTTTTGGACCAACAATTTTTCGGACCAAATGTTTTGAGGAAGTTAATTTTTTGGGCCCAAATTTTTCGGACCAACTTTTTTTGGGGACTCAATTTTGGTCCTATAAATTCGATTCCGAAAAACATGTTGGTCCCAAAAATGTTGGTCCAAAAATTTGAGTCCAAAAAAATGTTGGTCCGAAAAAATTGGGTCCGTAAAATGTTGATCAAAATTTTTTTTTTTTTTGGAACATAGAGACGTCGGAGCATAGAGATTTAACCATCTTATAAGAACTTATCTCTCATAAAATTTGGGAATTTTTCATTGTACCTTAAAAATCGACACAAACTGCAAAATCATAAGGGATTTGTGAAAAACCCACATGAGTGTGCTGAAAATCACATGTAAACTTTAAATCCCACATGGTTTAATCAAATTAATGTGGGATTTATGATAACCCACATGAATATTCCAGGATTTCCCACATCAACTCCAAAATAATGTGGGATTTGTAAAAAAAAACACATGAATTTCGGGTAAATCCCACATAATCTTCCAATCCTATAGGAATATAACAAAACCATGTGGGATTTGTAGAAAAAAACCCACAAACTTTCCTGAAAATCCCACATAAATTTAAAAGTCATGTGGGATTTGTAAATAACCCATAGGAATTTTCCTGAAAACCCCACATACACTTGTAAATCCCACAGAATTTTGCTTATTCCTATAGGAAATGGCCGATTTCCTATGGGTTTTATGTGGGATTTTTTTGTAAGGGATCCTATAGTGAACGTGTTATAACTTACACAATGGCTGACGAATTTGTTAGCGCAGTACTCAAGAGGTGGGAAATGCCAGAGTTATGTGCTACATTTGAAGGTGAGCATAAAGAAAAACAATCCTCTGCTTGGTGTGTGCATCGAACACTGCGATCTCTACATATCAGTGGTATCGAATGATCGTTCGTTCTCTCGGTGCTACATGTAGGCTATACCAGGCATACGTAAAGGCTACTACTACTAATTGTATTTCCAGCATAGTTGTATTACGTTAGGCTAGCTTGTAGTGAAACGATTGACAGGCGCCACAGGCGCGCCCGCAAGTGTGTAACTAGGCCTAAGTTACTCACATTGTATTAACGTTGCGAACGCCTGTGTAATGCAGATCCTTGTCAACTTACGGTAAGCTATGCGTATGCACCAGGTCTCTCTAGCCTATATCTTGGCTAGACAAGGTTTCATTGTAGCACATTTTCGTTGTAATCATAAATTGTACTCCCTTTTTTCTTTTAAGTTTTATACGGCAAATGACCACATGAACCCTTATTAGCTTAACGTTAGACCTAGCCTGTCATAACTTAGGCCTAATGTTGACTTACACGTACGTTGTTAATGCTAGTAGTAGTACGTACATACAGTAGTATAATAATGGACCCTTCGAAGTTCGAACACTTTAGCACTAAAATGCTCCAGAATTGTATCTGTTCACACTTCTTTTAAAATGATACTATCGGTGGCAGAAGAAACATCCTCGTTAGAAAAAAAGTCGCTTCATAGGTTTCGTCAAATTGATCCTATTGTATTTGTGCCATGGTGAAATTATGCATTCGTTAGGGGTGTCCGAACTTCTAAGGGTTTTTCAAACTTCAAAGTATCCTAAGTTAGGCCTGGCATTTAATGAGTTCTAGGCTATAATAATATTAGTATAGCATAGAACATCAGCGCTAGTAATGTTATAGGTCTATAATGCTGTTTGCATATTTTTCTCTTTCCTACAGGTAGAACAGGACTTCGAATTATTACAAAAACCAACTGCCAACAAATTATACAACAGAGTGGGATATTTGACAATGGACATTTTGTGCTATACAGGCGATCATCCCAAACTGGCCGAACTTTTTGCATTTAGAGAAGACGTTGGATGCACTGACTGATAGTAAGCCAAATTTATTGTATAGTCATGGCCTGTGAATTCATAGCTAGCTTCATTCAGAGGTTATGCCATGACAATATAGTTTCTCTTTCCAGTATGTCTGTAAAGATGGGTCAATATTTGGATTAACCTTCAAAATATGTTTTTGGTGGTTTGTTACTTTTTAAAAATCTATCAAAATCAACTGATCTGAAAGAACCAAATCAGCTGGTTAATGTCAAATGGTGGCTTCTGAACCTTTCTGCAAACTTTCTCCAAACATTGCACCCAATATGATTAATTGGCTACTATTTTATTTGTAGTGGCGTTCGGGTTTGTGTGTGGTTGAAGTGAGACCCAACCCTGTTATAATATTAACTCAATGACAGTCACTTGGACATGTATCAGTGTTGTTTGTAGGTTCCACATAGGGTTTGAATAATTCCTGTTGATTTCTCAACAAGTGAAATGTTTTTTTGTCAGCAGGAGTAATGACTGAAAACCTCATTATTAGCCTTGTTTACTCATTAATGCTCAATTGAATATAATATTTGGATTAATTCTACTGCCGATAAGCACAAACTTGAAAATGGCCAATGAGATGGATTCCTTATGTGTATACTTTTCCAATGCTGAGGAAAAGAAATTAGCTTGTTGTGTTGTGTACTCTTCTCAAGATGTTTTATGAGCAGGAAGATTAAACATGTTAAAACGTCTAGAAGTTGATTTTTCCAAAAATCTTTGGACAATTGTATTCAGATTTTAGTACGACTGTGTCAATGAAAGGTTAGCACATACTATGGGCTTTGGCTTGAAATTAGTGTGTAGGGTAGGTAATTAAGTCTTCTAATACAAATGTGTAGGTCCCCTATGAGTACACATGTCACATTAACTTTCATGTTGCTGTTATTAATGTGTATGAGCATAAAGTTGTGGAGCACATTTAGGGCGGTGTAGATCCCTTGAATTTTATCCTCAGTCCTTGAAGTTTTATATGGTCAGACTATAGTGTGCCTTATTAATGTTTTTGTCGTTTATATCTGCAAGCATTCTCATTTCTTGCCTTAATCTCTTTTACAGATGAAAAGAAGAACTAAGCTTTCTTTCTGTTGCCATTGCTTTTTCGAGGACGGGCAAAGAAAAGCGGATCTACTACGGTGACTAGTTGCCTTCAAGCGTTCATAGACGATCAGCCAGTAAGCAAAATCATTAATTATATATTTATTTTTGGTATTCTTTTGGTGGTACACCTTTTGGTTCATACCAGCTCAGCTGAAAGTTTGTTTAACCTCATAAACTTGGTGTGTTGTTGTTTATAGTGAGCAGAAGAATGCTACTTATTGTGCTAGTGGTCAAAGGTCATTTGAGGTTAACAAGGGCCAAACACTTAAAACCTTGTAAATATGCTAACTTAAAGAGTGAAAGTTAGATGAATCTCATATGTGATGCATATAGGTTTGCCAACATGAGTACATGAATCCCATTGATTATAGTAGAGGTCAGAGGTCATTAGAAGCCACCAGGGCAATTTTTTTTTAATTACACTAGTGATGAAATGGGGGAAGGTTCAATCAATTTCATCGTCGGTATGTAAACCCTGGTCATAATAATGAAGTGATCCGGTACTTGATAGTGCAAGGGAAAGGTCATTTGACATTAATGGGGTGGGCGTTACACTTTGAAAACCTTGTCAAGGTAACTATGTTGACTTTCCTGACCTGTTTTTTCTTTTAATTATACTGGTCCACAGTATCATAGCATTGTGCAGAAGTCTTAAAACTCTGTCTATCCACCTGTTTTTGTTACATTTTATTTGCAACTCGAGGAGTTTATTTTCTTTAATTTGCAGTCGGTGACAAGTGTTAGAGGACTACTGCAAGACAATATCGAAGGATGAGCGACCACAGCCATTCATTCTGTGCTTAGGAGAGAGCAAAGGTTCCCCTCAGCATTTTTTTGTGATAATTGAGAGACATCCAATAATGCAGTCCTCACTCCTAACGGCAGTAAACTATTTGTTTTAAAGTCATTATGTGTTGGACATTAACTTCCAAACTCAATGTAAGGGGGTTTGGGAGTTTTTCCATGCTGAGGTATATGAACTTGGTTTTAACAAAAGTCGTTCACTGAGTGCCTTTGGAGCTTTCGTAGCAAACAGAAGTGTTTAAGGGTCAAAGTGTCTTGCAACAAACTTTTCAAATGGTTTCTCGGTATTAACATGACATGTTTACATTTTAAGGTTGCTTTAGTTTCATATATATTTACATATTAAAGGGAAATAGTAACCGTTTGCCTTGGCAAACTGTACCTACAAAAAATCAGTATTTTTTTTTTTTTTGGGGGGGGGGGGGGTGGGGGTAGATTTGTTATTGTATACAGTTGTGAAAGGTTGAGGCAGGGTTGGTATATCAAACAAACATTTAATTGTGTGTGTTTAACAGATCAGGTGCCAGCAGTGTCCCTATGATCACTTATACTTTTGATCTTGAAGCTGCTTTTATTTCTAGTATGTAGAATCAATGTGGGATGTGTAACCATTTGGCTTTTGTTTGAAAAGATGTTTAAATTTTACAGTTCATCAATCATCTAAGCACAATCAAAATGTTAGCAAAATATGCCTTGGCTCCTTGTTAAAGCAATTGCAGATACAATGGTGTATCAATATTTTTCGGTTTGTGTGTCCTTGTTTAAAACATAAAATGGTTAGCTTCAATTGACTATATGTTGGAAATTATCAGTGATATTATATTCACTTATTAAGATCAGAGTTGCTTGAAAGAGACCAACATTAAGCTGTACATGATTGTGTGTTGCACCTGTACCTTGTGTAGTTGATGTCAACATACAGGAGGTCTTCTGTGTTCAACACATTTCAAGAACTGAATATAGTGAACAATAGCAAAATATGGATAGCTAATATTTTCAGCTTTAATATTGTTGATATGTGTTTATCCCCATTGTGAGTTTATGAAATTATTGCTTTGGATGGAAGTCACAGATCATTTAACTAGGTAAAAAGAAGTCAAGCACTGAATGCTGTGAGAATTCATACTGGAGGAACAATCTGAAGTCGGCTAAGACCAGAAAAAATAAAAGTATGAAAAACATGTATTACTTGTTTGTTCTTTATCATTCTCTGTTTAAGCTTTATAACCTATTAAATAAACCCAGTTGTATAAAAAATGTTACAATCCAATGTTGGTATTGTATTAGTTAACCAACCACTATTATTTTTAACTAGCTGTTGGGCAAGAATCATTGGGTAAAGAAAAATCCATTGGTAAAAGGTTTTACACAACCATTGGGCAAATCGCTGACCAACATTGTTGGGTAAAGGCGTTGGGCAAAGGTGTTGGGCAAAGGTGTTGGGTATTTATTTAACCGTTTGCTGGGCAAAATCATTAACCAACTTAGTTGGGCACTTTTTTGCCCAATATCAACCAGGAGGCATACGGACCCAACGGTTGTGTAAATAATTGCCCAGGTTGGGCAATAATTTGCCCAACAATTTTAAGAGTGCACGTTACATTCCATAATATTCAACTTTCGAAACCAACCCATATATATGTCCAATCATCATTAAATAATAGCAATTAGATATTGCGAGTTTTGTTCATAATTTTCGTTGCATGGTTATTCGTAGTGGCCTAAAGACAACAATTACGGAACTCATACATAACACTTCACAATGTGTGTGTAATGCATCAACGTAAACCTACATGTATATCACAAGTAAATAATATTCCGGTGAAAGACAATATATATAGTTCTTGCTCATCGCAATATTTGATTCTGTAATTCTATACACTAGAAAATGCCTATTTAAAAAGACGAAAAGGGCAAACCTCTATAACAACCGCGTGTTTAATATAGTAACGTCGTACTGAATATATTGTAATAACAATGGCGTGAATAGTATAGAAACGACTTAGTAAAAGGTAGCAAACCTCACTTAAAGTAGTGCATGCAAGTATTCATCAGAGGTTAACAATTATCGGACAACAGCCCTAAAGTGACCTACTGTATTGACTTTAGTTTGGGCCTTTTCTGAGTCATCATCATACTTTTTGATGCTTGGATCTTGAGGAGGATGACATAAACTACTGATGGTCTAAAAATCTGGAGGATTGAAGGTGATTTAAGGTATTTTAGAAATCGTGGGTGAAAGTGAAACAAGAGTAGACGGTTGTTACACAAGATTACTAAGGGCTGCCCTTGATATTAGTTGGAAACAGAAGATACCCAACACACAGCTTTATGGCGATCTTCCAAAGGTGTCCATGAAAATCAGAGAACGAAGACTTAGTGCAGCTGGTCACTACCACCGACACCCAGAAGAAGCAGCCAACAAGTTCATTTTCTGGGAGCCAAAACATGGTACCCCTGGTGCAAGGCATAAAACCTTCCTGCATTTCCTACTAGAGGACAGTGGGGCTGAAAGTACGTCTGAGCTAGCAACCCTTATGGAAGACAGAAATGACTGGAAATCTCGATGCCAGGTTATTGTCCGGCCAACTTCTCCTACCCCTCATGATGATAGTGGTCGACCGAGGTCGAATTAATGATGATGATGAAACAAGAAGATTCCGCAGCGATAGCTGGCAGATTGGTTGGGGAGCACTATTCTAAAGTTTGAGCTCTTCTAGCTCAAACTTTTAACGGTCATGGTGGCAAAACTTGAATGTGTTGTAATAGCCCAAGCCATCAGCTATCATATGGTGGGTGGGACATGTCAGTTGCAAACGTCTATCTATGCTCTAGCGGCCTTAAAGAGTGACGAGTTTAGTGTGTAAGTCAACGGGAGCAATTAAATGTGTTGCGTCACTTAAGAGGTTTTACAGGTGCGCTATGATCTTGAGTAGTTCTTACACGTATAAGTAAAAGCTGATGACAACAGCATGCTCAGGATAGTAACGTGTAAGGTATGATTCCTGGCGCTATCACACAACGCAAAATGTAACCACGGCGTCAGTAGTAACAATGGCTCGCTGAGTTGTACGCATACATCTACTGGCATTTTTCATTTGTAACTGTATTCTTTCGTTATTCGGTTGCTATAGTCACTGAAAGATGTTTCTATGCGGTCTGATAAGCACTGGAACAGCAATATATATAAGCAAATTGCCCTTAATCTTTCCTAGGGAAATGATTACACCAAGCGCTTAATTGTGTAATATAAAGCGTTTTTAAATTGTGTCCTTTGCTAAGTTTCTTTAGGCGTGTGGCCTATTTACTTCACATTCATTCTCATAGTCACAGACACATGTTTGCTACATCACTTGAATTGAACTTGGATCCTTGTAATCATACACGTAATCATGTTACCGGGAAAAACTGCTTGGCAGTATTCTATATAGGCTAACAAACTTAAAAAATTGGATAAAACATAGATAACGCACAATGTATTTGAAAGATATATATATTTCAACTTCGGAATGGTTACAACGGCTAAAAATGACAGTAACGTAAAATGTAATATTTCATACACATTCAGTACTCTTTGCATATGTATTGCCGACAAATTCAAACTATAGGAAAATATATTAAAAACCGGGTCATGTTATACTTTAGAATAATATTTAAAAAAAACACAATTTACAGTGAAACATCGCTGACGTAAGATTTTACACGTAGGAAACTAAAGACCCGCAATCATGATGAATAATAGTTGGAATATTTCATTGTGTGCATTTCTTGGCTCCAGGGTAAGTTGGCACGCAGTCAGGGTTACACCTGGCTCTGTTACCGTACTCAGGGATTCAGGGATGTTTCAGTGTACTGAGTTGAGAATTCCGAGATAATCCGGTATCCCTGCCAGCTTATCCAAGTCAGTTCATATCCCTGGGAGATGACTGAAGTGGGGCAATGAGACCAGCTTTAAAGCCGTTCTGAACCCGACCGAGATTCAAACCATTGCATAGTGAGTCATCATAATCATGACTCAGCTTACGTCAGTGTACCGAATCCACGACGTTCATTCAAGCACAACAAAATAATGTCTGATACATTGTTAGATGAAAACATCTCAAGACAATTCACTGCCTATGTTATACCCGTATAATAGCATGCATAGTCGTTCGCAAACATGTTGGAACCTGTATCACCCTTATATCAGTTCTTTCTTACGCCCTCTCCAAGTTACCCTTGACCCCATCCCCACCCCCCCCCCACCCTCACTCAGTCTGCAAGAGAGTATTTTTCTCCTCCTTTACATCATTTAACCTCTTAAAATCTCTCTCCCGTTAGATCATTAATATTAATATTAACTATTTATACTCACATTGCGCCATCTGCCTTCCTTCCTTCATTACTTTCGTAGCCCCTCCATGTCATTAGGTATTTTATTTTCTCCATGCATGATCCGAATTCTGTCTCTCTTTCAAAGAGCACTTCCTCCTTTTTCAGTCCACCCTACTCATCCAATCCTAACATGAGCAAATTACACCCTACAATGCTTCTTTTAACATGCATGGTCGATAGTTACGGAACTTACATAGACAAAGGCCCTTATAGAGACACCTATGCCCGTTGTAAATCAGTAATATATTTCAGTAATGTAAGGAGTTAAATAGTCCGATAAGTTACACATTAATATCGCAAAGGTGGCATGCAGTAACAACGTAGTTTCTGTGTTACTCGGTTGTATACCTGTGATGCTATGTAAATCAGGTCAGCTAGGGTCGTTCAATTGTCAGTCGGTAGCAATATTCTGTCTGCATATCTTCTCAAAGAAAGAACAATTTGTTTCTTTTCATCAAAGAGAACACAATCAGCTGCCTCCCGCCGTAAACATTCCAAGACAATAACGACACCTGTACAACTTCACTATATGTTATAGACCTATAGATCAAAGAATGACTATGTCTTATTCATACAGTTTGACTGCAGTAGCTTCCTTGTATACACACAAATAGCTGCTTTAAAATAATAGTATGTAACGGGGGCGGATGTCAGTGATTTCCGAAGGTGGGGAGGAAGCTGGGGGCGGTATCGATAGCTACCTAGCTTACTACTGACAAAGCGATGCATGAACACATCGGTAAAATGTTAGGAATATCCGCGCATGCAGCGTGCTAAATGTGTACAATGTGTAGCTCCTTCCCGGGCCTCTTCCCCACCCGTGCATCACTCTGGTTTTGACCTTGCAGACAGTCTTTAAACTGAACGTATAACTTCAAAAGACATTGAGATACATATATTTTTGGTTAGTTATAAAATATGCACAATATGTGTATATGGAGCAACATAGCGCCCTCTCTTATCCCCAGTCTACCACTTTCTATCTCACAGTACAGCATTAGCCTCCTGTTTATCGGCGTTGTTTCCATTCTGTGTAGCTGGTGTTGCGGCAGGTACAGTGGTTGAACGAGTCACACAACACCAGGTCGCATCTTGGGTAACCCGCTCGATCTTCCCGGTTGGGTCCAGAATCCACCGATAGGTTACCGCCCCGAGTAACCCACCAACGATAGGTCCGACCCAGTAAATCTAGAAGGCAATTATCAAATTAATTTAATTTCTACAAGGCGGCACGATATTGTAGTTAAAAGTCAGTTAAACACGTGTGTAGGGGACTGCGCTCCGTGTACATTTAAGAAGATGAATACATGTTACCTACTCACAGAGTGAGGTTATATAGCTGTAATGCGCGATTCCTTACAGCCGCCTATACACCGAATGAATTTGCGTGTAGACGCAAGGAACGTAGACAGAAATGTATAGATATTTCCTCGCATGGAAGCGGAAAGACAGAGATCTGGGCCACCTGGCAAAAAAACGACCATCGCACCCACTCCACCAGCGACATGGCAGGCAATGAAAGGGGTTTCCTTGATCCACCAATACAGGCGCATATCCTGGGGTTGGGCTATGCCCGGCCCCACTTCCTCCCACCACCACCCCCCCCCCTTGGACCTCACAAAATAGTAGTTATTAACACAACCTTGTGTGTACACCTAATTGTATACGTAATTTATAGCCTATACATGCCTCACAATGCACCATTTCTCTAATATTGTAGCTAAGAAAGTATGTCATATAGTGACTGAATTCATTACTAACGTAAACGTTAATGCATTTTTCAGTTCCACTAACTAAATACGTGCGAGTATGCAACGATTTTCATACTAAGCCAATTTAGTTTCATATACACATGAAGGAATCTTACAATTTTCTACATTATAACACAGTGTAATGAAGGGTGTTGAATATTCAACACTTAAATTAACGCGTTATATAGCTTGCAGAAAGGAAGATAAACATTGATATTCTGTTATCTGAAACTTGGGAAGTTTCTGTTTCAAGATGAACATTGACTATATATCAAATAGAATATTTGAAATCCCGTTCCATATGTGTTACCCCCAGCCCCCCCCCCCCCTCCTCCCCTCCTCCATACCACTCATATAGAGCTGGAAAAACTTCATGTCATTTGCAGCAAGACGAATGGGTATATTTTACTCCCTCTCTCCCCATGCATCCCATTCTCCCTCGAACTCACATATCCTTCAATTCTTTATATTTCATGTTTATTCAATTCCACTTACCCAATGATCGTCCCATATTCCACTGACTATCGCAGAACATATCGACCTGGCGGGATTCATACTGGCTCCGGTATAGTTCACCTGTTGAATAATATTACCATCAAAAACATAAACAAAGTTTGAAATAAATCAAAATAGGTTTGAACTATGAAGGTAGCCAGTGACCAATGGCGATTGCTTATAAAGAGTCTGATACGTACTGAATATTCAGTAGTCAATTTTCTGGTTTCATTCATTGACCAACTCATTAAGTTCATAAACACGATATTTCTGTTTGTTTCTTTTCTCTTTTAACCCTGTTTGGAATTATTGTGAACGTTAGCGGCTGTTTTTTATTTCTTTTCTTTTTTGTATGAGAAATAAAATTGATGAGAAAAGTTAACGTTATTACAGAACTCTTGTTTCGCAACATTTGCTTATATAAAGGGTTATACTGAGTTTTTCAATATTTTGAAACTGCTGTAATTGAAATCCTTAACAGTTCCAGCCTACGTTGATGACCCTTTTCATCAACCAGGTATAGTGGCATGGGTTAAATCTATCGCTTCTCGGCCTTCCAGTCCCGATGCAAGGGGACTGGGGCTGAGAGCGGATCAGTCGTTTGCTAGTTTGGTTTTCGTGCTCAGGTTCTTTCCTGGGTGACTTTTTCTTAAAAAGTATCGCTTCTCGGCCTTTTGGCTAAGATCATGTGTAGTATCTGTTCCCTTCGGGAATGGTGATGCACACCTCACGATGATCACACAGTCACAGTCCCGATGCAAGGGGACTGGGGCTGAGAGCGGATCAGTCGTTTGGTAGTTTGGTTTTCGTGCCCAGGTTCTTTCCTGGGTGACTTTTTCTTAAAAAGTATCTATCGGTGCATGTGTAGTATCTGTTCTTTTCGGGAATGGTGATGCACACCTGACGATGATCACACAGTCACAGTCCCGATGCAAGGGGACTGGGGCTGAGAGCGGATCAGTCGCTTGGTAGTTTGGTTTTCGTGCCCAGGTTCTTTCCTGGGTGACTTTTTCTTAAAAAGAATCTATCGGTGCATGTTTTTGTTTTTTTAAAGCTATGGCGAAACCATCTGAAACTTTCTTACTGTGTATACTTACACCACAGAGGATCCCGACGATAACCGATAATCCAATTGCCAACGGTTTTGAGCCAACGATATCGGTACGGTTTTCATCTATCACAGCAAATATCATGAAGACAAGTTGAAAGGTCAAGACTATCTCAACCAGTACCCCTTGACCTGGGGTGATGCCGGGACCTAATAAAGTCGACGCAGTCGTTGGATTATAGCTTCTTGGTGTGACGACCCATATTAAGAATGCTCCTAATGTAGCCCCACCTATCTGGGCTATGATGTACAGCACTGCTCGTAGCGGTGTGATCAAATTAAAAGCTATAGAAATAAACAAACGAAAGTAGGGAAAACAAAAAGTGATGTCGAAATAATAAATACATTTAACATTGAAACCTTTCTAAATAATCAACAATGTTTATCTTAAGCGTTGTGGTGTTATATACACAATCCCGTATATCCAGCTGTATATAAGTTCGATGTAGGATAAATCTAGTGCGATCTTGGATTTGATTTTTTTTTGGCCTCCAATGGTAAATCAAAGTAGTGAAGCAAGGACCAAAAACTATGCTCTCTGGTTTAAAAGAAGTACCGGTATCGGTTCATTTTTTACTATTAAGCTGTTAACCGGTTACTTCATATTCTTGTAAACCGGTGATTAGGTTAATTCTTTGGATCGTTAACCGGTTGACGTCTTTGTGCATGTGTACGGTATATACTCATTTTTTGAGGGGTCAAATTTTTTAATATTTTCAGTTATTTGAAACATGGGATACAGAATATGTTTCTTGTTGATACTTTCCATCATCATCTGTGTTTATTTCTTAGTATGACTCTTCGGCTCGAATCCTGCTTTAAACTTACCAAGGAAAGAGATGGACACAGCAGGATTAAAATGTCCTCCACTGATGTGAGCTGTACACAAGACGAATGTCGCAATGGCGAAGCCGGCCGTGAAAGCGTTTCTTAGTTCACTTACTTCTCGGCCTGGAAACACGGACGTTGCACCATGGTGAGCAAAGATGAACAGCGCCGTCCCTACAAACTCTGCTGCGATGGCCCTCCAGAAGAGCGGACTAACCAATTCGTGTTTCATCTTTCTAAGTACCGAGGTTTCCATTTTGCTGCAAAATCAATGTGAAAACTCGTCGTTAAGATATTTAATAATATATGTCATCGCTTGAACACTTTCCTACCAATCAATCAACCAATCAATCAGTCAATCAGAGAACAATTCATAGAACGCCAATATCAACAACAATTTTGTTTAAAAGCGCTGAAGAAACAGTGACATGAAATTAAATGCAATACACTTCTTCAAAACAGATAAAAAAAGAAATTTCCTACTTGCAAACAATGACCAAATTTATGTAAGAACAAATTAATTAAAGAAAAACATGTGAAAGTTATGAAAAGTTTTCAGTTTGAGTATAAACTTATATGAGATCATGTGACGTAGCTAAATGAGAAAGTACAGATTAACAGATCTGTTCAAAAATCTCAACTATGTTGGGGGTTTTCACAACTATACTACGCAGAGATTTTTGCTGGCAAACGTTATAACAGACGAAAAATACATATTGAATATATAATCTTTTTTTTAATTGTTATCAATCTCGTTTGGTTAAAGATTTATTATTTGCCCGGGCACTTGTGACAGTGTCACGTGCATCGGTCACATTATGTATGCAAGGACGTCGCTACATACTTATCCACTCTGCGAACATGATGTTATGTGAAAAGTCATATGTGTTTAACCTTTTTTTTTCTATCTGTCGGTTGCGTGGTAATATAAGTTTACAAACATGTACGATTTGAAGGAAAAGAAACATACCTAATGGCAAATATCAGTAGAATAACATTATCAAAGGAACATTACAATTGTTGGTACTATTAAATTAGTAGATGTTGATAATATAATGTAGTTAACATGTTTCTCAATGTTAAAATATGTTGTGTTTGATACATAAAATTTATTAACCCCTATACAATAGTACATGTACTGAAGCTTTGGCTAAGTACCATTATGTTGATAGGGGTAACGTAAGGTGGCTTTAAATCAAAACAAAAATGAAAGTATATCTATAACGATAATAACTGTTTGCACTGCAGTACACTTATAAGGAACACTCGTATTTTTGTGGTTATATGTATTCTGAAATAAAGTTCTCATTCGAATACTCAAAAATATGTATTACAGGCCAACCTTACGCAATACGAGTAGAAATCCTGCAGGGAGAAAATCTTACGCGGTACATGTAGGATTGTAATGTCATCTGCGAATTAATCAGGTCTCACATCCGGAGTTCTATTGCATGCTTAGTTCTTCATTACCGCCCTTATTTCCTTTCGAAAAAGGGGGGGGGGGGAGCATTTCATACTTTAGTTTGATTTAGAGAGTGATGAGAAGAAAACATCAGGATCAGAAAGGGAACGTTCAACGGAAATGAGAATGCAAGTTTATAGTGTAGTGACCCTAACCACCTACAGGAAGATATATTGATGACCTCAGCAAATATGTTTAAGCGATTTGTGCGTAAAGACTGTATAAGTATTTATATATATATATATATATATATATATATATATATATATATATATATATATATATATATATATATATATATATATATATATATATATATATATATATATATATGCATGTATATATATATATGCATTAATATATGCATTAACATAAAGTCTGTTCAAAGTATCTCTTTCGAGATCCGGCTTTAGGAATCACAAATGATTTTCGAGTTGGATAGCATCATGTTTGATCTCTAGAGTAGGGCAAAATATGTCACCAAAAACAGAACTAGTATTGTTCGATATAGGTGACAAACGCCTACAGTGGAATTACGATCTTCCTTACCGGTTTCGAACCTCTGGACATACAATCAGCGTCCATAGCCTAGTGGTTAGGGTGTCCGCGTACAGAGCGGGAGGCCCGTGGTTCGAATCCCGGTGGAGGCTGAAAGTTTTTTCACTGTTCTTGATTTTCCAACTCATTACGATTTTCATTTATATATATATATGATCTCTAGAGTAGGGCAAAATATGTCACCAAAAACAGAACTAGTATTGTTCGATATAGGTGACAAACGCCTACAGTGGAATTACGATCTTCCTTACCGGTTTCGAACCTCTGGACATACAATCAGCGTCCATAGCCTAGTGGTTAGGGTGTCCGCGTACAGAGCGGGAGGCCCGTGGTTCGAATCCCGGTGGAGGCTGAAAGTTTTTTCACTGTTCTTGATTTTCCAACTCATTACGATTTTCATTTATATATATATATATATATATATATATATATATATATATATAAATATACCCATGATGAAATGTTCCACGTGTTGGATAGAAATAATAGTAGAAAAGATAAGGACAACATGTAATGCCTTTAAATGCAACATAATATTTAGAATAGAATAGAAATAACTACACGCTACACAAATTTTCGGACACCCTGGTCCTTCGTCAGGCGTAAAAAGAGTGATTGAAATCACGTTAGTCTACCGTAAGCCCCAGACTGCTCAAAGTGCTTGAACCGGGAAAGAAAAGCCATATCCCTATTGAGACCATGACAGTGAAAACGTACTTTAAGGATCAATTCGACTTCCTTCAAGTTTCTTTTATTATGGTCAGACAAATTACCCAGGATTATGGCAAACTTAAGACAGTCGATATTGTGTTGTGGAAGATTAAAATGTTCAGCCACTGGAAAACTGGGTTTGTTGAGTCTGATTGTGCTTTTGTGATTATTAAGTCGTAAACAAAAGGGAGTGGAGGTTTGGCCAATGTATTGTATATCAGGACAGAGAACACAAGTGATAAGATATATCACAAAGGGAGTGTCACAATTGTATGGACCTGGATGTAAACACACCCCTGAAGGAGAGAGCTGAATGTCAGGGTCCGTGATCATGTGATGACAGACCTTACACCGGGGTTTAGCACATTTAATGTTCCCCTTGGGTTGGGGAGTGTCGGTGGAGGGTAAACGACTCCTAACAAGTATGTTACGTAGGCTGAGAGGTTGTCTTCTAGCAACTACAGGGGGGTTAATAAAAATGTCACCCATATCGTCTCCCAAGTTCGTGTTCCATTCATTTTTGACCAGCCTATTGAATGGATTGACCTGATCGCTGTGCGTAACGACAAATGGAATACGATGCTCTTTCACCTCCCTATGCTGACTTTGACTTATTAAGGGTTCTCTTCAATAATTTGTAGGGATAATTACAATCAAGAAAGTGACCTATTAGGGTGGTTGATTGACTACGAAACTGTAGGGGATCAGAACAGATATATATATATATATATATATATATATATATATATATATATATATACATATAGCACCTAACGTTCCCACTGTGACTTCCCCCAGACCCAGACCGACCAGTTCATCGACATAACACATCACCCAAACATGTAACGCAAGGGATAAACTCTACCGGGCAAGAATTTCACTTAAAGGCACAGGAATTTACATCAACGAGGACCTTACTCCCAAGAAACAAAAGTTATTTGCCTCTGTAGGAAACCACCAGAAAATCAAAAGATTGTGGACCTTAGATGGAAAAATCTTTATTATTGAATCTAGTGATAGAAAACATATATAGGAGCAACTCATCTTGCGATATATGGAAAAACAGTAAGCAGATAAGTATCAACACTACATCACTGCAATTATTAATTGAATTGGAATTTAATCCAAATTTATCTTCCATATGCTTAACAGAATAATACACGTCAATATAATGCCCAGTAATGCGATGATCTGGCGAAAATCACACACTCGAATGGATTACTCCTGAGATTATAACTTCTTGCCAAACTAAAAACTATGTTGTATAAGAAATACCTTATCAGTAGAAATTAACTCCAGTTGAAACGCTTAGAATCGATTACGTAATCGTCTCACCTCAGTTATAGGATATGCTAAAAATGTATTGTAAAACACTTTGTTAGTAATTGTATTAATGCTATTAAGAACACTTGGCCTGCTATTAATTTTCGTCTCTGTGGTCAAGGTGATCATACATATATAGAACAGATTAGCCATCATTGGAATGTATATTCTGCTCCTAAGGAGATAAGTAATACGATAAATAATAAGTAGGCCTATTGGACCTTTTACTGAACGAACAATTACAAAGATTAGTTCTACTTCGTACAGGAATGACCTTGATGCTTCTGTTACAGACTCTCTTTTCTTGAATCCTACAACTGGTGAAAAGGTTTTAGGTTTAATCATGTCCTTAAAGAACTCAGCTTGCTAGCTGTGACGAAATCAGCACCCCCCCCCCTCTTCCCTAGAGTATAGTAAAGTCAGTTGCTCATCATCTTTACAACATACTCGCCTAGGTTTTTACTCTTTCCCTCAACTCAGGCTACTGTCCCAAAGTTACTTACAACTGCTCGCGTTCTTGCCATTTCTTTTTAATCGGGTGACAAAATACTTGTCAACAATTTAAAGGGTGTGAAGACTCGCGCAAAAAGAAACGTCTAATGCCGGTAATCTGACCTATAGTTTCGAATGAGGTGTAACAGAAATGTTAGACAGCACCATCGATCCCAGAAAATACGCACACAGCTTGCTACCTTCGGTAATTAGACACTAGTGTACAGTCAGTACATACAGCTGCGGTCAATACCCACAGTACAGTGAACAAACGATACATCGATGGACATCTCATGTCCAGCAAAATAAAACAAGGTATCACGTTTCATTACTGTCTGCATTTTGTAGCGACAAGCAGAAAACTTCACTTGCAAGCAACGGAAAGTTAACTTTTTCAGAGCGCGGCACGCGGTTTGGGGCGGGTCTGCAATGACTTTAAGACCTGTCTCTGTTTCACCTTGTTTCTCTAAGTTGTTAGAATGTAATCTTTTTTTTTTTGTGAAAAAAAGGTACTTTATGATTACCAGTTTGCCGTTTTTCCATGGCCTTCAACCTCTCGTGCTCTCTTACGTTTTGCCGACATTTCGACTTAACGCCTTCAAAAATAAATACCTTGTAACAGGTTTATTTCTCTCGGAATTTTCAATGTCGTTTGACACCCTCCACCATCTAATATTGCTAGATAAGCTAGAACAATATATCGCGTTCGTGTGGAAGTTGTTCTTAATTGGTTTAATAGCTATTTATCAGCGAGATTACAGCTCGTCAACGTTATAAGCTAATAATACCATTTCTCCTTCCAAAACATATCGAATGTGGCTTGGTGTTCTTCAAGGTTCTGTTCTTGGCCAACTTTTATTGATTATATATGTCAACGACATTTTATTTGCGGATGATACTGACCTTGTCTATTCTAACCCTGACGTCGCATCTCTCATAGAGACTGTTCAGTCAGACTTTGTTAAACATTCAAAATTGGTTTAAGCTCTTAATAAATGTTAAGACACCAACGTCAGTGCTCTTCAGATGCCATAATAAGTAGACGTATATTTGGTATTTTGTATTTTGTATTGTATTGTAGTTTAGATCCTCCTGCAAGCAGAAACTCGCAGAAGCAAGCATAAACTCACATGTAGGAACTTGTAAACGGAGGTTCACGTTTTTATACTAAGCTACGATCCAAGCTTCTTGTGGGCTCTCCTCAGTCTTTTTCTATTTTATAATAATCTTATTATATGTATTATTATGTTGTTTATTTAAAAGTGACTAACATAAAGTTCTATGAGTCTGAATCAAACGTTAAACCAACTCAGTCATATAGGTGCTGACAAAACGCTTGATATACCATTCAAGATATATGCTATATGGCCATAGCAAATCCCGTGTAAAATTACCATATAACTAAGACGACCTTTTAGGGTACAACATATATGTCTAAACTACTTTAAGCCATAAATCTTGCACCGATTCGTCCTAAGTTGCATAACAATACCACAATACAAGTAATATATACTGCTCAAATTGGGAGTGTTAGCTCAGTGGTTAACGCCGGTGCCTTTCAATCATAAGGTCCCGAGTTCGAGTCACTCCAAGATTAATGTCGTCCAGTTACAGAGTTGTTGACAATTGATAATTCATAATCATGGACGTTAAAATACGTTAAAATATATATCTAAGAGACTGCCTTCGGTCAGCTTGCGGCTTTGATAAGCCAATGATGGCTTCTTCGCGAGTTCCTGCTTGCAGGAGGATCTAAAATACATACAATTTCGCTCTTATGTTATGTAGGCCTACCAAATTTACACAGTATAGAAGGTACGTTCCACTTTTAATCTGTTGTTAATAACGGCGCTCCATGCGCACACTATACATATATGTATATATATTTATATCTGACCAACAGTTGTAAAGTTCTTTTATTTTCTGACTAGCGCATGCCGTGTCTTCTCAATAAACCCCCTACCATGAACGCCGCATGCATATAGTCACCATTACCGTATGTTCGTCCTTAATTAACATCTGTCACTATATATATACAACACGATCGCCAGTACCCGAGCAATATTCCCAGTTATACCATATTGTTTGGAGAGCCTAAACCTTACCTTGTTACTGCTTAATATCCAATCCAATATTCAAACGATGCAGTTTATGGTAAGTTTTTCTTTTACGATCTTCGCTAAATATATCGACGATATATGATATATCAACGTGGAATACAGTGTATATAGTGGAACACTGCAGTATGTAAATACAACGAAAATACAGTGCACTGGACCACGCAAACGTGAGTACCATTCTGACCTCCGCAAACTACCCACATGCATTTATAGTCTTTTCATAGTTATTATTGCAAAAACGTGATCCACACGTGAGTGAGCTTCGGCGCTCCCGAACAATAGGTTAAAAAAAACTGTTTCATACAAGTGGTCTTTTTTTCTTCTTTTTTTAAATTGCGTTTTATTGGTTTGATGATGCCAATTCAAGTGCTTGTTTAATATACAAAAAAAAAAAGTATTACGCATTTTCAGTACTTTTTAGAGTGTTTGAGCAAATCAACAATATAACAAAAACTCAACCATCACCATGACCTTGCAAATCAAGCGGGGAAACGAAACAAGCAATGTACGACTTATATAGGCCTATAGTCTGAAGAATTTACACACCCACCCACACAAATAAGAAGGATTAGGTACCTATATATGACTGAAAGGAAACGATTCTGATAGATCATGTAGTCTAAGGATTAACGTTTTAAATCAGGTCGTGATGAGCTGAAAATGCCCAGGGACCGTCTATTTATTACAGACCTAGGCATTCATTTTTCTGGACACGTGATGTGGCTACTCTCCAATGATGATATGTCGATCCATCTCTGAAAGGCTATTTAAACAAGAATGGTACTTACTTGCCTACACGAACATCTATACGGAATATTTTCATGCACTTCCTATTATCACCAGAAGCCCCACCCCCCCCCCCCCGCCCCGCCCGCACACCACCACTACCACCTACAGCCCTAATTCACGGCATATTCTGTCCAAGAACATTCATGTGCCCATTGATTATATATTTGTAGTTAATGCAGGGTCACGCTGCTCTGACCATCAGGTCCGAGTAGCATTTCTCTGGATCAATGTTATTAGTGATGTTAATAAGAGACTCTGCAATCTTGCGAATTCCAAGGAAAGAACAAAAGTATCATACCCCCACCCCAGCCCCCCCCCCTACTTGCCTCTCAAGTCATTGCCTTAGACAAGGTCACTACAATTGTAAGAGCTCTCATCAAGGGCGGCGGAAGCACTTTTAATCTGGGGGGGGGCACCGACACCAAAGGGCACTTTGCAGAAATTCGATTGGACTGATGCAGCCTTATATTTAGTACCCTTTATAACTCTTATTATCTTATTTGCGTATACACATCACTCTATCAACGCCGCCGCCCCCCCCCCCCCGCCCCCCTCAAGGAAATTATGCATACTAGCACTGCAATATCCAATGTGCAAATTGGGAAACAAGGAACAGGTTTTCTTTTGAGACAAGATGAGGTGAAATCATGCTAGTTGCTAATGTAGGAATCTTCCGAATTAGAGTTTATTTCTTGTCAATATCTTAACAAATTGTTTCCATTCGAAATAGCTTTGAGTTTGACCCACAGAAATTCATTAAAAGTCAGGGGCGTAGCCAGGATTTGCAAAGTTGTATGCACGACTATCTGAGCGGAGCGCCACCATCGGTTTGCGCGGAGCGTGCAATAAAATTTTTACAGTTTTACAAACCCCTCAGATGGATGGAAACGGCCTTTCCCGAGTGCACATTCTCGTTCCGTGGCCTCTTGCTAACTTGAGACACCTAAATTTGTATGTAGAAAAAGGGCACATTTTTAACCTGAGGAAAAGTGGGGGGCACGTGCCCCCTGTGCCCCCCCGGTTCCGCCGCCCTTGGCTCTCATGCATATTGTTAATAATAATCATTTGTTCCGGATATGTCGGCGGAATCACTACCCAGGTCAGATTACAGCTTATTTTGTCAATGCACAATCACGGAAAGTATAGTATACACTACAACAAAGCCATTTATACCCTGTCGGCTGGACCACACCAATTTCCAAATCATTGTCTTGAACTGAGCGTCCGGATCGCAACGAACTAAGCAGAAAAGAAAGGCTGGTGTGTTGATCTTTCTTTATTTACTACATATCTGGCATACCACTTGCTGATGTATATTCATTTCTATACGGCTTGGCTTGTCTATAAAGAGTGTTTATTCTGTGTAAATTGTCAGATTCAAAGCAGCAGGGTGAACTCTGTACAATCATAACACTTGGATAATACGCCGTCATTGATTATATTCTATTTATAGGCCTATATATATACATATATATATATATATATATATGTAGATAGATATATACGATTTCCGTAATGCGCAAGGTCATGATGATATTAGCAATTTTATGATTGTGTGACCATCGCGTTGTTCAGGTAATTATAAATTTTCCAATTTGTTGCAGCCGCTTCATGATTCCTGCTTTCATCGACAACGAATCCGATGAACTATTTAATCCACTTGTGACGTCATTTCCCTAGATGTATAGGCTACTGTTTAATAATACTGTATAGATGGATTATACGGTGGATTTCAAGTACATGGCCATAACATCAGTATGAGCATGTTCGCCTAATTACATTGCCCTTTATCAGGGGCGCATCCAAGATGAAAACAAAATAATAATAAATAAGAAGAGAAGAGAAGGGATACGATTCTGGGGTCGTTAAAGCAGACTCCTTTGAAGGAGAAGAAGCGGTTTGGGGTCCTCTCCAAGAACGAGAACAACTTAAATGTACAAAAACGTGAAAATGGACGTTCTGTGGCATATAGTTCAGCTATACACTTGGTCAATAATTAGGTCTCCACACCAGGTTGTGCTAATAACTATACTTGTAACGTTATCTCTGGGATATATATACTTTCTCGATATAACACCCTTAAAAAATATATATATACTGTTTAAATGAGAAAACTGTGTACCACCATCAACCCTATGAAATTCATCCATGCTATCGATTTATCTGTACACAAAGAAAAATTATTCCTCACCCGAATTTAAGCGAAACACATCTTCAGCCAGTGACGGTATATATACATCGATAATAATTCCACAGCTAATTGGTATATTTTATGATATCTGAAAGGAATCCTTGACATAGATCATCATGCACTTACCAGCTCGATGACGTCAAACCCATGTATCTTAATGCCAAAAGGTAAAGGTTAATGCTCACAAACAAAATCGAAACTGCAAAAAATCGGATTGACGTTATTCGCTCATTATATCTCCAGTTTACACAGCACGTGTTAACAGAACGAGTTCAATATAATTGCATTGATTACTATACAGTGTGTAATCTATGTTATCGAATTGGTGGTTGTGCGTTAGAATTGTATTTATCCCGGCTCGCTCAATTTGTCAAGTTCAGTCGGATGTTTTGCGGGATTGCCTGTAATACGTGTTAGAAACAATGTAAAATCATATCGTTTTGATATTCCTCGGTAAAGCTAACTGAAGACTAATAATTGCGCTAAATTTTGAAATTTGTTTTCGTTTATTATATTTTACTCAGTATATACGGTATTCATTTGCTGTCGGAGTATTTGGTTTGTCCTTGCGTAATGGACCAAGTTGACATAAGAGCTTGCGTGTTAGCACCGACATGCAGTACAGGGGCGGTGGAGCCGAGGAAAGAGGCACATGTAGGGGCATATGGGGGCACGTACCCCACTAGTGCCCTTAGTTCATAAATTAGAAGTGTCTCCTTTTGTTAATGAATAGTACCGCCGTTTTCCATTGTTTTGTCATTGAAAATGGCACTTTTCATACTTAAAATGTGAATTCAAAGTGCCCTTTGTTGTGAAATTAATTTGTTATCGAAAAGTGTCAGTTTGGTTGAAAACAATTCACAATGGTATGCGTAGTACGTGATGGATAGAGGGTCCATTTTGCCGGGAAGTGTTGCAGTGATATTTTGGTTTAAATACCTTCCATCTCAAATTTAACATGTACCACTGCTCTTCCGATTTTGCGCTCCATTTGAAGGCTATATAATGTCGACTCTTTGGGAGTAATGTATGTATGTATGTATTTTAGATCCTCCTGCAAGCAAGAACTCGCGGAGAAGCCTCCTTGACTTATCAAAGCCGCAAGTTGACCGAAGTCAATCTCTTACATTCATATTTATCGTCCATGATTATGAATTGTCAATTGTCAACAACTCTGTATAACTGGACGACATACATTAATCTTGGAGTGACTCGTATCGGGGACCTTATGATTGGAAGGCACCGTTAACCACTGATCTAACACTCCACGTAATCATAATCAAACGTCTTATTTTACCGCACACGGCAATCAAGTCTGTATGTATAATTACAAACTATTAACAACTTGTCCCTTGGAATATACGAAGTCATGTTTGAGGCACAACAGTCAAGCAAAAAGGCAAACTCCAGAATCGCTTGATGTACGTACGACTATTCAGTGAAGACTGCCTATATAACCCAGTTTACGCATGCGCAGGGAGGTTTTAGGAAAGACAACATAAGTTTTGTATGTAACTATGCCCAGAAACTTCTTACCACAAATATTTTTAAAACATTCTGTATACAAAGAAAATATAGCCATTCCATATTTTGTCAATGACAATTTTTATTGTTTGTTTTGAAACTTTTGTGGCTACTTTAGCGAATATCCATTTCTATTTTTTTTTTTTTGTAATTATTGATTTGACCGAATTTCCCGAAACGATTTCACTTAAGATAGTAACATATTTTGACACTGCGTGATCTGGTTTATTTGATCATTTGTTTCTTCAGCAAGTTAATCATTATGGTGAATAAGCATTTTATCACTTTTCATGTAATTTTTAAATTAAACATGAGACTATCGGTACGTGTGGGTGCATGCCAATAAACACATTCCGATCAAATGTATGAGGACGTGTCCATGATAACATGATATAGGCCGGGTTAAAATCAATATAATCACTGTCTGGTATACAACTTATAAACTCACGTATCTAGGATAGTTTCGCTATAGAGTATAAGATTTCTGATAATTAACATTCAATTATATATGCAAAATAGAATTTCAGACACAGCCTTCATGATGCATGAACGATAAAAAACAAAGCCCAAACTATCACCCTCAGGTGTACTCTTCAATTTGTGTTGAAAACAAGAGAAGTTAACCATTCAGTGCACGTGCATGCGCAAGACTTTATCAGTAGAAAGACAGAAATTGACAGAAATGCTCTACTTGCGTCTTAAATCCAATTCGAATCGATCCTGATTCAATTTAGTTCCAACAGCTTCAACTTCCCATTCTCACATTTCAAATCCATTTGTTCAACGGAAAGCAGTAAAAAATATCATCTCGTTAATTGAAGAGTATCTCCCAACAGTCACTCTGAATCAATATATGTCCTAACTCGGAAATCTATTTAAGTACAATAGTGCAAATATCGGTGGTTCCAAGTCACTGTCGCTTACGTCACATGCGCTTAGTATGCTGGATGAATTAGGCTACTTTATTAAATAGTCGTGGATAAAGATCTCTATTACGCACTGCATGGATATATATATATATATATATATATATATATATATATATATATATATATATATATATATATATATATATATATATATGTATATATATATATATATATATATATATGTATATATATATATATCTATATATATATATATATATATATATATATATATATATATATATATATTTAAACAATATATATATATATATATATATTTAAACAATGTACATAGAACTAAAATACTGGTAACGTTTGTCCAGTTTAATATATCTCCCCTCTCTCACCCCATCCCCACCCGTACACATACATGCACACGCATCACACGCGCGCCCTTATTTTAATTTGCCATTTCATTATTCATGAACATACAGTACTAGACGATAAGAAATTAATGTTATGAAGTGATTGCATATACTTCAGCCAAAGTGACAATTGAACTTTGATCATCAACATAGCCCTATTAGATATGCTAGAAATTTATAATTATGGTAAATACCCCGGGATCAGATTTCAACAAGTACGTTACTATACCTCTCCAAGGAATGCGTGTTCTGTTACTGGAATAATTCGAATTCTAAAGTTGATCATATAAATCTCTAAGATTAATTTAGAAGTTCGAAAGCAGCACTTTTTGGTAAATCTTTGCACTTTTCACCAAAAGGTAAATTAGTTAACAAACATTGACATGAATATTTAGCTGTCTGAGCAATAATTAGAACGGTTAGCACTCACCTGGTGTTATGCACTATATTCTGATGGGTCTCCTGTAGAGTAAGAACATCCCTTTGTGGCAGTTCTCTGTAACCAGAACTTGAAAACTGAGTGTCATTATGGTTCGCCATGTTCTATCAAATTGGTGGAAGTAAAGTTGATTCATTCACAGGATCCACGTACTGTATATACACGAGTGATAGAGTTCACATATAAAACATATACTCAGTATATACTGCAATGGTTCATAGAAGTGATAAAGAAGGTTCCGTTTACACCGCACAATCAAATACACATCATGTAAAACAAATCCACTCACTCCTACCGTATAACATACCGCTAAAACACTTTAAAAAATGTCACTATAGAGGGTGCTCACTGCAGCTAGGGTACGAGAGAAATTAACCCGCGTGAACTAAAAACGTTATCTCACGTAAGTACTTTGTACCGAATTATCATTGTGCATGGGGAACGACAAATATTATATAATTATGATCTATACGTAGAATATAATGATGATCCAAGTCAATGCAACTTGCAATGCAAACATCCAACTTGTAGTGAAACACGTCCTTCTAATTAAGTCCCAACTTCACAAGTTGCAAGGTTAGCGGTTATTGGTACCGTGGTGAATTTTGTGGTCACATGAGAGGGTGTATACAAGTCAGTCAAATAAGTGGAAGCTCCTGTACAATATATAAAAAGAAATACCTATCGTTTTTTTTTTTACTTATTGTAAATGTTTGTTAAAACCTTGAATGCATATAGTGTGATTGTGAGTATAATCGTTCGACCTTTTAAATTCACGATTTAGTGAATGAATTGCGTCAGTCAATGAGTGAGTCATGAACCGTTTTCAAACTGTCAGTATATAATGCAAGTGAATCGTTATGTATTATTAAACAGGGCGAGATTAGTGGTTAACCAAATTGGGTTTACCTTTGTATCATTGACTACTAGATATTGCTTTTAATGTACCGTTTTGTCATGTATGTAGGCAATACATGCCTAAAATGAGATACCATTTGCAGTACCGGCATATGAGACCCCAAGGGTAAAAGGGCCCAAACCCCACCCCTCCTCTCAGTTACTCTTCCAGGCAAGACATACCAAGATTTTCTTATTGGGTTATGGTATATACCTTATATATAGTCTCTAGGTTATGCCTGCAGATACTTTAAAGGGGCAGCTGATGGTGTTTTGAAGCTCCATGTACGAGCCGAAGTGTGTTGCAGAATGCTTGAATCATCACGTGACTAAGACATGGCGAATCAGGCTCCCAGGAATTTCTACTTATACAATTTGGTCAACTTCACGATTAGTTAAAGAGCCTCAAATTCAGTACGGTACCAGTATTAAATTGTAAAGGCAAATGAGAGTGGGTGTGGTGAAATATTATATTTGTGGGGAAAGGTCACAGTACCACTGTAACACAGTGAGACTTGACACTGCCTCACATTGCCTCCCGCCCCCCCCCCCCCCGCCCGGTACCTTAACAAGAAGATCGTAACGCTCATGCTTATCTCCTCTTTTGTAAAAGAAAATCAGTCGCACATATACTCCGCTCATATGGCAACTATAGGCCAGGGCGCTTGAAATCCTTTACATTGATGTAAGGACCGATTCGAGGAGAGGGGGTGTGGATGTTAATCGAGTAGCTCTTTCACTGACATTTATTTGTCAGCAGTCTCCGTCATTCGAGCTTGTTTGAGTAAAAAACTAAGATCGCGCTTTACAATCTGTTGAAATCAAATAGCAAGCACAGTTGAAGTGATGAAAACGAATAATCATCATGAATTTATGAGTTCCAATAGAATCAAATAATGTATTAGATTAAGAGTTCAGATGCTAAGAGTGATATGTAAGTCTGCTGTCCATACATTGGTGCGCGGTCCCGAAGTGGGTAGCGAAAAAAAAATCGGGGGTCGCAGGATATTTTTCCTAACCCGAAGAAAAGAGTCTGCTGATGGAATTCGATTAAGCTAATTTTTTTTCAACGCTCCATATTCCAAGTTATCTTTCGTCCATTCTGAACATCGAAGCTGAAGGGTAGCGTCCCACAAGTTAAAAGTAATATATAGTTACCACAACGTTTCGTGTAGACCAGATTATATACCTAATTTGTAGTCTAACTATATATGCTTCCGAATGTACCATTGACGTCTGAAGTGTTTAATTTATTAGGGGAGTACGCCAAGATCCCAAACAAGCGACTCGCCTTTTACGACCCCAGGGCAGAACCACATATTTATTAAAACCATGCATCCCCCTCCCCCCTTGTGTGGGTCGTAGCTCAGTCATAATGGAAGGTCCTGTGTCGTGTACTCAAATATTTGCGGAATGCTGAATGAAGTTATTGTTATGGCTGGAAGCAGACCATTTGTTTAGTGCGCCCTTCGATTACGATTGTTGTCACGGATACATGATAATCAGATTTCAGTTCATGTGTATCCTGTGTAGTAGTGTACGTCAAAGCTACTCAATTTTCAGATAATTTCGCTGGAAACATGCCCCCAAAGAAGAAGAAGGGCAAGAAAAAGTCGAAGAAGCCAAAAATTAGTAAAGAAGAGAAAGCGAGGGTAACAGTAAAATGTTTTTAGTCTGATAAACATATTTAATGGAACATGGCTGCATTTTGTGACTTAACGTTCACACACAATGTTCAATTTATGGTTGCATGGTATTAGTTCTGCGAAATATAAGCCTACGCCTAAACTGCGTGACTAGCTAGTCAGTAGTGAGGCAGCAATTCAGATTCAAACGTAAAAACGTAAAAAGTTTAAATTGATTCTGTGCGTTTCGAAAAAGGAAATACACAAAATTGTTCATTTCAACAAATGGAACTTCGTTAACTTTAAGCTGCTTATCTGACAACCATGAAAATGAGGTTTCACCAAGCTAATTTTGCCCAAGCAATTTCATTAATCGAGAAATTAATAATCGAAAGTATCAAAACTTAGATTTGTTACACTGTGTCTCTTGATATTAACAAGCCAATGATAGTACTCTTTGTAATGTACATTCAGTACCAACGAAGCTCACCTTACTCAAAGAACAGTTGATCGTGGAAAACAAAAAACTAGTATCTTAAATATGATCTGAAATTCAAGAAGACCAGTGATGGGAAATTGTCATGTTTTGGTTGATTTTGAACCTTTTCAAAAAATTTGTATTTCAAATGTTACCTATTTCAGAGGTTATGTTTACTACCTACTAACCTCACAAGTTACATGTCATATGTGAGTCTAATAATTTAAAGACTTCATGCATATCACAGCTCCTAACTAGATACTACAGCCCTGAATCACAGAGGTTCATTTGACAAAAGAGATACAATACTTTAGCAACGTACTCATTTCCCCCATATTTTCAATTCAATTTATTATGCACTATTTCAAAGTATATACACATTCCTTGACATTTCATGAGCAGTACTGTATCTAACTTATCCTCTGGTTTGTTTTTGTGTTAATGTACAGCGATAGATGTATTCATGATATATTTTACTTTGCAGACATCAGTCTGTTTAATGAACATCCGACAGAATTATCTCAAGTCAGAGATGGCTGTTTGTTTGACAAAACCAGGTATTAACTGGAAATCTACATGGAGTGTTAGAAAAAAAATTACTGCATTATGTGTTTAAAAAGGAAGACCAATTGTTTTGTACTCATACAGTGTCCTGGTCAACTCATGCACAATTTGAGCAATGTTTAGTACATATGGATATTTCTGCATTTCATCTTCAAATGTTTAGAATAGATATTTGGGTGCAGTTATCTATTAACTTTTATCTAGAATCTCATTAATACTTATATGAAACTATGAGAATTCCTGTATGGTTTCAAGGTAGGAAATTCAATAAATAGGGCCTGAGGTTTGAGGCACAGTAGTTTGATTTTTAAGAGAAGACTAATACTAAAATATTTGGGAGGCAATTGTCACAGAATATCTCCCCTTCTGTTTAATGTAGCTTAAACTGGAAAAGTCATGCGAGGAGTTGACAACACAGCTGGATCTTTACCAGAGTTTTCTGGATCGGATGAACAGATGGATGAAAGAAAACGGCATGAAAGCGGAAGAGCTGTTCAGAAAATTTGACACAAATCAAGATGGCTTACTTTCATATGATGAATTTAAAGCAGGTGATGTTTCTACCAGTGGTATGACAATTAATGTGGTGGAGTGGAAGGAAGTTGAGTTAGGAAGGGGTTTGGGAAGAACATTCACTTACTGACAGTTAATTATAGTCTGAACACACAGACAAGATTCTAAATATGAAAATTTTTCAATTAGCTTTTCAGAATTTAAGGGGAACAATTAATATTCTTTGTTTTTAGAAGCAATACCTGGAGTAGTAAATACACAAAGTTAACTTAATAAGAGAAATGCAAGGATAACAGAGGAATGGAATATTGTTCTTCTCTATTTGATTGAATTTCATTTATGTAAGATATGAAGAGAAAAAAAACTTACCCTTGGCATTGTCACATTTGCGTACAATATTAAAGCAACTTGGCTATCTGTTTAGCGCATGGGTCTTAAGTAGGCTGCCGACAGGTTGAAAACCAACCCACGAGAGATTTCAATTCGGCCCATTTAAAGAACCAGCCCAAAATTCTACACTAATAGGGTATGTGCAGAACCATAAGGCCTTAAAGCAGCATTTTGCGTCCTTTTCTATGATTTTTCTCAACCTCACTGACTACACTATGCCATAATGACATACATAACTAGATTATCTATTTAAATCTTACTTCAAATGGTGGCATAAAAGTCGAAAAATGTGAAACTTTCAACTTTGTTTTTCTCCAATATTTTCCGTTGGGATCCCAATAAACCTCGCCCATAATATCAATATTTAAACACTACGAACGTCATTGGCCAAAACGTAATAGGACACCATGCTTGATTTGTGTACAGTCTATATGGCAGTTGTACCAGGGAGTTCCATAACAACTCCCTGGTTGTACCAACGCAAAGTCTTGAATCTATTTTTAGCAACGGCTCATAACTAAACCTGCATCTCTGATTGGTAGAATTCAAACTAGTGGGTTTGGGGGAACTGTACGCAATTAACTTTGAACGTGGAATTTGTCGTGGACACTTTTCTCATTATCTGCAAATATCCTTAATTACTCGCCAATTAACGTTGTTGGCAGGGAAAAACTTGGCTAATATCTTAGTTTGCTGTTTTGTGATTGATATATGTAAAAAACTCGATCGACATGTCAAAAAAGTAGAAAACGGCGACCAAACGCAAAATGCTGCTTTAAGGTTTGAGCATCTTACTTGCCTACCCTGAGCAATTGCTCAATCTAGGTACAGCATAGTAGATTTTGATTTCTGCGTGGCCCCATCGCTTCAACCAATGTTTTTTTCTCTGGTCTAATAGTCCTAAGAATTACATGAGAGTCCCTGGTTTTAGTGTGTGAGTGGGAATGCTTGCTAACCATGAATGTAGAGCATGCATATAAAAGAGCATCGAAAAAGACCTTAATTTTAATAATTCCACCATTTATGATAATTTTTTTCTCTTGTCTTTTCTGTGTTACAGGAATGTTAGACCTTGATGCTCCCTGCAACAGTGTTGAGCTGCATGTGTTTGCTCTCCAGCTGGACAAAGATAATAATGGAAGAATTGATTACTTGGAGTTTGCAAAAGGGCTCACATTTCCAGATAGGTAATATCTGCAATAAAGTATTCTTTTTTAACAATTGTCAATAACATTAATTGCATTAATTTTCAACAAACTATTAATAGTACAAGCCAGGAACAAACTTTTTTCCCCTCTCCCTACGGTGGTGTTTGAGGTTTTATCAAAACTAGCATTTTTGTCGTGGATGACTTAAAAGAGTCCCTCATATTCTTGATTTGCCCATCTCATGTCAAATATATCCACCTCATATGGACCTCAGAAGTGAAGTTAAAAAGATTAAAGATGCTGTATGGTTCAGCTGTGTACCTGCATTAAAGGCAACACAAAACCCAACCATGTTTACCTCTATATCACAGAGATCTTTGTGAAGAACTACTTGTCCAACCAGCTGAGAGAAATCTTGCTCCGTTCGGGAGATATCCAAGTTAGCAGGTCGTATCTGATAGTCAGTGAGGTTGGCAGAGTTATCCATAACAGTTATCTCTAACTCTCTATCACATCAATGATCGATGATGATGGTTGGCTGTGTGTCTCCTTTAAGATCCCACTTTTCCTTATGATATCTTCCTATCATCATTTTGTTATACTCTGTGCTTCATAATAGTAGGTGTCACAGGTGATGTATGTAAATGTCAAAGGTACAAGCTACTTGTAATCAGTCCCTTGTAAAACATGCACATGAAGAATATTCATGCATGTCAAAAATCACCCCCCAAAAGGAATAAATTAATAAAAAAAAAATAAAACTTTAATTTACTTTACTTTATTTTATATTCTCCTATAATATTTAAAGCAAAAGTCAGCTAAGCTTTCAGAAATAATAAACACAGGCTGCCTTTAATATTTCACACATTTCCATTTATCGTTTTTAGTGATCAATTAGCAGATGGACCAGTTCTGAGAATAACTAAAGAAGAAATACAAGCATGTCCTTGCTGCCAGTTAGGTCTTTGGAAACCGTATGTAGAACCTGCCCCACGGTGAGTCACTGTAAATGCTTGAACTGCCTGCAGGAGCCCTCGAATGTTGTGTATTAATAATACCAAACACTAGTCAAATATCAAAGTTAAAAATATGATGTGAGAACAAATTTTCTTCACTTGCATGGTATTAAAAAGGCAATAGAGAATCCTTCTATGGTCTATTAGGCCAGAGAAATAGTTCTCTTGCACTCCCATTTCAAGGCTTTCATATAAAAACTGTTCTTATGGATCCACAAGGGTGTAAAAGGTTTTATAATATTTTATTAACAAATAATAAGGTCCAATATAAATGTATTCACAAATGGAACATGCTCTTGTCCCCACTTCTTTCTGAAGTAGATTGGTATAAGGTGTGCTCATACAACTGGAAATGTACTTCTGAGGTGAAGCTCCATTGGTTCCAATTTCGTCTTCATAACAGAATTTTAGGGACAAATACTCTCATGGTTAAAATTGGCAAAACCAATGATCCATTGTGCACTTTTTGTGGTGTGGCAGATGAGAGTTTAATTCATTTATTTTGGGAATGCGGCTTCACCCAGAAAGTATGGAGGGATTTTCAAAACTGGGTTCAAATCAAATTGAATATCAATATTGTAGTTAGTAAAGAGCTTGTTCTGTTTGGAAATTATTTGTACAAAGACTATGTGTTTAATAACATCCTTCTGGTTCTGAAATTTTGTGTTTACAAAAGTAAGGTTAAAAATGAGAAACCTTCCTTTAGCTATGGTAAACTTGATCTAAAGAATTTTTATCTAAAAGAAAAGTTTATGTATCAAACTAATTGTAAGCAAAATGCTTTTGATATCAGATGGCCTAAGTGGAAATCTGTATTTGATGTTTAATGATTTAGTGGTTGTTGTTGATAATATTGACTAATGGTCATAAAGTATATGTTATTATGAATTGTAACATTGTTTGGACTCTTGATGGAATGATAATAAAAAAAATATTAAAAATTAAAAAAAAATCAAAGTTAGGTCTTTGGAAACCACACGAGTCACTGTAAATGCTTGAACTGGCTGTAGGAGCCCTCAAATGTTGTGTATTACTAATACCAAACAGTAGTCAAAAATCAAACTAATAACTTAAGTTGGAATAGGGAACAAAAAAAAAGGAATGAAAAAGTACAAGGGTGATATTTTCTGAGCGATTTCTATTCAAATGACATATGTGAATATCTTTACAAGTAAAATGAACGTTTGAGAAACAAGCTTTGGCAATGTCAATAAACTTTCTAATATGCTAATATATTGACAAAGTTTTTGCCAATTTAATTTTTTGAAGTGGTGAATCATGTATCCAATGTTCATAATTGAATTTTGCACTAAAACCCTCTTACAAAATTTGGGCAGAATTGAATTATGGCTCGATTTTTTTGGCTGTTTTTGCTGTTGTTGTTGTTATTATTATCATTAGTCCTTAGGCTGCGACATCTAAATGTTCCTGAGTTCACTCGTTCGAATTTTGTTCAGTGAATGACTGTTTTCTTTGATTGTTTGGGAAAAAAAAAATTAATTCCCTAGTACTAGCATTTCTTGGTGATATATACAATTTCGTCCACTCTGAAAAAGTTAAATGCTATAGCCATATGATTTTCGAGCACATAATTTTATACCCCCCAACTTAGCTCTGATTGTCAATGTTAGTACTGCAGGATGACCAATCACTCTGGAAATCTAAACAGCTGCCTTATTTCTCTTAAATAAAAAACGAGACGACAACTTTTCTTAATTGCAAATTACTGTCGTGTCTGTAGTGTGAAACCTGTCTGGCACCTTTGAGCATCTAGCTTTATTATTTCATCAGTATTGTGTAACATATCGAAAATATAGCGGCCATTTTCAACATTTTGTTTTCGTTCACACTGAATTCCGAAAATCTCTCCTAGTGACAGCGACCCTAAAATTCTCTAAAATGTAGAATGTAACCAAATACACAGCTAATTTGATGCCTTTACTGGCTCTTAATATATTTCCTCATTTTATGACAGATCATTACTGCAGTTCTTTATCAATGTACAAGGCCTCATGAAAATGTCACCTTGGGTCTATCATACTAGTAGATGGCACAGACTTCAGTGTATTGTAGTGTATAATGATAGTAGTAGTATACAGTATCAATGCAGGTGATAACCTTGAGATTTTACGTCACATTAGCAACTTGAAACATAAAACAAACGTTCTTTAGAGAGTGTGTTGTGTCTATGTACTGTCCTGCATGCATCACTGCTGTATCAATCTACATCGAGGCCTTCTGAAGTTAACAAGTCTGGATTTGAATTCAGAAAAGCCACCACAAGAAAAATAGAGAGACTTAAGGTGGCTGTCTCCCCTAAAAGTCTTGCAACGATATTTAATTACTGTTAATACCGAACAGAGAAGATTTCAGTTAAGTTTTGACTTTCTCAAAAGTGTATGTTATGTTCTATACACAGTAGATACAGGTATTGCTTAAAGGACAAAAGAGACCTTCAGCACCAGATTTCCCTACCATGCATATTCATCATCAGACTCCAGGAGCAAATATCTTCACCACTCCAAGGCTCCATTATAGTCACCTAGTAACATCCAAATAATGAGTATTTTTATTCATAAAAGCTTCTTTCCCCCCCCCCCCCCACCCTTTGTCTTTACCTTCTCTGCTCTTCCTCTCCTTTTCTCAGAGCAAAACATTAATTACTAATATTTATAGCTGAATTATCTAATTTTGCAAACTTTATCTTTGTCTGTCTGCAGGTACGTCAAGATCTTATTCAAGATGGCCACTTTTGAAAACTTACGTAGCTACCCTGGTCACTTCACCAAGGTCGTGCATTCCCATATCTATGTCTACGGTTTGATATCGTTAATCAAAGAGGAAATGGACATCGCTACCACCAAGATGAGACTTTACTTAAACAAGACGAGGGAAGCCTCCGATTTATTGATACCAGATAAGACCATGGAGGAGTACGGGTTCAGAGGCAGTACGAGAGACTGCCCTCAGGAAGTCCTCCTCTATTATGATTTCACCACGGAAGTACAGGGCTGTCCATTGGCTAACTGTGATTACTATTTCACTTCGTAATAATCTTGTCCGTCAATTTTAATACCAGTGCGAAATCTCGGCCACTTTTAGAAGTACGATGCATGGATTGGCTCCCGACATTGCTTCACGTGACGTGTTGGTCTTTAGATTGAGCGTAAGAACTGCTCATTCAGTTGAATACCAAGTTTTGTGTTTCTCAAATTGAACATCTTAGGTGTAAACCAGCTAAATGGGTCGTCCACGGATACAAGATGGCCGGAGGAAAGCGTGAATACACTCAATGAAAGAACCAATGTGAGTGAGGTTGGACCAATATGATAAAATAATTTATGATTTATGAATACTTCAGCTCCTCCGTTTAGAGACTGATGTGCATGAGTAAGGGGGTGGGGTGGGGAGAAAGAGGAGTTGCAGGCAACCTTGCGGGCTCCCAAGGTTTGGAACTACTGTCAAAGGCCCTTTAGAAATTGCAACTATTCTGAAAATGTGGGTTTTCAAAACTGTATTGGCAAGTCATGTGATCGAAAAAGTGTCTGATAACCAGTCATTATTCATATGCAATGTTGGTTGGATGGAATGCTATAAGTATCCTGATGTGTTTGGCTAATTACTTTTTCTTTCCTCTTGCTTTGGGGGGAGGGGGAGGGGGGGTTGGAAGGGGGTGGTGGTATTGCATCTTGTCTGTACTTCTTCTTAGTTAAGATTTGACATGATATTTAGGTACGGAAAAAATAGATAGGCACTTTAATCGGCTATCACAGAAGGAAATTATGACGAATGAAAGACAATATTATATGTTACATTTTTCCAAATAAATAAGCGATCGAGTCACCTTTCTCTTTAAACAGTGCTAAATTTCACTTATTCTTAATCTCCATGATTTTCATAAATTTGTCTGCTGAGTTAGCATAATCTTTTTCTCAATTATCGAAAAATGGTGTTGTGAAATCGTGTAAATGAAATATCAGATTCCAGAATATGTTTTTTCAGAAAACTTATATAACCACAAAGCTTTTTTAACTTAATAAATACAAATAAATTATACATATATGTGAACTTAGACCCTTCCTCTGGGTAACTTAGCATCTTAGATTCCCCTGCCCCCACCCCACCCCTCCTCCTCAGTACAAAAAGTTGGTTTCACCCCTGGAAGAAACCCAGCACACCGAAATGATAACAGAATATGAAAGTGATCCAGTTTATATTCTATATTTATACCAAAGAATTGAATATAAACTTTTTCTGATATTTTTACTGTAAACCAAATGGAAAGTCCTCAGTGCCTCTAAATGTAGTTCACATCACTTCCAGGTGCAACGCAAACCCCGGCAAGTTAACTGTGCTCTGATGAGATACAAATCACCTCTAAGGCTAAAGGGTAACGGTGGTGGGTTGGGAGGGGATGGGGTCAGGAAATAGTTCTTTAAAGCTGTCTGTTTTATAGACACTATATTTGTACATATCTAAATCATTCTGTTGAAGTTTAAAATTGCACCATATATGAACTAAGCGAGTACTTCGTATATTTTACTCTCCTTTACCGAAAAATTGTTAAACAAACCCATCAATTTTGATATCTCAGGCACCAAGCATGAGCTACATAGAATGACTAGTTGATTTAGGATTTTGTGTTACTTTTTTCTTGTCTGGTAGGGGGGGGGTGGGTGGAGGCAAGAGGGGTTGACAAGAGGGGTTTATACCATGCGTTATTTGAAGGTTGAATATATACACTTGAAGTTTTTCAGTCATTATTTGTATTTAATTATGAATTGTAAATAATAAACAATTTGAATATGAATTATTGAATATTGCTGTGATTTATTTTAGTCGATGTCTTGTGATTCCCTGACATAGTTAGATGCCGTTGCAGTATTGTCAGAATTGCTACACCTCCCCCACCCCACCAGGGGCGGATGCAGGATTTTGACAGGGGGGGGTCTGACTGGTCCAGCCGCGCTTGATCGAAAGACTATCTAAGCGGAGCGCCACCATCGGTTGGCGCGGAGCGTACCAGAAAATTTTTGGCTTTACAAACCCCCCCAGATGGCCGGAAAAGGCACTTCCCGAGTATTCTAAGCTGCATGTACCTAGCCTGAAAATATGGATCTCATGTCTGCAATTTCTCAATTGATGAGAAAAAAAACTATCTATGAAATATGGTAATACATATCAGATGAGTTGAGATGATACAAAACTCATAATGCCTTTAGCCACCAATCCCCCTCCCGTTCCGTCACCACTGTTTGATGCAGGGCCGGATCCAGGATTCTGGAAGGGTGAGGGGTTTGGCCTCCAGTGATCCTAGGGTCTAATGGGAGTGGGTTTCCCTCTATCCATTGTGAAATTCTTGGATATTTAAGTACAACAGGGAACCCCCTTCAATTTAGCCATTCAAAGCACCTACAAAAACTCACTCGAAATGTATCTGCATCAGTACGAGTTAGCTAGTTTTATTGATGATCTATTCATGGTAGATTGGAGATAAAAAACACCGTGGTTGTTTCTCAATGAACTTTCGGACCACTTCGTCAGTGTCGATAGGAGTGTTATAATACGTGTTCATGAGAACAAGAGCTCAGACGTTCCTTGCCCATTGTTGATCGGAGAACAGTTTATGCCTTCTCACCGCAGAAAACGATCTCTCATGAAGAATTCGTCGGCGCATCCTATGCAGCCTACCGCTCTGCCACCTCACCGCCCAAAACAATTCGAACACCACCTCAATTTTGAAACTTTTCGGTCTGAAAATTGAGATTTTTAGGCATTTTTTGCACGTGTAGCACGCGTGCACACTATAGTTCATTTGACGGAAAAGACACACCTGGCTGACTTGTAAGGATAACCGCCCTTCTGACGTCCTACATGTTTAAAATTGGCGTTTAATTAAATTATTTTATCTCTCTCTTTTTTTCTCTTTCTTTTTGGGGGGCCAAGAGCAGGGGGTCTGGACCCCCCCCCTGGATCCGCGCCTGCCCACGCCCACCCCGATTTCTGGATTAACATCACACACACAAATTCCAGAGCAGTTATTAACACAACTTTCCGTTCATACCTAATGATAGACATAATTTATAGTCCAAATGTGCATCAGTATATGCACTATATTTAACGTCTAGAATTTCCCTACACTTTTTGCCAGTTATAGCTTGTAGATAATACTGTAACGTAACCACAATACCGTAATTCCTGCGTTTATTCAATTTACCTATACTTCACAATACTCTATTGTCTGCCTTTTATTGTCTCCCTCTTTGACCGCCCATGACGTATGTTTACACATGCCACTTTTTAAATCACTTTACCCCCACACATACAAACGGCAGTGTTCAAATAGAGAGATCAATAAATGCCTTTGTTCAGTTCCGTGATGGATCAGTTTTAGTTCAAAATGCAACGCAGTATGTGAAGTTGTGTGTCTCATTATTAGCGAGGAGTACACTATATATACACGAAGCACGTTTGGGTGAATATAAACAGTAATATATATATATATATATATAAAAAATATATCTATATGAAATCTTAAATGTTGCTTCTAAAAATGGACTTGCTTTGAGAGAATATTATATATCCGATTCGATTTGTGATAAGGTGAGCTTTCTTTTTTGTTTCCAATTCCATCTTATATAGGCCTGTATGCACGGAAGTAGTTAGTTTGTACGTGAAGATCGTAATTAGCGTAGCCTAATTATATATGATAAGGATGGCAAAGGCATAGCGAAAACCATAACATTAGCCTCGGCCGTAAGTGATCATTATTTTAGAGGTTTCAGTGTTGTCGGTATACGGGAAAAGAATTTAGCATAATTTTTAATCCTCACGTATTTTTTTGGGGCTGACCTGAAGTAAAGTTAACAGTTACTTGTACCGATGCACTGCTGAAAGTTTTTACAACTAGGTTAGGATTACAGCTTTTTATTGTACTTTGGTGGAGTATTTTTAATTTGTTTTGTGATTAATTTGACTTTTTCAATGCCCATAATAAGGATCTCGAAATGGTCTCAAATGGCACTTTTAGACGGTTCCTTTTCCGTGTTTGCATATTGCCGAATATCCGAAGTCTTTGCGGATAAGCGGTAGATACTAAGCGAATGCCCACATTATGATCTTACTATAACGACCTAGAAATTGTAATATGTTTATGAAAATTGCTCTCCCTTCCTTCACCGACTTTTCGCAAACATTGGCGAAACTTAAATGGGATATTAAAGTTGAGGCATATATGCAGCTGTGATCACTATTTATTTATCTCTTTCTTACTTTGTAGGCCTAGTGATAGAGATAAATATTATACATCAACTTACCCAGACTAAAACTAAGAAACATGTTATTCTACTAGGGATATATCACAGATTTCTCCACAACAAAGTTGATGACTTGATCAAGTCTACTATGACGTCATTGAGCCACACGAACATGCTTTATTATGAATATGTTTTTTATTTATTTATTTTACAACTTTCTTTCATGTTTCTTTCATGGAGATGGGTTTTGCAAAATTCTGAATCTAAAATATTGATCAATTAACATGACGTAATGATGGCAGGGATTTCATTTTTGTTTAAACATATTAAACTTGGAAAGACGAAAATAAAAGCAAAGAAAAAGTGAAAGGTTCAATACTGACCATTGTGGCACTATGGCATCACAGATTTACAAAGTGACAGCTACCAGACATGAATGTTAACTAGGATGTCTCCCAAACTAGACAATATTTATCTAAGCTATTTAAGGGATTTGTTTTTGATAAAGATGTCTGTCACATACGCTCAAGATATGATGATTGGGTTTGTGTCTCCTCGCCCTATAATGGTCCTATATACAATCAGAGGACTATCTAACTAACTATAGTGATCGACCGATATGCATGGAGATGAAAGGTGTTGTGAGATTGAACTAGACTAGTGTGTATACGTCATCGTAGATCTAGATAGTAAGATGAATAGAGAAACGTATCGCAATACTCGTAAATTATGATACTCTTAACTTTGAGGTTGAATAATGTTTCATCGAAGTACATGCATATGCAGTAAGAGGATAAGGTTAATGAATAATGCATGAAGATTGTATGTCACAGAGTATCCAGTACACTTATTCGTTATTCGCCATACCGCTTCGCATGCAACGGCCAGACCCCGGTCACCCCCTCCCTGCCCCACTTCCCATTCCCCTCCTCCAACTCGCAACCCAACCCCGCCCTCTCCCCACCTAATTTCTATTGTAAACCTGTTGCAGTCGTGCAGCAAGCATGCAGCATAACGTACGTTATGATACGGTATAGGTCGCCTTATTAATTTTCACACTAACGGGAACTGCAATAAAATTCGTCTATTTTGAGTACCACAATAACAACACAGATCTCCCCTCGCTGAAAATCTTTGTTAAAAAGAGATTCATATATACCTGACGTTTTCATCGTTTAAAGGAAGTTGTATTTCATCGTCAAAACAAGAACAGTTTGTTTATACATGACTGTCTAGGATTGACTCTCTCATGCGTGCAAACTATACTATAGGATATATCTGACGTTCAAGTATAGTAGCTCAAACCATGGAGCTATAAACATAGCTCCATGCTCAGACCCTGTGAAACGTATTGGAATACCAAGTTACCCACAATAAACTATACTTTACATAGGCTATGTTACAAACGAGCAAGTGTATAGACTACATGGAACTTATTTGCGAATGTAGGCTATATAATTTGTAACCAATAGATCTACTATAATCTGGCAGTTAATGGAAGTCATGGTTTACGTGACATAATATGAATATTATATTCTTTCACAAACGTTTTCACCAGTCAATTGGCTTATGGAAAATATGGAACTAAAGATTCAAAGATTTTCAAATGAAAATAATAGGTCATTACATTTTAAGAATGGGACAAAGGAGTTTTACTTCATGTTAAAAAACTTTTAGAATTTTGCATTTTTTTTTTCTTTGCAATTTTAAATTGGGGTCAATACTAATGAACTTTATGAACCGTACTTTAAATGGACGAAGACCATATATTAAGCTGCTTGTTTCTGTTAGTATAATAATTAATATTTACGAGATACTTCAACAAAATCTTTGTTCGGCGACAACAATTCACATTATTTCGAAATTATGTTTAAAACTTGAAGCTTTAGGTATAAAAATAGCTTTAAACTTTTGAACAGTTGTATGGTAATCATTTTGCGATAAGGTGACATTCATTCTGTACAATCACTATGGCAACCCTGGCCAACCCATCTTTGATCACCATCTCATTCTAACGAAAAGTCACGATTTTACGAGATGTAAGAAGATGTACCTGTCAATAGACATCTGAAAGAGCCAGTTTGTTTATTTCAAAGACCGTATCTTTTATATGAATAGCAAACCTCCTTCCTAAAGTTGTTGGAACATTGTCGGCGCACGAATGCATAAATAACACCCTGAGACAATGTTTAAAGACAATCACTTTAAAGAAGTGTATTGTGTTCTCGTCAAACTTCGTTTCCCACATCGTAAACAGTCGGTAATTATGACTAGTTTCACAAGAAGACTTTTGATAGTTCAATGAAGATTTTGTTTTTAACTTTTCAAAACAATATCAAAAAGAAAAAAGAGAAAGACGTTTAATACATTGACAACAATCGTGTAACCTTATTTCTCATGTGCATAGCTGCGCGGTCTGTTACCATGGCGACAGTTGTCTGATGATCGCCGCTATATATATATATTATATATAAATATATAAATATATATGTATATGTATATATGTATATATATATATATATATATATTATATATATATATATATATATATATATATATATATATATATATATATATATATATATATATATATATACGGCAGTAATTACGCGTGTACACGTGCTTATGTGATTTCTCTCCACTTTGTATGCAGATGAAATGACTCATTGCCTCGTTACTTTCGTGTCCAATTCATCATCTAATGATTCATACAAAGGTTTCATGTTGCCTTTCGTAACTGATGAAAGACTACTGCCGTATACGAAACCGCTGTCTAGCCACAATAAAGAGAGCCTAATAATTACAGTGATTCGAGGGGATGGAGTCACGTTTTATATATAAAGTATCCGTTATTATTTTTGCACGTAAAGTCTGACTCCGAGTGAAGAAGTATTTGATTTTACAATATCTTGCAGTATTGCAATACACCGACATGTGATATAGAGAGTGGATACAGGTAGTGGACGAAACACTTGTATTCTACCTGCTACAACACGTACGTACGTATATGATTACTTTGATACACAGGGGACTAGTTTGGCATCATAATAGGCTACTAACACGACTTGTGGTAAGTGTACACGTATACCATAGCGATTGGAACACATGTGGACTATATAATTACATATTATGCTACGGTGTAGGCTAATTCAATTTTTGTTGCAGTGCCCAAAAAGTAGAGTAATTCAATCTTTATTGGAGCTATAGTTTAGTTGTGCACAAAACGCATCGCTTTCCGTTTTAATTAAATCGAGTGTGTAGGCCTACATATGTAAGCAGGTTTTATTAGTTGTAGGCCTTTCTCTAGTCAGCTCCTCATCTTTGAATATCAGTACGATTGGGTATTCACATCAGAAGGTAAATTTGTGTATGCAATGCATATGCATGTTTATATCTACGAGCATTGTAAGGCGATAGTTCTAAGGTTGCTATGAAAATAACCTTTGTACAAGATCATCCCGTGTAAATCTAGTTCAGTCAACTTGACCTTATCGAGTTTATCAATTGGCGGTAAATTGGTTCAAGTGATAGGCCAATGTCAGAAAATGTGGCACTTGTTGGGAAGAGAACAGTTTCGCTAACGCATCTTTATTTAAAATCCCAATCTCAATGTTTTGTTCCTAAATGTTTGTAACTGGGTTGGAGTTCGCAGTGAGATTTAACTATGCCCCCAAAACCCAACAATTACTCCAGGAAATGTACCGTATCACTATCACACATCGTACTTGTTCATCCAAAGTTTCCCATCGTAATCTTGTTATTAATCCCCTCTACGCCTTAAAATGTCAATACACTTGGAACTAACGGATGGTATGATAATACGGCGTACAATGTACACTATCTGTCACTAAGTCTACAACCATGTTGTTTTAATAGTGGGCCTATGTAAATATTTACTTCGTAGATTAGAAGAAAGTTTACTACAAATTTGAAACGACAGAAAGAGTAGCATACCGTGGTCTCTGCGCCAGTCTCGAATTGTTCAGTTTCTCGAGACAATGAGACAAAAGTAGGACTGTGATAGTGGGCTATCTATGAGTACTGGGAGGGGTGATTAAGGCTGATAGGATATGGGTGTCCAAAATGATCTCTCACCTTCCTTTCTTCGTTCAGTAGGCTATAAAATTTATGATTTATTGACTTTGAAATAATGATTTATCTTGGAAGAGTTTATAGAACAAAATTCTCAAAGGGTACTAGCCAGATATTGGTACTCGAATCGAAATTGTTTACCGTGAATGCCTAACATAAGATAAATATTCCCTCAATGACGAAATATATGACGTTCATTACAGAACATATAAAGGGTTTACGACTGACATTAATAACACACTGTAGTTTACTCAGAGGAAGTTTGGAATAAATTCTGATCTACAAGTATTTGACTCCAATGGTAATCAGACCCTCATCTTATACCTTATTTGGCAAAAAAAAATGTAAATGTCAACATTAATGTAAGAAAAGTTAACTTCACCAATTAATGACACAAGATTTGTGTGTTGCTACCGACCCTATATCCTAGCTATATAGCCCTGTACCTCGCATTCCCTTACACCAATAAACACCCCCATTGACCCTATCATGAACTCTGCTATGCGTTAGTTTTCTTCTGTAGATTTTTGATGATGAGAAACTTGTCTTTCACGTAAATACGGTGGCCCTGAATAGACACACGAGAAAACAGACGTACTGTGTTAGTATATATACTGCACCGTACATACAACATCTCGTTTTGTCAAGCTGTCATGTTAGTACCACGTGATATCGTATTTTGAACGTGCTGTCAACAGATCATTTCCACAATTTGTCGAGATATCATGTAAAAGCATAACTTGGCAAAGTGTCAAAAGAGACACTCTTCCTTCCGAGGTGTTACTAAGCACCTCATCGTCTCAATCAGATTCCTCTTCATGTTTGGTCAGGATGTTACGTAAGTTAACTTTAACAAGTCAACATTATGTAATGATTTGGAGTTTGTTGTCAAGCTATAAGGGTATTACAACCTCTTGACAATTTGACAATCTTTTGTCAAGACGTCATATTAGTTTAACTTTCTTACCTCTTTCATGCAGTTTTGGAGCGTTGTCAAGATAAACATAAGATTGTAACTCGACAAATCGATATCTTTGTTCATACAAACAATTTATGAAATCTCAATAACTCGATAGAAATATGTAATAACTCGATAGAAATATATAAGTGTTTTTTGTTGTTGTGATGTTATATTGCTGGGCTCTGTTTTACACAGTGGCTATATACATCCCTTCCAGACCACCGTATAGGTTAATACGATAAAGGCTCATCTTTCAGGTCAAACCTGACTTAAATTTGTTTTTTCCCTCGACAAAAATGTCTTAATCTGTTTAGTACTTGTAACACAATCAATCCAGACATTTTGCCCTTTGCTTTAATTTAACAAATCAACAAAACAGATCAACGCATGTCCTGAAGTTTAAGGTCACTTCTTTTAATTCCTTTGAGAATAACATATCATTGCCTTATTTTGATATAAGATTTGACAATGAAAACTATAGCAACTCCCGTAGATAGCTTCAAGCGATTTAAGGTATATATCTTACAGATTTGATGGAGTCGAAACAGTTCTCTGCCGGCATATTTCAACCTTGATCACAGTGCAAGGAAATAACTCTGTGAGACAGTGTTTTGACGATTATTAACATCCAGCCTGGGTTTTTCGCATTAACGGTTGACGTCCAAGTTACTTTTAGGGACAATCAAAGTTAGTCTTTAGCTTCTCACTTCGAATAGATCAATGTACTAATAATTTGCTCAGGTTATTATGACTGCATTCAGTTAAGATGATTTGGAGGTAGGCCGATAGCCTTTGGAACTTTCACAGTAGGCCTACTAAGGTCGAACTCCATAAAATACAAATACATCTCAATCTCTGTTAGGGTTTCTCATGTATATGCATCAGTCCACATTGAATCGTTCATTGTCATTCAAATCAATTTCGAAACCGTTGCATATTACCTCGTCTAAAATGTATACAGCACGTGATAAAGACCCGTGTTAATGTAATGGCCACGATTTGGGGGTTGGGGGGGGGGCTGAATGTTTCATCATTGCGTTTGGCAGAAGAAATGCTTCTTCATACACTGCGATTGCTGCTCACACGATTACTTACGATACTTCGTCGTTATGTTATCATTAATAACGATCAAGTTTTGCCCGATCGGTCCTTCATATTGTTTGTGATAGTACTTCTCTTGTCCTGCATTGTCCTTTTATTGGGATAATACTATAACAATATTTGTTTTGTTCCTCATTCAACGGCGACCATGACATCTTTGTTATTTCTTGTTTAGTTTCAACGTGGCACTTTCCGCTGTGCTAACGTGTACTATATATGTACTCAGTGCGAACGATGTATGTTAAGAAATTCGTCCTGCCCGAAGTCTCAATACGTTAATCAGTTGATTAACAAATACCCTATACCCACTGCTTTAAGTATTTTTTTTTTATCATAAACCCATTGGATCAATTCGTTGCAAAAAAAAGGAAAGGAGCAAGTCTGATTCTCTTCTCCTTTGTGTTCCGTCTGCTTTTATCTTTATTAAGTTATATTAACTAACCTAGAACGCGGGAAACCAAAACTGTAACTTATACATAAAATGGCCCCGCAGGTCAGTTTGTAGGGCGTTACATCAATGTCACTGCATCTGATTACAATTCAATTAAGCAAACTGTTAAGTGCATCCTGAGTGAGATCTAAAGTCGTCTACGGGTCAAATCGACGGTTTTTATGGTAACACTTAAGTTCAGGTCGTTAGATGTGCTGGTTGATAAAACCATGGACTCGTAAAACTGTTTTACCTCCATGATAAAACAGTAGCAAACGACAACGCGGTATCGTGAATTTGTGATGACGTAATATTCAATCTGGAGATCGAACAAGCCTGCCGTGTATAGCGCTGGTTTATATGTGTAAAAAGATCATGAATGTTAAGAACATTTAGCCTTATCAGAACTCATGCGGTGAGATTTGTGATTTTTACTAGAGCATCCTCTCTCTTTTTAAGAAGAAAGCATTGAGGAAGATTAAATACTCTTCCGTTTAAATTATGTACGGTATGCAATATGTAATTGTTGCGATATATGCACGTATAAAATGTTTCATTACTTTGTTATATATATATATATATATATATATATATATATATTTAGCGTGTATATAAAACCTATAAATGAAATAAGTTTATACGTGCACATATATATATATATATATATATATATATATATATATATATATATATATATATATATATATATATATATTGCGCTGGAAAAGTTCCTTTCCACGTAGTAAAATCGATATTTTAGTCTGCTTTATTGGATCGATCGGCGCAGCCCATTTCGATATCCGAACTATGTTTACAATCCTCAATGCGCTGTGGTGGAGATACATGCATGGTTGCGGACAGTTTACAATATATCACCAAGCCGTCAAGGATTTTCCACAAAATGTGCTGTTGTTTATGTTATAGAGGTTGTTATGGGGAAAGACGAACGCCGCTACTTACCAGAAAGTTTTATCACCCAGATAAATTTTCCGTTCATTTTGGAGAGGTTTTTTTTTCCCCCTTCGCATAAACATCTTTGCAGATCAAAAAGTAATGTATGAGAATATACTGATGTAGCGTGACCAAATGTATGGATACTGGTGGTGTATATTTATATAAATGGCCGCCGTGCTTCGTTGTACGTATATGGCAAGCCATTTGGGACAAACACCGCATAACATATCCTCGTATTAATACGAATATATACGCGTATTAATTCGAATATATTCGCGTATATATTATTAGCCAATCATAGGGCTTATATCAGCGTATTAATTCGAATATATATACCTTAAAAAAATTAAATCAGACAATAACTGGCATGTCTTATAGCTTTCACAAACGAGTTTCGAAAGTTATCACATTGTAGCCTCGCCAGTGCAATAAATGAGAGATTGCAAAGTTAGTCTCTATTGACGTACACCCAGGCCAAACGTACTTGATCTAGAAAACAGCATGATTTTATACGTGATTTAAATTAAAACGTGTATATATTCGAATTAATACGATATTCGAATTAATCCTCATATTTAATCGAATGAATTGGAATTAATACGCGGATATATTTAAGCCTTATGATTGGCTAATATACTCGTATAGACACTCCAGTATACGGAATTGGAGTAATGCTGTTAATTTACGTATGTGCTTGTGGATGGGTGTGTGTTACATCATAACGTTCGTCCATGATCGAGAACTGCCATGATCATTAAAAAACTTCTATCGCGAAACGTGAGAACAGGACAGCTGCACTACGACATGTGCATGGTTTCGAGTTATACTTTAGTCTAGAATTCATATAATTGGCATTGATCATCAGCAGATGATTTCCACAGCTTTCACACCTTAAAACTGAACCCTTTCTATATGGCTTGCATTTTGTTTATACATGTACGTATAGTTGAAGTAGAATAGTTAACTCTTGATAAAGAAGGGGGAAAATTAGTCCTTTATATTATTGAAAAGACGTGAAATGCCGTGTAATAATATTTTAAATGTATATTTGCGGAATGCCTATATTTCAGTCAGTGGGTGTCATATGCTGTATATAAACAAAGGAGTTTATGTACAAACGAAACCAAAGAAGAAACATACTAAGACAAACAAAGAACGCGCCCATGCAGTAAAATTATACGATAGTGCATTAAAAATGAGATTTATGTATTCCATTTTATTTCAATGCCTAATATTAACGCCCACGAACTCATATGTACAACAAGAAACTTGTGCAGGGAACCGCAATTAAAAGCCAATTGATCATTCGTTCAAATATACATATATATGTTTGTTGGCTATATGGCAGTACAATGTATATATGCAGTCATAGTACAGTATAATGGGACATACGTGAAGGTTTATAACCAGTGGCGTAGCTAGGATTTTTTGAGTGGGGGGGCCATGGGGGGGGCTGTTCTTTCTAGTGGGGGGGCCGGAGGTTACTATCTAAGCGGAGCGCCACCATGGTTGGCGCGGAGCGTACAGAGAAAATTTGAGATTTTCAGCACCCCCCAGATCGCAGGAGATGGCACCTGTGAGGCAAAATAGCAACCAAAAAAGATGTGCAACTTTGGTGACAGAAATGCAAAAAAAGTTTTTTCTCTTTCATGCTGACTGGCCTTGCCAACTCAACCAGACTTTTAACTTGAGGGAAGTTGGCATCATTTGCAGGAATTTCAGAATTCCCAATATTTTATATCTCTACCAGTAGTGGAAAATCCTGTTTCGACAGTTTCGTGGCCATAAAAAAGTTGTTTTGTGGAATATTCAATGACATATATTCATTTGACTCGAGGCAATATATGAATACCTGCATGGGCGGCGATCTGTTTCAAATATTAAGGGGGGGGGGGACATCTGCTTGGATGCAGGCGAATTACTGTCAAAGCGGAGCGCCACCATTGGTTGGCGCGCAGCGTACAAGAAAATTTCTGGTTTTGATAGCCCCCCAGATGACCGGAAATGGCACTTCTCGGGCTTGAAAATGACCAACCAGATGTACACTTTTGCCTGAGAACCAAGTTTTTCCTAATAGTTTTTTTTTTCATTCATAACCTTTTGTTAAGATTGTCACCAGTCACACATCATGTTCGACCTCATTGCATTTGTAGGTAATTCTACGTAACGCCCCACAATACCCGTCAGCCCCACTTTTCAAGGTTTTAAGCCCATTATTTGTTCAGAATTTGAATAATAAATTCACTTCAAAACATACCCATAATGTTGCACTAAATTTCATCTATGGACAACCAATATAGAAACCCCCCCCCCCCCTCAACCACTAACAGACCGGTCAAAATTGTACGAGTGTAGAGGGAAGTATACTATGATGAAGAATGTTGGTCAAGGAATTTTCGAAATTTCAGACACAGTTAAATTATTGGTGTACAAATATTAAAACCTCTTATAACGGCTACTATAAAACTTCGATATCATAGAAAATACCAAAAAAATATGCTCGAGGGGGGGGGCGGTCTCCACCCCTTCACCCCCCCCCCCTCCCTTGGCTACGCACCTGCGGTTAGAAATCTTGTAGGAAACAGGCCAAATGGAAACCCAGTGAAACCATATCGATGTGGATCCTATGTATGATTGTACGTACTTACACTCATACACAAGATGCAAACCAAATTTCATTACGGATGCGGTCCGTCTAGCTATTCATTTCGAGAAAAAAAAAGTAAAAACTACTTTCGGTCATATATCAGGCGCGTATCCAGGATTTTCTAACCCGGGGGGCGCGAATTACTATCTAAGCGGAGCGCCACCATCGGTTGGCGCGAAGCGTACAAGAAAATTTCTGGCTTTGATACCCCCCAGATCACCGGAAATAGCACTTCACGGGCTTGAAAATGATCAACCAGATGTACACTTTTGCCTGAGAACCAAGTGTTTCCCAAAAGTTTTTTCCATCCATAACCTTTTTGCAGATTGTCACCAGTCACACATCATGTTCGACCTCATTGCATGTCCTATGGATGATTGCTTTTGTAGGTGATTCTACGTCACGGCCCACAATATCCGAAAGCCCCACTTTTCAATGTTTTAAGCCCATTATTTGTTGAGAATTTGAAACTTCACATTTCTCGTGAATAAAATCACTTGAAAACATACCCATAATGTTGCACAAAATTCAATCTATGGACAAGCAATATAGAAAAACCTCCTTGAACCCCTAACAGACAGGTCAAAGTTGCACGAGTAGAGGAAAGTATGATGAAGAATGTTGGTGAGGAAATTTCGAAAATTCCGACATTAATTTATTGGTGTAGAAATATTAAAACCTCTTATAATGGCTATTATAAAACTTGGTTAAAGGAAATGAAAAATAGCAGAAATTTCCGATATCAGGTATATCGAAACCGAACACTACACACATAGGCGTAGGTCCCGTAGGAGGCGGTGGCTGCAGCCCCCCCCCCCCACCCGCAACCAAATTTTTCCCCATCTTTTTCGGGCACCTACTGAAAGAAAAATAAATAGCAATGAATAGCTTAAAAATGATCTCCTTGGTACTTAAAATAAAGTTGTAAGTTTGGCCGACATTACTACTGTAAAAGAGAGTTTTGACATAAATGGATCTGTATGGTTTTTCTCCATCTACATAAGACATTTGGTTGTTTACATAGCATCCAGCGGTATACTGTGCAACTTTCACGGACCGTGCGGTACACGATGCTATGCACTGTAATGACCGATGCTTGCTTATATGATATTGGCATCGATATGTTGAACGCGCGCTTCTTGCGCGAAAAATTTTGGCTTTTTTTCGGGCAAGTCATTACAGCCCCCAAATCCAATTGGGCGCCTACGCCTTTAACTACACACATAGACAGTTATTGAGTCTGTTCTTCGTGGAACATGCATTTCAATGCTCACTGATATGATGTTATATCTGCTCTTTGCTTTACAAATTCGAACTGGCGTGTAGCGAGCAGGGCCGTCTTAAGAGATCACCGGGCCCTGGGCCCGGCAATGAAGCGGGGCCCCTCAATCAAGTGAGTTCGAAAAAAGTTGCGTGAAAAATTGACATCCTTGACAATCGCTCAAGCATAGACATGCATGCATTTACCAATCAAATGATATATACTTGGATATGGTATCCGGGGGAGAGTCTTGAGATTTTTTTTTTCAAAGTCTTGGACCAAAACACAGGGTTTCTGTGATTTATTTTAGCAATAACTCCCTAATCCGAAACTAAATGGTCTCTGTACAGAATCATTACATATTAGGAGGTTTTAGAAAGCAAATATTCTTCATCTTATTTTTGAGTTAGATTTTTTTGACCTGGGGTCAAAATCGGGGTCAAATGAGGTCAAATGAAATGTAAACAAAAGTTTCGAGAAAAATAATTAACAATTTCTCCCCAAACCCCCCCCTAAAAACTATTTTAAATTGAAAGCCATGACTGTTCTCTTTCAAATAAGCCATGTTTCCCTTCAGGGGGGTGTTGGTTTTTTCTCCAATGTATGACACACTCATACATTGGGACGTTGTCTAGACATCGCGCATAGCATAGGAGCAGTTCACTTCTACTACTATAGGACATCATGGACATGCCTATAAAGAGCTCACAAAGTAATTACAGTAGATATAAGGTTTAGGATCAATTCCGCCTGATCATTGATGTGCCGAAAGACTCATTTATTTATGACCATATACAGTATGACGGTAATCGATGTTAAGTGATGGAAAATGAATATCAACTTAACGGATATATTCTCCTGGGTGAGAATTGCACTGAAAAAAATGACTGGTGCTCTGACCGCGGACCCGAGTTGTCTGGTGTCGTAAGCCTTTTGGCATTGTATATTCCAGGGTTGCCAACTCAGATTCGAATATTTAATGTCAAACTCTCACGTGTTTCACCAACTCTCGTCACAAGTTGTCAAGTATCGAATTCAATCAGTCATAATGGCCTATTCAATAAGTTTTCCTCCCAGCTTAAGACATGGGGTTACTACGATTGCGGGGCCCCTGGCATCGCGGGGCCCTGGGCCAGGGCCCAGTGGGCCCATGCGTTAAGACGGCCCTGGTAGCGAGTAATTGCCAAGGGAGGGGCGAAGCCTGTAGGCAAACTATCTAAGCGAAGCGCCACCATGAGTTGGCGCGAAGCGTACAAGAAAAATTTTGGCCGAAAATGCCTCCCAGATCGCTGGAAATGACACTTCCCAGGCCTTGTAAGTTGCATCTAAGCATTGTCTATTTTGAAGTTACTAGCGATGTCATAAAGAAAATTTGCTCGGGGGGGGGGGGGGCGGTCGTCCCCTTCCCGAAATGCGTCATGTACCCCGACGACTCGGTCGAGTTAAAGACCAGCCACAGTTGGTTCCATATAGCACAATTGTACAATTGTTTAAGGCATCCATACACACACACGCGTTATGATAGACCATATATAGTATTTATATAGATACATTAGTGAGAGAGGCAAAATGGAAACGTCAAAAATGGAGTTGTCGGTGTAAGGGGTAGGGTGAGGCGCACACCCCCTCCGTAATCCTTGATCTGTCACTGGCTACCCTGTGTATATTATAGGGATCAGCGCTTTAACTATGACTGTTCCTCTTTCTCTTCCCGAGGTCTTGGCTATCTTCTACTCCCTCCTTTTTTATCTTTTCTCTCTTTTTTCTTTTTCTTTCCCCTTCCTTCCTTCCTTCCTCTCCTCCTTTTCTTTTTCCCCCCTCCTTTTCCCTTTTTTCTTCTCTTTTTTTCTCTCCTCTTTTCCTTACCCGGGGGGCGCGCGCCCCCAACGCCCCCCCCTGGATACGCACCTGTATATAGTAACAAATTGTGACACGGTTAGACAGGCGCTTTGCGAGGAATTTGTCAAGGGAGGGGCAAAGCTTGTACCCAGACTTTCTAAGCGTAGCGCCACCATGAGTTGGCGCGAAGCGCAAAAGAAAATTTTGGCCGAAAATGCCTCCCAGATCGCTGGAAATGGCACTTCCCAGGCCTTGTAAGTTGCATCTAAGCATTTTCTATTTTGAAATTACTAGCGATATCATAAAAAAATACAAAACATATGCTTAAAAAAAAACTATGCCACCAAATATTGGGGGGGGGGATATAAGATACTATATCCCCCACCTGAAATATTGGGGGGACATGTCCCCCCGTCCCCCCCCCCCCCCATGATCGCCACCCATGAATACCTGATACCTCGGCTCAGAACAAACGGAGCCAATCTTTTGATAGATTGTTGCGCTAGGTGGAAGCACTGAACATATTTTCAGCAGATATCGCTATCACGCAGCACAACAAGGTTCGTGGTGTATGGTCGCAATCGTCGCATCGACCATTGCCATGCCATGCTGTATGACCATTCTCATGATTACTACAGATATTGTATTATTCTTATTCTGCCAGATGCAGACGAGAAAATTGTGTAACTCTATTTCCCAAATTATTGAACAAAGAATATTAGCGAATCGCACTGATGAGTGTTTTTTTTTTACCCCATTCCCAGTGGGGGGGCCAGTGGGGGGGGCCAGCCGATTTCATGGGGGGGGGGCCTCGGCCCCCCAGGCCCCCCCGTAGCTACGCCACTGTTTATAACGTCAAATATAACTCAAAAGTTAAGTTAAATTTCTCTTTGTTAATATAGCTACTTGTTGTGTGGTAGTTTAATCTGGTTCGTATGCGATGTTTGTGTTAGGGTAGTAGGCCTACATTCATGTTGGTAAAACATCCATGTTGGTAAAACATCCTTTTTGGTATAAAATATGTGGTGGCAAGCATCCACAATGGTGATAACACATTCACGTGGTAAACAAGGGTAACTTTCTGTGAGATATGGCCCTGGTTGACGCCTGACGGGCTTCTCTGTAGAGCCAGGGCCCAGGGGCCACTTAAATGTTTATATTTTGAAGGAAAAAAAAAACAAGTGGCCGAGAGTGTTATAATTGTATTCGAGATATACTCTCTCAGAGTTCTCAGGGGCTGTTTGGCTAATTTGAGGCGCCTATTAGCATATGGCCTGGCTTATTTTCACCCTGTGTGGTACGACATCTGTGGTGGAAAATCATCCATGTTTTATCCATGGAGCAGGTTAAACCAATTCGGGCTGAAAAAGGAGCTATCCATATATAGCACTGTTGGAAGGTTGGTTGAATGACGCGCAAGCGATAGCGTATATACACTTTACTTGAATAACATTGAGGAGAGCATATACCCAATATAATTATCACCATAGAAGAGCAAGGGCTTATGAGCATGGCCTACGAATCAACTCCTTCTTCTCAACTTCCTCTCTTACCCCTCATATACTCCACGCGAATCTTCACCGGGGCTGAGGTGGTTGAAAAGACTTTTTACTTTTATAAAATATTGGCCGCTCTCCGTTGATGACCTTAACAATCTAACAACATGCAATATAGTCCGATCCTCAATTGTCATTCTTATTAATATCATTATTGGGCGGTGTTGCTATCGTAAGCGTAAATGGGAGAGCTGCACGTGAAGTTGCCAGGGTTGAAGTTCCCGTATAGATATAAAAATAAAAATAAATCATCGGATCATGTAAGGATCACCGAAGGACGAATATTATATATCGCTTAATTAATTGTATATATACAACCATCGAATACAATTGTTTTTTACTCTCTCGCTTACTTGGCTCATTTGAAAGATAAAAACCTACTCGTTGCTTGGGATAAAATATAAAAAAGTCAAAAAGTGTCTGTAGGCGAAGAACTTTTTTTTTTTAATCAAGGAACTGGAAGGTGTCGTCTATTGATCAATTGAAATTCAATTTGATTGATACTGGAATACCGGAAATTCGTGACCAAATATTTAAACAGCTGCTTGAAGCTAACAACATTTGCTCTAAATTTACTGCAGTAAATTTGTAGCAAATGTTGTTGTTAGCTCGTATACAATGCAAGTAATGAGTGATATTTTCTCTTGTTCTGTCTCATTAATTATGTTGATGAACCTATCGTTTGATTCAAGGGAGATCATACAATTGTTAGAAGAGTTAACAACAATTTGGACAAGAAGTGCTTTCGTATACAGGCATGAGACTCTTCCGCGGAAACGCGGATTTCCGATTTTTTTTTTTTTTTCATTTTCGCGTTTTTTCTCGTAATTCGCGTTTTTTATTATTTTTTATTTATTTTTTATTTAATTTTTTTTTTTTTTTTTTTTTTTGGCCGAACATGCTGGACTGTGAAGGGAAGGAACACCGAATTTGACCAGTGGTGGAATCAAGTAGCACAAAGCAAGCAAAAAAGCCTTTTTTTGGTTCAAAAAAGCTAATGGATAAATTATACAAGCAGAAATTCCACACTTTTTTGGCGAGTTACGTGATGTGATAGATTCCATCTAGAGTCCACCATTTTGCATATAAGCCCTCCTTACCTGACAAAAAAATTCTAAATTCGATCGATAAATTTCAGATTTTTTTTTCCTGGCTCAGTCTCATCCCTGCGTATAGGTAGTGGCTAATTGGATGTATGCTTCATCTAAATTGTTTGAAAATGTTGATAACGAACGAGCGTTAAAATAATAATGAATAAAATAAGTGGAAAATATGAAACCATACAAACAAGCAATTATATTTTGGTGTGGGTGCTGGTTATGATATCTTACGAACTGATAAGACAACCAAAATCGACATTTATCATTAAACTACTCTGCACAAAAATGACATAATATACCGTAGTTTATAACAATTCTCCCTTATAAGGAAACGTTTATTTGTAGAAGCATGGACCGTTACAGTATAGGCAACTCCAGTTTTAGTATGTTACAGTAAAGACCGAGTTATAAAGAATATGAATCTGAAATGAATTTTAGTGAAAATCAATAACTTCTTTGCTTATTTTTCGAATGGAAAATATGATGATTTCTAAATAATATATTTGTCTTTGACTAAAATTATTATTTCCAGTATAAAAAAAATAACATTTTGTACAGATATATACTCATTGCGTTGATGTTAACTATAGTTCCTGCTTTGAACAGTAAACAAACAAACAATAACACGATACAGCGTGCATGGTACACAGCTAGTATGCTACATATACATGCTTGCGATATACTCTATTTCACATATAAATACAGGTTTATTCCCATTCTGAAAGCTGTGCAGCCTTGTCTCCACTTAAGCACACATAATTATATTGGTAAAGTTTGTCTTAAATACTATTCGTTTCTGTTAGTACTATATTTTATACTATACTTAAGAGTACTGCATCCAGTGGGTGAATTAAACGTTGCAAGTAGCTGATTTGCTGGTAGTTAAACTGTTAACTATTTTTCTCTACAGGAACATAAATATTTACGCTGGTCCATTTTGTCCTATTTTTATTGTGTTTTTTTCTCTCTCTCTCTTTGTCTGTCTATTGGCTAAGACTTCTTAGACTATAGTCAAATGTCGTTGGTTCTGTGGAGTAAAAGTTGGCTAATCATTCTGGTAGAGCCGAATTCTTATATGTAATGTTAAATAATTTCGTTGAGCAGGATATTATATAAGCTGTTATTACGTGGACATAGAACGAAGGTTTTGTTTTCTATGCGTTGCATCATAACTTGGAAGTAAACACTTATTTCATATCCGGTATGTACGTGAGTAAACATAATGTTAAATCTGTCATAAGTTAGTCTAAATATCAGTGGCTTGGAACGCGGCGATGAATGTTATAACTTAGTATAGCGTTCATTATGCAGCAATGGTGCCAAATGTGAGTACGCTAAGAAATCGCATGATTAAAAGTTTTCCGAAGAACTTTTTCAGATGATCTAACCTACTACGTCATTTCCGGCCATGACATTGAGCGATCTTCATTTACAGAACTGAAAGTCATGATGACGGTAAGAATGTGAGGAGGGCTGGCAAGAAAATGCAGTAGGGAGTGTGAACATTAGTGACCATTTTGTGACCATTGATTGACTTTCTAACGTATTAAGAGTCAATTTTTTTCTAATTTTGTCGACATATTCAATAAGTTTAACCAAATGTTGCTCGATGATAAGTTTTACAATTAATCACATAATCTAAATTGAATATTTATTTTAGGATTATTATATTTTTAATGATTATTTAATTTTAATGATGATAATGATGATGATGATAATGATTATTTAATTTTAATGATGATAATGATGATGATGATGATGATGATGATGATGATGATGATGATGATGACGATGACGATGACGATGACGACGATGACGACGACGATGATATAATGTTAAAAATAATAATAGTAATTTTAACGAATTTAATTCGATTTGCTACATTTCGTCGTCCCAGGTATATACCGTTTTCTATCAGTATTAATCACATGCAAATACAAACACAAAACAAAGAAATTTCAAACAAAATTTGAAAACAAAACTTTATTTCATTTTAACCATAAATAAAAGTTACCAAATCAAAGCTATAATGAACCATACAGTTTTATGAGATTTAATCAACGAATCACGTCAAGAAATTGATCAAATCCTATACTCGAAATACTGCTTGTATGATCGATAACCGCTGGAATTGTCTGCATTACATATATATACACACAATATTATTATTATTGCATGAATTATTCGCAGCTGAGGCCTTCATTCTTAAAGCACGTTCCACAAATCATTTAGTCCAGTGCAGTACTTCCATATACTGTACATGCACGGCCTTGTACAGTATCAGAAATGCAGTTATGGACGGTTAAAATCCTCACGTTGCAGATACAAACTACTTAATTGTTTCTAACCTGTTGTGGCATTGAAAGGCGAAAAAGAATGGAATTATTTGTCGCTTAAATATCCTTCAGAGATTTAATTCTAGGTTTTTTTTTCATGCTATTAGGATTTGATTGACATACAGAACTTATACGCTGTTTATGTCACCATTTGTTATCACTAAATGTATTGCATTCTGCTAAAAACAACACCTTAAGAATATTGATTATTTAAGTAATAGAGTTAATTCCTAGTATTCGCATAGTAACCAGGTGTCCTATGCAAATAAGGATTGTCGTATCTACGACACTGTATATCGACACTACACTTTATATGCAGTGTTTCAAAGTCTTGAAGTAAGGACGATCGCTTAATTTCACAGTAGAAACATATACGTGCCCTTTAATCAATAAAACTGTGGTTCTGGCTGCTTTTGGCGACCAGGGAAATCACAAACGACTTTTAGAGTTGGAAATATTCCTCACTGATCTCTATAGAGCATAGGCTATATGACAATAACTTCATTGTTTAATTATATACAGTATCCAACTGCGCCCCTCCCCCACATATATGCCTCTCCCCCCCCCACACCCTCACCCGTCATCCATTTTCACCCTTAGGCCCTTACTAAGATATGTCTGTGCTCTTCATCTTGAAATCTTATAAAATTGTACTATTGAGCTTTGTACTGTTGCATACATCATTCTGAAGAACTTGCCCAAAATGGTCTGCGTCTTAGACTTAGTAGTCCAGTCACATTATTTGATGAGTTTCCGGTGTTTCAAAGTGTCATTTCTCAACACTAGTTTAAAGTGAGAAAGAAACACAACCTGGACTGATAAATAGCAGTGGGTTATCCCCCCCCCCCCCTTATGATGTACAACATACCAACGTTAATGTTGTGACTATAAGTTATATTTTAATCTACCATGTCCCGTTATAATAGGGATTTGTGTGTTTTCCTCGTAACTGTAGACCCAGCTACCGGATATTCCTCCATTAACTCGAGTGGGGCTGACACGTTGGCTGTTTTTTTACCTCCATGGTTGAACTCGCTTCTGTATAAATATAGAGTAATTTATATGCAGGGACGTTGCTTCTGAGGGTGTATAACACCTACATGCGTGTATCGCTCTTATCGACCGCATATTAAACTGCTTGTTGATATCGATTCAACGTGGGTTGTAATTTACTTATGTCTTAATCAAGACCGTCTACAGACCATCAAGAGGCAGACACATGTATATGTTAATACAGAGAAACAGATCAAATATCACCTTTACAAAGAGGGAAATATGTTAAGCTTCACCCAGCTCGTGATTTTTTCCAAAAGAGATTACGACATTGAAATGGTGAATACACCTGTAAGTTGTAATGTAATCGTTGTCGATGGAGTTGTTTAAATTTCTGCAAATTGTTAAGTTATAGATGTAGATTGAAAACAAATGAACTGCCTAACATAGGAGTATATGTCAGCCGTGTCATACCTTTCACGTAATCTTATAGAACCACAGCCTACAGGTATGTCGTTAAGCCGTAAGAAATATTTACCGAAAGGGAGATGTTGTGAATCTTTCATGATGTAAATGTAACGTGTATGGTGTACCTGACATACGTTGCATCATTCTGTCAAACAATTCACCATAAAGTAACCTTGAAAACCCGTTTTAGCTGTGGAACACAAGCTGCTGAAAATGGCTAGAATTGCACTGCAACGGGAACAAAATAACTAATCTGTCTAGCCGGAGCTAACTATACCCCATTATTTCTTCTCGTAGGTTTTATATGGCACAGGTATTCAGGGTACGTTTCACAGAATGTCGAAGGAAATTTGTTTCTAGATATCTTACCTAGACTCTAGGAGAGATAGCGTCAACGTCTATCCGAATTACCCCGATACGCGACGTATCCTAACACAGTTTTCCTATACCGTAGGCATTGGATAGGCTTAACACATGTATAGATATATTATACCGCATGCTTGACTGATGACGTTGCTAAGTAATTCAACGATGCCATCGGCAAACAACAGTCGAAAATATCGATGAAAGAGCGTTTGACTTAATGACCTTCAATCTGACGTCTTTTCATGATGACAAAAGCTAGATTATGGATTTCGTAGAAGCTAATTAATAGTTCAGTCAAACATTGCCTATGTTATAGGAAGAAATCATTGATATATATGTGAAAAGACACACGTATACCAGATTGAAAATAGTAAAAACAAAATTGAGACTAGTAGATCTTTTCTAATTTATTTTTACCAGCGTTCTCAATGTTTATAAACGTATGATCTCTCGTTAGGTCTTTCTACCATGGCTTACCAAGTGTGTCAAAATAAGTGACTACCGATTACCGCCTATTCTACACCTAAGATTAGATTCGATTCGTGAATACGCATTCTTAACGTAATGCCGAAGTGCAATTATATATGCAATTTATACTCATTAAAGTTTCGCGACAAAATATATTTTCTAAAATGTCAGTATAATGAAAGAGTGCTTATGACTTGGAGGTTCATAATAAGAACAACAGCAGTAATAAAACCTCATTGACTACAAGAGTTATTACAACAATATCCAAAATAAGAAGGACAATAATAATAATAATAACAGTCCCCAAAATAATGTCAACAATAATAACAATGACAGCAACAAAAATAACCACATTAACAACAATTACAATAATAATAATGACAACAATAATATAAAGATTACAGTAATAATGACAATAATTATAATCTTCCTATGGCAATTTTCATAATGTAATTAACTAACAACATTCATGTACTTCCAACGTCACCAAAATAATTCAGTATATCGAATTCATTTTTTTAAATATTTGTTGTTTACGTTTCATCGACAAGATTTGAACAGCTTCCGTCAAAATGGAATATCACTGAGAACGAGATTTATTCTGATGACTTTAAGGCCTTTTTGGGGTAGAATTATTTCCATGTTAAAATCGTCAATTTACAAAAGCAGAGATTAACAATTTGGATGGATGCATTGTGACAGTGTACGTACATGTACTTGATGAATATCTTGTTTGATGACGTACAAAAGATCTATTTGACCTTTCCCTTGGGAATGCACGATATTTACCCACTGTAAACGTTTTTAACCTGCTGCGGCAACCTACAAAATTTACCCATTAACCGTCGGTGACGAGCTGTTCAATGCATTTAGCACATCGTCGAAGAAAGGATTTGTAACACCTATTCAAGAACGAGCACATACAGGCAGGGTGTTATATCAACATCGTAAAATATAAGTTTCAATGCAGGTGCTAGCGTTATTGTGGAAGTTATGGAGCTTATTTTTTCTTTTTTCTTTTTTAGATTTTTCTTCTTTCCTTCAGTCAACTATAAATGTTATTAACACTTCGGCGTCTATTTGCGTGAAAGTTTCGAAAACGAAAGTTAATTTACAGTGAATGTGCATGTTGTTGGCACATGTCACGCAAAGCCTGTACACATTGTAATATCTACAAGTTGGGGAGGCTATTCCATATAATCAGCAACTTTACACAAGTGATTCCCGCTCAATGGTCAATTCGGTAACTATATACAAAAAGCAAACTGTTATCGATTAAAATGTGACTTAACGGATTATGATTTCTTGTTTTATTTCAGATAAAACTTGTAGAATTATAGCTGAGGAACTTTATTCAATTGAGGGAGATTTGAAAGAGCTTTTAACGATGGCTTACGAGAAGCTATCTGTTGTTTACGAGTATAGAGATGATCCGTCCTACGAATCAGACGATGAAACGGCCGACGATGATTGGTGGAAAAAAGAGGATGATTTACAAAAGGAAAAAAAATCTGGATTTTTATCAAGTATGTTTCTACCGGTGTTCTTCTCCATCTTCCATTAACATTCCGTATTTGTTCATATATATATATATATATATATATATATATATATATATATATATATATATATATATATATGTATATATATATATATGTATATATATGTATATATATATATATATATATATATATATATATATAAATTAAAAATTAAATAAAAATTAAAAAATATTAAATTAAAAACGAGTTTCTCTTCTTTCCTGTCAATGATTATGTTAAATTTCATTTGTACATTTTGGCTGGTATTGAAGAAGCTTTTAGCCAAATTTCCAGCCATATTCCGTTACTTTCCCCTGATATTATTTGACCCAAGTATGTAAGTATTATATTAGATATAATTATAAGCTTCGCACATCACTTGTTCTAACTATTTATTAAATGATTGCGTTTATTTTTTTTTAACGATTTTATAATTTAAATAAAATGATATTTTATTGTCCGTTTCTATAGGTGAATCAAAACACAATTATGACAAGGTACCAGCGAAAGGATCTCCGGAAAAATCGTTAACAGACAGGAAAGACAAAGATATGAAAGGCAAGTCGAACGAGTCCAAGTCACCTGACACAGACCGGAAGACGATGTCAGAACGCTTTAAGGGCGCCCTCTCTAGTGCGTCTGAAGGATTGGGTAATTGGCTACTAACTTCGACGAGTAGCAGTGTGCCTGTTGACCCGTTTATGTGTGGAGATGGAGGTCTTGCTGCCGATAATATTAATAGAGCATTTTATTCGTCTCGTACAACAGTGCCAAGAAACTGATACCACTCAAACTCTGTTCGAAGAAAACCCTTTTAAGATGCGCCCTCTATTACTATTATTCTTTGGGGTAAGGGGATTGCCGGGTGGGGTGGGGAGGGTGTGACTTCGTCCAACGTATGGGAGCAGTTCTGTAAACTATTAGCAGAGAAGAAAGGTGGACTCGGGTCAAACATGGCTGTCTTTCAGGCGGGTGACTGGTTTTTGTTTGTCAACTGCAACTTGATGTCGTGAGGAAAATTGCTTCCTTTTTTTAAAAATAATTTATTGAGTATAGTGTTTGAAGTATAGCAAAAATCTTCGACACTATGCCAAAACGATATGCATGCTCGCTTAGCAACAATTCTGCAACTCCTTTAAGCTTTCAAGAGCTATGCATGTGTTCAATGTCTAGGCTACACAGTGTAAGTACGGTACAGACGCAGCCAGAATTTGAAGACTCCTGAGTTGTATGGTTGCGTGTATAGTTTCTATATACATACAAAAGGAGGTACGACTAATAAAATTAAAATAAAAATATGATGTGAAGAACAAGTTCATTAACATTCTCTATTACACTTCGGTATCTATATACGTGTGATAAATATATAGGCCATTGTATACCTTTCCTAACCTTTCCTAACATCTTTCCGAGGCATTCTAGTGCAGCACGTATGGTCAGAAAGGCGAATTGTTAAATAGTAAACAAAATGCTCAAGAGTCATGTGTTCTTCCAGAATACAAGAGACCCTTCTTTTTTGTCGGATGCTTAGACGTCGTTCTTCAACTTAAAAGGAAGAAAATGCATCTCATGTTATCACTGAGACTTTATTTACATTCACAGCAAGGGCTTCCATGTCACGATGTGCTATTTGCTGGTGAAAGAGAGAGATTCTTTCAGGGAGAAAAAGGCAAACACTACTACTTTTGATTTATATAGTTGGTGAGTTTAGAGACTTATGAGGCTGAATAATATATGTTTGTCCTCTGTTTGTGAATGTTTTCTCTTCCTTCTTATTCTCATTGTGGTGCTTTCGATTCTTTTTTCTTTGTGTTTCTCTTCTCAAATGACGTAATATTCAATGTTTTACTACAACTTTAATTACATTTAATGTCAAAAGTGTGTAAAACTTCCACGTTTCATTTGATATGATTCTTCTTTGTCTGTTCAAGTGTATATGTGGATAACACTTGATGACGTCATTGGAACGGTATACTGAGTTTACTCGTGTAATGACGAAAAACGAAAAGAAAGGATTTTGTCACTATTGATCTGCAGAAACTGGGCAAATAATTCTAAAAGTATTTTTTTTTCCTTTCGTATCTGAAATGTCGAAACTACTGACAAAGGACGTTTTCTGCATAAGATGCATAAGTGGGGAGAGATAGGGGGAGGGGTGGTCAACGATATGATCCAAGTCATAAAATAAGGACACGGCGAGATATGGGGTAGGAAAGGGTGTCGATTAAAAATATAAAAATAATGACAATAATAAATGGGAATTTGTATAGTGGTTGTATCCCTTTGGAAACTGCTCAGAAGCGCTATAGAGAGCAAGGTACACAGTAAACTACATAACAGTTATCAAAACATTACTTTACAAGCTTGGATAAGCTTGAAATATAAGAAGGACTTAAGTCTCTTCTGAAAAAGTTGACAATTTATGGATCGTTCTTTAAATGTAAGGGGAGAATGTTGCAGAGCTGTGGACCTGCTCTTGCAACGCAGTGGTTGCCATAGGTGGGAGTGCTATGTACGACAGTAAGTGAATGCATGGTACTTAGAAAGTAAGTGATAAAACTCTTCCATACAATTGTGTGGTGAGAGGCGTGGACACGTCTGTATTGGCTGGGGTGGGGTGTCGGTTTAAAAACGGTTGGTATGCATGACACTAATGGTAAGAAACATTAAGCTTGGAAAAAAATTTCACTCACTTTGTGGTATGGTGAGGGGAGGGGAGGGGTGGGGAGGTGGATTGCAGAAACCCTACACCTGGTATCTCTACAATGCATCACTAAATAAGTATGAGTTAAGTTTTCTGCTGGAAAAGAGGCTGTATCTTTGTGCGTTCTTGCATGCGTTTCACCAGTAATAACGGTAATTATATAGGTGGAAATGTTCAATTCGTCTACAATTTGACCTTGTAGTTATAATTGAATTAAGTCCCGCATTCGCTTCATTGTTAATATTTATTTCTTTAAAAACAACATTTTTCACCATGCAGTATGGGAAACCATATGTCTTATTCATTCCACATCAGTTTCACGATTTTTGTGAAATTATTTGTAATTTTTTTTTTTTTTTTTTAAACGAAGCTATAGTCTGTATAATGCAGATTTTTCCGTCACAAACGTCATGCATAAATTGCACGTTATCAGCCAAAATTTGCCTTTAACAGTCATGAATTGGAATATTCAAACACTCGACGATCAGACGGTTATAACAAACTATAGCATATAAGTACCAAGTTTTACCGGCGGCTCATGAGAATACACGACGTACTGTTTGCTACTACGAATGTATTTAAGCCATATGACGTCACTATTCTCTTGTCGTTTAGGTAATAAATACCTTCGGCGTTTACAGAAAAGTCCTTGTAATTACTTAAATGTCTCGATGTGAGGGGTTTTTTTTTCTTCTTGCTTGACAGAATATACGTTTACTTACATCCCTTTCGGCGGTGAGCTGTTAGAGACATCTTTATCCAATAAGCAAACAAGTTCTGCCAAATCTCAAAATAAACTAGCGTTCCTGTTATAATGACAATCAAAACAGTGGGTGTTTTCCGTATACGTATAGTGTCAAAACGCCGAATTATCTCTTTGATAATATCGCATATATCGTTTCCAGACAGCTCTTGATTCGCAATCGTTTCAAGTTTAAATTTATAATTATTTTCAGATGCAGGAGAAATAACCATATTGTTACGCTATCTACGTGCGTTTCATTCAAGGCAGTTTGTTTGAACCGAAAAAAAAAGATAACTTATGGGAAAATATTCTATCCATAAATAGAAGAATATGAAGGAAGATGTTTCATTTCTTCTACTTGTAAATCACTAGATACTATAAATATAGCTGTTTATAAACGGGCAGTGCCTACACACAAGTTAAATAAGCATATATTGACCCCAAGGTCAAGGGATCAGATGGTCAAGGGTCCTCCGTAAACACTTCCATGCAAGATATACCCCAAGGTTTACATTTGGGGTTTGACTGCGAAACTTACTATAGTGTTGGTGGCTGGGGGAGGGAGTGAGTGGCTGGTAAGGGTAGCATACAAAAGGCCTCCAGAGATGGTTAATATGACCGTTATGATTCTGTTTGTAGTGTTATACGAGAGTATAGATCTCTGGTACTTTAATTTCATCTTATGAAGACAGCCGATCATTCAATCGTGATACCACGTTTGCAAAAAGTTATATAAATGATGACGAAATTATCGACCAAGCATGGATTAAAATGAAAATTCTTAAGAATGTTGTTAAGAAGTTGGTGGAAACACAGGCAATGCTGTATGATATTACATACTATAGTAAGATCGTTGCTACAATAGGGTAGCGTGTAAATCACATGTTGCGGTGTTTACTGTATACCGCTAATGAGTTCAGTATTTTAACAAAACCGAACTGGGGACACAGACATATACGCACACAAAACGAGACACATGGGATATTTTATGGCATTATCAAAAAATTTCGTATATTTTCTTCTTACATATTTTCTCCATAGTACTTGTAAGGTTGTCCGAATCTTGTGGTTTACGTCATTGTAAAAGCATCCGTGATAATTCTGGTTATTTAATACACTTTAACCAAACGTCCATCGATTCTTGTCTGACACTGTAGTACGCATGCATGTGTAGTATAATAGATCCATTATGATTCGCTTATCACGTTAACGAGTACAAGTAATAAATTTGGTTCAATCACATATAATGTAATGAAACGGTATGGTTTTATCAAGAGTACACAGCCTTACCGGCGTGCCATGGCACCAGCAAATTGTAGTGTGTCGAAGTTTGTGTCATCTACAAATTAATACTTTTTAGACAGAATGCTAAATTTCATATTTGTGTTGGTGGAGTCAAATCTGAGGGAGGTGTGTGTAACTACGCCACCGACAGATCGGTAACAGGATGGGATCGAAAGATACAGCATCTTTAAGTCACATGGTGTTGGTATTGTTTTTTTTTCTTCTTCAAAGCATAGCGCATCAAATGCCCTTAAACCCTGAACATTTCCTTCAGCGGCACGGTAGTATTTGAGTCATTGATGCTTCAATTCCTTAATTAAGCAGATTTTCTCGTTATTGTGGGTAAACCATACACACAAAATAAGAATACAGTCGTTATGTTTTTTGGTCTGTTTTGTTCTGCGTTTTAATTTGTCATCAGTTTTAATTGTAAATCAAGAAACCAAGTTTCTTGGTATATGACGATAATTTGTGCTATATATATTAACGACTTGCCTTAAAATGTAAGCGTTTCATGTTGAAAGTTTTGTGAGAAGAAGAAAGTGCAATTTCTTTCTAATAAATATTTACCTTGATGACAAGTGTTTTCGATTTTTGAGACTTTTTTGGGGGCTGGATTTTCCTTCTTACATTTGGTTCAGTAAAACTTCAATGTTACGTCACTTTCTCCAAGTCAACAAAAATTATAGAATAGTCTTCATCATCTTGTTTTCAATAGTTAACGACCTATACTTCTCCTATCCCCAGATTCCCCACCAATGCCAAAGTTCTTCCCCAACCCCAGCCTCCCCACCCCATGCCCAAGTTCTTCTTCAGCTTCCTTACCCCATGCCCAAGTTCAGCTCTGTTCCCGCCACAATTCAAACATCGATAACTCGCGTTCAGCTGACGTGATTTACAGAACCCGATATACTTTAACGGTATATTTATTTTCAATTTCTTCAGGAGCGATCCCTGCAGATATACTAGAAAGAAGAAAAAATCACACTTCATTTATTGCCATATTCAAGGAGTATTTCCTAACCGAGATTTGACCCTTAATTTGACCCTCCATATTTGATAATAGATTACCCGGTTAGAACCTCCAAAATATAAAAAGGACTTCTACACATAACAGTTTAGCGAGAGTAATATACTAACCTTTGCAGCGGTGGTTAACGCATTTAAACTATGTTAACAGTTTTGAGAAGGGATGGAGGCAAGACATGGAACATTGTGAACAAAATTTACAAGCTTTGCGCACGACCATTAGTATCTTGTTACCATATGTTTTCTTCATGCACCGCTGTTTCGGTTTTATATAATTTCAGTCTCTACTTGATACTCGTCTCCCGGGAACGCCCTCTACTGAGAAACGCTGGATTTGAAACTGCTTTTAACATATTAGGACAATAAATCAAACCACTTGGACAACCTTGTTTAGCATCAAAGAATATTCGAGTCAACGTCAAGCCGACGTCGTTATCGATTTTAAAATCTAAAAGATATCTTCCAAAGGAAAATTGATACTTGACAGACGAAAGAGAAACATATTCTAAGCATCCTTGTGGTATTTGCCAGCGATTTCTATTTAGTGTTATCGACATAGGCTATTGGTAATTGAGATTGTCACAGGTTGTACACCAGAAGTGAACTTGAAGCAAACAGGTGTGACGTCATAGATGCGCACTGATAGCAGAAATGCTTGTTTTTTTCTTTATTATTCACTTTATTTATTTTGACATTGGATTGGATAGGGTTCCAAGTTTTACCTAAGGGAATGTAAATTTAACATTAATGTTATACTATAATGACCGTATAATGTGTTCATAATGAGATATTTCACGATTTTGAAATATTAGGGGGGAAATTGGATGTAAAAGTTAAAGCAAAGCAAACAAGAACTTTGTCGGTGTACTTGTTTGATACCGCACCTGTTTGTCCTTTAATAGACAAATAAGTTGATCTATGCTGTTTGTTCTCACTGTTGAAATTACCAACCAATCGTGTTTGCGAAATAAATCAAATCTGGTAAATTTTTGATTTCAGTAAACATATCACCTGATTTCAAGTAGAAATTGTTTACAAAACGAAACGTGAAATCGTTCAACCATGGAGCTCTTTGGTAATAGCTCCATGGTTCAACTACAGCATCGGATTGGAATTCATGATGGCCATTTTAAACGACAACATGATAACCCCAAAAAAGTGCTAGATTTGCTAAAATAGCAACGGCATGACAATGCATATCTTTTTCAATTTCTCCGTTATTTTCTTTTTATCGTAAAATACGATATATGCTATACGAAACCGCTACCTGGGTGTTATAGCATTTGGCTTGAAAAGATCAAAACGATAGTAAAAAAAACCCTTCTTTATAGCATAAACTAATAATAACGATTTTTAACGACATCTTGATAACCCAAAAAAGTGCTAGATTTGCTAAAATAGCAACGACATGACACTGCATTTCTTTTCAATTTCTCCGTTCTTTTCTTCTTATCGTAAAATACGATATATGGGGTTTATAGCCTTTTAAAGTCTTGAAAAGATAAAAAAGATAAAAATAGTAGTAGTAAAAAAAGTATAAATTCTTTATAGCATAAACTAATAATAACCGGCTACAATCATTCAGTACCGCTCCAAATGCCTCGGTGACACTTTTTTTACATCACAACGGACAAAACTCAGATAAATTGTTGTATTAGTGGTCCCCCTCCCCCCCCCCCCATCCCACACTTCAAATTAAGCTCCAATGCACCAGTGTTCGCATGCATTTTGTGTATGGCACGTTATAGGCCGTATAATTATGTAGCGCAGTACAGAAAAGTACCTTTGATAGACGACGTCTCATTTTCCATTAGCAACTAAAACGTCTGCTAGTCGATTTTATCTGACTGGTTTACACTAGATAGATAATTCCGTCAGTCATAATATAATAGAACTTATCCCTATAGATTCAGTTTAGACTATTGGAACATTCCATGCGATCACTTCGTTATACATACCTGTACATAATTAATGACGTATATGAAACTTGATCCTCCTCACCATAGAAACCTTACTTTAATTTCTATAATCCTCACTAATTTATCATTTCTCTACATCGTGATGACGAAAATGTACGCTGTCTAAGATTAATGAGTGGCAAAACTTTGCGAGACAAGGCGAGACGACGAGAGAGTTAGAGATATATAAGCCCGTACTACTTAGAAAATGACTTTCAGGATGGGGTAAGAAAAAAACATCATATATAGCTCAATCTCAATGACAAAAGCTGAAACGCGGTGAAACGGCACAAAAAAATTGACGTAGAGAAAGCCAGGGTGGGTGTGCACATAGGCAGGCGCGGCGGAACGGAAAAATTATTGGGGGGGCTAATGTGTGGAGACTATCTAAGCGGAGCGCCACCATCAGTTGGCGCGGAGCGTACAAGAAAATTTGGGTTTTTTTCAAACCCCCAGATGGCCGGAAACGGCACTTCCCGAGTGTTTTATGCTGCGAATACCTAGCCCTAAAATATGGGTTTCAAGCCTGCAATTTCTCAGATTGCACGTAAAAGTCTGTAAAAACATTGTAATTTGTATATTCGATGGTGTTTTAAGAGAGTAGCTATTACTCGTAGTGTACTCGCAAAGACGTTTTTGAGTGTAGAAAGGGCAGTGGCGGAGCTAGGGGTATTGGTCAGGGGGGCAAGAATGGTCTGTAAGGGCGCTTTCGACACTATCTAAGCGGAGCGCCACCACAGGTTGGCGTGGAGCGTACAGAAATTTTTTGAGTAAAGTTACTCCCTAGATTGCAGGAAATGACCCTTTCCGGGCCTTGCTAATTTGCAGATAAACGGAGAATAAATAGGTGTCGTCGCCATTTTGTCGGAAAATTACACCAACAGAATATGACAAATGTCAATAGGTATATGAGAGCGCAATAAAATAGTCAATAATCGCGAATAAGTTAAAAGTAGTGAAAAGCTGAAAAGGGCGCCAGCAGTCCATTTGAGTCCGTCAGGAGGGGGGAGGGATCCGCCCCCTGACTGTATATATGGACGCTCCGCCACTAAGGGGATGTTGGAGAACTGGCTGAAATGAGGCAAGTCATTGGCCTAAGACGAAGTTGTGTTACGTTTACCGGTACTCACACTAACTGCTTCCACTTTTCACGGGGCGTGAAGACGCGGTTGGGGTGACAATGTGGTCTATAGCCAGGGACGGTCCGAGGGACCAGGGTCCCCCAGCAATTACTAAAATTATTACACCTATATAGTATACGTGTGCATCGGACAGATCGACAAGTATGCATTGAAAAATGGGCAGATGCACGTTTCGGAGCCTTGGTAAATATTGGGGGGGCTTATCATGCATTTGCCCCCTCAACTTTTTCATTGGGGGGGCTGAGCCCCCCCAAGCCCCCCCGGTTCCGCCGCCACTGCACATAGGCGTAAGTGGCGGGGCTGCATCCCCCCGGCCCCCCAACCTAATATTTTTGTGAAAATTCGGGCAATATGCTGAGAATTTTTTTGGCACCTACTGAAAGAAAAATAAACTGCAATGTGTTTTTCAATGGTTAAACTTATATTATTATCATCATTATTATTGTAACTACTTCCCCAATAATTCTAACCAATATGGAAGGGTAATAAGACGGCAAATGATTGTATGTTATTAGCATACGATGTAATAACCGATGCATGCCTATATGATATGTACATTAACATGTTGAACGCGCGCCAAAAATGTTGGTTATATTTTCAATCAAATTGGGCTCCTACGCATATGTGTGTACAGGTAACTCAAATATTGTTAAGTTAACGTACTATATGTCAGTACATGATTCGCTTGCCTACTAAAGTTTCTTACTGTATAATATCTAACTTAATTTGTAACTAATCATAAGTATTGTCATTTTCGATTCCAAAATATTGCGCCGGCCAGACAGCAAATCATATTAGTATTAAAAACAAGTCATAAAGAAACTAGTGATTTCCGCCGCCCCTCCCCCCCCCCCGGGCCAAAAAAATTGAATATCTATATCAAATGAAACTTGATTATCTATTCCAAATGAAACTTGACTAGAATTAATGAAAATATTATAAAACAAATTATCATTTAAAAAAATGACGCAAAAAGTGTCTAATTTTATGGTCACTGTAATGATAAAGAGAAGATTACCGTAAATAGTTATATTTTTATTTTACTACGATTGAGGAACTATCAATATTTGATTATGAAAGGTGCACAGAAGGAAAATTTGAAAACAGTAGGAATCCAAAACTAGATGCTAAGGCCACCACACCCCAGGAGTTGGTACACACAGACCTAGCAGGACCTATTAACCCTTTAGCTAAGTATGGGTTCAGCTACATTCATAATGATTATTCAGGAGCCATATTTGTTTATTTCATTAGAACCAAGGTGACACTGCATTAGCATATGGAAAAGTTTTTGGCAGATTGTGCACCTTATGGCAAGGTAAAGTGTATCAGGTCTGACAATGCTTCAGAATTAACAGGAAATGCTTTTGAGACAGTACTAAGGAAAATGGGCATAAGGCATCACATGTATCACATGTTGAATATCTGGAGTTCCCCGAACCTTAAAGGATGCAGTAAATTCACCTTATCTATCAGCATGGAAAAAAAGGCATGGAATATGGGGTTAATCAAGGTCTAGCGTTCATTCATACACTACCATTTGTGTGGGGGAAAAATCATAAAACAAAACATTTTTGGTTACATATAACCAAAGATATATTAAAGTGATGCCCCGTAATTTTACCGTGCGTTACTCACAGGATTAACCACGGTCAGCTGACCTGAATGGACCAATAGGATTTAGGAATCTTTGCTAAGTATGAATGAAAAAGAGATCAATTCATTGAGGGAGAATGATATATTTGAGATAACAGCTTTACCTGAAGGTACATATCCAGTGGGGAAGGGGAGGGGTGGTGTGGGGTGGTGTGGGGGAGGGGGAAAATGTGGGTGTATGCAATCATGAGGATTCAGAAGGTACAAGGGGATTCAACGGAAGATATGTCGCCAAGGGTTACAACCAAGTAAAGGTAATAGATTACAAAGAAACATTTGCCCCGACAGCCAATATCACTTCAGTTAGGACTTAAAAGCAACTGGCAGTGCCAAATGACCTGATCGTTCAGCAGATGGATGTCAAAACTGCCTACCTTCATGCTCCTGTCGATGAAGAAATCGATTTAGAGCAACCAGATTGCATTGAAGTTTTATCAGACACAGGAGAACAGTTGGTATATAAGTTTAAAGAAATCACTGTATGCAGGGGCGTATCCAGGGGGGCGCAACAGGCGCGCGCCCCCCTATTGGCCGTCACCAAAAAAAAAAAAAGTTTAGCAAAAAAAAAAAAAAAAAAAAAAAAAATTGATGACGACCTTTATGTGAGATGTCGGTGATCGCTCAACCCCCCCCCCCTCCGCTCCCGTATGCTTTATTTTTTGTTTGCCAAAAAAAGGTTCTGGCGAAGTTCGGCGGCATAATAGTTTTAGAAACATAGATGGTAATTGTGTTTGTATTATCACTATAAACACTAAATGACATGCCAGCCATACTAAATTGTGCATTTTGTGTCCATATTTACTGGAAATGTTGCTTATTATTAAGGTCGAAAAATGGATCACATATGGCCATGGGCGGCGATCCTGGGTGGAGGGGGGATATATCCCCCCATGAAAATGGGTGGAGGGGATGTAATGCACCATATCCCCCCCCCCCCACCAAATGCCAGGGATAAGAATATTTTCATGCCTACATTTATGCATCTTCGTTAATGTACGGCTCTTTTTTAGCTTCATTTCTCGCCTACCATAAACGCAGTGCGATCTTTTCAAATAGAGCGTCTTTATAAAGCAAAAATAGTTGACTGTAGGCTTCATTGGCCCTATAACAACAAAATGTATTATTGCGCCCACGGTATTGATATAGTACATATATGCACCCTCATAGTATTCATATAGGCCCTATAGTAGGCCTACACACGTACATGTTCCCTCGAACAGCTGAGAATCTCATGTAACCAGGGTAATGCTTATTACACGTTTCACCTGGATGCCCTAGCAATCGGTACCTAGGAATGTAACTATGTGTAATTGTGTATTGCATGTGTATAGGCCTATAATAGCCTGCATGAGGCCATTTTCTTCATCGAATAATATAACAGAGCTCTCGAACATTCTAACGTTGCGCCTGAAACAAGATTGACAGGGGCAATTTTCCCAAAATAACACCCGAAATTAAAAAAAAAAAGTATTTTGGATCCTGATTATGAGATATTTCGGACATGACATCCCTATTTTAAAGTTGGGTATATGCCGCTTGGAAACCTCGGGAAGTGCCGTTTCCGGCCATCCAGAGGGTTTGTTAATCCCAAAATTTTCTTGTACGCTTCGCGCCAACTCATGGTGGCGCTACGCTTAGATAGTCAACAAGGTCATATCCCCCCCCCCACTCGGAAGTACGGATCGCCGCCCATGCATATGACACCATTTTGCATTTCAGCCCTTCTTTGAAAGCAAAAATTGTACACCCCTCCCCTTAGACCCATCCCCCAGGACGGCGATCATTCATGCCTGGCGCCCCCCCCCTATTGGAAAATCCTGGATACGCCCCTGGTATGGGTTAAAACAGTCGGGTAGAAATTGGAATAAAGTATTACATGAGAACCTGTTGAAAATGATTTTGTTCAAAATTCATCAGATCATTGTGTTTTACAAGAAGCAGATTAAAAATGACATGATTATAGTCATTATTTGGGTTGATGATCTGATTCTGGCAGCTGGTAAACACACACCTGTTAAATCAGTTCAAGGAAGTTATAAAGAAGAAAGTCATATCGAATTTATATTTTTATACATCTATTAAAATATAAATGTAATATGACTAACTCTTATCTTATCACTTGACCAGGTATCAAGCAGTGAATCAAATCTTAAAAAAATAAGACATATTTCGTAAACTTGAGAATTACAAAATTGTAGGACTGTATTAAATCACATATAGCGGTACTAAGAAGCATTCAAGTGAGCATATTCAGTTTGTTATAACTATTTATGGATTGCTGGAAATTCTGTTGCCAAGGCAAAGCATCCGGATTTACCTAATCTACTAATCAATCAAGTTTCAAATCTGTCTCATAAAAAAACGAGAAAGAAGAAAGCACAAAACATACACACAATATTTGTTATATTTGTTGAAAAATGAAAATGCAAAGAAGTTATAAAGAAATGTGCATTCTGTAAGCATCCACAACAAAAAATCACCCTAAATATCATTTTAGTCTGAAAAGCAGCCTTAGAGTTAGATTTTCAAATTTCATGATAACATCTACAAGAAAATTCCTACGATAAATAGACATATAAAACAACAGAGATATCATTAACAATATGGCAAGGAGGATCAGATCTGTAGAGGATCAAGTCTTGAAGTACAGGATCAGATGACTTGGCGAGGATCAAAGGATCAGATCTAGAGTGAGTCCGACATTTACAGTTGGGGATTAGAGAGGTAGAAGATCGAGCAGATCACTATTGAGAGTTGTATGTATGTATGTATTTTAGATCCTCCTGCAAGCAGGAACTCGCGAAGAAACCATCATTGGCTTATCAAAGCCGCAAGCTGACCGAAGTCAGTCTCTTAGATTCATATTTAACGTCCATGGTTATGAATTGTCAATTGTCAACAACTCTGTAACTGGACGACATACAGTAATCTTGGAGTGACTTGAACCGGGGACCTTATGATTGATAGGCATTGGCATTAACCACTGAGAAAACACTCCTAGTTGACTAAACAATACAGCAGACCAGACTCTTTCCACTAGAATCTGGGTGAACTCACTATTGGAAGCAGCATAGTTGCCGACAAAATTTAAGGGTTAAAAATGTTGACTTGGTGAAAATGTTGGTGCCTTCTATCTGTTCCTAGATAAAAACTGGGTGACCCTACCATGCAGAACAAATCCTGACAAATCTAATGTTTTATCTCTGAGTAAATAAAAAAACATTCCTGTTCAATCTTTTCTATCAAAAATCCAACCTACAACTTCTGATCTCTTTGAAGGGATTAGTTGTTACTTCATAGAAAGATCAGAAATGTTGGATCCAGTCCTGAGTCTGTATTTGTTCACTTGATCCCTATGATTGCTTAACCCTGATTATAGTTCTAGCACTTTTTCGTAGTGAGGTTGAACCAGAGACCTTAAGTACCCAAACCATTATCAACCATCACAATATATGTCATAAATAATGTCACAAAAATAAAATACAAAATACATCAATCTGCCCTTCACATTGTTATCTGTAAACGAAATGACCAGACATCCAACGGGCATAGTGATTTCTTGCAACTTTTTACAGTATATATGAGACCAGTCAGTTTTTACTTCATAGAAATATCAGAAATGTTGGATCCAGTCCTGAGTCTGTATTTGTTCACTTGATCCCTATGATTGCTTAACCCTGATCATAGTTCTAGCACTTTTTCGTAGTGAGGTTGAACCAGAGACCTTAAGTACCCAAACCATTATCAACCATCACAATATATGTCATAAATAATGTCATAAAAATAAAATATAAAATACATCAATCTGCCCTTCACATTGTTATCTGTAAACGAAATGACCAGACATCCAACGGGCATAGTGATTTCTTGCAACTTTTTACAGTATATATGAGACCAGTCAGTTTTTACTTCATAGAAATATCAGAAATGTTGGATCCAGTCCTGAGTATGTATTTGTTCACCTGATCCCTATGATCCTCTTATCCTGATCACGGTTCTAGCACTTTTTCGTAGTTAGGCTGAACCAGAGACCGACAGTTCCCAAACCATGTCAACCATCGCAAGATATCTCGCAAAAATAAAAAGTATTATCAATCTGCCCCTCACTTCATCATCAGTAACGAAAAATGACCAGATATCCCACAGGCTTTGTGGTTTCATGCCAGGTTTTTACAGTATCTACAAGACCATTCAATTTACAAACTTGTTCACAATGATTTCTTATGTTAACAAGTTGGATCCGACTACCGATACCTCTTCCGTCCTGCTTCTACACATGTTATGAAGGTCGGCAGCACCATGAGGTCTATATATGCTACTCGGGGAATCTTAGGAGGACAAAACAAATCCTGAAACTAAACTTACAGGTGGCTACCATTTTGCTAAACCTCTTACTTTTGGCTTCTCAAGGAGTGTTCTGAAGCAAACGCAACTCATCCCTCGATCCAAGAAAGGGCGATGTGAGGCCACTGGTGAGAAGATTGTGATGACTTTAGCACATGAGCAAGTCATTTCTTGTCACCTTAGTACAAAGATACTTCTTTCAAGTACTTTGTTTCTTAAGTGGAGGTTCGTCCTCCTCTATCTCTCTGGTTGCTGAAATGCTCTCTTCGATCTCGGCCTTCCTCTTTCCCTCAGAGTCTGCATCATCATCTGGAACCTCTCCCTCAGTGGGGGACGCTGTCTCCTCCTCCTCCTCCTCCTCCACCTCCTCCTCCTCCACCTCCTTTTCCTCCTCCTTGGTCTCTTTCTCAAGATCCTTGGCTGCATCTTCGGTGTCTTCTTTGACAAAGGCAAAGACTAAATACAGACTGGTGGCCTCCCATTCCGCTTTCGAGAGAGTACCCTGAAAGAGAAAAATAATTCATTTATATGTGAGACGAAACATGTACAGTAGTTAAGAATGTCCATCGTTGTGTTGGCTATCCAGAGAGAACTATAAATCAACACATAATTTTTTTCTTCTTCTAACATTCTAACCTTTTTAAACAGTAACTGATCTTTGGAAGCACGGACTTTGTTCAAGAAAAAGTCTTGAAATACAAGAATAGAGCAAGATGGCTACATCTGCTTAATTTGAATAATAATAATAACAGGCTACCACAGGATGGCTTAATATGCTAAACGGATTTGAATAATAGAACATATTAAAGAGTGCCTTTGATTGTTTTCTTCTCTATAAATATTCGTAAAGACGTCAATCTCTTGAGAGATGCTACGAGGGAAGTCACCAGTCTCGACGAAATGTGAAACTTAAAGTATTCTAGAATCGCAGTTATAGATGTAAAGAAAGACATGTGTTTGTCTCACAATCTGTGATCGATAAAACATCCAGCAATTTTCATTGAAATATCAAATACACATTTTTTGCAAATTCTGGTGAAATACTTGATGACTTTTCCTTTTCCAGAAAAGTCACCCACTTTCGGCTGTACATAACTTTCTATATAAACAACAACAACAAACAGAGTGAGGTCTAATAGTGAAGAGACATCCTAACCAGTGTGGCCTCAACCAATTTAAATTTCCTTCTTAACAGCTTTGCTTTCCATTTTGAGACGACTCACCACTCTTGGAGTTCTATGATCTCTGCGATCTTCGCTGGACTCCGATTTCTTCTTCTCTAAGTATTCCACGGCGTGGTCGTAGGCACCTTCGGCTTCACTCGATGAATTATCATGCGGAGGAAACATCTGAAAGAAACGGACGAGAGGCACAATTACAACGAAGAGCTGTAGACGGATTTATTGTCAATTTAAAAGAGCTCAAAAGAGGTCGCAGGTGAGCATACTTCCATCTGAAGGGATATTCATGCAGATTGCCTCAAAACAAAGTCGTCTGTAAATGATAAAATCGTCTGCACCACGAGGTGAAAACAACATCATCTACATCGCACTGTTTGTTACGAAGCTACTGGTTTTTAAGCCGTGATGAAAATTCAAATATATCGATAGGGAAACCATTTTGAAAGTATAGCATTGCAAGGTAATACAATATTTTGAAGACTATATCCTATGATGACCTCACAAACCACTGACTGGATTATTTTCAACAAATAGTTTACTCTGACAACCATACATCCTAGCATTAGGAACACGATACTGAGATGGGATTCTCAACCAGCAGTGCTCGGGAATATTTTTCTTTTTTGGCTGTACATATCACATTTTGTCAACCCCCTGGTCAGCCGTTTCAACAGAAAGGTGTGTGATATTTCTCTGCCTCTGTTTCAATTACATCCTCTCTAGTCATTAGCATCTGTATCATTTTACATGCTTACAAATAATGACAAATGTTGGGATTCTCTGTTTTTAGAATGGAAATTGATTTCTCTACCCCTCCCCTACTCCCTCTACCCTGTCCCTAACCCCCACCCCCCCCCCCCCCCGCCTCTTGCGACATGTCCGGCACCAAGAGTTAGCATATAACCATACATTGAGCACCGACACCTCATCATAGAAGGAACACAAGTTACCTCTAAGGCCTTCATTCTGCTGAGAAGCTCTTTATTTTCTCGATCGTTGGAATGTTTCGCGAAGAATTCTGCAAAGGTTTCAGAGTAAAGCAGTCTCATGTCATACTTCTTAGCCATTCTACAAAGACAAAAAAAAATAGGAAGAAAAAAAAAATAACAAATTATTTGACAAAGTCACTTTACATATAAAAAAGAATGGCTCACACTTCTTCTTGTAACATCTTGGCTTCAACATGTTTCCTTCTTTGTGTTGAAATTTTTAATGCAGTACATCATGAGAGAAATGAAAAGACCTATGTTATAACTCCCCTAGAAATCCCTTGAGGGAAAAACCTTTGCTAGTTAGAAGGGCAAACCATACCTGTAAGCCTTGGGATCTAAATGGCTGTATTATTATGATATCAAATTTAAATCATTCAATAATTCTTCTGGAGACTTAGAGATAAGAGGAGATGTTTCACATAAGAGTGACATCGTAGTTAGGCTTTATAAGCAGTTGGTTAGGCCTTATCTGGAGTATGCTGTGCAGGCTTGGAACCCTCATTTTGCTAAGGATAAGGAATTACTTGAAAAGGTCCAGAGGAGAGTTACTAGGATGATTAGTTCCTTAAAGAGGGTTCCTTATTATAGGCGGTTACAACTGTTGAATCTCACCACACTGGAGCTTAGGAGGTTACGTGGGGACTTGATCCAGGTTTTCAAGATTGTGTATGGTTTCGACAATTTATCCTTTACCGACTTTTTCATGTTTGCAAACAGTAGTTGTACTAGAGGTCATTGTCTTAAACTTCAAAAGTCGCATAGTAGGATTAATATTCGGCATAACTTTTTTTCTAATAGGGTTGTGAATGAGTGGAATAGTTTGCCTGAGAAAGTTGTACTTGCAAGTAGTGTCAATGGGTTTAAGAATGCTTTGGACAAGCACTGTAAGCATTGTAATCGGGTCTGAGTGTTTGTGTCTTCAGTTTTTTCCCTCTCTTTATAGGGTCCTTGATGGGGACTTAAGTGTCCCTCCTGATCCTTTTTTCAACTAAACTAAACTAAACATTAAGTATGCAAAGCAAACGATTGTTCTATAGAAGGGTGGTAGATCTCTGCGACGCAAAAACCTTTGAAACTATTACGATATCTCGCATTACTCTCTACAGAGATTTCTCGATGGGTTTTGTAGATATTATAAACTAATTAATTAACTTCAAGATAAGTAAATAAGTGACCCAAACATCACACTTGAAATTAATCAACCTGCACCCCCAACCCCCCACCAACCAACCCCTCCAAGTTAATGATATGACTTACTTTTCAAGAAGTGGAAAATAGACCAAGAACTCTGGGCAATCAACGACACCTTCAAGATGGAAGTCGTAGATACAACCAAACAAAGGAAAGGCCTCCTTGTCCTTGAAGGTTACCCTGTATACATCATTCCCAAAAGCAAGATCCTCAGAATTTTGAACTCTCCTCCTGTAGAAACAAAATTATCAAACATTATCAGGTGCATGTTTATTTTATTGCTTAAAATTCATGTTGGTTCAACTACAAGCAGACTGTTGCAAAAATGCAGAAAGTAATACCTACATTAATTTTTGGGGGTGACAGGTAAAGTAAATGTGGGGGGGGGAAGGGGGTAGTGAGGAGGTTGGGGGAAACAGAAAAATTCTTTCTTCCATAAATTTATAACTAATTACACAAGATATTATGACACACATCATAAAAATTGACAGCCCTTTCCCCCAATGAATAGGTTTGATGAAGCAGCAAGATTATTTTATTGGGGAGGGGTTACTGGAGGGGGTGGGGAGGTGGAGGAGGAGAGGGAGTTGGGGAAGTGGGAATAGGACTCTTTGCTAAGGAGGGAAGAAGACACTTATCTTTTAAGAAACAACTACATCTCAAGTTAGGAGCAAGTACTGTAGTTAATAATTTCCCATTTAAATATTGACCAACAGTTGACGTTGTCGATGTTATAGTGGAGGCCACTTCTAGGTAAATGATAGCATATATAAAAAAAACCATTGGATGGGTTTTAGAGGCAGGACAACAATTGTTTAGCTTTCAATTACTCTCTACAGTTTTTTCTTTTCTTTTCGTAAAATAGGCCTACAATATTTAATGTTTACACATGGTATTTCCTAGTTGCCAAAGTAACTTTGTGATTGCAAATATTTCCACACATCCCTTGTAAATGACACACACACACACTTATGTCACTAACAGTATCGCAACTGAGTGACTGAAAGCTGCATAGTTACATTTTATGTTATGTCTCTCTGACCAAGGCATGTAATATCCACACATGACCGGTAACCCCTCAGTCTAACTAACAGAACTTCATGGTTAACTTACACCTATGAAGATGTTTCTAATATTAAGGAAGTTACTTATTTAATAGGAAGTACTTCTGCGGGTAAAAGCATTCATTGGGAGGGTCAGTACTCAGTTAAAGGATCTTTAAAAACTTCTAGCAATAATTTGGAAGATTGGTACACCTATAAAGTATATTTACCTCATTATAGCAATGAATCAGAGGGCTAGTACCCCTAGAGAGTAAACTTACTTCATCATAGCAATTACTAGAAAGCAACAATGTTAGGCCAGACTGACTACCATTGAAGCGTTCTACTTCCTTCCAACAAAAGAAAAAGAAAGAATTTAACTCGCTTACACAAGTTCGCAGCCATTAGGCATGGTTCCGATGAAGATGCCACCTGGTCTCAGCCTCTCACAAGCATTTCTCAGCATTGTATCTGCTCTCTGAATGCTCTCAAAGGAATAATGGAAGGAAAACTGACAACTGGTGATATCAAACATCAAATCAGGATTCTTGTAAACCTCGGACAATATTTTCTGTAGTAAGGAAGAGAAATGAATAAAACCGGATTTTAAAAGAGTAATATATATAGAAAGATGTCGTGAAAACCTTACGGGAATCTGTGTCTGTTGTTATACTCACAAGCCTTCGAACCCACACTTTTCGAAACTAAGAAAGAATGTTGTGAGAGTTACGATGACTCTGGACTGGGAAGGAACCTTTGTAATGTACCTAGCTTGGATGTTTTATCCTGTTAAACTAGCTTTTTACATAAATTATTATGCTTAAAGGCATTGAAGACTTGCCCCAAACCGCGTGCGGCCATCTGAAAAAGTTAACTTTCGGTTGCTTGCAAGTGCCGTTTTGTTTGTGTCACTACAAAATGCAGACGGTAATGAAACGAGATACCTTGTTATCTTTGGCTGGACCTGAGATGTCCATCGCTGCTATTTACACTGTGTTGTGGGTATTGACCGCAGCTGTATGTATATACTGTACACTAGTGTCTAATTACCTACGGTAGCAAGCTGTTGTGTGTATTTTCTGGGATCGATGGTGGTGTCTAACAGTCTTCACACCCTTTAAGTAAGGATATGAGCTACACTTGTTAACATGAACATTAAACTGATGTTTACCCTCAAAGCGACCGTTGTATGGATCCATTACCAATATACCCCGTTGAGAGCCTGTGAGTTTATCCCCATCGGTGCTCTAGTCGTTTTTAGTGTGAAGATTTGCAACAGAGAAAAGAACTGCTCAAAATAAGATTGGACCTCCTACACTGTGTTACACCAAAGATGGCTAATTAGCAATTAATTAATTTATTTGAATCAAATTTTACCAAATTATTGAAAATGGAACTAGCTATGGGGCATAACAGGGAATGATATCGAAAATAGCATCAACATTTTTTAACATGAATGAAAAGAAAAGCTACTTTCATCAAACTGAGGAAAAATGAAAATCATCCACCAAAGAATGTACAGAGCCCTCTAGATTTGCTTTCAATAGTTGTGTATTAGTGTGTGATACATTGAGGTTAGCTGCAACGCATAATCAATCTCATTTTGTTTGTTTTTCTTGGCATTTTTTTATACAGCGTTTTATACCAGCGATAGGTCTCAAAGCGCTTTACAGACGCTATATTATCCCTGGTCAATGATAACCTGTCCCAGAGAATCCCTCCAGTCGGCAGCAGTTATATACTGTGCTCAATGACAAGTTACCTCACAGGTACCCATTTACCCCCTGGGTGGAGAGAGGCAATTGAGAAAAAGCATCTTGCCCAAGGACACAACGTAATTAACTAGGCAGAAATCGAACCAGCAATCCTTGGATCACGAGTCCGACGCCTTAGCCAATTGGCCACCACACTCTAATACGTTTATCATAGCATCTACTGACTTTTGCCAAGGATGCGATTAACTATTACTATACCTCGGCGCAGTCGGCTGTGTGGAACTCTGCAGTGAAGACGGGATGTCTATTGTTATCCGATCTCCTTCTGAGGTCATGGTGGCGCTGTTCGCACTGCTCTACAGATACTGCTGCAATGTCTGAAAAATTGAAGAAAAAAAATGTCAGATTCCTAAAACTGCCAAGTGCAGGGTTGGAAAATCCTTGCAGAGTTTCTTACAAACATGTTTTATTAATGGCGGCCAGTTTTTTGGGAAAGAAGACAACCAAACACTTCTAAACATGAGGATAATTTACGATGAAACTCAGCTCACGGTTTCTAGTTTTGTTTTAGCACTTTTAGGTTATTTTAAGTCTATGTTCCTCCTTGATTGTTACTTTTGGCCTGGTTGATTCCAAGTGAGAACAGTGAGTTTCCCGACAAACTGGTACGGAAAGGTTCACAAAGTTTTCCGACTGTTTGTGAGCAATTAACACAAGAAGTGTCTCATTTTCTGTGTCTTTAGAACAGTGGTCTATAAAATATATAAAATATAAAAAAAACAGCCCATCAGAGATGTTTGATCTCAACTGACTTCTTTAAGAAATCCATCAACACAAGCATGTAATCATTGTGACTATTCCTTAAATATGTCACGAAAGTGAGAATACATTATCTTTTGTTATCCCATGTACATATACCGACCACCCTTATCGACCCACGGGCCAGCAGCTTTATACCCCTGACCACCCTACCCCTCTTCACACCTGTGTGATCCAGAACCAATAGACAGATTATCTTGTGTACCACTAATATCAGTCTGAGAATTACTGTACACAAAATAGAACATTATACTGTATGCATTAGTTGTGAAACAATGTACCCCCAGGGATGTGCTCAGGAATATTTGAGTGCCTAGAACCTTTTCAGTCACAAGGGAAATGATGAATTCACTAACCAGCACAAACAAGATGGCTGATGTTTCCTTTCTTCCATTTGAGTAGGTCTCCACCTTTTCCACAGCAGAGATCCAGAGCTACGACCTTCCGACCTCTCTCCTTCTCTCGAAGCTTCCTTAAGGCATCTGCGATACATACACTCTTTATCCAGTTGTTGAAATTTCGCTGGAAGAATATCCTGCTCTCAGCTCTTTTTTCTCTCCCTGCCTCTGGTAGAGTGTTGTAATGTGCGGCCACTTGATTGGCCAATCTGTCCTGTCAGGTACCAAACACAGTTAGACGTTTATACAACATGTTAAATTTTGTAAAAATGCTGTTAAATGGTTTCAAATTGTCAACAGTACTCTCTGCCCAAAACCATCTGGGGCAGTTCTTTTAACAGATCATCAGTGCTGTCCCAAACTGTCAGTGTTCTAAAACATAAATTAATATTTTAAACTATATTTTCTGGAGGTCTTAAAACAAATGATAACAACTCACTGGTAGCAAACTTGATCTAAACTTGGTAGTAATCTACGAATCTTAGCAGCCACCATTATCAGATATTTGAGCATATTTCATGGTAATCCTGACGACCTATAACTAAGAAAAAGGCCTTAAAGGGTGTGAAGACTCTCGCACAAAGAAACGTCTAATGCCGGTAATCTGACCTAGTTTCGAATGAGGTGTAACAGAAGTGTTAGACACCACCATCTATCCCAGAAAATACACACACAGCTTACTACCGTCGGTAACTAGACACTAGTGTACAGTCAGTACATACAGCTGCGGTCCATAACCACAGCACAGTGTATAAACGATACAGCGATGGACATCTCGGGTCCAGCTAAAGATAACAAGGTATCACGTTCCATTAATGTCTGCATTTTATAGCGACACGAACAAAACGTCACTTGCAAGCAACAGAAAGTTAACTTTTTCAGATGGGTGCACGCGGTTTGGGGCGAGTCTTCAATGCCTTTAAGTACACAGTATTGTATAGGGTCTGATTCTCTGAACTTTATTAATGACTAACATTCTCATGTAGCAAGATATATCACAGTTTTTGTCAAACAACAACAACATAAACTACTCTTATTATGTTTGTCTTAAATGATTCTGTTTGTTACTAGGAGTGATCAATTCACAGAATAAATTGTGCCATGTCACATCACAAGTTTGCTATGCAAGTCTAACCAGACCACACCATTGTTTAGCAATTTCCAAAGATAACTAGCAGCTTTGGCCACAAAACCATAGTGCTTTTAGTATTTTATACAGTACAGTAGCTAAGATACCATACTTAAGCCATATCAAACTTGCAGACCTGTCAACCTGTTTGACCCCAAAATAGGGAGAATAAAAATTTTCAGGGCCAAAAAACCGGGAGAATAAGGGGAAAATAGGGAGGTTGGTAATTTTCAACTTAAATTATATAAATACTCCTAAATAAATAGTCTACAGTACCGCTCATGTATAACTGGACATGTGTACACACCTCGTATAATCCCTGTACGAGTTTATACGCAGGTTATGCTATTGTGCTCAATGAATAGGGATTAAAGTCGCCGAAAGAATTAGTGAGATGTTTGAAACAGCCGTTTCTTAAATCGTAGTTTAAGACGTGATATTCACCTAGCATCGAAGAGGAAGCAGGTAAAGTGTGTGCCGGCATAGAACTTAACTGTTTTTTTTTCGTATACAAGTAGCCTACATGCGAACTGCACACATTAGGTACGCCGCATATACAAACAAGTGACAACTTGCGTTTATTAAACTTGTGCACCATGGCATATGCACAGTGCACGCCGTACTACTGTACTGTATTCAGGACTGGACCTAGGCCAAAGTACAATAACGACATTGGGCGAAGTCTGAGAACTGACAAAGCCTGATATTGGTTGAGAGTCCTGCACAGCACTGTGTCAGCAGGGAGTTGTTATGGAACTCCCTGGTGTCAGTGTTTGTAAACAATCAATCTATTTTTAGATTACACTTATTACCCGAAAGGCATATGACTAACTGTTGGCTATTTTCAGAAATTTCGCAAGTGATGAAACATTAAAAAACCGGGAGAATAGAATATGAAACCGGGAGGCCGGGAGATTCAGGTAAAAACCGGGAGTCTCCTGGTAAAACCGGGAGAGTTGACAGGTCTGAACTTGTTATGCAAAATGTTAACACTAAATTATTCCATGCTGCTTCTTATTATGAGTTCGTTTATCAATGCTCAACCCTGTCCCTCCCCCTCCCTTCTTTTTACCATCTTTCTCCTCCATGTTTCTTTCTGACAAATCACTACAGCAAGATTAATACTAAAAAACAAATTTCAAAATTAGTCATACCACTTCTCTTTCTTTTGCCTGGTCTGCTTCTGCTGGCTTTGTACTGGTTTCTTCAGTTTCCTTCAAGCCTCTGCTATGATCAGTCTGGTCCGGACTTTCATCCACTTGAGCGGTTTCTTCATCTGCCATACTTGTAGAAACTTACCAAGAATTGCCGCCACTAAAAGGAAAACAAGGGGCATTAAAAAAAAAAATTCTTATAAAATGGGTGCACAGGAAAGAATAGAAAGTTGATTGCCTTCAGACATGTCTGTATTGCTTCTCTCCGGCCCTTACAGCAAATGTAACGGGTGGCATTGTTTCCACAGGAAGGTACATGATCTACAGGTATGTACAGTACAACATCCAATCAACTAATTTAATTCTTCACTGTCTAGGTCTGATGATCTTCAGGTATCAAACAATAGACGTTTTCCAAGATTTCGTTTAGAGAATGTCACAACTTAGGCTAAATTTCATCATAGCTTTTACTCGATAGTTACAGTAAACCATAAAACACTTCTCACTGAGCTTTCAAATTAAGTACCAGGCTCTTTTCATAAAGTGGACAGAGCTGTCACCTTTTCGTCGGACTTGATTTTGTGGATTTTGTTTTGTCCAAAAATCGTGATTGTAGCTGAAATCTGTTCAACTTCATAAGCTTGACTATGAGGATGCGGACTTCCCTGTTGTCTCTAGAGGTACAAAATTGTGTTAATGTACCATAGCATTGTTCATTATCATTATCTCCAAGGGAATGTATCAATACACTGAAGGAAACAGACATTACCAACACATAAAATACAAATGTATCATATTTATTGCTGAAATTATACATTTGAGAAGGATGCACAGAAATAGGATAGTAAACTTTTGAGACAATCAATGGTGACCTATTGAGAAATAAATTCATATGTGCCAGCAGCCTAGGCCAAACCTATGATTTGCAAATTTCCAATAAACATGCAACACACTTCCTCAAGTTCCAGCAAGTTTCGCAGAACTAGGCCTAGGGCTAAGCATGCGTTTGTATGAGGCTTCAGAAGCTGCATTATTCATTAGCTTGTATTTAACTTATTATAAGATGCAACCGTATGAAGCCACTACCATTTACTGACCGATGTTCGGGTAATTTTCACAATTTTAACTTCCCAAGGGTTTTTAACGTTTCAATATGGAGATTATCTGGAGGAGATTTGAACCGTCGGCATTTTATCAATGTAAGTTGTGCACTGTATGGAGCCGTGTGCATGGGGCGTACAAACAATGCATGTTGGGGTTAGTTTCAAGGTGGCATACTCATATTAGAATCTACATCAGTCCGACCGAATGTTTTCCTAGCATAAGAAAAGTGCCAAAAAGCAGTATAGGATAACACCTTTTTTGTTGTTGATATGTTATCAATCAGGATCTGTTTTTTTTTCTTTTTGTCTTGCATGTTGAAGAGCATGAATGGAAGAACAAGTGGTGCAAAATTGTACACCCATTTAGGCCTCCCAGGAGCAGCGTACGAAAATTGTTTACTACTGAGTGAAGATTGGTTTGTTTACAACTGACGAAAACTTCAGGCTCTGCTAGCAAATATGATACAGAAAGTAATTGATGGTGCCATGAATAGCGAACTTGACAGCTATCCAGTGATGGGTAGCGTTTAGGCTAGTGAGAACTTCTATCTAGATTCAGAGACCACATTACTTTTGAGATTCAGTGTGTTAGTCTATGGGGCTTTTAACTTGGGTGTATATGGTGCCTAATCAGTCAGCAAAGTCAACTCCTGTTCGCACAGGTTCTGCAACAGTGCGATCGCCGATCGGTAAGGCTCATCACGGAGGCAACTAGACAACGTTACCACCCAACAAAAATCGTCTAAATACAGAGGGTGAAATGATTGTATAATATCATAGCATAACTTTTACATAGATTACTACTACTAGGAAACATCGAACTGCATTTCTTGAAATGCTCGTACGAATTATCCATTTCTATCCTGATGTTATCTGATGACAGCTTTCCCCATATTCAACTTCAACAATGTATATTCGTATCCGGAAAGCCTTATTTTACAAATTCAACAAAGGGAGCAAATATGATATAAACCTAACAGGGGTGTGTCATTCCGGCATTGAATAGCAGTTACCAATTTCATTTGATTAATTACGTATATAGTCTAGCTAGTTGTAATGGCAACCAAGTTGAAATTTTAAGTTTTATTATAAGTAAATCGTTCATTATTTTTTCGTATGTGAACGTGGTTTGAAAATAATCCGTTTACATTGAAAGCCAGTGAAAATAATATTGTAACAAAGAAATATTCATGGACAGCACTCTTCATCATAGAACAACTAAGTGCAATATAATTGGCAGCTATAACTTTGCTCTTTACGTTTTAATCAATTAATAAACTGTGCCAGTCAACAAATTTATAGAGTCGTATTCAAAACTAGCGTTGAAAGCTTTAGTTTCTGAGAAAAAAAAACATAAACACCATTTTACATTGGGCGCTTCTCATATTACAAAGGCAATGACATTATGAACCAGAGAAAAGTTGGGGAGGTGGCGAGTAAATGAATCTGAGCGGTGAAAAGTTTCCCTAAAAGTGCCCCGATTAAATTGAATTGTGAACATTGAAGGTTCAGATTCCGTCCCGAGCCCCGTACAACCGAACTCACCCTTTGATTACTACGAACATATTAGTAACACTTCTGTTCAAGGGCAATTTAGAAATTATGTGACAGACGGGTGTCTGTCTCTATTGCAGAAGTTATCCTCGCTATCTTAACCGGTATAAAAAGAAGTATGCAGTGTTTTTGTTAGATTGCCGTTGCAATGTATTGAAAAACATTACAATCTTCGCTATTCTCTCTATTGTAAACAGAGATCCCGAGTAATAATGGCGTCCTACCTACAATCATCTACTTCTTGAACCCTTTTCGACAAATGGTACTTCTTCTCTGTAATAATCTATGCTATAATTAACGGTACCCAGAGCCGTATATAGAGATATATAGGCTCTGACGGTACCTAGTAGACAAAATGACTTGACGTAGATATAAATGAGTGTATTGTCTTTTGATACGAATACCGTCACATGATTTTTACAAACAACACGCAACGTATTCTGTAGGTTTACAGGACTGAACCTGGCAGGCAGAGCTAGCAAACAGTTATACTCAAAAGTATGTATAATGCGGTCACCTTGCAGTAACGTGACAATATGCGTGAATATGTGAATGAGCAAAGTGGGTAATATAAGATAGTATTGCAATGATACTTAAAAGAGTCCGCGTTAAAACGTGTCTGCTGTTTTAACATATGCCTTGATTTGTGCAAACAATTGAAATTGTCATCCTCAAAAGTGGCGAACACATGATTGCAATCGTGAGGAAGGGAATTCCCTTGACTCACTCAAAACCAAAAGTATCACACGAAACAATCAGAACAGCCCAATAAAATTAGAAAATGGCAACTTCCATTTATTGCTTGATTTAACCCCCTGAAAAATTGTGTGCCATTTAAATGACCATTAAAACAAATGTATGAGACATTATTCCTTCGTTTCGTGGTTTTCTGGTTCTAGATGACAGCAGACAGGCGTTTTCACACAGGGGCCTCATTGAGAGTCAATGCAAAAATACTGCAGGAAAACAGAGAAAATAACAATATTCATTAATTAATTAAGTAATTTAACCCGGTAAAAAATAGTACCATAAAATGACCATCGTGGACGAATATAAGAGACTTTATTCTTTCGTTCTCAAGACATTTCATGACAATCGAAGTATTTATAATACCAGCAGCGGGCGTATTACGGCAGCGCCCTCACAGATTCAATGCAAAAGTACTACACTAAAGAAGGAAACAGAAGGAAACATTAATTTATAAGTTAATTTAACCCCCTAATTTGTGTTTGTGCCATCAAATTAGGATGGACAATGGTGGGATAGGGAGGGTAATAGCTACATCCAAAATAGTAATAACAATAATTGCAGAGAAATAGATAACGAACTTAAAGGAGTTTAAACTTCATCGTGGCCGTAATTCCCCAACACACAGTGGGTAAGATTTAGCAAATTAGGGTTAGTGTACTTTACAGGTCTACGAGATTTGCCTGGCCAACATTGAAATTTCATCCGTGCATAACGCCCATTATAGGACGTGATCCGAGGGTCTTTTTCAAGGTACATCAATATCACCCCCCGCCCCCTCTAAAATATAGGTAATTTTGAATAGGAGAGAGTGCTTATAGGCGAGAGTGCGAGGGGCGAGTGTGCAAGGAGGCGAGGGGCGCGAGCGACGTGCGAGGGGCGAGCGTGCGAGGGGTGGAGTGCGAGGGGCGAGAGTACGAGGGGCGAAAGTGCGAGGGGGTGGAGTGCGGGGCGGGAGTGCGAGAGTGCGAGGGGCGAAAGTGCGAGAGTGCGAGAGTGCGACGGAGCGCGAGAGTGCGAGGAGCGAGAGTGCGAGGGGGTTGGAGTGCGGGGGAGTGCAAGGTGGTGAGAGTGCGGAGGGGCGAGCGTGCGAGGGGGTGGAGTGCGAGGGGCGGGAGTGCGAGGGGCGAGAAAAATAATAAAATAAAAAACAAGGACGATTAATGTATCAAAATCTTCCACCAGACAATTCCTTTAATATTAACAGACTGAAAAACTTCGCCATTTCTGTTTACTTCCTCCTCTCCCCACGGTCTCAGATACATCGAGTTTGTTCTGCTAACAACATTTTCCGCATATTCCACATAGTTTGCGGTCAGCCTTTTTTCAGGTTTTTCGAGATACCTTATTTTGCTTCCTTGGAAAGCTCGATTGGGTGTGCAACTGCATGACCTTCAATACCCTAATCAAGGTAGACTGTGTTAATTTTTCAGCGGTTCATCAGCGGTCTGTCGGCCAGCTTCAGCCTGCCTGTAGGATTAGCCTACAGTGTAAATGTAACGTCGAATTCAACAATAAGCCATTTGGCTAACACAGGTAACACTTACACGAAGTTTTGTAACAAGTCGGAGTTCATGTGATAGGAATTATCATGTAATTTAACTTCAAGGACCAGGTTACACTGCAGTTTTTTCCGTTGATCTGACCATTGCATGGAATCCGTGACCCTTGATCAGCATAACACTACACTACAGTTAGGGCCTTGGCCTAGCTTGTTAGTTTTACCAACTTAGTCTTAGTTACGGTAGGAATAGGCTGAAATGTAAGTTCCTAGTACTCAGCCAAATCATATTTTAACTTCACGTAGTTAGCCGAATAATCTCAGCACATTAGACGATGACCAGAGGTATCGCTTTGACTTCTGTATCCAGAGTGATCAAAATAGTGTTCATATAACAAATACATTATTATTAGGTGGCTAAATATAAGCATATCAACAGAGACAAAGAGAGGTGGGGAGAGATGTCCTGAGACGATTGGCTAGGCAAGGGGCAATTAGGAATGGTTACACCCAGTATGTTTTAACTTTATTACAATAATAGGATTTCAAGTGGTGAGGGTCACTCAAGGTAGACCTGTTAATTTTAGTAAAATGGTTTACCTAAAATACATCAGGTATGTACGTTACACTGGCAATGTAGTTTCCATTCCAAATTAGCGTTAGAAAATGAAACAGTATATTTTGGTCATGTGTGGTTTCAGTATAGTTTGACAGCCAACTTTGTAAGAAATCATCTTTTTTGTTGACATCTCTTAGCTACAAAATTGTCTGCAATGTTAACCACTAAATTATGTGTGAGAGGTATGGAAGCCATTTGTCATATATAGTACTTAGAGGTCTATGCACAATAGTATTTGCTAACATTAATAAGCCTAGGCTTGGAGCAATAATACCATGTATGCACTATGTATACTACCGCCTTCATGAGAGCATGTGTTTGAGAATTGAGCATTGAAACTGGCCATATTTATCAATTCAGGGAAAACAGTAGTTGTTTTCTGCTTTATTTGACCTTTTAATGTCTTCCTTGGCTTTTTTAAATACTAATACTAGTTCCAAGTTTGGTACAGGGAGCTCGTACTGTATTGGGTAAAGAGTTCAAGCCTTCAACAGGTATTTTTTTAATGACATTTCCCATTTAGGAGTATGAGTGCCTTGCATTATGGTTGAAATAACAAGTGAATGTTTGGCCTTTAAAATTTGGTTGATTTAACACCTGTCCAATCCCTAAAAATTCATATAAAAAAGTGCATACAGTACAATAATGCAAACCATGATAATTTCTCATATGTAAAGCAGTAATGCTTATGACTTTAAATCTTGTCAGGCATGATCAAGTGACTATGAAAATTAAACTCAAATAAAAAGGTTACAGTTCCATTATCTTTTGAGCAAAGATAAAACAAAGCAAAAGAATGATAAAACAAAAGATTATAAATGGAACTTGGATTTGTTGGTTCAACTTGGGCATGTATTGTACCATTGTCAAAATATAAAGTATATAAACTTAGTGCTGGGTCCTCTGTATAGGCATAGACGCTCGAATTCCACTGCATTGTGCACAAGAAGTTCTTTACTGTTACAAATCTCTCTTTTCTGTTTCAGAATTCAGTTCACGAATTGGCTGTCTTTACTCGAAAGATCCTGTGTACGTAACATGCTGAACGGTTTTTAAAAAAAAAAAATTTTACTATGGCTAGTTGGACTACTTGAAGCATCTCTTCTTTGTCGTTCAAATTCAAAGCATGGTGACAGTACCTTGCCCAAAGATAATAAAAGCTTTATATCTTTGGAAGAGTTTTATTCATACTCCTTTTAACAAAAATGTCTATTTGCAAGAGATAGAAACTAATCCAGCTTCAACCTGAAGTTGGTAAGAAGTTCAGCTAAATCAAGTGCATACAACTTTTCAGCTCCCGGAAAAATCAGCGTCATTGATAAATAACTGATAAATGCGTTCGATTCTGAAGTTGTTATCTCAGTTTGTAATCCGTTGACGCCGAATTTTGCTCTGCCAGTTACTTTTTCGAGTTTGAGAAAGATGGGGTCTTTGAATGCTGATGCATATGCTGAGAAAGAGAGCTTCCTAACCACCAGCACTGATTGCAACAGTAGCGATGAAAACGTTTCACTTCTTGGGAACGTTTCCATACGTCCGTACCCACAAGCGCAGGAAGGAAGGACATCTTTCCCAGGCGCTGTCTTTATTATCGTCAACGCCTGCATCGGTGCAGGCATTCTTAACTTTCCGGCTGCTTACGCTGCCACGGGTGGCCCGGTCGCTGGAGTCATCGTACAACTGGTAAGTTGGAAGGGGGGTAGGGGGGGGCATTGTGGTCGAGTGGTTAAGGTAATGGACTGGTGATCTAAGTATTACAGGTTCGAGCCCTGGCCAGATCATTGTGTTGTGGCCTTGGGCAAGGCACTTTATCTCCATTGCCTCTCTTCACCCAGGTGTATAAATGGGGACTTGCGAGGTAACTTAATATAACTTAATATAGTTGCGTGCGCCGGTTTGTGGCTGCACCCTATGGTAAGTGCCCCAGGGGACCCGTGGTTGTGGTGCACTGTGGTGCCCCAGGAGAGATTGATTGAATTGCGCACACTTTGGTGTGTAGGTGTGACAAGTTACCAATGACCAAGGCTAAGTTGTACACGCTATGGTACATTTAGCGCCTTTGAACAATTTCTGTTGATTTTGGCGCTATATAAATGTCTTCTGATTGATTGATTGGTTGAAGTAACCAGAATGTTAGTAAATTCTTGTTTTGCTGTTTTTAATTAATATGCTATGTTAGTGATTGAAATAGGTCAGAATCCTGTTGTGTCAATAACATACGTGTGAGACCTACTGGGAGTATGGGGGATACTATGAGGAAGATAAAACTACAAAACAGACCGGAACAGAACAGAAATAAATAAAGAGAAAGTTGAAGTGAAGAGACAGTTGAAGTACACATGACACCCAGGATTATTAGTCTATTTCAATGGAGTATCTCTATAACTAACTTCTTGCCAATATTTGTTGTAGCAACAAAAAGGGATATTCTCCCAAACAACATTTCTACCAGACTCCAGTTCATTTTGATGAATTAAAGTTCTCAAATGTCTACGTCTAAAGGTCTCCTTAATGGGCTAAAATTGCAGATTTTAGAACCGTAAATTTAGTAATTTACTATTTTAATAATATTTATGCTGAAGGTGTAAGATGTTCACTGGACATATCATTTTGGTTCTTTTGCACTACCATGTTGTATTTTGAATTGCATGTTAAAAAGGAACTTTGTTGACAGGAGCATTTATAACACCAAACAAACTGTGGGTGATGAATGTTACATTTAAAGTAGATGTTTTTACCATTTCACTTTCAGTAGCCCAAGCTGCTTGTAAGAGTCATAGTACATCTCTTATTTCTGTAGGGGGAGGGTATGTACAGTATTACACCCTTTCCCTGATTACCTTTCACAAACCTTTAAGCAGGGAAACATCTAGTCAACAGCTGTTTTGCAAGTTTTGTTTTCACTTCTGGTTGTTTGTTTTGTATCTTCTTTAGTATGTATCTTTTCCCATGTGACATCACAAGAGAAATAACTGTAAATAACTTAAAACTGGTAAATAATGTCCTGATGTGTCGAATCAACGATTTTATGGTCCTACCTGAGAACGTGTATCCATTCCCTTTTTTTGCTAAAATCCACGACTGTCGAATTTTCACATACATACATGTTAGAGTCGAACAAAGAAACTTTGATAAATTGTTTATGAGATCAAACGTCAAGTCAGTTTTACAAACTGTTTTTGAAATGTTTCTTTTTTTGTCTTTTTTCTAATCCGACCTATTAGGTTCTTCTATTGTTTATCATCTGCTCTCTTCTCATCCTGGCTCTCTGTGCGGACATCAAGCGGTCATCTACCTACCAGGATGTCATATCCTCCATGTGTGGCAAACACGGCCGTATCTGCTGCGAGATCTGCATCATCCTCTACTGTTTTGGAGCTTGTATCACGTTCCTTATAGTCATTGGCGACCAAACCGATTTGAGTAAGTTCAAATTTTGGCGATTATTTCGAATAAAGAGCAACAAAAAAAGGATATTTTTTTTTATCTGAACATACTACTGCTATTAAACAGCCTGTATGGTTTTAAGTAATTGTGAAAAAAAGTGAGAGGACTTGCCATGAAGCTGTTATAAGGTAGAAGCCAAGAGTCATTTCTATCCCAGCAGGTATGAAAATGATATCTGCAGGGCACATTTAACACAGCTCACTCTTGCCAAGAGGATATTTCATATGTATCTGATTTAGGTTGGGGTCAAAGGTCATTATTTCAGTTTATGTCTTTATAGGTACTATGTATTATGTTTTTCATGGATACATGCTATTGCAAAAGTTAGGGTTACCATATATTAATTTGAAAAGTGGGACATTGTGTCCGTGGGGAGCGGGAGGGGAATATGGGGTGGGACACCCTCCTCCATATCACTAAATAGCAACAATAATGCTAAGTGTTCATAGGCTACTGGTTGCAACTTTTTAGCAGCCAATGTTAATAATAATATGTATCTTTATATTGCGCTTTACATTAAAGAACATCTTGTTACATGGGACTATAGTTAAATACCATGAATTACAAATATAAGATACCTATTGAGTAATAAAAGGAACAAAGTAGTCAAAGCAAAATCAGAAAAATAAATCAATCAATAAAATTAATGAGACTAATTATAAACAAGGTTAAGACAAATAAAAACAAAATGAGTCTTCAAAGTACATGATAAATAGATGAGTTTTAAGTTGGGACTTAAAAAAGAATGAAAGGTGCGTAAAAGATGAAGTGGGCAGTGACAGGGCGTTCCATAGTCGTGGTGCACAAATATGAAATTTCCTATCACCATAATCTTAGATTTACTCAATAATGGCTGGGGAATGGCCGGGGCTTTCGAGCGAAGAATGCCCCAACTACAGCGCCATGCAATAGCCAGGCTTGTGGGGCTTGTCTGCTGCCACCAATCGTGTTTGTATGTTTGAAAGGATTGTCTCGTGCTCTAGAAACAATCACGCACCTTCATATGATAACTGTGTACTAGCTGTGTACTTTTGTTGGTTTGCACATCATAAAGACAGTGATAGGTAACAAAGACCTTTGGAAATCGAGAGTTTAGTTTGCCGGCGGGATGATATACTTTCGTCGCAAAAATGGGAATATCCCTTTTGAACGGGGTCCTATGGTAACCCTAGCATAAGTAGTGTTAAAACATGTATGTTACGTTAAATTTGTGGGACACAAAAAAATATATCATCCTTGAATGAAGTACAGTATATAACTCTTAGTTAGAGAATGAGAGGATTATTCTGTAAATATTGAATAATAAATGTGTTTCATTGAAATGTATAAATTTGATTTTGATTTGAAGTTTTTTTTGGTAATATTTTTCCAGTTTTGCAGACTTTTTTGCCTGAAGATGTTGCTAAACAGTTTTGGGCCAAGAGACAGTTTATGATCTTCTTGTTAGGGACGTTTATACTCTATCCGTTATGCCTGCCAAAAAAGGTTGATTTCTTGAAGTATCCTAGGTAAGAAATTTCAGTTTCAACTTAATTCCTTGTTCCATTTTGAGAATTCTCATGTATATAAATATATTTCCACACTTTTGGCATTGCATCACATAGTCACATATATCCTCAGTGAAGGCATTATAAACAATCCTGTGGGTTGGGTTTCCGAAAGCAGAGGAGCCAACTTGATTGCTTATTTGGCAGTAAGCAATCATTTCTCTTTTTTTTGGCAGTCTACATTATTGTCAGGTTTGTGTTACAAAAACTGCTGTTCAGTGTAACTGTATGTGACGATAATTGTGTATTCATTGGGTAGACTATTTGTAGAATTTTCAAAATTGAATCAGTAATTAACTGTTGTACGATAGACCAGCTGTTGGTAGGTGGGATGTGTCAGTGAAGGGAAGGGGGTGAGTTGCTTCATAAACCAGTCACAGTGGTTATGTCAATCAGTTGAAATTGCAAAGACAAAGGGATAATGATGCACAAAAGGTTGCTAGCAAAGGTACTACAATGTTCTTCTCTCTGTACATTATACCTCAAATAACATTATTTGCAATAAACTTAGCGACAATAATATGCAAGTGCAAATTTTTTTAATCAAACTTTGAAACCTACTGAACAACTCAAAACTTTCAGATTTTTTTTTTTTTTTTTTTTGTCTGTTTGCCCTAAGAATATGCATACAGGTCTATGAAAAATTCATTGATTCACCGTTCACAATAAGCCGCACAAATATATGGTTTGAGCTCATGTAAGCAAACTACTTCCACAGTGAGAGCTACATGCAGAAGACCATTTACAAGAAGGCTTGAACCTTGTATTGTGTCAAATTGGTACTTTCATTGCACTCACAGGACTTCTCTGTGATGGCACTCTCACACTCAAGACGGAAACAAAATCATGTACACACATGTGTAAACCTCTTTACTCATTCTATTAAGTACTAATAACTCACATGCTGTACTCAAATATTTTGTAAACATGCCGTTTTTAATCACCCAAACAATCTGGTTTCATTCAGGATATGCTCCTAAAAATGTAGTTATGCATAATCAAAATGTAAGAATACTTTTCTTTTATGAAATATGAATCACTTATTTCCATTCGTCGTTTTCATTTCCCGGCAGTTCGGTGGGCGTGTTCGCTACGCTGTATGTCTGTGCGGTCATTATCCTCACTTACTATCTGAAAAAAGGAACACACACCCTTCACCCTACAACTCATAGTGACTACTCGTGGACAAGAGGATTCGCAGCTGTTCCTACAATCTGCTTCGGTTTTCAGGTAAAATTAAATATATATTATAAAAGGCGACAAGGTTGCTTGAATGTGTCTGCTATTGACATTCTTATAAGCTTGCATAATGATTACAGGTGCAGATCCAGGTTTTCAAAAAGAGAGGGGTGTGGGCCTGGGTTGTTGGAAACAACTTGAGTTTTCCATGTTGGGGGGGGGTCCTTCCCGATAAAAAAGTAATATTTTAGACATGAACTGGTACATTTCTGAGGCTTTTTTTTTGTCGGTTGAAGGTGGAGGAGGGTTTTACCCCACATGAATTTGCACCTGGTTTTCCTCCTAGGGTTTTCACTGGACAGTCTATCACCACTGTATTTGATCTTTCTTCTTTTTTCTCCCGAAAATTCTTCATTTGAGGACTGTAAATTGGAGTTACCTTAGATACCTGGCATTTTTATGATGAACTCAGTATTGTTAGAACTGTTGTGATAACATCATACTAAAATAAACACTTTAAAGATTTTTGATGTCGTTTACTCATTGGGCAATAATAAGGATTGCATTAGTTGAATAAATGACAGCGTATTTACACAATCGTGTGAACAAGGGTCGGAAGATTGATTCCGTATCTCACGGAAAGATGATTTTATTCTAGCAAACGAGATGGTGACATAGCTCCTGAATTTGTAGCTCTTTTGAATTTGCCTCATCACCTGATCAGCTCACGAGGGAATGTTACCCACTCTTCATTTCTACTCGACTCAAAATAAACCAGAGCTCTCAAAAATGATCAAGTTTCATATCAGTTAGAACACGTTTACTTGATGTTGTATTCTAACAGAACCTTACCATTACTACAAGCCATAGGGTTATTAGATATATATATATATATAAGATATTCATGTAGTCCTAGTAGGTGAAAGGGGTATCAGAGTATGTTTTTTTCCCCCTCAGCCTCCCCCCCCACCCCACCCACCCCGACCCTGCGTGCCCTCCTCCACACACACACATTTTTGAGCTAGGATCAATAGGATGAATCATTTGAATTAGAAATAACAGTGTTAGACATTGTCAAATGATCAATGATTTATTACATATATATACCTTTTTACCTATAACCTTTTAACTAATACATGTATGCTCCTACATTAATAGAACAGTTGACAAACTTCCTTCTTCCCTTTCGAAAGTCTCGTCAGTGTTGAAGAGTTGAAAGTGTTGAAGAGGGCTTGTTTTCTTTTCCACCTCAGTTACCTTTTTATGACTCCTTGTTTTACTATGGCAGTGTTTAATGGAGTGAAAATAAAACTATAGGGCAGTTCCGTAAACTAGTAAACCTTTTCACCAAACTTAAAAAACGTTGAATCATTACATGTGGGGTATCAGATGAAAGCTAAAACTCTGAAGTTTCATAATATTTAGCTAATTTTCACAGAACACATTGTTTTCAGGCAGATTAAGGTGTGTATTAGTCAACCGAAAAAATCTCAAATTTGCTTCACAAAAATTTCCCAAAAACAAAATGCCTATTTTTGCCTGTGTATCTTCAGAGGAATAAATATTCTTAGATTTGCTGAAGTGATATAATATATAGATTCAGTTGACAAACAGATAAAGTTGCAGGGATTTTCAGTTTTCTGAGAATAACTTTTTTTACAAATGTAAATTGTCATGTGTACGTCCGTCACAGAAAAATCACATTTTTTAAAATTTCATGCAGAAGGAGGTACCCAGATTTCAAGACATCTACAATTCAATGCACATTTTGAACCCTCAATAACTATATAATGTGCCTTTAATCCCTAGGATTTTATTTTTTCAGAAAATGCTGTGACAGACGTACGTATTTTTGTACGTCCGTCACGTACGTCCGTCACGCGTACGTCCGTCACATTATTTTTGTTTAGATAAACAATGTATTTTAACATGTTTATCACTACAGTACCTCTGAATTTAATAATCAAACCCATTTAGTCATTAACACAGATATTAGGTAGTTTTGTGGTTGCTTCATTAGCATAAATGTAGTGGTATGCAAACATTGCATACTTCAGTGTCAACTAGCATATATATTTGTGTTATTGGAATTAGCACTTGGCAAGATATCAAAGAAATGGTATGGTATTGAACCACATGTTCAGTATGCTATTGTCTACATTGATATAACACTTTCATCTGAAAGCCTTGTTCACATTAGAAAACACACAGAGGGGATCCGAGCGAATCATATCCCCTGCTCGAGATCAACATCCTAGTGTAAATACTATCCTTCTCAGGGTCAGACCGCGACATGTTGGTCCCCTGTTCTGGGCGATATCAGTTCCAGAGTGTGAAGACTCGGGACCAAAGTGACCGGAGATCAAGGCAAACAAACTACATAACACCATGTCTGTCCAACTCACTATTAGGCAAACTAACCATGGACATACATGGAACTATTAGCTACAAACTTTTTATTTGTGTACAACATTGTTTCTTGTAGTTCTGCCATTTATCCTTCCCTCTGACCATGAGGTTTCCTTTCAATATCCAACACACTGTATATTTTACACTGTGTTCAACTAGTTTTTAGTAAATAATAAATCAGTTTTAGAAGGAAGATTGTCTGAGAGTCATCAAGAACTGTTATTGCAATTGTTAGTATTTTGTTAAGTGTGTAGTATGCATGTTATTGTTTTGATGTAATTTGTTCTACATTTGCTTTAGGTTCATTACCTTTTGTGTTGGGTTTCAGGTATCATTATGTGGAAGAAAAGTTAATTTTGAACCACATGTGCTCATAGTTTTATGTTGGTGGACAGAGTTACCAGATGGTTCTTCCTTAACTTCACAGTGTTTGTGTGTATTACCTTTATACATGTTTCATAGTTGCTATACTAACCAAGGGTGTGCCGCTGTATCTCTGTATCTTGACATGAGATATTTAAGAACTATTGCCAGTTAATGCTCTCATAGCTATTCAGCAATACTGCTGAATACAGTAGCTATTTGTAGTACAGTATGCACACCCTGGTTATAACACTGACTTCACTTGTTATAACAGTGTTATAACACTGACTTCTTTCTCCCACTTTCACCTCAATATTGAATCAATACATTGCATGCAGAAGTTAGTGACACTCATCTTTATTAGAAATTTGCCATACACTTGTGCATTTGCACCTTTGTGAGAGTCACCATACAAATATTGTAACTTCCTCTTCATTGACTCAGAGTGGGAAATCAGAGCTGGAGCATGAGTTCAAGTGTGAACACTATAGGAGATTTTGGAAACATATTTGCGGTTAAATTGTCAACACAGGACTAAGAAAAGGGGATCCAATGTGAACACAGCCTAAGAACTCCTGAAGCAATACAACACAATGTATCACACATCTGAAGTTCTGAATTTCTTGTTTGCTGAAATGTGCTGTTAAATCATCCATACAGAAGCTTGCAGTACATGTATTTTAATAAAAAAAAATTGTCAAGTAAATAAACAGGGTGTGAAGAAAAGTGAAAGAAAAATGGTTTGGTGCTCATACCATTAATAAAGACCCATCATTCTGACCCACTAGAGAACTTCAACTCCCTAGGGGTCTAACATCTGTATTGTTTGAAATGATGCACACAAAATTTTAAAAGGGGCTTACCATTGATGATTTGCATAAAACTTGAAGTGAAATATAGATTTCCAATAGCATAGAAATTTTGTGAGAGGGTAAACCTTCTTTTCACTATTACTTTTACCTAAGTTGTTCCATTAGCCACAAGTAAATGAGCTGCATTATTGTGTACATCTGTCAACAATGGAAACTCTGGGTGAAGCTCTGTCACAAATTAAAATTTTAGGGATACCAAGTAGCACTTTTGTTTGTGACGGACGTACAGTACATTTACTATATAATTTCACACGTGTACGTCCGTCACAAAAAATTGTACGTCCGTCACAGAGGAATTTTTGAATATATTGCAGGGAAGTGATATAGGTTTCAACTGCTTGTTTACTGATATGTGTAGTTAAGAGTCTTCTTCATAACATGTATAGTAGTTTTAAATTGCATCCCATCCCAATTCACAGAAATTTTCAAAAGAAAATTACGATCTGAAAAAGTCACTTTCTCTGGGTACGTCCGTCACAGGGAGGTTTTTTGAGTATTTTTGTAGTTTATTTAGATGGACAAGGGATGAAACTCCATACAAGAATAGTACAAGGTAGATGTTCCATATAACCCAAATGAAAAGTTATCTCCTATATATAGCCATTGAGATATGGATCAACAAACTGTCCGAAATGTACGTCCGACTTTACGGAGGAACCTGAAACTGAAGCTGAAAATAAAAGTTCAGATAAAATGAATCGAAACATTAGAAACAGGAAGACTAATTAATAAATAAATATAAAATATATAATAAATAAAAACAACACAAAAATGAGGCTAAAGTTTAATGTCTAATTTGCTGTCAGGTCATAAACGCTATGTGAATGTATTAGATAGTTAAAACATTAACAAGGAGGATGAAGTGTGTGATAATGCTTTGCACAATCATCTGCATTTGATTTAGGATATACCAGGGTATATGCATGTGGTTAAGGATATCCTCGGATATGTCTTTTGATGAAAACTATACCAGCATTTAAGGATGTATAAAAGGCATGTGTGTTTTAATTTAGGATATACTAGAATATGTGTTTGATTTAGGATATACTAGAATATGTGTTTGATTTAGGATATACTAGAATATGTGTTTGATTTAGGATATACTAGAATATGTGTTTGATTTATGATATACTAGAATATGTGTTTGCTTTAGGATATACTAGAATATGTGTTTGATTTATGATATACTAGAATATGTGTTTGATTTAGCATATACTAGAATATGTGTTTGCTTTAGGATATACTAGAATATGTGTTTGATTTAGGATATAATTGAATATGTGTTTGATTTAGGATAAACTAGAATATGTGTTTGAGTTAGGATATACTAGAATATGTGTTTGATTTAAGATATACTAGAATATGTGTTTGATTTAGGATATACTAGAATATATGTTTGATTTAGGATATACTAGAATATGTGTTTGATTTAGGATGTACTAGAATATATGTGTTTGATTTAGGATATACTAGAATATGTGTTTGATTTAGGATATACTAGAATATGTGTTTGATTTAGGATGTACTAGAATATATGTGTTTGATTTAGGATATACTAGAATATGTGTTTGATTTAGGATATACTAGAATATGTGTTTGATTTAAGATATACTAGAATATGTGTTTGATTTAGGATATAATAGAATATGTGTTTGATTTAGGATATACTATGAAATATGTGTTTGATTTAGGATATACTAGAATATGTGTTTGATTTAGGATATACTAGAATATATGTGTTTGATTTAGGATATACTAGAATATGTGTTTGATTTAGGATATACTAGAATATGTGTTTGATTTAAGATATACTAGAATATATGTGTTTGATTTAGGATATACTAGAATATGTGTTTGATTTAGGATATACTAGAATATGTGTTTGATTTAGGATATACTAGAATATATGTGTTTGGTTTAGGATATACTAGAATATGTGTTTGATTTAGGATATACTAGAATATGTGTTTGATTTAAGATATACTAGAATATATGTGTTTGATTTAGGATATACTAGAATATGTGTTTGATTTAGGATATACTAGAATATGTGTTTGATATATGATATACTAGAATATGTGTTTGAGTTAGGATATACTAGAATATGTGTTTGATTTATGATATACTAGAATATGTGTTTGATTTATGATATACTAGAATATGTGTTTGATTTAGGATATACTAGAATATGTGTTTGCTTTAGGATATACTATGAAATATGTGTTTGATTTAGGATATACTAGAATATGTATTTGATTGAGGATAAACTAGAATATGTGTTTGATTGAGGATGTACTAGAATATGTGTTTGATTTAGGATAAACTAGAATATGTGTTTGATTTAGGATATACTAGAATATGTGTTTGATTTAGGATATACTAGAATATGTGTTTGATTTAGGATGTACTAGAATATATGTGTTTGATTTAGGATATACTAGAATATGTGTTTGATTTAGGATATACTAGAATATGTGTTTGATTTAAGATATACTAGAATATGTGTTTGACTTAGGATATAATAGAATATGTGTTTGATTTAGGATATACTATGAAATATGTGTTTGATTTAGGATATACTAGAATATGTGTTTGATTTAGGATATACTAGAATATATGTGTTTGATTTAGGATATACTAGAATATGTGTTTGATTTAGGATATACTAGAATATGTGTTTGATTTAAGATATACTAGAATATATGTGTTTGATTTAGGATATACTAGAATATGTGTTTGATTTAGGATATACTAGAATATGTGTTTGATTTAGGATATACTAGAATATATGTGTTTGGTTTAGGATATACTAGAATATGTGTTTGATTTAGGATATACTAGAATATGTGTTTGATTTAAGATATACTAGAATATATGTGTTTGATTTAGGATATACTAGAATATGTGTTTGATTTAGGATATACTAGAATATGTGTTTGATATATGATATACTAGAATATGTGTTTGAGTTAGGATATACTAGAATATGTGTTTGATTTATGATATACTAGAATATGTGTTTGATTTATGATATACTAGAATATGTGTTTGATTTAGGATATACTAGAATATGTGTTTGCTTTAGGATATACTATGAAATATGTGTTTGATTTAGGATATACTAGAATATGTGTTTGATTGAGGATAAACTAGAATATGTGTTTGATTGAGGATGTACTAGAATATGTGTTTGATTTAGGATAAACTAGAATATGTGTTTGATTTAGGATATACTAGAATATGTGTTTGAGTTAGGATATACTAGAATATGTGTTTGATTTAAGATATACTAGAATATGTGTTTGATTTAGGATATACTAGAATATATGTTTGATTTAGGATATACTAAAATATGTGTTTGATTTAGGATGTACTAGAATATGTGTTTGATTTAGGATATACTAGAATATGTGTTTGATTTAGGATATACTAGAATATGTGTTTGATTGAGGATATACTAGAATATATGTTTGATTTAGGATATACTAGAATATGTATTTGATTTAGGATATACTAGAATATGTGTTTGATTTAAGATATACTAGAATATATGTGTTTGATTTAGGATATATACTAGAATATGTGTTTGATTTAGGATATACTAGAATATGTGTTTGATTTAAGATATACTAGAATATGTGTTTGATTTAGGATATAATAGAATATGTGTTTGATTTAGGATATACTATGAAATATGTGTTTGATTTAGGATATACTAGAATATGTGTTTGATTTAGGATATACTAGAATATATGTGTTTGATTTAGGATATACTAGAATATGTGTTTGATTTAGGATATACTAGAATATGTGTTTGATTTAAGATATACTAGAATATATGTTTGATTTAGGATATACTAGAATATGTGTTTGATTTAGGATATACTAGAATATGTGTTTGATTTAGGATATACTAGAATATGTGTTTGATTTAGGATAAACTAGAATATATGTGTTTGATTTAGGATATACTATGAAATATGTGTTTGATTTAGGATATGCTATGAAATATGTGTCTGAGTAGGACTACATGTGTTTGATTCCATCAAAACATACAAAATCCTAGTTTATACTAGGATTGTAATGTTTGATTCATTCTTTTTTCACCTGAATTTGTTTCAGTGTCATCTCAGCTCGGTGCCAGTCTACGCTAGCCTTAAACATCGGAATGTTAAACACTTTAGCCTTATCGTGTTGACGGCTATGTCCGTGTCTTCAGTGGCTTACATTCTGTCTGGCACATTTGGATACTTGACTTTTGGCTTCGCTGTTTGTCCTGATATTTTAAGCACTTACTCGGCTAAGAATGCCGCCATTAGCGTTGCGAGAGTAATGATCTTGGTGAACATGTTAACAACGTATCCAGTTCTACATTACTGTGGAAGGTAAGAGAGATATAGTCTGAAATAATGAGTGCATGAATGAATGTATGCATTCCTACATATTCATAAGTATGCAAGATTCGTATTTTATAATAGTCGCCTACCATTAGGATGAACAAGTTAAGTGCATTGGCTGCATGTTGTGGAATTTTGAGTAAGGTCGAACTGACCAAGCTACTTTTAACCATAATAGAATACTGCTCAGTCTGTAAGACTTGTGAGCTGCCCTACAAGCATTTTAGTCCTGTTCAGTTCAAATTATTGTAACTCACTAAACTTAGTGAAGCTTTCACAAGTTGCAGATTACATGTTTGTGTTATAAAAATAGTTAGATAAAATGATTAGTAAATTATCCTGAAACTAAACAGCATGAAATCTAAGTGGTAAATAAGTTAACATTGGTGAGGGGTTTATATCTGCATGGTATTATAGTGTTATGCAGTGTAAAGATTTTACACAATTTGGTGTCATTCAGAGCCCAGGGGTCAAAACTTGAATCCTTGTAAACACGATATCCCCAGATAAGAAAGTCTATATGCTCTCATATCTTGCATGTGGCCTATTGTTTTTGGTGGAGGTCAAATTTCAAGACTTACAAATTTGTATATTTGATTATTTGCAGACTAGTCCTTTGAAGCAAAGTATGCTAAATATTCTAAAGTTCTGTGTTTGGTCACTTGCAGACTGGTTTTAGAAATGATGGGCAAGACTCACACATTTGAATCCTTGAGCCGACAGAGAAATGAGTTCTCAATTTTTGCGACTTTATATCCTTGCAGACTAGCCTTAGAAACCATGTATAAGGGTTTCAGAGGGATGGCCGCAGACGATGACGACCCTCACGAGAGGCGGAGAAGAGCCATCGAGACCACGTCCTGGTTCGTCCTGTCTCTGCTCCTCGCAATGTTTTTGCCAAATATTCAGGTGGTCATATCGCCAATCGGTGGATTGGCCGCCGTCTTCATCTTCGTCTTTCCAGGTAAATGTAAAGTATTCTCTCCAATGTTTTACTAAACATGTGATTGTCAAGAAAAAATCTTTTGAGAAAATGAAAAAAGGATGAAGGATGAAAAAATGACTGGTATCTGGTGGGTCATACAGGGTGGCATTTGGGTAAGGGTCAACAGTAGTAAAGTAAACTGAGATTGACAGTGATATCACATTTTTGATTCCTTGCCCGAAGGTTCAAGGAATCTATGCGATGGTGATTGCATGTGTATATGTGCAACCAAAAGTCTGCAACCAAAAGAATTTATTTATACTTGGTTAATATGTTGATAGATAAGGGGTACATGGTAATATATGTTCAAGTTGATATTATGCATATTTATTAGGGGGCAGGGCTTAAGTTAATTTTGCTAAAAATAGCTTGTTAACATGGTAAGTTAACATATTTAGTAGGTAGGTCCACAGTCAGTGGAAGAACTTTGCTGATCAATTTAATCAACAATGAGGAAAGCTTGGGATTATAACCTCAATTGGCAAGGAATCACAATAAGTCCACTGGGTTTCTGCTTAAGTTACTCTTTGGTTTACAGCAGAAATATGCCTCATTTTGCACAAATTAGATATTTCCGTCTGTTCTCACTCACCTGTCTCCTAGCAACCTCAGCAATCTCTCTATCGAGTTGACCAGTAAAAATCTGACCACATTACCCTCCTAGTGACCATACGCTCGTTGCAAATATCATAGAAGACCACATACAACCATTAATGCATAATGCACTGGCATTATTTTTTTAAGTTATGAAATTTTTTCCAAACTTTTACCTTTTTTTTTTCTTTTTTCCCCTTCCCTCCCTCCCTCCCTCCCTCCCTGCAGGTCTCTGCTTCTTGCAGTTCATCTTCAAGCATTCCGCTACCTCAGAGAGGAAGAGACAGTACCTGATCGCCGCGGCGATTGCATTTGTCGCTATCGGAACTTTCATCTTCGGAACCAGCGTGACTCAGTCGGTCATGGACGACATCTCCGGACAATCCCTGGCACAATGTGTCAACGAGGCTTCACCCTAATAGACTATTTATCTCAAGGAATTCACTCTTTCAATTGTATAAAGATGCAGCAAGATTAGCGAACAAAATAGCCGATATTTTTTACCTTAAAGGCCTGGCCGGGGAGAGGGTAACTTCAGTAACTTTTAAGTTATCTTCAAGGCCCCTTGAAAATCTAAAAATTATTTTGACAAGATGTGTGAAAATGTGACAGTCACGGCTAGAGAACGCAAACGGTAATCCACTTAGGCCAATCGACAACTCCATCTCATTTTATTGTCGCTGTCTCCAAATATTTTTCTGAAAGTCCCTTACTGTTTTTGGTTAGAAACATTCTTTAGCTTTCTTATGAAAATGATCAAATGGTCAAATGACTGTGATGTCATCATTCCGTGTGTTCTCTCAATAACTTTTAACATTTCTTTCTTGGAGAAACTATTTCAGGTTTCTCCATGAAAATATGACAAGAAATTTGACAGCACACTGTTGAAATGTAATTTACGTTTGCACACAAAATGCCACTTTTTGTATTCTGCATTAGTTGAAAAGTACATTTGCAAGAAAGGGAGGGCAGTTTCGGCTCAGTTGTACAGATTATGTTACTCGGTCTTCACTGGTGCCAGATATGTCTATGAAACTTCACCAATCTTTTAAGAGAGTTACATCTTCGAGGCAAATTTGTTACTCAAAATGTTTTTTTATTCACATCTCAGTGAGTTTTTTAAATATTATCATCTGCCATGGGAATATCCTCTTAAATGTGCAAAGGTTATAATATCTATCAAGTACTTTAGTACGCAATATTTATTTTGTTATGATGGAAACAATAGCCTACACTATTGTTTTTTATAGAAGTTTGACGTATAAAATAGTGTTTAGATTGTATTATATAATTCTTGCCATAAAGCATTCCCTACTATAGCTTTCAGTAAAATTAGGATTAATTAAAGTTGGAATAATTCCATTGATAATGATATAAATATTGCATTGATTCGCTTGATTGTATTTAGTGATAGTTTTCTACAGATTAGGGAGTGGGAGTGGATAAAGGGGTGGGGCATGATGGGGGGAGGGGGGAGGGCAAGGAGCAGTATTTACTTCGTCACACATTCTCTGATACTAGAATATGTTGGGAAAGGGATGTCTTTTTGTTCTTGCTGACATCCTCAGTGCCTGTGAGAAAGAACTTTGCCCACATCTCTACCTATACGCCTACCTCCCTCTCCTCATCTCTGAAGCAGGATGGTTCATTTTGCCCCTGTCCTCTCTAATTGTTTTTATGATTCTGTTTGTGATGTTCTGAAAATAATCCTCCATTTTATATTTGTATATTTTTTGTTAAGGGTTTTGGCATATTCCTCAATTTGACACATTAAATATATATATAAATATATATATATATATATATATATATATATTTATATTTATATATATATATATATATATATATTTTATATAAGCCATACATGTACCATACAACTATTGTGTCAAATCAATAACATTTGGTATGTTACATTTCTGTAAAAGTATCAACATTTTATTCTCTTTAATTGGCCAAAATATATATTTGTATATGAGAGGCTGGATATTGCGATGTGGTTACAATGTAATATTATTAGACAAAAGCAGAGAAATAAGATATGAATCATAATTGACAAAAGAAATGAGTACTGTTTTAGAAAATATATTTGAATTGTCGGTCCTCCTGGGACCTTCGTCAGCAATACTTAGACCATAGTCAACACTGGATATTTTAACCGCAGTGTTTTCCACAACAGAAATTGCGGAGGTGGAAACTAGGGAAGGAAGTCTGAAGGAAGTGAGTAGAAATCTAAGGTTCGGTGGGGGGGGGGGGGGGTGAGGAAAAGCTAGCATTCGGGTACCTTAAACGATTTGCCTACAGACTGATCGTCTCTGAATGAAACCAAACCCTGTTTGATAGAGCTCATAGAGGATTTGATGAGCTGGGGTTGTGTTAGGATTGTTGGACTTTTAATTTAAGTAGTTTAAGTCCTCGCGGTTCAATTTGTCGGTCCTAGAAATACCGTGACTACTTTAGTGAAGGGGATATCCGACGTTCAAGAAATAAACAGTTAAAATGGATATCTGGTGTTCATAATCACGTGGGTCGGAGCAAATACGTTTGAGTCTAAGGCATTGGATGTAAACCATAGAATCCTATGTGGGTGAAAACTATGAAAGTGTAAAAACATATGAATATCAGTAGGCTTACATTAGACTGAAGTGGTTAAGGACTTACTATCCAACTTGACGAGAACAACTAAAAATTATATTTGGTGTTTAGAAACTACAGAAAATGTAATGCTCTCATTAAATGAATTTACATGTTCCATGAATGACTTGAGCGATTCTTCACCATGTGTTGTCAGACAAAAAATATATCGTCAATGTATCTATAATAATGTAATGGCTTTAGAGGAGAAGTGGTTAGCATTTCCTATTCCAATGCGTAAATAAATATGTTGGTGTAACATGGTGCTATTTTAGTGCCCATAGCGGTACCTTTGATTTGGAGACAATATTTACCATTAAAGGAGAAATAACTTTTACCAAATATAAAACGTAAAATAGGACCAAGATCATCAACAAATATGGAGTCCCATGGCAAACGAAGAAAAGCGAAAAGTGCATTTTGTGTTGAATTTGCCATAATTTATATAATAACATTATTAATTATCAGCAGTTATTTTTACGACGCTTTAAGCGACCACAAATGTGGGAGAAACCCGCAAGGGCTTATGGATTACAACTTACACCTCGGGTGGCTTCAATTCAACATTTTAACTCAAATTGGGATTTGTTTACAATTTAGAAAGTCATTTCAGTTGGGAGAACCGTAGATTGCCCTTGGATGAGAAACCCACTGTACTATGACCCGGCCGGGAATCGAACCCCGAACCTCCCAATTGCTAAGCCTCATTGCTTCAAATGCCACCGCCTTTATCCACTCGGCCACAGCAGCGTCGGTTTGGTGGTATCATATACCGCGAATCAGTAAATGGAAGTCGAGGTACGTGGAAAGACAGTCTGTTATTTTATGATTTTTACACAACAAAACTCGCACCAAGGAATAATGAAATCTGACATAGCCTAAACCTTATAACGATTGCCAATGAAAAAAGTAAAGCAGGATATTAAAGTTGGTAGACACAAAATTAGCAATGGATTTAATAAATAATACGTCCCGTATATGTGTAACTCGCCAATTTGGAACAACTAACTGGTTGTAACCACATACGTATCTCATAGCTCAAAAAAAGGGGGGGGGGAAGGTGCAAAGATTATATGACTTAATTAACATGTTTCAATGTCAAAATCTACATGTCACAATCAATGTCACAATCTTAACTTCATTAATTTTACATATACTCAGAAACATGCTGAGAAATTTAAAAGATCGAATTAAAACATTATTGGTTAGGTTTAAGTTGATTCATGACCTCACTACCTACAGTCGACATTGGTAGCGAACAGTTTTGACCGTTCCGTCATGATATCATAGAGATAAGGAAATTATACAATTTCTTTTTCTGTGATTTTGCAAAGGAAAATGAAGAAAATACATAGACATAATTATGACTGATAAATTAAGTAAAACCTTGATTTATTATTTCAATAAAAAAAAAATGAGCCATAGTAAAGGGTTCTCTATATTGAATTTTTGAAAACTATTTGAGTTGCACGAATTAGCCAATTTGGTTCTTGGTTTTTGGAAAAATAAGTTTTCTTGTGTTGCTGCCGAAGCATGGTTCTTTGATAACGTAGTTTTATTTTAAGTAATATGTGACTAAATAGTATAGAAATAAAGTTTATAGACTGAAGTGATAAATATTACCGCAATGCTGATGAACAATCACAAGTATAAACGTCATCTGTAATGCTTCAGATATGAATTATACTCAAATATTATTATTAAACGATTGTTTCTGCCCATTTCAAGGTAGTTAACTTCAGTCAGAACAGTATTTTATACCGAGTTTGACCCACTATGATATCTGTCAATACTCTTAGGACCAGAAATTACCAAACTTCTGAGGTTTATTTGGAAGAAACATTTTTTTTTGTTTTCTAATTTACGTATTGAATTATTGGGGCTATTAAAGATTATCTTGTCGGTATATTCGCCAACTTATTATTGTGGGATATATATAACAAGTATGGCATCTTAATGTATGTAAATTGGTACGAAATAAATAGAATGAATTAAGGAGTACTAAATATTCACGTTTTGTTATATTTTTTGGAGTTTCTTTTATCTATACCAAATTTCAAGATAGAAAGAAGTTTGTTTGTTTGCCTGTTATTGATTAATAAACCTCAGAGCGTGTGCAGAATCCGATTATTAATTTGTATACGTTCACAGGACTGTTAATGTTAGGATGTATCGATGCATGTATAACCTTTGTGTCATGACAGATATGATGACAAATTGGCGAGAGTAGGTGCTTTCCAATTACAGTTAGTATCAAATATATAGAAGTCATAATCATTGCAGGTTACATTAATTATCCGCTCAGGATAAAACGAATTGCTTCGTTTCGATTTGCTTCGATTCGATTTGTTTCTTTTCGATTTGCTTCGATTCGATTTGTTTCATTTCGATTTGCGTCGTTTTGATTGTTTCGTTTTGATTTGCTTCGTTTTGATATGCTTCGTTTCGATTTGCTTCGTTTTGATTTGCTTCGTTTCGATTTGCTTCGTTTCGATTTGTTTCGAAGTTCGATTTGCTTCGTTTTGATTTGCTTTGTTTCGATTTGTTTCGTTTCGATTTGCTTCGTTTTGCTTTGCTTTGTTTCGATTTGTTTCCTTTCGATTTGCGTCGTTTTGATTGTTTCGTTTTGATTTGCTTCGTTTCGATTTGCTTCGTTTCGATTTGTTTCGTTTCGATTTGCTTCGTTTCGATTTGCTTCGTTTCGATTTGTTTCGTTTCGATTTGCTTCGTTTCGATTGTTTCGTTTTGATTTGCTTCGTTTTGATTTGCTTCGTTTTGATTTCTTTCGTTTCGATTGTTTCGTTTTGATTTGCTTCGTTTCGTTTCGATTTGCTTCGATTCGATTTGTTTCTTTTCGATTTGCTTCGATTCGATTTGTTTCATTTCGATTTGCGTCGTTTTGATTGTTTCGTTTTGATTTGCTTCGTTTCGATTTGCTTCGTTTCGATTTCTTTCGTTTCGATTTGCTTCGTTTCGATTTGCTTCGTTTCGATTTGTTTCATTTCGATTTGCTTCGTTTCGATTGTTTCGTTTCGATTTGCTTCGTTTCGATTTGCTTCGATTCGATTTGTTTCTTTTCGATTTGCTTCGATTCGATTTGTTTCATTTCGATTTGCGTCGTTTTGATTGTTTCGTTTTGATTTGCTTCGTTTCGATTTGCTTCGTTTCGATTTGCTTGGTTCGATCTGCTTCGTTTTGATTGTTTCGTTTTGATTTGCTTCGTTTCGATTTGCTTCGTTTCGATTTCTTTCGTTTCGATTGTTTCGTTTTGATTGTTTCGATTTGCTTTGTTTCGATTTGCTTTGTTTCGATTTGCTTCGTTTCGATTGTTTCGTTTTGATTTGCTTCGTTTCGATTTGCTTCGTTTCGATTTGCTTCGATTCGATTTGTTTCTTTTCGATTTGCTTCGATTCGATTTGTTTCATTTCGATTTGCGTCGTTTTGATTGTTTCGTTTTGATTTGCTTCGTTTCGATTTGCTTCGTTTCGATTTCTTTCGTTTCGATTGTTTCGTTTTGATTGTTTCGTTTTGATTTGCTTCGTTTCGATTTGCTTCGTTTCGATTTCTTTCGTTTCGATTGTTTCGTTTTGATTGTTTCGTTTTGATTTGCTTCGTTTCGATTTGCTTCGTTTCGATTTCTTTCGTTTCGATTCGCTTTGCTTTGCTTAGAATATATTTTATTTGTCTCGCTTTACTTTCTCTCTCGTCTCATTTCGTTGTATTTTGTTTTGATGTATTTGTTTATATTGTTTCGTATTGTATTTGCTTTAGTTTGTGTGTTTTATCCCTGTATTTAGAAAACAATCAATACCGCGATTTACAGATTCTGCCAGGCTTTATCTTACCCAAAATGAGATATTGTAGCGATGACAAAGAAACCGTGCATTAGTGTACATGCACATTAGAGTGTAGACCATTAAATAATCACTTTCATATGTTATAACAACAAAATTGTGTTTTGCATAACTTTTAGTATAATCTCTATATGTGTGGTGTATGTCAAATTAAAGACTGCTGGCCAATTCGAAGATAACTTTTAATTCACACATATATTGTGTTTGCCAGTGTATTTGATTTTGTTTCCTCTTCGCCTGGTTTTATTTTCTCTTTAAGTCATCTGAACAGTTGCTATTACCCTGGATATTTAATTTGATCATAATTAATTTGATAATAAATCATTAATATGATCATATTTTAATTTGATATTGAACTAGTGACGTACGTGACATCTTATCCGGCTATGCATTACATTCAAACAATTTAATAAATAGAATCTATTTTCGAATTTCATTCTGCAATTAAACACGAAGCCGATCAAATTTTCGATTATTAAAATTTTTTTGTATAAGGTGTAATGGACATTAAGCACATAATAATAATAAAAAGAAAATTGTATCCCTTTTTTTACCATGTAGGCCTACGCAAAAAAAGTTAAATCTTCACATTAACAGTTTACCATGTACAATGGCAATTTCATCAGATTAATTCACTGGCTATAAATACGTGTTACTGGTCTGGTTGAAACTCATTTGTAAACTGAAGCAAAACCAAGGTAGGCTACACATAGACATGCTTTGCGCCTAAATGTGTGTGTTCGTGTGTTTTTTTTTTTGTTTTTTTTTTTGTGCACAAAATGGAAACATTGAGATTTCAATTACGTCGGGTGTCTGTACCGTATACTCACATCATATGATAAGACAGTAATCTTATATGATAAGACAGAAATATTATAAAACGTGGCTCAAATAACAACAGAGAATATTACTACGTTCTGTCTTCTTCGTGACATTTTGGATTTGACTGAGGAGTTGGAAGTTAATCATGAATGGTTCCATTGTTGATACCATTCAATACCCACACCGTCTTTCTATGTTTGTGACTATTATTGACCCCACGAAAACTGCTGATCAAATAATCCATATTTCGTCATGGATAATTCTCATATTTTCCGGATTTTTGACCAACGGTCTGTTTCTCTTCACTTTACTCAAGAATGGATCTCTCCGTAAAACAGCGATGAATCGTCTGCTGATGATACTATCGACCATCGACATCTTGATTTTAATCAACGAATTGTTGTTTATTATTTATCCTTTCTTTGTGAAATCTGATGATTTACTGACGTCATTCAAGACACCTCTGGTCGTCATCTCTGTTTGGGTTTACGTCTTTCTTGAGCATTTGTCAGCAGGCGTCCTCGTAGTGATACCTTATGAGAGATTCCGGGGTATTTGTTTCCCTCTAAAAACTCTATCAAACAGTCCTTTAGTCACACGATACGTTACTTTAGTTGCCTTGGTAACTGTAGCTTACGTCACATCTTCTGCTTATGTCTTTTATTTTGTCCCAGGAAGCGCCTTGGTTTTCTTTCTGGTATTTTTGGTCCTCCCTTCTTTGACGCCTATCATAATAAGCATCATATCTTACACAGTCATCATTCTGGTGTTGTGTAGAGGAGAACCGGAACTCTCCGCTAACGGACAAAGGAACAAGTCGGCGTCGAAACGTCGAAACAATACACGAACGCGTGTTGTGATTGTATTAGCTGTTAACACTTTCGTTTATTTTGTATTGAATGTTCTGAGGAAATATTTCCTTACGAGACTTGTCAATGTCTTCAGTGAAAACTATAGTCAGTTAGAAGAAGGTGCAGGATCCCTCGAATTCGTCGACAGAGCCTGGCACTGGGCCTCCTACATGGCGATATGTACGATTCTTAATTCCACGGTCAACCCGATCATTTATAACATGGGAGGCCGACAGTATCGACAAGCTATGTATAGAGCTACGGGGATTTATCGTTGCTTTAATGGACAGATTTGTAGCTGTAACCAAGGGCAACGTAAGCGACATGTAGTCGTTATATTCCATCGATATGAAAACGATGCAAGATTGGTCTTTGGCCGGAAAAACCACTAGTGGTGAGCCCTGCACACTGAAGATGTACCTATCGTATGATGATGAACAAGGAATATTCATGCACTCAATATGAAAATTTTGTCGACGAAACTGTTCCGTTTGTTTTATGGAATTATGCTGTACTTGGCTTATATATCGCACTTTGTATTTAAAGGCTTTTATTAGTGAACCAATATTAATGTATAGTATCAAACTGCTTGGTAGGCTATTTGTTCAGCAAACGTCATAATGACATATAGGCATATCTTGAAATACCATTGAAACCACAGTTATAGTTGTATATATGGGAACATGGGATAATATAGATCTCCACAGACAACTTGTTGACGCCATTCCATAATTACTAGAGTGTGATATTATGACAGTGGCGGATACAGGGGGTGGCTAGTCCCCCTCCCCATGCCAATCCCCCGGCCCACCCCGTTAATATTTCTTTGCGGCCTGTTGTAAGGGGACGATTATGTAAATAAATTGGAGGCTAATTTATCAAACCTAAAAAATTAGGCAGATTTTACGAAACAAACCAATGTAAATATCAACATAGGCTATCCCTTTGGGTGTTTCGAGCCAGGTTTCTGTCTGTGTTGCCAATAGGTACCAGCGTAGAGTCACATAGATTCGTTTTCGAGTAGCCGCCGTATACACAATTGGCTCCGGACTACCATGTCAATAGAGAAGATGGCTAGTTTAGCAGTAATCAACATGGACGTACATATATACGGTCCCATTGACAGACAGACAGACATACATTTAAGAACGAACGATTCATAGAACTAAACACACGTCGAATGATGGGATCATCGCTGTTTGATGTAAAATAGGTCTATTTCTAGAAGAAGAAAAAACAATTTTCCGGGGATTTAGAATAGTTTCATCTGAGTATTAAAATGTATAGGAAAAAAAAGATAATTTTATCGGATATCTTGAAAAAAATCCGTACCAATTGTCCCATGTCTAGTACTGTTTCAGGGTCTGAAATAATTATGACTGACAAAATTTGTGATTTTTTTGCACAGTATTGCACAATTTTGCATCTGAGCACCCATTATTGACGAAAAGTAAATTTTATCGAAAATGCCTCACAATAATATTGTACCACGTCTGGTACTATTTCAGGGCCTGAAGTATGACAAAATCTTTTTAATTTTTGTTTTTCTCAAACAGTTGCAATAGTTTGCATCTGATCACCCACAATCAAACAGAATTTCCAAATGGAGAGGGGGACACCATTCCCTTAGATCCCTCCCCAGGGTACAAATCAATAAACACCCCCCCCCCCTTCCATTCAGGAATCCGCCACTGTCTGGTACAACACTGCCAATATAAAATGTCGTTTGCACACGTATTTTTTTTAAAGTTATTTTTCGTAATATTACCTTTTTATAATCTCTTGTTTGTTATAACCTCTTATTGTACTTTTATAAACTCCTATTGTTTTTTTTTATATAACCTCCTTTTGTACTTTAAATAACCTCTTATTGTTTTTTACTTTTTGTTGTTGATATTTTAGGATTATTTTTATTAGGTTATTATTTGATTTCACTGTATTTATTTCCTTTTTATCGTTTAATGTTGTTTGTGAAGCGCTTTGGTACTTTTTGTCGATTTATCGCTATATAAATGACGTATTTATTTTATGATAATGTATGGAATAACAGAACCCGTCGGATTCATGAACTAGGCAACTTTTATTTTTTGCAAAGAATCGGGTGATATTATTGAGTTCACATAACGTGCATTTAGCTCTTGTATGATTGGCGCCAAGCTTAACTGTATGAGTCTTTGATATAGTTTGATATGTTAGAATATCGAGCCATGGAGCACTTGTATTATTTTGTTAAGTCAATTAGAAGAAAGTGTATGGTATGTGAGAATTAGTATAAACTACATACAATATAATACAACCGGAGGAGTAGGCTGCCGCCTTTTCGCTAGCCTATGTCTGTCTGTCTTTCTGTCGTTCTATTTGTCTATCTATATGTCGCTTTCTGTTCTGTATATGTCTATCATGCATGTTTGTTTATCTAGCTGTCTGTCTGTAGGTTTGTCTGTCTGTCTGTAGGTTTGTCTGTCTGTCTACAGGTGCGCAGCCAGGAATTTGCCAAGGGAGGGCGAACCTATAGGCAAACTATCAGAGCCGTATATAATATATGGCTCTGCAAACTATCTAATCGTAGCGCCATCATTAATTGGCGCGAAACGTACGAGAAAATTTTGGCCGAAAATGCCTCCCAGATCGCTGGAAACGGCACTTCCCATGCCTCGTGGGTTGCATCTAAGCATTTTCTATTGTGAAATTACTAGCGATATCATCAACAACAAAAGTAAGCTCAAGTGGGGCGGTCGCCCCTTCACCCCCGTCCCCCCCCCCCCTTGGCTACGCGCCTGTCTTTTTTATCTAAATATAAAGACTACTTTCAGTTTAGAATCAAGAAAACATGCTAAATATCACACGAAGGAAAAGACGATAATATACAAAGCATATATGCATAAAATCTGAAATTCGGTTGCAATATTTTAACAAATTTGTGTGAAAAATTAAAGACCAGTTGAAGCTAGACATCAGACTGTTAATTTCCTTGCTGTGTCAATCAGACATGAAAACCGATCTTTTATACAATAGAAACGTCTTGGATACGATGAGAAGACAATAAGTTTGTTTGCAGCTATTATACATCTTACAAATAGACCCAAGTTGGAGAACACTTTAACCTTCCCAACCATACCATTAATGCCATGTCCCTACAGGGGATTGAATCCTTAGGGAGCCACCCTGATCTAGTACGTATCAGCAGAGAGAGGCTGTGGATGCAACGCCTTCGCACCATTCAACCTCATGGGCTCAACATTCAGGAAGGACATGACTAACTTTTCTTCTGTCCCGTCCCCCCCCTCCATCTCCCCTTGTCCCCCCCCCCCATAACTCCTCTTTTCACAGCTCTCTTCCATCCCCTTTTTTCTCCACACCGTTCTGTCTTTGTCCTTCTCCAGTTTATTCCCTACCCCTTTCCCTTGATCCTCTCTTTGTCCCTCCACTGTTTATCTCCTACCTCTCCTCTTCCCCTGTTGCTTTCTTCTCTCCATCCCTTGTCTACTAATTCCCTTACATCTATCTCTTTGTGTTCACCATGCTCATTAACCTGTCTGTATTTTGTGCGTGTTTTTGTCCCTTCTGTTACTGTTACTTGTCATTTAGCCTCTGAAGAAGATCCTGCTAGGATCGAAACGTCAGGCCAACTAACTTTTACACATTCTCTTTCACAGGCCCTCTAGTGGATAAGCAGTTTGCTAACAGTTTTATTTTACTTTGATCTTACAAATAGAACATTACTTGCAGAATTGTCACCGTCCGTGACATTGAAAACGTGAGCTTCATCCTGCAAACACCAGACCGTGCTGTAACTATACGGTACGTGCTCATTTGTGGTTACTGTTGATTCGATTTCGAAATACAGTTTTAAGCTACCGTTAAATTTTATTCACTATTAATTGAAAACCAATCAGTTTAATCAACTGGTAACTGTATATGTACAGTTAGAAGCAATCGTCGTAATATAAACGGTGAAGTAATATACACCAAAAGCCCTATAACGTTTGAATTGAGAACGCATACACTCAGAAAATGTTTTACAGAGTTAAGTAAAATTTTACTTGATTTTCATGTCAAATAAGTAAAATTTACTTAACTGCTGTTTTGTAAAGTTTTACACGATCAGCACGTAACGCAATGACAAAATTATTATGTAAAATTTTGCTAGCGATTTCTCCGTACTCGTTTAGTAAGCGTTTTACGATTTACACATATTTTAGGTTAATGATTAAAAGCAGCTTTGAGGAACTTTGTTTTTAATTAAATCGATCACAACAGAAAGGCACATTTAAGAGACAACAAAAAGGAATGACAATATAAATAATTCAGAATATTTGATGAATTCAACCTTTCATTTCAACACTTAAGATGGTATCCTATTCATCTACAATCATGCATGAATAGTGAACTACAGCCATTATATTTTAACTTTTGTGTCCAGTTATGGATGGCATCAGTTTGCATCAGATACATTAGGCGGCCGTAACCACATTGATATCATACTTTGAAATGGTTGAAATATGTCAGCAATGTAAATCCCGCCTATAATAGAAAAACAACTACAATAACAAAAACATAAACAAAAGGTAATGACATAAACATGAGCAAAAGGTACTATCTCTTAAAGGATCATTCTTACGAAAATTGAAATGATTTACTTTTTTAACGGTTTCTGAGATGCATGTACAAAAAGCATTTGGTCGACTAGGAATTTTCACCCAACTCCCTCAACATGTAAAGATATTTGAAAGCTCCCAAGTCAAGATAAAGCATCGCAATTAATAAAATTACTTCGTCTAGTTAAATCTTGCTCAATCATACGGCCAACCAATTTCCTGTGTCTGAGGAGAGCTCCCTTTAATTTGATAAATATCAACAGAACTAAATTTAAAAATCAAAACTATACAGTATGAAATGTTTCCCCGAATGATGATGATAATGAGGGCGGTATTGAAGAAGTCAGCATGCAAATAATCCGGATGTGTGACCCGATGAATTCACTTCGGCCTCGAGTGCAGCGTTTCTGTATGCTACCGTGTTGAAGGATTCGAAGTATAACAATTACCGACTTTGCGATCCGCGTTACAGTCATTACCGACTGCAATCCGCGGCCCACAATTTTTTCAAGGTCAGTAAAAGTGACTCCATATAGTTTTCCCTTTCGGGAAAGCCAAACAGAAACAATGCAAACTCAATTTGTAACGTATACTAATTCATATACACACCTACATGATAGTTTGTGACACAAATAATCTAATGGCGAGGCATATATCAGTGGGTTTAACAATCCATGTATGTCTAAACTAAAACGTCAGGTAACTAACTTAGAAAATATTTGCATTTGAGATTAACTTCAAGTTGTTCTCAAGATGACACATTTTTTTAAATCAACGATTCAATAAACATACTCATCATTCGATCGGGAAAAAATCACGAAAATTGTCTTCTGAGGGTGTGACAAACTATATAAACTATAGCTGCATATATAAATCACACAACAGATATAAAGATAAATTAGGGTGTATCTATATACGCCCTACATCGGCCGTCACGTGACAATAAAATAATTCAATATAATCTCGATAAAGAAAATAAGGACTGGTGTATGTTTAGAAAGGAGTTGTTTTCTTTGCGAAAATACAAAACCGAGTGGTCACAAAGTAATTCAAGCTAACTTGAAATAAAGGGTAAGGTCATTTAGGGATTTATATACCATCATCAACTGGTTTTGCTTTAAATTTTAAAGAAATGTTTTATAATTTATTAAAAATTTCTTCAGATCTCTCGTCATGTGTTGCATCGAGTATTATTATTCTAGCAGCGCTCTTTAGAAGTCTTGTTTTTAATTCTGTGAACATTGTTGTGCATGTGCATGTACCCCACATAAGGATTACAACAATTAACATAGGGTTCAATAAATCACTTAACAAATTAAATTTTAGTGGGTACGTCAACGAATTGCAAAATTCTTCGTAAATAACGCAAATCGAAGTGCTGACGATTTTACGCACGTAATCAATTTGCACATGTCCAGAATAAATTTGAATCGAAGTTGACCCCTTGTAACTTCTCCTGCTGAGTATTCTCTGAGTATTTTTGTGCCCATCAAAGGATAATCATTTATGCTGTCTACTTAAGAAAGAGTATGTTGCTTCTGTTTTGAGCATTTATTTTAACATAATCTTAGGTTTGTTCGCATTAATGACCATTTTGTTATCGTTGCACCATTAGTGTATATTCTTAAAATCCTCAGTTAGCTTGACAGAAAGTTCTTCTAGTGCTCCAACCATAAACATGAAAAGTTGTAGTATCATCGGAACACATTTCGGCTGAACAATGTGAAAGGCATAAATCAAAGTTATTAATAAAAATGAGAACAGTAGTGGGCCAACTATCGCCCCTGAGGTACACCATTTACAACTGTCATAGGGTTAGACAATACGTGCCATTTAAGGGGATATATTGTTTGGTATCGGATAAATACGGCTGACACAAATTAGTAGCTTGATCGGAACATTGGTAGACAAACGTAATTTCTTTAGTAATGAGTCACCTATGATCATAGTTTGTCTTTCGGCTCAGTTGTTTTGGAGTTTCTTGAGTAGAAGTCTACAGTTTTCTCAGTTCCACATTGATTGTTATGGGCGGCTTCATCTTTCCCTCTTTTATTATGGTAGCATACGAGCCCCATTGACTTACACACTAAATCACAAAAGTAATGTGGTCTCTAAGTCTAGATATAAGTTATCACTAGCTAAACGCTACCCATCACCGGATAGCTGACGAGTTGGCCTTTCATGGTACCATCAATTTTCCTTACCATGACAGCGCAGATTTTTTTTGCTATTAGAGCCGGAAGTTTTCGCCACTTGTAACCAAACCTCTTCACTCATTAGTAACCAATTTTGACCCTTTTTTTTCACCACATGTACTTCTATTCATGCTCTTCAACATGCAAGCCACAACTAGATCATGATTGATAACAGGTCAAAAAAGATGTTCTCCTGCTGCTTTTTGACACTTTTCCTGAAGGAGAACAATCGGGCGGATGGATACAGACTCTAATAGGAGTATGCCACCTTATGTAAGTGTATGCAGACCGAGGCTGGACTCCGTCGCTTTAGATTGAAGCTTAATAATTGTTTGCAGGGCTTAATTGAGTTGCTGTTGTCCCGCTTGTAATTCACCCGGGAGTTTCAAACAGGATTGGCAGAACGAATTTGTTTTGGCGCTTTTGGTTGGAACTTTATAGAGACCAACAAAAGATATGTGTTAGATAACGTCCCACAAGTAACATATGCTACTTGTTGTGTTCCGTCTCCTCGGTAAGTTAAGCCGTATTGTGTTGTCAGTAATTCACTTGAATCTTATGTGGATTAAGGTGGTATTGAATTCTATGAATTGTATCATACGTTGCCATGGTTGCAAGTGCGAAAGCCGGTGTCTGTTGTACAGATTATAAACGCAGCCAGTAGCGGACAACTTACGCCTGTATGAATGCACGGTTAGGATAAAACAAGACTTGCCGCACGCCGGGCCGGTAAAAGAACTTTTTCCTTATAGACAGAAACTTAGCACCAAGTAAGATTCAACTTGTCGGTTCCTTCTGCCACTGCTCTTGTGCAATATTCGTGGAGAAAGTATTTTGCTGTTGGAGTCTTGTAGATTTCTTCAAGAGATTCGGATTCATTTCTTAAATAGATCCTACACTCCTACATTCGTGTTCTTATTCCGTACTGAGGGAGCAACTCGAGGAACTGTATACGCGTATAGGTACGGTAACCTATGGAAACAAATATCGAATGAGTAGTCTCTGTTTTGTTTGCAGTACGGTAAGTCATTTATGTGATGCCTTATCTCCATCTTTTCGGGATACTTTCATGCGTATAAGAGATGGTCAAGAACATAGGCGTAGGGGCCCAATTTGATTGGGGGGGGGGGGCTGTAACGACTTGCCCGAAAAATAAAACCAACATTGAAAAACACATTGCAAATTATTTTTCTTTCAGTATGTGCCCGAACAATTCTTAGCATATTGCCCAAATTTTCACAAAAATATTTGGTTCGGGGAGCTGCAGCCCCCCCCCCAGCCCCCCCCTCACCTCCTACGCTTATGGTCAATAATACCCAGCATATAGGCTACCACACATGCGTCCATGCACCTTCTATATTCTACATCGTTGGCAAGTCAATAAAACATAACATAACATAACAATTAATATTTATATAGCGCTATTCTATCTAGATCATAGCGCTTAAATAAATAAAGGTACGAGTTTTAACATACTTTTCAATCAATACGCGTTTTGTTCCCATTATTTTCTAAATATTTTCAATACAATCTACATGCAGACAATATCCCTTTTATGTACGGGCAATGACTTTTCTGCTTCTTGCAGCAATATACGTTACCTTAATACCGTCACTGTCGTCACATTAATTCTGACGATTTTATTATTATCACTATTATCCACTTCTGGCAGACACTCCATGTACCTCAGCCATGACAAGATAATAAACGAAATGTAAACCTTTTGATAAACAAACGCTTCTGGTCAAAGCATTTACATTTAATAAAACGGTTGCAACCTCGTACAAGATCTGCACTTCATGTCGTACTGGCAATCTATAAGGAGAGGGCTATACTACCATTTAATTAATATAGTATTGCTAGTATGGAGAGAAATCATGCAGTAGCCTACTTATAGGATTATAATGTTTCTACCGTTTCAGTCGACATTCGGTCTAAAGCTGAGAGTATTTATCTATTTTAAACTTCGGATTTGATGTCCAAGTTCCCGGTTGTTAACGGATTTTTATTCTTCTTTCGGAGGACTATTTTGTACAAAAAACGGACATGTTAGGATTGCAGCCTGGTACAAAATCACTTCAAGCCGTACTACTGGCAATAAGGAGAGGGCTATAACATTTAATTAATATACTATTATTAGTTTGAAGAGAAAGCAGTACTTATCGGATTCTAGTGATTAAGGACAGACATTAATACCGATTTAGACGAAATAATTCGCAGTAAAGATGAAATTATATATCTATTTTAAACTTCGATTTGATGTCCAAGTTCCCGGTTGTTAACGGATTTCTATTTTTCTTTCGGGGGACTATTTTGTACAAGATTCCGACATGCTAACCGTTATTTCAGATATATTTGAAGTTTTATTTCGTAAATATCTCGTATAATTTGGTTTTCAGAAGACAATCATTAATGGAGATTTAATAAAGTAATTATAACGAGGTGGAATGATATCGCCGTTTTTTTTCCTTTCTGATTAAATGTCTAGAATAAAGGCATCACAAAGACCGTCAAATTTTAACTACAGCCTTTCCAGATCTTTTGTGGGCATGCGCAAAAGTTAAAGAACGTTATTGATGGTAGAAATTCCTCTTTCTTTCAACAGTACACACAGTAACTACCTCTTCTCTATTTTTTGGCGTTCTGTTGACAAGAACATAAACGAAGACGGAATATATCAGCGGACGGAGGATTTTAAGGGATGATACAAACAACAACATGAATGGTTCCATTGTAGATACCATTCAATACCCGCACCGTCTTTCTATGTTTGTGACTATTATTGAACCCACGAAGAATGCTGATCAAGTAATCCATATTTCGTCATGGATAATTCTCATATTTTTAGGATTTTTGACCAACGGGTTGTTTCTCTTCACCATACTGAAGAATGGATCTCTCCGTAAAACAGCGATGAATCGTCTGCTGATGGTTCTATCGACCATCGACATCTTGATTTTAATGAATGAGTTGTTGTTTATTGTTTATCCTTTCTTTGTTAAACCGGAAGACTTGCTGACGTCATTCAATACACCCCTGGTGGTGACCACTGTTTGGGTTTATACATATCTAGAGCATCTATCTGTAGGAATACTTATAGTGATACCTTATGAAAGATTTCGAGCCATTTGTTTTCCGTTACAATCTATCGTCGATAAAGCTCACGTGAAAAGATATTTACTTATTGTTTCCCTAATTACTACCGTCTTTGTCTCCTTCTATGCCTATTGTTTTTACTTTGTACCCGGAAGTGCTCTGGTGTTTTTCTTGATTTTGATTATCCTGCCTTCTTTGGTACCGATAACAATAAGTTCCGTTTTGTATACAATCCTCATTGTAGTCTTATTTCGGTCAGGAAACGTGTCTGACAATATTGATACAACGGCGTCCAAAAGAAGAAAGCAGTATAAAGCAAGCGCCGTCATTGTATTAGCGATAAACAGTGTAGTCTATTTTATTTTTAATGTTTTGAGAAAATATTTTGATACTCGACTTGCCACGGTATTCCATGAGAACATTGATCGACATAACGGTTATGGCTTTATTTCGGAAGCATGGCACGTGGCTTCTTATATGGCTATATTCACTATTTTAAACTCAACTGTGAACCCTGTTATTTACAATATGGGCAGCCAACAATACCGAAAAGCGATGTTTCATGCACTCAGGATTAATGGTTGCAGCTGGAGGAATAAATCAATGGAAAAACATCATACATCGCAATATCCGCGTTTAACTACACTAAGTCAACATTTGTGGATGAAACGTCGACACACTGAAAGGAGCAACAATTTGCCGATGTTGAAATCATATAGACGGAATGATGACTAAGGTTTTTTTTCTAGAACATCAGTGCGAACAGAGAAACGAGGAATTCCAACCAGATGTCGTGGTTGCTGGTTGGCATTTGACGTCATCAACGGCCTTCGAAGGACACTAGCATAATCTACGTCGTCAGCAATATGTACACAGAAGAATTATGTTTGAAAGGTTTTATTTTTGGAGTACGCTTGCACAGAGGATAAAAAAGAAGTAAATATGTGCCACTATTTTATTTTCAGTTTCTATGAGCAAACATTCTTACATTTCACTCAATTTACACTTACCAAATAAACACCATTTAAGCGGGGGGGGGGGGGGGGGAGGGGGTGTTTGTCAAAGCTCTGGTCAGAGTAAACATATATAAGAAGTAGGCTACATTGCTTCACATAGATGCAAAGGATTGGAGCTTTTGACGTCTAAAACAAGTTTAAACATTAACAATCTACTCTGGAATAGAAATGGATAAAACTTAAATTGTATTGTAAAAATTGCCAAAAATTACAAAATTAAGCCGCATTCATTCAATAAAATATGCCCTTTTTGCACTGACGAAAAATATTTTAAAGAGAACCTAGTGCACTGATTAATTCATTTCTATTATAGTTTCATCTTAATTTATAATAATGTACAGTGGAGAACGTTTCCTTTTTTATTTACAAGTTTCTTGCAACGTTGATATCATATTTTATTATTTTGAAAAGAAAACCATTGTTTTTTTACAAGCTAGGCGTGGCCCATGCCTCCGTATACTCCATCCCGCAATTTCAACATGAGATATATGACACTCGTTTCCACGGAAGTAAACAACGCGCATGCGCGAGAATACTCAAGAAACAGTTTTATTGCCTTCTAACATGTTAAAACGTAAGAAGAAAAGTATTAATAAACTATGTCCCCTTACATTATTCACGTTGGTTTTAGTATTCCTGCTATGATAATTTCCTATGTCAATTATGCATGACCTAAAAGACTTCACTTCTCCACGTTCGGAAAACATTCAATTGTTCGAAATCAATCTGTATTATTAAGTTTGTACTTCAATTTTTAATGCTCTTCGAGTCTTACCGTATATTCTACAATATTGAAAATTGCATTGTTATACACGTTTTACGGCAGCGGCAAAGTAGCTATTTTAATGATCACTGAATATTCCGTTTTCCATAATTTCATGTCACAAGGTCTTACTAAATAAAGTTTTATATTATTTTAGTTGTGCGACTTGCCGTTTTTTGTGTGTGTATGTGTGTATATACTCACTAAGGTAAGCAACATTAACTTTTATCATGTAATTTATTGGACAAATAATAACCGTACCTCCCAGTGCATCCTTTCACTCGACCCTACCCCTATTCCATCTGTGAGTCTTTATATGACTATATATGTGTATTGATAACACAATGTTCTACATAAAACACTTCTTACTATAACCAACAACGTTCAATTGATTACTATACAGTATGGCGTGACTTTTTCTATATTTAATTTCCATAAAAATTACGTTTAGAAGTTTGCATTGCTTGTTATGTCCTAGATTCACCATTGACGTAACTTACATAAGTATATTTACCAGCACTTTAAGTGTCTGAATTCTGTCTTTTAAAATTGATGAAAAGCGTTTAGTTTGCTTTCGCATATCTCCTTGCAAGGTATATTTGTAATCTGTTTTGAGTCCAGTTGTAGAAAATACATAGGCCTATATCAGACAGACAGTTGAAACCATATAAATATCCGCACTATCCCATGAAATATATATATAGATTGGGTGTTTTAAAATAGATCTTTTACTGGAGTTATATTGATTCATGCACTTGGTCGAACGTTTTCTAAAAGTTTACTTGACATAAGAATATTTATAATACTCAAAGAATTTACCAAAGAGTACTACACACAGTCGCCAATATTTCAAAAAGGAAATGTCCAACAATCTAAAAAACTGTATTCGTCGTTAGTATAATTCCTATAGGGAACCTTCATAAAATGAAGTGCTTTACATCTCGCTATCGAACGAAGATGAGGTGCGTTTGTTGATAGCCAAAACTATTACTGTATTTAAATAAAATGATCTTTGTCTGAATAATCAGCCGATTCACACAGAGATTACAGTAACTACTGTAAATCTAAAGTTTTGTCCCACAGTGAAAACTGGATCGTATGACAAATCTGATAAATCGGTAGCATGTGCTATTAAGTTTACAGTAAGAACTGGGGATATTTGTAATTCCAACAAATCCCGTATACAACTGGATTTGTTGGAATTACACAAATCCTCAGTTCTTACTGTAATCCTAATAGCACATGCTACCGAATTATAGCACCATCCAATTTTAACTGTGGTACAAAACTGTAAGATTTACCGTAGTAACTGTGTTCTTTATGTGTATCGGGTGGAATAATTCGAGATTGAATTCTAACATATATTATTAGGTTTTTTTTGTGCATATGTGTCGAATTTTGTGTCACAAACTCCTACTTCAACGGCTGCGCCGAACTTCTTCACACTTGGTGGGAAGGTGCCCCATGGTGAGAACTTGTGTTTCGCAGACCACCGGAACCAAAGGTCACATTAAGTGAATGTCAACCGTTTTTTTTTTAATATAACCCCATAGAAACAATTGAATTGACATAGAACGTTCACAGATATAATGAGAATGTCAGGTGCTATCAAAATATGTAGTTGCCGTGTTAACTGAGGTCAAGGTAACGTGATCTAAGGTCAAATGTTTATTTTTTAGTGTAGTTTTGATGGCGGTGAGATATGAAACTCTCCGTGGTCAATTTTTCAAACATCCCTCTAAATTAGGAAGCCACGAAATTCAGTTCATAAAATAACATCCTGAAAAATGGGTCATGTCTCTTATGATGTAGCGTAAAATAGATTCATGTACAATTAATTGACTATTCGACCTTGTTTGATTGCCAATTTATCCTCCTGACAACTTTAAAATATATTTAACTCGTCGAACCCTCCCCCCCCCCCCCCCGCTCCCCAATTGTACCATATTACATTTTACACTACATAGACCTTATTTTGTTTCTTTGTCACCCACTACAAAACATAGAGCTCACAATTTTCTTCGAGCGGTTGATGCCGCCAGTGGGCTCATGTTACTAGTTAATATAAAGTTGCACCTGTCCATGTAAGTAAACCATCCTTCAAACTATTTCCGTTAAATCAATACCCTGCAGCAATAATAACTAACCTCTACATGAGTGTACTACATTAATTAGTCATCAATTTTATTTGAGCGAAGTGACTCATTGCATTGCGCTTCTCGTGCCTCTTGCAATTTCAGGACGATTTTTGTAAAACTTTACTCACTTTTTTAAACAATCAGAAAATCATTTATTTTCTGATGTCAGTGTTACCATGGAAATAGATCAACAGACCAAAAGGAAACATTTCCTGAAGATGATACATTCGTTGCTTGTTTGAATCGACTTGTAATGAAACATTTCCTATTTTAGCTTGAAAGCTTGAAATATTCGAAGACCTAAATTCAGTTCGTAAGGATGGAAGCTATGTTGACGCAGTAGACTCTCTGCGTATACGTAACGTGTGTGAAAAAGATTGGTTGAATAATTTTTATAAAATTCATCTCTCATGACAGAACGCGGAGGATAAAAGCGGTTTCAATATGCTGCCGAATATGTCGGACACAAGTTTTCTGATGTATGGTTACTATTAATTTGTAAGGGTTCATTGGTAAACCATATATTGAATGCTTTTGACAAAATTGCTTTAAAAAATCAATTAAAAAAACCTTTACGAAAAATCATGTTTCTTCTGTGCACTGTAACGTGCAAAACAAGTTGAGGCTGCTAAGCTATAACAGAGATGTACTGATACAACAATTTGATCATAATTTATTTGTCGCCATGCAAACATCGGAGCATATGAAACTTTATTTCTTTAAATTCGATATCGAAGTATACACTGTCAGCTATATATTTAAAGGATGAAGAAAACCCACCCTGGTTTGTAATTCTATCACTAAGAATGACTTCGTTAGGCGGTAACAAGTTTTATCATATAAAAAATAAGCATAGGCACGCATGACTTGGTAACTATAACTTATAGCATCATGATAATTCCATACACTCAAATAATGAAAAGTGAGATGACACCAAGTTGACTAAATCTCTCCCTCCAACCCCCAAATAGCCTATACATGCAGTCGTGTAAATGAATCGAGTCTAATGATAAGATGACTTATGTTAAGACTTAATGACTCTTAACATCTATTTTGGATATTCCTCATTATCTACACAAGACAGTTACTTCGTCAGTGTGGACACACCGCTATAGGGGCTGCACTGACCGCATATCGAAGCAAAATTAGCGAAGGTTGCTCACTTTGCCCTTGGTTAATGCTAAAAATTAATCCCCGTAGCTCTATACATATAGCTTGTCGGTGCTATCGGTCTCTCGTGTTACAAATGATATAAATGTCACTAATAAAGACTTTACATACAAAGTGATATATATATATATATATATATATATATATATATATATATATATATAAGCCAAATACAGCATAATCCAATAAAACAAACGGAACATTGTTTCGTAGACAAAATGTTAATATTGAATGCAAGACTGATATTCACTGTTAATCATCATACGATAGGTACATCTTCAGTGTGGGCTCACCGTTCACTGTCAATCATCATACGATAGGTACGTCTTCAGTGTGCAGGGCTCACCCCTAGTGGTTGTTCCGGTCAAAGACCAATCTTGCATCGTTTTCATATCGATGGTATATAACGACGGTCGCTTACGTTGCCCTTGGTTACAGCTACAAATCTGTCCATTAAAGCAACGATGAATCCCCGTAGCTCTATACATAGCTTGTCGATACTGTCGGCCTCCCATGTTATAAATGATCGGGTTGACCGTGGAATTAAGAATCGTACATATCGCCATGTAGGAGGCCCAGTGCCAGGCTCTGTCGACGAATTCGAGGGATCCTGCACCTTCTTCTAACTGACTAAAGTTTTCATCGAAGACATTGACAAGTCTCGTATCAAAGTATTTTCTAAGTGCATTTAAAACGCAAAACACAAGGGTATTGATGGCTAACACAATGACAACGCTTTTTCTCTCAGTGTTAAATCGTGTAGTTGCCAATTGGTCGCCCCGTTCTGTAATGTCGTTTCTTTTGAATAAGACTACAATTATAACTCCATATAAAATGATACTAATAAGAACAGTCACCACAATCGGTGTGATAAGAAGTACCTTCCAAATCAGTATCAAACTGCCCGGTAGAAAGTAAAAGATGCAAGCAAACGTCGCCACGTAAGCTATAGTCACCGCGAATACTAAACCAACATATTTTCTAAATGAAGTACTGTTTGATTGAATATTCAGAGGGAAACAGATACCCCGAAATCTTTCGTATGGAATAACTATAAGTATTCCTACAGAAAGATGCTCAAAAAAGGTGTACACCCAAAGACTGGTCACCACCAATGGTGTCTGGAATGACGTTAGCACGTCATCAGTTTTGACAGCGAAAGGATAAACAATAAACAACAATTCGTTGATTAAAATCAAGATGTCGATGGCCGACAGAACCATCAGCAGACGATTCATCGCTTTGTTACGGAGAGATCCATTCTTCAGTATGGTGAAGAGAAACAGACCGTTGGTCAAAAATCCGAAAAATATGAGAATTATCCATGACGAAATATGAATGATTTGATGAATGTCTTTGGTCGCATCTGCAATAGTCACGAACATACAAAACCGATGAGGATGCTTAATGTTTTCGTGAATTGGTTCATCCATCTTCACGCGACGGTATCAATACAAACGATTTGGTGGAATTGTGAGATGCCAACAACTATATATAAAAAGTCAACTGAAATGTTTGACTTCTCTTTCCCGTTTTTGTTGCCTCTTCGTGTCCCATGTATGATTTCCTAACATATCAATCTTAAAGTAAGTTAAATATACTATTTTGGAAATATTAAAGAACAAAAGGCAAATACAATCAATCTCTATTCCGTGGTCTTCTACTTGTTTTTCCTTAATATTGAAAAGCACGGGCGTTAACCACTGAGCTAACACTCCTAGTATATCTGAGAAGAATGATACTTGTCAATTCGTTGATTTGAAAACCTATTGTGTAGTCCTTGTAGCTTCCATAAAATGACGTATTACAGCCTACCTGGTATAAGCAGATATAATATATCTTCTTTCACTTCAATATGTCGTGGATCATTTTATGATTCTTGTATTTTATGCACCTCAATAAGTACAAATGTAAGTACAATCAATTTATCTTACTTTGTCTTCTATTTGTTTTTACTGCTACAAGACATTATTTTGATAACATTGTATCATCTGAAAAGAAAAGATAATTGACGATTCGTTGGTTTCGACAAATTATGGAGTAGTCCTTATAGCTTCCATAAAATGACAACTGCACAGCATCCCTGGTAAAAGTCATTATAATATATCATCTTCCACTTAAATATGTCGTACATATTTTATGATTCTTGTATTACATACATCTCCATATATGGCTAGACTACAATTTGGTTGAATTGAAATACATACATGCACACTCACACATACATAACCAATTCAAATGTAGCATATAGGCGCAATTAATGCCGAGATCATGATTAATTATAATATATATATATATATATATATATATATATATATATATATATATATATATATATATAGTGGAAAAATTGCAAAGTTTGCAAGTGCTAATAAAGGAAAGAAACACGACGTTTCGGGTATAAACCCTTTAACAAAGTGAATTCTCAGTACTACGCAGAAAATTGCCTATATATATATATATATATATATATATATATATATATATATATATATATATATATATATAAATATATATATATGTCACTTTGTATGTAAAGTCTTTATTAGTGACATTTATATATATATATATATATATATATATATATATATATATATATATATATATATATATATATATATATATATATATATATATATATATATATATAGGAATAACGGGAAAACTGTTAAACAACTATGCTGCATTTAGAGAAAGGCTGGATCTCGAGTGAGATACAATAATTAAATTAGGTAAGTGATTGGAAGTAAAACAGCCAATGTTTGGTTTTTGCAGAGCTTTCGAGCAAAACTAGCTCTTCTTCAGTGCATGATCAACGAAAGTGACAAGGAGTAGCAGGAATTGAAACTATTTTATAGAGAAGATTGTCCGCATGGTTGTAAAGTCAAAGCGACTTACTGATTTCTGCTGAATTGAGCAGAAGTTTTAGAAATTAAGTTTATTTTAATCCGCGTCGGATTATATTAATCCAATTCCGTCGTAAATGCAAAGGAATTGTTTTGGTTTATCTGGGACGGCAAATCGTTTCTGATGTTTAAACCGAATGGTGCCGTGGTCTTAAGATTAGTTCCCAGAAATTGTCTTTTCCTTTCCTAGATTTATCTGTCCAAGAATCGTTCTGGTCAATGGCAATAACACGCAAATTCTCAATTGAATGATTTTGGAGATTGAAGTATATGTATATATATATATATATATATATATATATATATATATATATACATATATATATATATAGATTGAAGTATATGTATATTTATATAAATATATATATATATATATATGTGTGTGTGTGTGTGTGTCAAACAATACTAGTTCTGTTTTGGTGACGCATTTGCCTTGCTCTAGAGATCAAACATTAATGCTAACCAACTCGAAATCATTTGTGATTCCTAAAGCCAGATCTCGAAAGAGATACTTTAAACAGACTTTCGTTAAAGTTCTGTTGCACATGTCATTTAAACTGCTAAGCCAGTGTTTAGCTTTATTTGGAATGCGGTATTTGGATTTCAGGCCCGTGATACCTTGCTTGGAAAAATAAAGTTGCAATTTAAGGACGTTAACATTAACAAATTCCAAGAAGCAATAAACCTTGCGCAAGTTCGTGATACGTGGCGGAGGTTAATCACTGAGCATGTCGGATAGACGAGACTCAACTTACTACTACTACTGGATTGCGGTAATAAATAACCTATCCAAGTCGAATAAATTAAACAGTCACCAATTTGAGAGAAGTGATCAATAACTTTTGCGCTTCTCGCGCAATCTGTGGACGGATCTTATATTTAAGTAACGTAAACAAGGATCGCAAGATGACATCGATATTCACAAAAAGAAGAAGTTTGGCTTGCTCAAGTTGTATCACCTTAAAGGCATTGAAGACTCGCCCCAAACCGCGTGCCGCAACCTGAGAAAGTTAACTTTCCGATGCTTGCAAGTGAAGTTTTCTTCTTGTCGGTAAAACACTTTATACAGACAGTAATGAAACGTGATACCTTGTTATCTTTTATCTGGACCTGAGATCAGGGAGTCCCATAACAACCCCAGGCTGAGATGTCCATCGCTGCTATGTACACTGTGCTGTATGTATTGACTGTACACTACTGTCTAGTTACCGACGGTAGCAAGCAGTGTGTGTATTTTCTGGGATTGATGGTGGTGTCTAACACTTCTGCTACACCTCATTCGAAGCTAGGTCAGATTACCGGCATGAGACGTTTCTTTCTGCACGAGTCTACACACCCTTTAACAACTACAATACAGGGTTCTATCAAAAGCTCTCAATATCATTGAAATAATGTTTGCAAAACCGTGGCAGAAAACTATGTCATTTTCAGTAAATCTCGACATTTTGGGGCAATCTAGCCATATTTTATATATTTTTTTTGGCCGGGGGGGGGGGGGTCTTGATATAGCTCTATTTATATTTAGGAATTTATTATTACCTTCTTTCGGTCAGGAAGTCATTCATCTTCTGACATCACTTATGTAACTAACTGACCATAGAAATAGAAGAATAAAACTGGAATAAATTCCCTGACGATCAGGGACAGATCCATGATTTAAAAAGGAAGAGGAGTGCCTAACGATCAGTGGCAGATCTAGTATTTTAAGAAGGTAGGAGAGTGTGGCATTTGGGTTCGTTGAAGCAGACTCCCATGTTGTTGAGTCTTTCATGTCTCCCCTTCAAAACGATCAAATTTCCGGCGTGAAATTGAGCAATCTGAGGCTTAATTAGGCAATAACTATGATTAGTTCTACACGAAATGTGTTAATAACTACTTTGGGGTGTCAGGGAGAGGGAGAGGAGGGGTGGGGTTGGGGGGGTGGGTATGGTACCCCTGAAATACTTGACACCGCTTATCTCTCGACAGTCTATTCCATGCAACTAAGGGTGAGGGACGGGGGCATGGCGTTTATGCACAATTGGAATGATAGAATTGTTACTATAGAACTAGCTACAATAGGGGGGGCGTTGGGGGCGCGCGCCCCCCGGGTAAGAAAAAGAGGAGAGAAAAAAAGAGAAGAAAAAAGGGAAAAGGAGGGGGAAAAAAGAAAAGGAGGAGAGAAAGGAAGGGAAAAGAAGAAGAAAAAAGAGAGAAAAAGGAGAAAGGGAGGGAATAGAAGATAGCCAAGACTTCGGGGAGAGAAAGAGGAACAGTCATAGTTAAAGCGCTGATCCCTATTATATACACAGGGTAGCCAGTGACAGATCAAGGATTACGGAGGGGGTGTGCGCCTCACCCTACCCCTTACACCAACAACTCCATTTTTGACGTTTTTTTTCCTCTCTCACTAATGTATCTATATAAATACTATATATGGTCTATCATAACGCGCGTGTGTGTATGGACGCCTTAAACAATTGTACAATTGTGCTATATGGAACCAACTGTGGCTGGTCTTGAACTCGACGGGGTCGTCGGGAACATGACGCATTTCGGGAAGGGGGCGACCGCCCCCCCCCCCGAGCAAATTTTCTTTATGACATCGCTAGTAATTTCAAAATAGACAATGCTTAGGTGCAACTTACAAGGCCTGGGAAGTGTCATTTCCAGCGATCTGGGAGGCATTTTCGGCCAAAATTTTTCTTGTACGCTTCGCGCCAACTCATGGTGGCGCTTCGCTTAGATAGTTTGCCTACAGGCTTCGCCCCTCCCTTGGCAATTACTCGCTACACGCCTGTTCGAATTTGTAAAGCAAAGAGCAGATATAACATCATATCAGTGAGCATTGAAATGCCTGTTTCACTATGAACAGCCTCAAAAACTGTCTATGTGTGTAGTCGAAGGCGTAGCCCAATTGGATTTGGGGCTGTAACGACTTGCCCGAAAAAAAAGCCAAAATTTCGTTCAACATATCGATGCCAATAACATATAAGCAAGCATCGGTCATTACATTGCATGGCATCGTGTACCTTACGGTCCGTGAAAGTAGCACAGCAGTATACCGCCGGACGCTAATGTAAACAACCAAATGTCTTATGTAGATGGAGAAAAAGCATACAGATCCATTTATGTCAAACTCTCTTTTACAGTATAATGTCGGCCAATCTTAGAACTTTATTTTAATTACCAAGGAGATCATTTTTAAGCTATTCATTGCTATTTATTTTTCTCTCAGTAGGTGCCCGAAAAAATGGGAAAAAAACTGGTTGCGGGGCGGGGGCTGCAGCCCCGCCTCCTACGGGACCTACGCCTATGTGTGTAGTGTTCGGTTTCGATATACCTGATATCGGAAATATCTGCTATTTTTCATTTCCTTCAACGAAGTTTTATAATAGCCATAATAAGAGGTTTTAATATTTCTACACCAATAAATTAACTGTGTCTGAATTTTCGAAAATTTCCTCACCAAGATTCTTCATCATACTTTCCTCTACTCGTGCAATTTGTACCTGTCTATTAGGGGTTCAAGGAGGTTTTTCCATATTGGTTGTCCATAGATTGAATTTTGTGCAACATTATGGGTATGTTTTGAAGTGATTTTTATTCACGAGAAATGTGAATTTTCAAATTCTCAACAAATAATGGGCTTAAAACCTTGAAAAGTGGGGCTTTCGGATATTGTGGGCCGTGACGTAGAATCGCCTACAAAAGCAATGATCCATAGGACATGCAATGAGGTCGAACATGATGTGTGACTGGTGACAATCTTCAAAAAGGTTATGGATGGAAAAAAAATTGAGAAATACTTGGTTCTCAGGCAAAAGTGTATACATTTGGTTGGTCATTTTCAAGCCCGAGAAGTGTCATTTCCGGTGATCTGGGGGGTATAAAACCAGAAATTTTCTTGAACGCTCCGCGCCAACCGATGGTGGCGCTCCGCTTAGATAGTAATTCGCGCCCCCCGGGTTAGAAAATCCTGGATACGCGCCTGAGCTACTATAAAACTACTATAGAACTACTTGTTACTATAGAACTAGCTACAAATTAACTCACTACAAGTTTGCCTTCAACCATTTTGTTGTTTACTGGTTCATAAACCAAGAAGAAAACCATTACTACAAATAAGCAAACAATACACAGAGAAATAACAAAATTTTTCTGATACGAGAAGCACACGTTTTTAATACACAAGATCGTACTGTTATATAAAAATACTATAAGCTATTGCACACAAATTTGTACATTTTGGAAAATAACGTTAGTTTCTACACAAAGGTATAAGTCTTAGTTTTGAACTTGATTCCAAAAATGCTCTCTTCTAGCTTCCACTAGAAACGGCAAAAACATGAATTTTCATTAATATGCTTTCCAAAGTAACCCCCAATTATCCACCCAGTCATGCTATAATACACTATCCACAGCCGCAAATGTTCTTGTTCTGATACCTGGTTGTGGCGAACATAAGCAGGGAGACTCTGAGATCAACATTCCACAAAGTGGTATTACGAAACCTAAAATCAGGTGTCATATAAAATGCAAATTTTTTTCACACTACTGAGCTACTTGCAGATAATTATATACCAAATCTTAGGGCTGGGGGGGGGGGTGAGGGAAGGGGAGGGGGAGGTAGACAAGTTCCCTTCCCCTCTGTTTCTCTTCAGAGTAACCCAATATGAAAATGAGAACTTCAAAACTTATCAACCAACTTGCATTGCATATACCTGCATTATACATATTGTCCTCTGCACAGTTACCAAAGGCGTAGGAGGCAGGGAGACTGTGGGGGGGGGGGCTACAGCCCCCCTCCAACCAAAAATTTTTGTGAAAATTCGAGCAATATGCTGAGAATTTTTCGGGCACCTACTGAAAAAAAAATTATTTGCAATGTGTTTTTCAATGGTTAACCTGATATTATTATGATCATTATTATTGTAACGACTTAATAATTGTAATCAATATGGAAGGGCAAATGATTGTATGTTATTATATAGCTTGCCATGTAATAACCGATGCATGCCTATATGATATGCATATTAACATGTTGACACGTGCTCCGGTTATATGGTTATATTTTTCAGGCAAGTCGTTACAGCCCCCAGTGGCGGCGGAACCGGGGGGGCTTGGGGGGGGGCTCAGCCCCCCAATGAAAAAGTTGAGGGGGCAAATGCATGATAAGCCCCCCCAATATTTACCAAGGCTCCGAAACGTGCATCTGCCCATTTTTCAATGCATACTTGTCGATCTGTCCGATGCACACGTATACTATATAGGTGTAATAATTTTAGTAAATCCTGGGGGACCCTCGGCCCGTCCCCTGGCTATAGACCTTTGCGAGTACACTACGAGTAATAGCTACTCTCTTAAAACACCATCGAATATACAAATTACAATGTTTTTACAGATTTTTACGTGCAATCTGAGAAATTGCAGGCTTGAGACCCATATTTTAGGGCTAGGTATTCGCAGCATAAAACACTCGGGAAGTGCCGTTTCCGGCCATCTGGGGGTTTGAAAAACCCAAAATTTTCTTGTACGCTCCGCGCCAACCGATGGTGGAGCTCCGGTTAGATAGTCTCCCGCATTAGCCCCCCCAATAATTTTTCCGTTCCGCTGCGCCTGACAGCCCCCCCAAAATCAAACTGGGCTTCTACGCCTACGACAGTTACCCAATACCTCAACTGTCTAGGAAAACTGAGTACCACAAAACTTATCAACCAACTTGATCAGAGAAAATTTGGGATGCATATACCTCCATTTTCTGACTATTACATCCATGCATGCATGCATGACAATGAGTGATAAATGAGTCTGTTGAATTATATCTCTAATGAATATGTAAAATTGAAAAATGACAGTACCTGGTGATGGTGACAGATGAATTCACACAACTGAAGCCTTCTCAGATAATATTAAGACAGAGTTATTTAACCAAAGGAAGTAGAAGAAACAAACAAGTTAAATTATAGTGACTAAACGATTGTATGAAATAATTGAGCAGACATCAACAACGGTAAGCATTGAAGCTGAACTTTTGACCGCACTCGAAGATGGAAGGGAAGCATCTTAAATTCTGTCGTTAATTTGAAATGTTCACTCAAGCATTAATAATTTACTTGATAGCATTAACTACCCCAAGTACTGCCATTAGGATTAATTCTTGACCGCAGCTAATTAATTGACCGGCAACTGTATGATTTTTAAGCTGCTTTAAAGTGCTCTAATGGCCTGCACTAGATTCCTGTGTGTGAAGACAAGTTTGGCTTGACCACTGAAATAGTACACTGTGTGTTTATAACCATTAATTTGTGCAGAGGAGTGTTCAGTATGGCTAGTATTTCAAACTAGGGGAAGATATTCAATATCCCCTGTTTTCGGGCAAAAACAGGGGGACTCGGCGGGTGGTATTTGCTATGGGCAGGGAAGATGGTAATGTCATGTAAAGTGAATAACATCAGTATCACTGGGAGTGTGGTCATAATGGTCCTATCTAGTTCAGCAGAACTTGATAGGTTGCAGTCTCTGCCTGTAGATCTTAACGATACTGTGAGTAGATCACCAGAACTGTATACACTTTCATTTATGAGTATTCACGAGTGGAGATCTTTCAATATGTATTCTTCAACAGTTTCAAGTCAAGCTAAACGCTTCAAGCATCTTATAACATGTGTTTTCTACAACATGTTTTCATTTGGAACCAGGAACTGGTTCATCACCTAGTGCCTCATTATGCAAGTTTATCAGTTAATAAGAAGAAAAAATACACAATATGTTTCATCTGGATACGCTACAACTCATCCTGCAAACTGGCTTAACATTTGGACACATTAATTGATTACAATATCAAACAAGTGGCATCAACTAATCCATGGTAGTACCGGGCTGGTTCAGAACAGGGTTTTTTGTCCTTCTGCGTACAGGTTACCGGTAAATTAGTATCCATCACAATATTTGCTCATTATCCCTTATTGAGGGTTTGCATATCTTTCAGAACGATGTTACGAAACTTTGTCTCCAAATTTCTCATGAAATCTATGTGTTCTCCAACATGGTAACCATCTATGCTGTTTTCCTGGGATTGGAGGAAGTTGGAGGAAAGGAGAGAGAAGTTAGCATACATATTAATACATACTTGTCTCTCTATATTGTACTATTTTAACATGTCTTACTGTTTAAATACATATTTGACATGAATTAATATATGTTATGTATGTACCTTAATTGAAATCTGCAGCAAAAAAAAAAAAAATTCTGAAAATGTTCAATACATGATTTCAGTTTTCTGAGCAAATACGTTTTTCATTGTTACCTCTTTACTGTATCTTCACTTTCAATAAGGCTTTGAATATTTACTCGCTCTAGTTTCCTGGAATGTAATGAGATACATGAACGAGGCAACTACACTGCAGTTCCTGTGGCTTTTGTACGTGTATGCACGCACATTGTGTCTCATGCTATATGACTCTTACACAGTTAGTTAATTTACCTTGTTATCTGTGGAGACATTCTAAAAACAACTCTCTTACCATCTGCAATGAGCTTATCACACAAATCCAGAGGCATAAAATGATGGGAAAAGATAGGCAGGTTTAGGGGTGGATAAGAGTGGGGGGGGGAGGGAAAGTGGGAGGGTGGGATGTGTTGGAGGAAGAAAAAATCTTCCAAAATGAAAGCAGAGACTAATTGGTGGTAACGACAACCACATTGATTGAAATACAATATTCAGCGCCGATTAGGATGTTAGGTTTTAGCAAGGTTCTAAATGGAGAGAACAAATGAATATAAGAAGATACTGCATCAGATCATTGCACAAATTTACGTTTATATTCTATCATGTAAATAAGCATGATACCACATAATTTATGAACAATTTCAGTAACAGTTACTAAACCCTTTTTGACCTTTTAATAATGTGTACATTAAATTTTACTTTTTTTGTGTGTAATATTCACATTACTTTTGTTGTTGTAATGTTTACAATATTTTTTTTTTGGGGGGGGGGGGATGCTTACATTAATTTTATACATTTTCTTTGTTCCTGTGATTTGCATATCACATGTTACCTTTGTATGTTACAAAATATGATAGCCCTCATTTGTACCACCAACACTCATATCACACACACTGTGGAATTCGAATTAATTCGCACTAATCTCCGCTCATTTTTTTAAGTATGAAGTCTTAATTACGGTCGGAGTTTAATACGGCGGAAGGAATTAGATATACGTAACTCACCGAATGAAACATACTCTCACCTTAAGAAAGACTTGCAGTTGTTGCTGTTGAGTATGAATGAGTATTTTCGGTTGGAGATATTTCAGTACAGAGACACAATAGTAAACTTGGTAGTCTGCACCCATCAACATACATACTGCAACATACTGACAAATTTCTGTCCAATCCAAATAATTCCAGAAGCACTGCCTCAACCAGTTCTGGCAAATCTAATTGTGAGGAGAAAGCAAAGACATGATGTGTTATGTTGTTAATGTAACCAGCATGGTATGTAGTTCTTGTATGTGGCACACTGATTTTGGTTTCTGACATTCTAAGCTGTCAACCACAAATCCAAAATTGAAATCAACTGACCAAGAATTTTTGCGTTTTCTTGGTCGGAAAGGAAAGGGGGTGGGGGGGGGGGAAAGTATGCTTTTGCAATAATCGATAAGCGACTACCTTTAACTTCAGTCTTAATCAAACCTCTCTTTTTAATTTGCTTGCATAGCGCTTGATTAATTCTATCCGCACCAATCCTGCACCAAATCTGAAAAACGTCTCTCCTGATAATTTGTTTATATATATGTTTGTTTCAATGCCATCAGCACCATACATACACCACACATTAATCTCACAAATCTCTTCCCCCATAATTTGCTTGTCCATGTTGGGTAATTGCATCACCACCATAATTGGACAAGCCTCTCTGTTTACAGTTTGCTTGTATATCCTTCATTAATTTCCAACAGCACCATACAACCACCACACCTTGAATCACACAAGTTTATTACCTCATGATATGCTTACAGATATATGCTTGTGTAATTGCATCACCACCATAATTGTACAAGCCTATCTATTTATAGTTTGCTTGTATATCCTTCATTAATTTCCAACCGCACCATACATACACCACACCTCATGATTTGGTTACAGTGTATGCTTGTGTAATTTCCATCAGCACCATACCTGCACCACACCCTAATCTTGCCTATTCTCTCTCGTTGTAATTTGGCAGAGTATACTTGTAGCCCCCATGCTCCATATTTCTCTACCTGATTACAAGTTACTTACAGTGGCTTTAAGACATAGATGAGACACATACTGTATCTCACACGAACAAACAGTGCATTATAACTAAGCTTCAAAATAAAACCCACTCTTTTGTTGAAGATTGATTTTGTTTATTGATTCATTCTCTCCTCTATCAATGGAATAAAACAAAAGATTACACGTATTGTCTAATGGCCGCAATCAAGGGTATGACTTCCAGAGTCTAATTGAAGATTTTAACACGGTAAATAATAGCAGTGGCCTTCGTTATATGTTCAAATCATCTTAGCAGTGACAGCGACGTCTAGGACTGAACTAACTCTTCTCTCCTTCCTTGTCAGTTCAACAGCAATTAAAGAAAGGTCAAATCCACAAACAAGCTCTCGTTATGATTTCTTTTAATTAAAGCTGCCTGCGTGTGTTTTATCATTGGGACACTGTGTAATGGTGACATGCTTCTTTTAGATGATCAGTGAAATCATATACGTAACAACAACATTCATAATCATAATAATGATAATGAAAATCCCAAACCCAGTATATAAACATTTCAAATTGTAAATTTGTTTTTAATATCAGGGATGTAAGCCTGGGGTAAAAAAAAATCACGAAACTTTGCAAAAATTGCGGTATACCTAGGCTCCAGTTTGCATATGCTACAGTGTGTTAGGATAATAGTTTTTGACCCGAGGTAGAAAAGAAATCACGGATATTCTGCGAATTCGCGGAAAAAAGCTCATGCCTGTAATATGGTATAGCAAACTCCAAAATGTCCTTGCTTCTTCAACCAGGAAGCCAATCTCTACTTTACACATTCATTGCAAAACCCAGCTGTATCAAACACAGTGACAGTCAAAATTATCTTTGATTTTTTAATTTCGTCTCATCCATTGTCAAGTAACAAAAGCCAAACTTCATTTTGATTTACAGGGTCGTTGATCGATTCAAATAATTAATGTTTCCACCCAAATAATGGCGTGTCATAGTCACACACCCAACCCCCACCCACTCATCTCCCTCACCAAAAAAAAAAAAAAAAACAGAATATAATGCAATAGTCTTAAGGCATATTACAAAGGAACTACAGATAGATATTTATTCAGCCACTGATCATAACAAATACAATGGAAATTGAGGGTGGTTCATGAGTCACATAAAAAATTCACTTTGCTGTGAAGGTCGGTGTACTTATACTGTTACTAAGTACTTTCAACTGGCTGTTGAATCAATCAATATACTAGAAGGGAAAGGAGATTCTAAATTTGGCAGTAGTTTTAGGGATCATAGTTTTTTTTTATACTTTTATAGGGTGCAACAACATGGTAAGGATACATCCCCAGTTATTCCAATTCTGTCCACCCACCCCCTCTAACCCCCTGCTAACCCCCTTGCTAACCCCCTGCTAATCCCCTGCTAACCCCCTGCTAACCCCCCTGCTAGCCCCCCTCCCATTTTATCTGCTACTGACACAGTGGTGGTATTAAAATATGATGTTCTAACCTGTGAAGGAGTGAAACCGGATAATCTGAAAGCAGAAAAGAGTCGGGGCAGTTCCAGTTGAAGGATGATTTCTACGTTGTGGCAAACCGTTGAGAACACTGGATGGATGGAACTGACTGCTAGCTCAACTGGTAGATGAATCTATAGAAGCAAAGGAGATATGAACTTCACTTGAAACAGAATAACTGAGAAAAAACACAACACCTGACTCAAATAAGACAATACTTTGGAATTATGGGATCATTTAAATTTTTTTGTGGGGAGGGAAGCATTTACAAGAAATTTTCAATATTATCTGAAATGTCGACACTAAACCTGAACATCAATGTGATATAATTTAACATCACATATGTCGCGTATTATATCATATAGAACATTATACCATACATCATACCTAACTTCATACCATATTTCATACCATGTATCACACAAAATCACATCTAACATCATACCACACATCGTACCATGTATCACACAAAATCACATCATACCTAACATCATACCACACATCGTACCATGTATCACATAAAATCATACCTAACAGGATATCATATATCATACAATGTATCACATAAATCATATCTTATATGATATATCATACCATATATCATATCATGTATCACATAAATCATATCATACCTAACATCATACCATATATCATACAATGTATCACATAAAATCATACCTCACAGGATATCATCTATCATACAATGTATCACATAAAATCACATCTAACATCATACTAGTCTATAAATCATACCATGTATCACATAAAATCATATATCATACCATACATCATACCATGTACACATAAAATCATATCATACCTTACAGGATATCATATATCATACCATGTATCACATAAATCATATATCATACCTAACATCATACCATATATCATACCATGTATCACATAAAATCACATCTAACATCATAGCATACATCATACCATGTATAACATAAAATCACATATCATACCATCACATCATACCATGTATCACATCAAATATAAAAATCATATATCATACCTGACATTATATCATGCATCACAGATAAAATCATACATCATACCTTACATCATACCATATATCACATCTCATGTAATCAATTATCACAACCTATGAAATATCATTTATACTTCCTTGCAAAATATCATACATCATGTAAATCATCTTGACCGTTTATTCACCAAATTTAGCAGGCACCCTAAAACAATTTATTCCTTAACCATATCATCATATGTCATACCTTCAATCACATCACATACATCATAGGCCATGTCAAATCACAAACATATTGGATGATATCACCACCGATCAAAACTTACTCATCTTAACACCTGAAATTATTTAGGAAAAAACTCTCCACATATAGCAGTCATGGTCTAAAATCAGATTCCTTGATATGTTTCTTATATACCAACAAATATATAATCATAAGTTATGAAGAACAAACATCCAGTATCTTTCATAGTCAATGTACTCAATGTATGTATTTGTTACATATCAAATGCCTTTCCAAGAATTTCTAATACTTGCAGAATCTTAATATCATAGGTGTGGGTGCGGGGATGGGGGGGGGGTTAAGTGGAATCTCATATAAAAAGAATTTGCTTGAAATGTATTCGGGGCTTTTTTTCCTTCCCTCGTTTATCCTGGAACCACTCCTCACTATAATAAATTATAAGTTAGTTAAACATCGTTCCACTCATGTTCGTTAAAACCGACGGCAAGGTGGTTTCACCTCTTTGATGTTCAATCAGTGGTTTGTACGATTCGCCAAAATTAAATTAAGTTGAAGGGGATGTTTGTTTTTGTAATACCTCCTGCATTGAGTCATGTAAGGAAACTTAAAAAACTTTATGGCCACACTATTAAATTAAGGAACCAGAAGTATTTAATTTAAGTAAGTAAACAGAAACATTCTCTATTTTATGTAAACAGAAACCACCTGCTTGTAAATTCCCTTGAGATTTGAATGGCTTCTTGACATTACTAGTGAGAACATCGGTTATATATATTGATATAACTTGCATACTACAGATCACTCTTTCATCTGAAAGTTGTTATTCTTTCTTTGAAGTACCGTGGAAGAAGAACAAGATGAGCTTTTTGTCAACAATGTACTTGTGATAAGCTTCCCAGCCCTGATAATAAGTTACTTTATTCTACTACATCAGTCATGACCAAAGTGCATACAAGCAAAATAACAGTGTCCCTATCGTAAACCATGGTACTAAAGTTAATGGTAAATTGCAGCATGGATGCAATTTTCAGATCCAAGACAAAAATGTTGCTCATAGGTCAAGGTATTCTTTTAACCAAATTTACAAGCTAGCTACTTCAGCTGAATCTTCTAATTCCAACAGTCCATTTACGATGAGATGGGCTCACATCGTATGTTGTTATTGCATAATTATCATATTGCTTATAAAGAGTACTAAGAACTAGAAAAAAAAAATTACAGGCAAAAACTGAAGACATTATAAGACATTCATAGAGCATTTGAAATATATCGTTTTCTTGATTGTTACTCTGCCTTTAATTTGAATTACATTCGTGCAATATTTTTCGCTTGATTTACAAGTTTTCCAAGAATATTGGGAGATGACATAATCGACAGTGGTACAAACTTACCGAAGTGTGGAGACGTGGCATCCACAAATATCCAGATGCGAGCAGCGAGGAGAAAACATGAAGAAACGACCAAGCTCGTTCCTTGTTACCGGACATCATTATGAAGATGGTAGAGGCGAACCAATCGTGGCCCATGTAGTTCCTCTCCGTCGACTCTGTTCCAGTGGTCAAGGAATGATAGAGATATCTAGATTCTTTATAAATCAATCCAGATCTTAACTAAATGATCCATGGTATGTTCAACGTAGAAAACTGATTACAGAACAAAATTTGGAAAGGGCGGAGTAATTTGGATAGAATCTGACTTGGATAGAAAACAAGTTATATCAAGATACGACATATCTACCACATGAGTTTATACCAAGACGACGTATATAGCAACGATTTCTTTTGCTTACAGGTGCTAGTCAGAAATAACAATGCATTGAATAATGTTTACTAAGGGTTATATTTTATTTTTCGGGGACCGCCAATCACATTACTCCGCACCACAATATGATTGCGTTCAAACGACATTTGGTCGATCACAATTTCACCCACTAGAATCAACGAAAGGAAACCATCACTCTCTTTCATCAAATCCAATTCTATTCCATACGAACTGGAAGGTGTAAGGGAAGTGATTTCTAGCAGATTTGACTTTATATGTCCTAACGAAGGAAAGCCAAAAAAAAAAGGATTGTGAAATTGAAAATACATTTTGAAAAAAAAGAGCGATTACTTAGTGCTAGATAGAGACTCAAGCCAGTGAGCTCAGGCTTACATAATGATTATGTAATGGTTAAACGACAGCATATAAACCATTTTGCCATATAAACCATAAACCACAGCATATAAACCAACGACAGCATATAAACCATTTTGCCATATAAACTATATAAACCATAAACCACAGCATATAAACCAACGACAGCATATAAACCAATTTGCAATGCAGTTGGGTTTGCTGGCAAAGTAAACATTTACAGTACACAAAGGAGAGTGAATAAGGTGTTTTTCATGGAAAGGATACCAATTTCTGAATCAAAGCTTCTCTGTTGACTCTGAAGAAAGAACTGGCACTTCTTTAACAGCATGTTCAGACTTTCATTCATGCTACTGTTTCCAGATAAAAGTTTCAAATGCTTCCCGTATCTGGAACAAAAACAGAGATTTTTTACTTTGTTTTAAAGAAGTCAAAAAGACAATTTCTTTGACAGCAATCACAGATCAATGGTGTAAAGTATTCAGCACACTTTGATGCACGGGAGGCTGTTAATAGTAATTAATTTTGAGAAATCGACAGAGAAAACTGAGGATCTATTACTAGAGGACAATGTAATACAAATATAGCTGTAAGGTCATTCTATTGTTTCCAAATCAGTTCTAATCATAACTGTGCTCCAACAGTTGTTTACACAACAAGCCAGTCTTACATTAACAATGAAACAGACACATTTCTTTTTTTTTTGGGGGGGGGGGGGCTGTTCCACATGAAGGGAATTACATATCAATACGAGAAGCAATGCAGAGTCATGTGACAGAAATCGAGTCTTACTAGAAGTCTTGCATCACTGATACTTAGAACAAAGAACATTTGTTTTACATTTAAGAATATCCACTGGAATGAAGTGCACCATATTTTCTTACTTTATTATGTAATCTTAAAACTGTGGGAATTAATCTTAGCAAAAATCTGTTAAACTATTTTTGCTAAGTTTATGCGTCATATCATCTTCAGCTGACTTTAACAGAAGTAGATTGGAGCTAAACCACGAGAACTACACAGGTTTACACCGAAGCTGTAAAATTCCACTCAGCTAGACTTGTTCATGGTACAGAATTGCTAGAGCTGGTATATGGTGCATTCCATAAACATTTGTGCTTCAATCAAACATAAGAGCAACGGGTAAATCTTTCACCGATGGTATACACTATGCTGAATGATAACACTGTACCAACTAGTAGAACTATTTGTCTATCTGTCTTCACGTTGTGGAACACATGTCCATATCCATAGACTAATACAAATTGTTGTGTGTGCATAAGTATGTTAACAGAAATGGTAGTAAGATGTGTTATATAACAGTCTGGTTTCATACAAACACACATTAATGATTCGGGTATGTCTCCAAATTGTTGAAATACTCAAAGGAGAAAACGATATTTTTTTCCTTTAAATTTATGTACGTACAGGCAGTTTGATATCACAGTCCGACTTCATACAAAAACACATGAATGATTTGGGTATGTTTCGAAACTGTTGCATTTACTGAAAGGAAGAAAATTCAAATTAAAAAATCTGTCTTTAAATTGGTAACAAATACAGCAACAACACCTGTGTCAACGTATCTACCTTATAATCATCACCATATTGCATGAAAGGGGGTCACGAAATATGCGATTGCACAATCTTACCGAACAGCCATTTTGGATCCCAGAGTCTGCATGTTTGAGAGTTTTCTACCCTTTAGTGTAGCATCTGTCACTTTACAGGCTTTCAATGGAAACGTTTGGTACTCATCTGGTACCTGCTGTTGGACTGCTAGAACCTTCTCTAATAATTCTACCAAAACTGATGGAAAAACAGAGAAAAAATTATAGCTTTAGCACAGACAATTGTTACATATTCATAGAAGCCAATTGAGGCATTACATTTATGGCTCAGGAAAACATGTGCAACACGTAGTGATCTACCTCCATAATGAATTAGCGTACTGAAATTTATGGAAGATAAATTATTTAAATTATTAATTGTTATATCTGAAAGCTAACTTCTCTGTGAACAGTAATTCTGCACTTGCTGGCAACCCTCAAATTATGCAAAATGAGGGAAAATTATTTTTGTATATGTGCTGGTATCATATGGTCCAACGAGACCAAAGATCTGTGAGTAATTAAATAGGTTATATAATAAGCGCAGTTATAAAACCACAATATATTCAGAAAGCTTTATTTATCAAGATTCCCGGGTTTCCAGATCTATCATCCAACAATCACCATGGTAACAAATTACGATATTGTATAATAGAGGTGCGGCACAATGAAATTAATCGATAATTCTTTGGTCACTGCAAACCATTTCACTAATGGAAATACGCAGCAGTCCTTTAAAAGTCTGATCAGCCGTGACAAGAATCACAGTCATTTTTTATTTATGCAATTCCTGAGGCATGAAGAAAGTAGAAAACAAACGGGGAGAAACGTATCAATTTAAATATCCCAAAAATATATTTGTGCAGAAAAGCCAGTCACTGTTGTCTTCGTAGAACATTTCAACAAAGAGTGGTCGAAAACAGATGATATCTGATTTATCTGATAATTTGGAGCTAGGATTGAAACGTCCAGCCCACTTAACTTTTACAGATAATTTGGAGCTGTCAGCCTAAGGAATAATGGTCAATAGTTTAAATTTTGTATCAAAGCAAACTTTGTCATTTTGATAGAATTTTGAAAGAGACAAGCATTTGAAGAGGGTAGATTTAATTGTAATGATTTTAAATTAATTGCGGCCGAGAAAATGTAAGTTGAGTGGATTATGGGTTTTTCGGGATTAAGAGGATTTAGGGATAATCATAGAATTTTTTTTATTAAAGGACAGATTACCATTTCCTTGAATACCCTCTGGGTTTGACTTTAGTTCATGACAAAATGTATCTTGACAGAGTTTCAACCATTCAGTAGGATTCATTCCATCAGAAGGTTTCTCCAAGAATTCTCCAAAAGCAGAATCTGTTTCACAAAAGAAGAGAAAGAATAATCAAAGTAATAAGATTCAGTATGATATCAATACCGATTGATTGATTGATAAATCAGATTGAAATAATTATAGAAACTCTACGATATTATAACAAGAAGTGAGAGGATATTTTTTTGTAAAGAAGCTTAAGATACAAACAAAAGATTATCATGTAGCAGTGATAGAGTTAAATTCTTCCAAAACAGTGCAATCTCGACAGACAAGTCATTAAAGGCAAACAACATTAATATGCAGTTCTGGAATAAATATTTACTTCTGAAATTTAATTCTCAGCCAATTCACATGCAGTACTATTGTACAGTACTATTGTACTGTTATATTAAAAAAATTAACATTATAATTGTTATCATCATATATCTTTGTACCATGTTAACACTATGTGCAACAATATTATTGTGAATGTTTTATATTATATTATTATGATACAATATTATATTATGATACTATGTGAATCAGGTAATACTAGTATATGCAACAACATTATTGTGGATGTTTCATATTATATTATTACGAAACAATATTATAATATGATACTAAGTGAATTGGGTAATACTATATACAACAACATTATTGTGGATGTTTCATATTATATTACTATTTAGTATTTAATACAATTTTATAGTATGATACTATGTGAATCAGGTAATACTATTATTCAACAATATTATTCTGGATGTTTTATATTATATTATTTTGATACAATATTATAGTATGATACTATGTGAAATAAGTAATACTATATGCAACAATATTATTGTGGATGTTTTGTATTATATTATTATTTTGATACAATATTATACAGTACCGCCCAGATTAAATCGGCCGTGGCATCGTGTATCGTGACAAAATATGAGGAGACTCGAGGAGTCTATCGTAATATTGTTTCCATTACGCCTATAGCAAGTACCTAACGTAATATCGGGCGTTGCATCGTGGTCGTAATATCGTGATGGTGTGTTTATCATTTCACTGGCACTTTATACTATCGTAATGTTATCGTTATAGCGTGAATCACGTTGCAGAACGATCGATCGTTTCATCGTGATTTGAAAGAATTGGGGTAGGCTTCTTCCCGCAGTAAATGAAATCATCAATTCAAAGCTATGTGCAATAGATTTATTGCAAATTCTGATCAAAAAATTTGGTGTGTCACCAAAATTAAGTGTCAATCGACATACAAGTTTCATAATCGCAAAATAGTACGATAGGCCTAATGAACATACTGTAGGCCTACTCATCCAAACTCCTTCATACAAACCCCTTCTTTAAAAAAAAAAACAGCGGTCGCAAAATATTCTCTATTCGAACAAAACATTTGTTCTGAACTTCTTGTATGCAAGAATATCAGCCTAGGCTTTAATTGCACTAGCAAATCGTCCCAAAATGTTACGATGGGGTTAATATGCATTGTAACGCTGAATATAGGCCTACAGTAGCTTTTTCACCGTCTGGGATGCATAGGCTGGCATACCTTAGTATGTTTGAACATTGTTTTCACGATCGAATTTTGCAAGATTTTCGAGAAAATTGTTTGCTTGAAGAATGTTTTTCCGCACCATATGATATGCTCAAATTAGCAGTTCTTTTACATAGCATCAGTAATCGATGGGATCCTGATGGCAACCCGTATTGACACGCACATTAAAAATTATACAAAAATAGGTCATAACTTCTGTTAGAAGATTTTTTTATTTAAATGTAATGAAGTCATTTAATTGCTTTTGGTCGGACAGTTTTGTATTTAATGGAAGCAAACTTATTTTCTGAAAATACTCTACGGTCAAGTTGATCACGAACCTCGTAGAATTTTCAAACCGTTATCAGTCCAGACATGTTTGGTTTCACCAAATCCTCCATTACATGCAACAAAGGTACATTTTTGGAATATTTATGTGGTAATACTAGAAATTTTCATTTGGTTCAAACATGTGTTTAAGTATCATGTAACGTAGTTAAATACATATTCGCCAAAAATGCAATGGTAAGGTTTAGACCCAGTATATTTTAATGGTTCCGGCGTCTCTACGTTCCGACATTTTTTTTCTACTCTGAAGTTTTTTTCGACCAACATGTTTTCGGACCAAATTTTTTGAGACCAAAATATTTTGATGACCCAAATTTTTTTTTATTCTAACATTTTTTATGACCAAATTTTTTTTTCGGACAGGCACTATTTGGGTCATAAAAAAATTTGGGCCCTTTTAGTTATTTTTTTCTTCAAAAAAATTGGGCGCGTCCAAAAAAATTGAGTCCCCCCGAACAAATCAGGTCAGAAAAATTGTGGGTCCAAAAAAATTGATTCCAAAAAGATATTTGGGTCCAAAAAAATTGAGGCCCCCCCCAAAAAAAATTAGGCCAGAAAATATTTGGGTCCAAAATGAATGAGTCCCCCCCAAAAAATTAGTCAGTCAAAATTTGGGTCTAACAAAATTAAGTCCTCCCCCAAAAAATTGGGTTCAAAAAAATTGTCCGAACTGTATAGAGACGTCAGAACATAGTGACGTCGGAACATAGAGATGTCACCCTTCCTAATACATTGAGAAATTACTAGTCAAAAATATTTTCTGAAGAAAAACCTTACGATATTTTTCACAAATATTGATGCTTAGGTAAGTACTTCCTCACAATCAACGAGCCGCCCAGAAATTCACTCCGCTTATGTCAAACGTCTATATATATATATAACACATGGAAAAACACAAGTTTTTACACACATAATTCCCATTGACATTGTTAACGGAACATGAGTAGGTCATCGACATATGAACTTGGCAACTTGCCCAAGTTCATTGCACCGTGGGAACGACACAACAAATTGTACATGATTGTATATTTTCCCGCCATCTTGACCCCCAGTGTAACTTGGTGTAATATGCAAATTATTAACGGTACTGTGTGGTTAAAACTTAACCTATTGAAAACACATACAAATTTTGGGAAGTTGTTGTAGAAGTAACTTTTGTATCAAATGTAAAGTACTGTATGGTACTATAATTTATAAAAGACGGTTTTCCTCAGGTGGTAGGGAAAAGGGGTGTTTCGGTGAACTCGATCTCTTTTTATAGTATTTGGATACTTAAAATGACCCTGTACATGCAGTTTCTATTCTCTTTAGTAAGCTCTACTTCGCATTTTTATCCTTTGTGGATCTTTATTGGAATAAATACGAAATGTATTTTTTGACGCCAGTATTTAACGGTAAGCATTTTTTAAATTGTTGACTGAGCTTCAAAATCCATTTTCTAAAAAGTTGGTTTTCATGAAGGTTTTATAAAATATAGCTAGGGTAGGAAAATATTAATTTAACCACATTAAAGAAAGTTGTTCTATTATCCAAATAAAATACATGTTTCTCGAATTGAGATCTGAAAAAAACGGCCTGCCATTTTTCTTTTTGTCATGCGCTTATACTAATTTGGAAAATGTGGCAACCTTTACAAAATAATTTTTAAGGATAGTTAGATTTTTTGAATCCGAATAGAGACTCTGGAATCAGGAAAAGGGAGGCCCCTTGCATGGACGATAAACATGTTTTGTTTTAACCGGCCCTGCTTCAAAGTTGTTTTCCTTTTCATTCTGTTGGAACCAACGATAAATTGTATAAAAACTTAACACAAGAAAGGCTTACTAAATACTTTATTATTTCTTCAAAATGTTGCTAACTATTCAAAGTACAGTAACTTATCCCCCGTGGAACATTAAATCTACAAACTAACAAATAAATCGCTATCCGTACGTAACGTTACTGTTGTTAAATAAAAAATAAAATATGTAAAGTTGTGAGCTGACTTCAAAAAGTTTTCAAGGCGAAACTCCTGTAAAGATCGATTCTTGCACAGTAGAGTAGGAACTTCCTGATACACGATATTACGACTTAACGAAATAGCGTGAATAGTAAAAACCCAAAGCCCAAACGAAGTTACGAATCGTGATGCGCTCAGCTTGAAATCACGATATTACGTATTAGCGTGAAGTAGCAGTCATGCTTGCTATCGTGAAGGTCTGGTATCACGATATAGCGTGTGATCGTGGTATATCGTTATATAGTTGTAGCGTGTACAAAACTTTACAGTAGTCAGGTTTTCACGATAGAAAACGATAAGGGCATCACGATACACGATGCCACAGCCGATTTAATCTGGGCGGTACTGTAGTATGATACTATGTGAATCGGGTAATACTATATGCAACAACATTATTGTGGTTGTCTTATGTTACATTATTACTGTATGATACTGTGTGCTAATCAAGTAATACTATATGCAACAAATATTATGGTGAAAGTGTTATGCAGTATTATTATATGATACTATGTGAATCGGTTGGCTCTTCGTACATTTATAGACAAAACCTGACAATGATACAAATTGCTTTCTGAAACTAACCTGTTTTCCCAGATGAAGATCTATTGACTGTAGTAAAATATTCCTTGGGAACCGGGAACGACGAAAACATCCGCCAGGGATAAACCTTTCCCGAGTCTTCCGAAAGTGACCTGGCGGGTAAAGTACGCTCCGTGGGACCGCCGATGACATTAGTCCGCACCAGGATGTGATTGCGTTCCAACGACATGTGGTCGATCACGATCTCCCCACTAGAAGAAATGAACGAAAGGGAGGGAACCATTAACCTTTGTTAGATCCAAAACAAGCAACACTTTTCTTATCATCCTAGATGAGTAATTTTTACGTAATTTAATCATAGACGGATAGATTATTTAGTTGTATAGTCTTCCATTTTTTCCCTTCTTTCTTCTTTCAAGATTTGTTTATTCCGATCTATGGGCATTTAAATTTGAGGGAAAAACAACAGCTCACCTTTAGTGAAGAAAGATGCCAGATATTTTTAATGCCACAAAAAATTGATTGAAAGCGGGATGTAAATCTTTCTAAATCATGCTTTACAATGTGAAACCAAAAGATTTTGAGACATACACAATGATCAAGTACTCACTTTTCATCGTTTCTGTTTGAATTCTGTTCGTCCAATAAGAAGTCCCACAGTTTGTATTGTGTCTCCAAGAGAAGCCAAGAGTCAAGACAGGTGCTCATCACATTCAACAACCTGCCAAAAAAAGTATATCTTTGAAATTCATTGACTGAGGTCACTATTTCAACCATACCAGCTTAGTCTCATATTTCGACCATACCTGCACTGTGTTTATATTTCAACCATACCCTAGCCAGTGTCCATATTTCAACCATACCTAGCCAGTGTGTGTATCGCAACAAAACCTGCCCGGTGTTTAAATTTCAACCATCAGTGTGTAATTCCAAAATATATAACCAGTGTTTGTAATCCAACCATACCTACCAAGTGTCTGTATTTCAACCAAACTTACCAACTGTTTATATTTCTGCCACACATAGGCCTACCCAGTGTTTGTATTCCAACCATACCTACCCAGTGTCTGTATTTCAACCATATCTACCCAGTGTCTGTATTTCAACCATACCTACCAACTGTTTATATTTCTGCCACACATAGGCCTGTTTATATTTCTGCCACACCCAGTGCCTTACCTCTTTGTACCTACTTTTCTCATTGCAACTATCCATTACTAAAGCATGCACTAGTATAAGTGATCCAAAAGGTAGATTCTCACCTCAAACCAAAGACTTGAGTTTGCTCTGGGTTGAAAAGGAAATGTGACTTGACATCGCTGTTAACGATAATTATTCTGTCAAAGAGATCCTGGAAAAGACAAATGAGGAAAAACGTGTATCTTGATTTTCTTCAATAATATGACCAGAAATCAACCATTGAGCATGTCACAGAGAAGAACAGTGCAAACATTCACTGTAGTTTGACATAACACATCCATCAGTTACATTTATACACTGACACACTGTTTACTGTATTACCAACTATCTACCTTACAGTGATGGTTTGAATAGTTCAATGTTTGCATGTCACCGTGGAGCATGTCACAGAGAAGAGCATTGTAAGAAGCATGCACCCTAGTTTGACATTAAAACATCCATCAGTTACATTACAATGACAAACTGTTTACTGTACGACCAACTATCTACCTTAAAGTGATGGGTTGAATAGTTCAATGTTTGCATGTCACCGTGGAGCATGTCACAGAGAAGAGCATTGTAAGAAGCATGCACTGTAGCTTGACATTAACACATCCATCAGTTACACTACACTGACACACTATTTACTATACGACCTACTATCTACCTTACAGTGATGGGTCGAATAGTTCAATGTTTGCATGTAAGTATAAGTCGTGACTCACTGTGTATGTTTCAGTAAGATCTACCACTAAATGAGGTGTAGCACATACCTGACTGAGTGGTAACCAATGACATATCTACCAAATATGTATAAAAATAGTGACAAACCACTTGTGTAGATATTAACACCTTAACACACTTGGTTATCTCTCTATCATAGAAAGGGTTCAGTAGGGCAAAATGTTTGGAATATTGAATGTCCATAGAAAATATCACATGTAACTATAAGTTTGACAAACAACTCAGACCCAACCCAAAGTCCCAACTATTATAAACCATTTCCAGTTTTCCAGATTTCTATTAAACACCTCCTGTAACTGTGAAGGAAGGCAATATTCATTGAAGAAAATAATTCACAAAAATGAAAACAAACACCAATATGTAAACAGACATATAATGCAAAAACCTTAAAAAAAAAAAAAAAAAATTTGAGATACAACTATATATAAACTTTGTTAATTGATGTTAATACAAATCATAATTCACATTTCAATGCGACATGAATAGAGAAGTAGTCTGTTTCAACTTCCAAATTGCTTCCAGCCACTTACTGGTAAAGTCTCTGGGACTTCCCTAAAAGAATAAATCTCTTTGTTAGCGAGAGGTTTGCCAACCAGGAGTTCAAAGGTTCCAGAAAATGTTGACAACACATTTGCTAATCTTGTAAAACACTGGAATAAGAGAGAAAAAAAAAACTTTAATTATATTTTGAGGTATAAAGGAAAACAATTTTTGATGTTCGTAATTACCGACGAGGCAGCCTGTAGCAAGGAACAATTGTACAATTGCAATTGGGCATTTATCTGGATCACCCCCTGTAGACTCACTTGATAGATAACCCACACTCCCCTCTTACACTTCATTTACCCCTTATTCGCCCGTAGCATGTGGACCCCACCATTTATTTTGAAAAGTGAAAGTGTGCCTATGATAAAACTGTCACGTAGCAAAATAGAAAGAGCAGGAATACTCTTGATTGCAAAGTGGGCAAGAAAGAGGAATCGGTTTTATCGACAGCTGACATACTTTTTGAGCAGGTCTGTCATCAATAGAATGAGCTTGGTGGGAATTAGATCCAAAGCATGGCTGGTCGTCTCTACCGCACTCTAGAACCGACCAGAGCTCATGGAGCAGAGCTTGGATGAAACCTGTCAGGGATGATTAAAATTAAAACCGGTTAAAGAAAATTATAAAAGAGAAATATCGTTCGAAAACATGATCAATGAGAGGCAGACAGACGTACCTAGGTCTACTTCGCATATGAGGATATGGATGTAAAGACAATTCCTACTTCTTACGTGGTGGCAGGTTAACTTAAAAATTACTTCTGGGTAGGGTTTACCATACGACTGAATTTCCATGGACATGTCCTGTTTTTCTCTATCTTACATACGCGTCCAGGTGAATGTACTAACCTTTCAAAAGATTTCTAGATTTTTAAGTAGTTCTTACAAAATTGTTATACGAACAGTGAAATAAATTTTCTTGACAGTGAATTGGCCATCTGAAGTTGGAACTATTATGTTTAGAGTCTGTGCTAGATTGAACTTCTTAACGTTTAACACGTTCTGGTACCATGATCATTTTTGACACCCTCCGATTGGCTGCAATAGCTCCACAGTGTCCTCCTTTCTTCACATAAAATATGGCAGAAAGTTCTTGTAAGTGTATTCAATTTGAGAAATATCTTGTCATAGAAACTATTTCATGTTTACTATTGCCTTTATGAACACATTGTCCAGTAGCCTGCAAGTTTCTCTGTTTCCACGAAGTTGTCAAACCACCTGGCCATAATGAAGGTAAAGTAGTTCATATCACATGAATTTGATTTCTCCCAGATATTTATCTCCAGCTGCTCTACTTGTTGCAAAGATCCATTGAGATAACCTCAGTACTCAAATCATGGGTGGAGAGGGGGGGGGGGGGACTTAATTGAAACATACAGAATGGACAGTGTGAGGTCAATGAAAATGGTCTCAAATATTATGTAGCAAAACCAACATAAAGCCATCACTTTTTTTGTTTGTGGAATAATGATTTTTGAAAATATTATTCTTACCTGTATTTTCAAGAGCCATGACTCCCGGTGATGTGCTGGCTATCTGCGTGACCATAAATCCATAGCCAAACTTCTCAGTTTTGCTAACCTAAGAAGAAAAGATAATTTTCTTGATCAAGTTTCAGTACAGCATCCCTGCAACTATTACAGTGCCTATCTTTAAATCATCTAGCAATAACCCCTTGACTGAAATAATAAAATTATGTTGTTTAAAAAACAGATGAAGAAGCTAGCAACGGATTGATATCATATTTTATGAAATTGTATTTTTCTTTATAAGAAAAAAAAATTCACTGTGAGGTTCTAACCACTCGATACAGGTACAGAATAATCAACTAAAGCAAAATATTACAAAGTAATTTTTATTTTTATATTTTTATTATGAGTATTATCCAAGATGTCATACATAGACACAGTGTGTCTAAGAAAATGTCTAAGATCTGAAGATACCAACTTGTGCTTTACAAACAGTCTGCTGGGCTGTACATATGTTTGATTTTGGAAACATTTATTTATTATTTTACAAAGGCCAGGAAAGGAAAAAAGTGATATGACAGATAGACCACATCGTTTGACTTTAAAATGTGAATATAGCCTCTGGAAGATCAATCATTTAATCCCTTTTTTACGATAACCTGACCAAAATATAAAGTGAATTTATTACCTGTTCTTCGAACAATGTTCAAATGGCACGTTCAGCTAAACCAGGGGTGGGCAACCTTTTTGAATGAATGGGCCAGATATAAGGAGTGAAAACTTGACTGGGCCGCACCGAACCAACGACCTGCTGTTGATTTCAAACCTTTGATTCCAAGGACTTTCAAGCAATAGGTGTGTTTATTTAATCTGTATTCACAAAAACTTAATGTCAATACAGTACAGTTGATAATTAATGTGGATAATAGGCCTACCTGACAGCATCATTAGTGCCAATACATTCTAAGCAGCTAGCTTGTTTTTTGTGATGATGTAAAATAGATATTTTTTTTTTCTTTTTCTTGAGACATCTCACAGGCCGCAAAAAAATCACAGACGGGCCGCATGTGGCCCGCGGGCCATAGGTTGCCCACCCTTGAGCTAAACTAACTGGCATATATCTATAATATTCCTTTCTGTATCTATACTCTACTATATCTCTACTGTAAATATACAAGGGATTTTAATTACTATGAACACAGACCTGTAATTTCTGGGTGTATCTACTGTTCATGTATGCCACAGCTTCATTCATCGCTCCTGTTTGCTGTAGTAAAAGTAAACCCTGGGAATACACCAGAATGGGACAAAAATCGAGAAAAGATCAGACTTCTCGTATACATTTATGACGGTTAGCATGAGGTATTTTAAAATGGTAACGTAACTCGATTCAAGAGAGTTAATGTGAGCAGATGGGTGCTGGGAGATGGAAGTGGGTGTGTGGGGGGGGGAGGGCTAAGAGAGGGAGAAAAGGTGTGTGAGCCATGCAGGGTGGAAACCACTCATATCCTTTGTACTTGTAGTAACATTAGCGCCCTAGCCTGAGACTCCCAATCATGAGGTGAGTGGATCAAACTTTAAGAGAAACTTTCTAAAGGGATAATTCAATGGTGGGGGGGGGGGGAGAAGGGACTTGAATCTTTTCTCTTCTAACACAATCAATTCATGTACACATCGTTGCCTAATATTGTCCTTTACTTAACAACAAAAACTTTGCAGACAGTAAACCAGCTATGCTGAGTACTTAAAAAGACACCTCTAATCAAACATGATAGGTTTAAAGTTGGATTCTGCAATTCCAGGTACTCAAGTAGTATGGAAATGGATTAAAAGTTGTATTGTTAACCATTTCCACTACTTCCTGAGTGTTTCATATGGGTTAACACTACCACTTTAGCTAGTCTACCTATTAAACTATGCTAGATCAAAGTTTGCTAAAGTCAATGTTTCAAGAAGATGGCTACAAAAAACTCCTTACCTTCGGAGTGCCAGCAAAATTCAAGAGATGATCTACCAATGTCTGTTCCCACATCAATGCGCTGTAATTAGCGGATTCAGTCGATCTTGGTGACCCAAGGGCACCACCATCCATGGTGGGTGTGGATCCCATTTCTGTCTCACGGCTAGCCTGGGTATTTGGTCAAAAAGTATAGCGAGTATAGCTAAGTATGATAGCTTGTTTGTTAAGTTTTCTGAGCAATGGCCTTAATAATAACTTTTATGTTTACAGTTAACACTTTACTTTAGATATTTTAGGTTATGTATTCATAGTACTTACTCCAGGTATGTTAGCTTATGTTTTCATAGCTGGTTTTTTTTTTTTTTTTTAAAAGGGAAAGTGGTGGAGGGACAAGAGGAAGGACACCCTTATCTTGTAATTGATGTAGTACCATACCACCATTTTATGAAACCTCTAACTAATATATATGTCACTCATTTATGGCTATAGCTACAAATTTTCAATTTATTATAACCTTCCACCCCACCCCCTCCCCATCCCGTGTCCAGGATTAAAGCAAAATAATCTGCTATGGTATAGCAAAAATTGTAAACAACAAGTGTAATACCAACCTCTCTCCAGGCACTGGCTACAAAGTGATGCAATTCGTACGGGTAGAGAACCTGCAAGCCTTCACAGTTGTTGTAGAGCTGTCGACAAAGGGACAGGTAAGCTCCAATGACCACTCTCGGAGGACATACCTGAAGGTCACTTTCTGACGGACTATCCAAGCACTGCCTGCAAAACTCAGCGATCATGTGGACCGGTGCTGATCTGATGACAAAATTCAAACCAAATTGAACAACGTTGACGAAGCCTTGAACTACGGTGCAGGGCATATTAACGTAAACATTTCAAAGTAGGATGGCTATGTATGTGTTTCGGTGTTACCAAAAGGTCTGATGAGATGGAGGGTGATGGTGCTACAACCATTGTGCCCAGAGTCAATTGGGGGTAGGGGGGAGCGAGGGTATATGAAGGCTCCAAAAGGCTTGACCTAGCTCTTGTCATTCCTGGTTACCAACAGCAAATTTTATTTTTCAATTTATGTAAGGATTTTATACATGGACAACACTTGGTCAATCCACTGGAGGCAAAATTTAATAACACCTCATGTGATTAAATGACTAACATGTATGCAAAATGATGATATAATACAATGTGGTTTTAACTTGTTATGGCTCAGGTAATGATAGTCATATAACTTACTGCAAATAAAGATAACCAATAAACTTGATGCAATGGTAATACAAGTTCATGCAAAATGACCATTATCATAAAACTTGATTGATATCAATTACTTGTTACTGCTAAATTATTAATAGTCATACCTGTTCATACACAGTAAATATTACCATGTAACTTGATATAACCTACTTATTATTTTTCAAGAGCTGGTAGTCATACATATTCATATGAAACAATGAATATCATATCTTATATATAATATTACTGACTTGTTGCTGCACTGGTACTGACAAGTCTGGACTGAGTGGTGATTATGATAGAACTTGATATTTACTTACTTGTTATCACTCAAGTACTGGCCATTCTCCCCGTACAGTAAAAGTCTCTTTCCAGATTCCCAACTCGCAATACCAGATAATATATCAGCAGCATGAAGCATGGTACAATTGCTTGAAACCTAAATGATTTTCAACATGACATGAAAAAAATTAATTAATAAATTAATTAATTAAGAGTAAGTGTATGTACAGTATGTGAAATCATGTGTATTATCAATGTTACAACACATATGAATTTTTCTAAATTTATTATTCGCATCTTTTGTGCTTTTTTTTTTTCTGTTTCTATTTTCTATATAAAGATATTAATTATTCTAAGTAAGTCACTCTTTCATCAAAAGACATATCTCTATCTGCCTGAAACTGTTGAAACATACCTTGCCATGAAGTAACCATTTCTTGACAGGTTTCAAGAGCTCTAAAACTAAGGAGTCTTTTAGGAGACATTCAGTACAAGCTGACTCCACCATGCAAAGAGTTTTGATAGTTGCTGTCACCACATCTGCAGGACAACTTGAGGAGAAGAGCAAATCTACTGGGAAATAAGTGAGACTGTGATAAAAAAGACGTTCAAATACATACTTTGTAGTTACACACCCAGAATATTAATTCAGTCGTTGCAAGAGACACCAACAATTTTCAGACAATGCAAACTTAAAGTTCTTACTTTTTTTGTATCACTGTAAAAACATAATAATGTGAATTATGATGTGGGATCCAATTATTATCACAGTTAGATATAAATTAAAAGGGTTTACCCGAAGACAAATTCATCTGCATCAATAAAAGAATGGATATTCCTTTGCATAAATCAATCACAAACAAAAACATTTCCAGTGCATATTTGGGAGCAAAGATGGAGTGCACTGATAAATATGTAAATCTGAAAATGAATACTATGAATATTCATAACCAGTGCAGATATCCTCCAAGCTATTTGGAATAAATTCCTAGTGCTACTACCACTCTATACTGTATTCTTATATCATGCTTCAAAGCACTCAAACTGACAGTATAAACAATTCCTACCATTTATCTGATAGAGACAGGATACTCATACTGCATATACTGTCAGTACGAGTTTTTTTGAAGCCTGTCATGAAGTTTATAGGGAAAAAATTCTAACTGGGTCATATACTCATAAGTATGCACCCAGTTGGATCTGAATGCTCATAAATATGCATGATGATGAATAGTATTAGAATAATCATGAAATTAATCTTTTTATTTAACATCCTTACTATCTGCTTTAAAGGCATTGAAGACTCGCCCCAAACTGCGTGCCACGCTCTGAAAAAGTTAACTTTCCGTTGTTGCAAATGATGTTTTCTTCTTGTCGCTACAAAATGCAGACAGTCATGAAACGTGATAACGTGTTATCTTTCATCTAGACCTGAGATGTCCATCGCTGCTCTGTACACTGTGTTGTGGGTATTGACCATAGCTGCATGTATTGACTGTACACTAGTGTCTAATGACCGACGGTAGCAAGCTGTGTGTGTATTTTCTGGGATCGATGGTGGTGTCTAACACTTCTGTTACACCTTATTCGAAACTAGGTCAGATAACCGGCATGAGACGTTCTTTGTGCGCCAGTCTTCACCCTTTAAGTCATGGAATTAAAGCATCCTACCTTTTTGTACTACACACTTACCAGTACTAGAGGAATGTGGTGGCTCCAAATGATCTGTTATCAACTGAACCAAGGACAACATGAAGTTGCTAGCAGAGACTGCAGAAAAATACAGAAAAACAAGGATTATGATCTCCAGTAATGGCATATAACCAAGAGTCAGAAGCTTAGCTGTTAACATTTATGGATGTGACACTCTCATGAATAAGTTTACAAGAAAGTTTACAAGTAAGGGAAAGGGAAGATTCCAATGAAAGTTTGACAGAGTGAGTTGTGCTGAAAATTTCAAGGTATAGAAAGGTATTCATACATGTATTTAAGGAAAGAAAGATGGATGGATGGATAAATGAATGATTTGATGGATGAATGAATGAATGAATGAGTAGATGGATGAATGAATTGATGGATGAATGAATGAATGAGTAGATGGATGAATGAATGATTTGATGGATGATTGATGAATGGATGAAAGAAGGAATTAATGGGTGAATGGATGAATGAATCGATGGATGATCGATGAATGAATGAATGGGTGGATGGAAGGATGGATGAATGAATTGATGGATGATTGATGAATGGATGAAAGAATGAATGGATGAATGAACGATGAATGAATGGATGATTGATGCATGAATGAAAGAATGAATGGATGGGTGGATAATGAATTGATGGATGATTGATGAATGAATGAAAGAATGGGTGGATGGATGGATGAATTCATGGATGATTGATGAATGGATGAAAGAATGAATGAATGGATGTACGAAACAACAACAATGAATGAATGAACAAACGAATTAATGAATATTATTCACATATTAAAACCCTACCAGTATGATCATCTGCCAATCGAAGAGGAAACAATGCTCTTCCATTCTTGTAACAAAGAAGTCTTCCCAACATGCTGAGGCAGTGGTAAAAGTAAAGAAACTGAACTTCTCTCTCAGTGTATTTACATCTCCTGGTTCCCGATTCTGAATAGATATTCATGATTATTTTTTTATTATTGTTATTTGATTGAACAATAAATATTTATTCATGTATGATGGTAAAAAATTTGTCTCTGATCTAAAGACGGTATAAATTATAAAGACAAACTTGGTATTATTATTCTACATAAAATATCAGACATTAACAGAAAACTTCCACATTAGTTTGTAAAACTTGATTGCATCATGTACGTGCAGATGAATCAAAACATATTCATCTTCACTTGTCAACCCCCCAAAAATGATAAATCAAAGATATTTAGTAAAACAAAATATCAGCTATGAGAAAGTAGGACTGGTGATATAACAATAAAATTTCTAGTATGCCAAGGACTCATGAGAACAACAATCTTTAATAAATAGTGAGAAACTATTTGAGAGGTCAGTATTTCTTGTAAAATATAAAACAAAGTTAGTAAAAATAGCTTTCATTTGTTTTTACCAAGTTGTTGTCTTTCCAATCTTCTGCTCAGGACTGAGACAGCATCCTCTTCCATCCTGGAGGATATGAAGGCTAAACAATGCTCAACTGCATCCTCCACCTTAACAGAGAAAAAAATTATTTTATCAAAATCATATTCAAAAGTACTCTTTGGCAGTCAATTTTTCTGTAGGATATCAAATAAATTGTTCATTAAAAAAATGAGCTCTTTGATCAACATAAAGGATGTGATGGGGACTTAAAAAAAAAAACTTCAATTGATGGAAGCAAAAATCACGGAAAAAAATGATTCTGCTCAATTTCTACAGTCTCTGAAACTGTAAATATCATGGTAATCATTAATTATTAATAAATAATAAATGGTAATAACTATTAAGAAGTAATTATTCTTAGAACCCAAAGTGAGTTGTGATCATTTTCGTCCATCCATGTGATTTTTGTTGTCGTTACATAGTTAACTTGAATTATGAAGATTCTTCCAAGTTTTTGATGCCTATCTTCTATGCCCTCTTTTTGACACCACTGTTTGGGAGTCAACAAGAAAATGAGCTAAATTGTTGCCGGTTTCTCTATCATTAATTACTTAGAGAACAATGAGCATCTGCCTATCAACATGTTACATTTATAGTCTGTGGTTCATACTTTGACAAAGATAGTTTTTATCTTACCATGAAGTATTTTCTCACAAACCAGGATTCAAGGGTTTGCTTACAATTTCCACTGACATTGTAAATTTCCTTCACAATTTATAAGATCTAATGCAATGAACAACTCTAGTAGTTTTTAATTTTCCTCTTTTCTTCGTGTGAAAATAATAAGCAAATAATTCCATCTTCTGTCCTTTTCCTTTAGTTTTTGAGGTTTAAATAAATTTAGGAAATAGCATTATACTGTACTGTCTGTAGTGTACTTTCAATCTTGCTTCATCATTTTCTACAAGATTACAGTAAAAACAAATTGTTGACAATAAAAGGCATTCCTGTTTGATAGTGTACTCATTTTGTACGAAGGTGACTCAAGTCAAACCCTGGTTTTCAACCCTCAGACTACCATACAATCACAGTACATGTACCTCAGCCTAGCCTAACTTAAATATCCAAATCTTTTGTAAACAATGACGTTTATCAACATCTGTCAGAAATGATCGCAGATGTTTCAGATGAGACAATATACACAGGTGGATGAACTGTGAAGAGCAATGTGGATATAACTGTAGCAGAAATAAGTAGAAAAGTTTAAATTTGTTGATTGAATAAAATAGAACTTTACCAGAGATAGGTTTCTGCTAGCCAGTTGAATGACAGCTGTGCGGCTATAGTCACCATGCTGAAGACAGAAAAAAATGATGCAAAACTGATAATTGATTAGCAATGAAACACTTACAAGATGACAATATTCAAGACTGATTATGTTGATATTCTTCTTTTGTTTTTTCATTTAATTTTTTAAAACTTTTTTCTTGTACAGCAAATTTCCAGAAATGATTTGTACCGTCATAGCCCTTAAAAAGGGAAAAATAAAGACTAATATAAGAAGAGTACACAACACAGCTATCACTGTCTTGTTGCTATGTGCAGCCATTACTAAGGCAATACATGCAACTAAGAAACCTTGAGAGAACCATAAGGCACACTTTATGATTTAATATTACTATGTGACATAAAAATAATTTTGTTTGAAAATGTGGCAGTTTAATTTGAGTGCTGATAACACAACATCAATGTTCCTAAATGAAAGAACCTTTTAAAGGCACAGATTCTAAATTGATAGAACACTTTTGTTTACAGCCACAACATTTCAACAATTGGTTTCAAAATGCATTATGGGTAATTTGGCAGTAAACTTAGACTCGGTCTGGTTTATATTACTTACCATCCATGTTTTGAACCAAAGAGCCTTAGGATCTATGACAGCTAAATAATGTGATGGTGTCAATGGTTTCTGCATTCCTGATGAAACGTTTGGGCTTGTGACTAAGAGGTCAAAGGTCACCTCTGTGACCTCATCCAGAAATCTACAGAAACAGAGGGGCATTACCATAATTACCACGACCATGGTTAACACTGACATTATGTCTTCAAGGTTATGGAAAGTTAGTTATGCAGTGACTAGACAAGACATTCTGTTCATATCATCAGAGGATAAAAAAATTCAAATTATTCAAATGAACACTATCATTTTATCCATTTTAAACTCAGGTATTGTAGGATATTTGTAATGTCCCTTTACAACAAAGCCAACTAGGATGAACCTTCAATTTGAAGACATATTGCTAAATTTATAATGAATGTCTACTTGGTAATTGGACATCTGTTGCCTTGCTTTTAATCTACTGACTGACTGACCTAGAATCAGTAGACGTAAAGGAAATTTACTGACTCGTTGAAAGCCAGGTCAGGCCCCAGGGACATGATTTCATCCAAACCCCTTTGTGATGTCTTCACATTTCCTTGAGTATATTATGAAAATGAAAATACATTATTCTTTACCCTATATTTCCTCACGCCCACTAACTGATCCTGGGTAACAGGGCTGAATGCCCCTGACACCCCCCCCCTCCATCCCTCTCAGACTTCGCAATATAACACAATCCTAACAGAAGATATACATCTGAAAGTAGTCACCTCTCTGGGAATCGAATCCAGTATGATTCAGCTTCGATCTGGAACTCATTCATTAATCGGAACTGCAAAAGAATGAAAGATATGAGATTGGTACCCTTACCCAACACGAATAACTATTAAGTATTCGCTAAGTATTCGCTAAGTATTCGAATAGCTATATAGTTGGTATTTCAAAAATTTAAGCATTCAGACTTTAGAATAACTAATCGAATACTTAAAATAACTATTCCAATAGGTATTCGAATACTTCTTTCCTTCGAATGCTTAGAGAATGCTAAATATAGCTATTCCAATAAGTATTCGAACACCTATTTCATTGAATGCCTATTCGAATACTTATTTCCTTTGTAAGATGGCAAGCTCTTACATAAAGTTTTGTTTTGTACCATAGTTTTACTTGTTTATTAGGTGCATTGTGCAGCGCTCACTGAACAGAGGGGCTATACATTTGTACAGTATATTTGTATGTTGTCATAGGCGTACGGGACCATTTCAGTTTGGGGGGGCAGAACTTTTTGTGCCCGAAAGATCCTGTGACACTATCTAAGCGGAGCGCCACCATCGGTTGGCGCGTAGCGTACAAGAAAATTTTTGGCAAACAATGCCTCTCAGATTGCCGGAAACGGCACTTCTGAGGCCTTGCAAGTTGCATCTAAACATTCTTTATTTTATAATCTCACGTTTTAGAAATTTACACTTCCCCAAAAATTTGGTAAATTAGAAGAAGAAAAAATGGTAACATCACTTTGAAGGGGAAAAATGGGACAGTATATTTTTTAAGCTCCTAATTAGTTACCTTATTTATTATTTAAACACAGTACTCAGCTATCTCAAGAAAAACATATACATTGTTCAACGACACGTAGGCGAGATAATGTCGCTGTGTCGGGTGAGACTGCAGTTTGTCTCACAAAAAAGTATAAAATATAACAAAGAATATGATAAACCTGTACTTCTAGGCTTGTAGGCACCCCCCTCCCCACCATCCATGAAAAAGAAAATGTTTCTTATATACACTCATGTTGGGGATGTCCAGGTCAAGGGCGGCGGAAGCACTTTTAATCTGGGGGGGCACCGACATCAAAGGGCACTTTGCAGAAATTCGATTGGACTGATGCAGCCTTATAATTAGTACCCTTTATAACTCTTATATTGTATTATCTTTTTTGTGTATACACATCACTCCATCAACGCCCCCCCCCCAAAGGAAAATATGCAAACTAGCACTGCAATATCCAATGCGCAAATTGGGAAACAAGGAACAAGTTTTCTTTTGAGACAAAATGAGGTGAAATCATGCTAGTTGCTAATGTAGGAATCTTCCGAATTAGAGTTTTTTTTCTTGTTAATATCTTAACAAATTTTTTCCATTCGAAATAGCTTTGAGTTTGACCCACATAAATTCATTAACAGTCACAGGCTTAGCCAGGATTTGCAAAGTTGTATGCATGACTATCTGAGCGGAGCGCCACCATCGGTTGGCGCGGAGCATACTAGAAAATTGTTGGTTTTACAAACCCCTCAGATGGCCGGAAACGGCCCTCCCCGAGTGTTCATTCTGGTTCCCTGGCCTCTTGCTAACTTGAGGCACTTCAATTTTATGCAGAAAAAAGGCACATTTTTAACCTGAGGAAAAGAGGGGGGCACGTGCCCCCTGTGCCCCCTGTGCCCCGGTTCCGCCGCCCTTGGTCCAGGTATGCAATTGACTAGTTAGAAAAAAAATGATCGTGCAAAAAGCGTGGTAGCCCAGATGAACTGCGCTTACGGTGGTGTTACACGGAAATATTCGGGCATCATGATGCTAAATAAAGAAAATCATGGAATTGTCGGGCAAAAATTTGAGAAAGATTCGGGCAAGCTACTGCATATTTATATATATATATATTTCCAGAGGACAAGAAATTCGGGCAAAAGTCCTGAAAAATTCGGGCAGCCTAAGAGGAGAAAAAAAAATGTATATATATATTTTTTTTCTCCTCTTAGGCTGCCCGAATTTTTCAGGACTTTTGCCCGAATTTCTTGTCCTCTGGAAATTTGGGGGGCAGTCTGCCCCCCCTGCCCCCCCGCCTCGTACGCCTATGTATGTTGTCTTGTGAATTAAAACCTCTACAGTTCTACCTCTTCTAGGTTGCTAGGCAACTATCTTGTTCTTCCTGGAAATTAGCTCTCACAGGAAATGGGGTCTGTGTGTTTATATTTTAGTAACAAATGGAGTTTTGTGAGGGGTATAAGGAGTTAGGCAGTTGGCTATAAGTATCTGAGCAGGCAGTTGCAAAAGAAGAGAAAGATAGTTTTAATGGCTGGATAGTTTGTTTTAAACCTTAATTTACATAGTTCAAGTTACTGTAGTCCTTATCATTTTATGGAAGTTGTGATATTCAACTAACAGTCTGGGACACTATTTTATTATAAAGAATATTATTTTACAATAAAGTATATTCCGGGACACCATTTCTTATAAAGGAAATTATTTTACTACAGAGGATATTGACATTATTTGACTGAAGGATACCCTGCGACACCATTGCTTATAAATTCAAGGATAATACTTTGTTGGGATCAGACATTCATTATACCATTTATTGTGTTCAACTATTTCTGATGTTGTGGAATATCTGATGTCGTGCAAGATATGATGTCTTAGAATACTTGATGTCACCAGCAGGCCAACTCACCAGAACAGACTTTTAAATTAAGTGTATTTACTTTAACATTTGGGTGTGACCTCACGACTGTAAGTTATTTTATTTAATTCTTTGACTGGGCCCAGATCAGCTGAATATTGTTTGTTATTCATAATTATAATTTCTTTTGATCCAATCCGGTTGAGATTTCCAGTTTTGATGTATCTGCTCTGTGTTTGGTCTTCCCACCAAACCCAGAGTTCTCTGATCAAGAACAAACATTTATTTTCAGTGGCTAACATTCTTACACTTTGAACAGCGCGCGCAAAAATATTTGGAATATACCGCAGAGGATTTAAAAGCTAAACCGTTTCCAAAATCTCATCGATCATATTCATAAGACCTACTGTTTTAGTATTCTGTGCTTAATACTCCATTTCAAATAGATATTTATTCCTTGTGAATGTTATTCAACTTTTAATACAGTAGCAGATTTAATCAAGAAGCTAGGACAACAAGCTGGCCAAATTCCTAACTCTCCTAAACTTGGAACTAATTAGCATACAAGTATTCAATAAGTATTCAAGTAAGTATTCAGAAACCTGTTAAGCCTTCATAACATAACTAATTAGCATACAAGTATTCGAATACTAGCGAATAAGTATTCGAATAACTATAAGTATTCGTCAGAGCCGAATTATTTAAATGAGCGAATACTTATATGTAAATGAGCTAAGTATTCGAATAGCTATTCCAAAAGCTACTCGAATACCTATTCGAATAGCTATTCGAAGAGCTATTCGAATACCTAACAGGTATTCGAATACTTAACTCATTTACATAATTCGGCTCTGACGAAGGCTTATAGTTATTCGTATTAGTATTCGAATACTTATTTTGTACTGTGTGTTATATGGTAGAATTTCTGAATACTAAGGAAATCTTTGAATACTTATCGAATACTTATCGAATATATTCGTGTTAGGTAAGGGTATTTACCATTGTCCTATTACTATGTTTGTAATCTTCAAAAAGGAAGAAACTCAAATGGAAATTGAGAGGTAAATCCTTAAAACGTTATCAAAGATAGCAACAAAAGGAATTCATAACAATATTGTAATAAACAAGAAACCCTACAAATCAGTGATATTTGATTTAATAAATTGGAAATGAGATGGAATAAAAAATATTTTATGTACCCTTTCAGCAGGAAATATGACTGACTATTGATTGTGTACTAATGTATAAATACAACTTTTCCCTTTCACAAGGCCTTAACATATCATGCTATTAGTAAAACACACAACATCTTACAAACCTTCTTCAGCAAAACCTCAGTTTCGAGATCGGAAACGTCAACTCCGTCTTTTATGAGAGCAACTTTTCTCTTACTCGAAGAAAAACAAGATGACAAATGTTGAACTGTAGAAAGTAGAAGAGATATATTTCTAGTAGACATTAGCAAGTAAAGCAAAATCACAAACTTGAGGGAGTGTTGCCTTGCTGTTACAAGTGATGGCTTGGAGGTGGGTGGTGGAGGGAACTTTGTCAAGACATGACTATACAGATGAAACAGGTCTTAATTATCAGTGCGAATGGGTTTCTTGTCAAATAAAGCCAAAGCTGGGAGAGGAGAGGAATGCATTAGAGATGTAGGGTAAAGTTGGGGTGGGTCAGCTTACTCACCATTTGTACAAACATTTGTACACAACTATTACCATTCCCTCGGTACTTAAAATTACTCCTTTTGCCATTGAAGAGTTACCAAAAGACCTTATTTTATATCCACAGAATGCCTGAGAGTAAGTAGTTTATTCAATTGAAACTTATTAAGACTTATAATGAGCTAGCTTCAAAGCTACATCTAACAATTAAGAAAACTTAGGTCACTAGATGCAGGAGGACAAAGTAAATTAGATGCTTTCTAGCACAATACAACAGGTGGTGGGACCAGTCCTCCCTTCTGCATCAACAAGATACCAATGTTCCAGACAAGAAATACTATAAATAGTAATTGCTGTAACTAGTTTGGTTTTGTTCGTCAAAGCGGGACGTTAGCTCACCCAGACTCATGTAGACCTCCCGCATAACACTGTGTGAATTTGACGAGAACATCCTAGCATGAAAACGAAGACTCTTGTCCTGAAAGGGAAAGGTAAACATAAATTTAAATATTCCATCTTCTGACATTCTCAACTTTTGCAAACAAGGATAAATGTACCAAAATATTTTGTACTTGTTCTCTCTCACTGACACCTTATTATAAATTTATTTGGTTGATTATCCTGCCATGCAAAATTTTACTGTTGATGGATTTAATATCAATTACTATAATTCTCTCCCTTAAATGACAAAAAAAATTAAATAACCTCGACTGACAAAGCAGAGGGAAAATTATGCGACAAGTACGACACAACAAGATTACTATTGAAAGAGCAAGTGAATTTTTAAGCAACAGTACTGATATTTGATTCATTCTTCTTATACATTCAAGTGGAAAATTATAATGATCTGAAAGGAACAGAACGGTTTTCATTAGTTAGTGGGCCTGGCATTTGAATCATCATCAGGATCATAACATCAAGCCCTCTTTTACATTAGATCCCCAGTTTGTTCATAGTTGTGTGTTTTCCTCTCAAAAATGAAAACAGAACAGAATTACTTTACTAATTTGTTATAACATCCTACTTACCGAGAGAATTTCATCTCCATCACTAAGAGCTGCCAGTAAGCTGGCCCTCAAAGTGTCCCATTGTTCACAGGCCACGACATCAGAAGGAGGGATTTGTAACAATGTCTGAATGGCTTCCCTTCGCACCTGAATTTTGTAGAGAAGGAAACGAAAGAGTCACTTGGGAAATACCAAATGCATTGTACACTGAAGGAGAAAGTTTCTTATGAACCCCACATAATCTATGCTTGTTCTCATATGCTGGTGTATTATACAGAGAGGTCTGGGAGAGACCCTGTGAAGGCTGTAATGGTGTGCTTGCTCTCAGTACTTACCATGTTCCCGATTCATGAAACCAACTACATCTTTACTTTGCCCTGTGACGTTTTAATATTAATTTTTATATTCATGTTATATAATCTTTGTCCCTCTACTGTTTATCTCCTACGTCTTCTCTTCCCCTGTTGGTTTCTTTCTTTCTTCTCTCATCCCTTGTCTACTAATCCCCCTTACATCTATCTCTTTGTGTTCACCATGCTTATTAATCTGTCTGTAATCTGTGCACGTTTTTGTACCTTCTGTTACTGTTACTTGTCATTTAGCCTCTGAAGAAGATCCTGCTAGGATCAAAACGTCAGGCCAACTTACTTTTACACCTTCTCTTACACAGGCTCTCTAGTTGATAAGCAGTTTACTAACAGTTTTATTATTATTTTGGTTTTCATATTAAATTATTCTTGTTCTATCATTTGTATCTTCCCATTAACACCATTTATATCTTCTCGCCAGGCGTCCAGCTAGATATGCAGTCCAAACTGAGTCATCGTTTGTTGCTATTATCAAGATGGGCTTACATAAATCTACAAATGTGAATCATCAGAGAAACTGTAATTGTTTAATTTCTTACATCTAATGGCTTTCCTGGCTCCAGGTTTTCGGCGATGGCCACAAAATGTTCCTGGTTCATAAACAGGAAGGCACTCTGGAAAAAAATATAGATAAATTTTAAATCATTTGAAGAAGCTAAGAAGTGACATCATGTCTACGTACTGTTAGGTAAATAATTAACTGACTACACAATGAGTATCATGGGATCAATTAGAGGTCTTGTAAATATCTTTCTACCTGATTGAACGAAGAATCCAGGGATGAGCTGTCATCGCTCATGGAGAAGCTATGCATGACTCGTTGCTCGTAGTTGGTTGCGATAGACTGGTAATTTGTGGAATGCTGGCGGCTGTCATCATCATAGGCTCTCACCAATCTCTCAACAGCATCCTTCGTCTGTATTTTTAAAGTCTGTAGCATCTCAATACACCTGTGGTAGACGGATGTAGACACAACATGTAAATGACCTGATAATAAACACTATAAAATGCTCTGCTTACTACCATGTAAGCCAATACACATTTTATAACATTAGCACAGATGAATTATAAAGGGTAAAAACTAGTCACTGTATTTTATAGCCCACATTCTGTGATGGCCGGGTTGTGACATTGCATGATTCTGACCGCGCCTTATAATGTTCAAACATATAAATTGGTTAAATTGGTTATCCTGCTATCTATATGTGTTTCACCCATTGAAATGCTCCAATTAAGTGATGTATTAATGACTTAATTCATTGCAGAACATTCTGTGTCCCACAAAGTTAAATAATGTATTAGGTTTTTTATTTGTAAACCTTAAAATGTTTTTCCTAAATTGTATTGTTGATATCTAAATGTGAATCAAAATTTCATTTAACTAATGTATCCAATGCCAATACACCAAAAAACAGAGTAACAAAAAAGAAGAACTTATGCCAGAGACAGTCTAACCAAACATTATTACTAGCAAAATTACTACAGAAGAATTATAAGCACAGTGACAATAGTAACAGTAATACAGCAGTAGCAGACAGCACAATAGTAACAGTAATACAGCAGTAGCAGACAGCACAATAGTTACAGTAATACAGCAGTAGCAGACAGCACAATAGTTACAGTAATACAGCAGTAGCATACAGCACAATAGTTACAGTAATACAGCAGTAGCAGACAGCACAATAGTAACAGTAATACAGCAGTAGCAGACAGCACAATAGTAACAGTAATACAGCAGTAGCAGACAGCACAATAGTAACAGTAATACAGCAGTAGCAGACAGCACAAACGTAACAGTAATACAGCAGTAGCAGACAGCACAAACGTAACAGTAATACAGCAGTAGCAGACAGCACAATAGTAACAGTAATACAGCAGCAGCAGACAGCACAATAGTAACAGTAATACAGCAGCAGCAGACAGCACAATAGTAACAGTAATACAGCAGCAGCAGACAGCACAATAGTAACAGTAATACAGCAGCAGCAGACAGCACAATAGTAACAGTAATACAGCAGCAGCAGACAGCACAATAGTAACAGTAATACAGCAGCAGCAGACAGCACAATAGTAACAGTAATACAGCAGCAGCAGACAGCACAATAGTAACAGTAATACAGCAGCAGCAGACAGCACAATAGTAACAGTAATACAGCAGCAGCAGACAGCACAATAGTAACAGTAATACAGCAGCAGCAGACAGCACAATAGTAACAGTAATACAGCAGCAGCAGACAGCACAATAGTAACAGTAATACAGCAGTAGCAGACAGCACAAACGTAACAGTAATACAGCAGTAGCAGACAGCACAAACGTAACAGTAATACAGCAGTAGCAGACAGCACAAACGTAACAGTAATACAGCAGTAGCAGACAGCACAAACGTAACAGTAATACAGCAGTAGCAGACAGCACAAACGTAACAGTAATACAGCAGTAGCAGACAGCACAAACGTAACAGTAATACAGCAGTAGCAGACAGCACAAACGTAACAGTAATACAGCAGTAGCAGACAGCACAAACGTAACAGTAATACAGCAGTAGCAGACAGCACAAACGTAACAGTAATACAGCAGTAGCAGACAGCACAAACGTAACAGTAATACAGCAGTAGCAGACAGCACAAACGTAACAGTAATACAGCAGTAGCAGACAGCACAAACGTAACAGTAATACAGCAGTAGCAGACAGCACAAACGTAACAGTAATACAGCAGTAGCAGACAGCACAAACGTAACAGTAATACAGCAGTAGCAGACAGCACAAACGTAACAGTAATACAGCAGTAGCAGACAGCACAATAGTAACAGTAATACAGCAGTAGCAGACAGCACAAACGTAACAGTAATACAGCAGTAGCAGACAGCACAAACGTAACAGTAATACAGCAGTAGCAGACAGCACAAACGTAACAGTAATACAGCAGTAGCAGACAGCACAATAGTAACAGTAATACAGCAGTAGCAGACAGCACAATAGTAACAGTAATACAGCAGTAGCAGACAGCACAATAGTAACAGTAATACAACAGTAGCAGACAGCACAATAGTAACAGTAATACAGCAGTGGCAGACAGCATGTATGTTCCTACTTACGCTGGATCACTAATAACATGGTTTGTTATCATCTGAATCAAGGCATCCTCGGATCCTTTGCTGTGTTCATTGAAGTCCCTGTTTTCTAGTTTCTCCTCAATTAAAGGACCTAGCACTTCCTCAATCTTGTTCTTCACATATTTCACAAATTCATATCTGCATAGAGAGCAAAATTTAACTGTGTTATAACTCATGATCATTTAATCAATAGCAAACATTGACAACTGACTGTAGGTAAGTAACGCTGGTTCAGTATTGTCATTTGTATTTAGAACGTATCTGTTAAAGCTTCTCTTAAAGAGGATCTGTGGCCCTGCGGTCGTTGAAGCTCATATATAGTTTGAGTGTCAACCTGCAATAAACTTTTATGTCTAGATGTAAATGGTGCATTCAGAGGTAAACTTAGACTAAAAATGAGGTCTAAACATAACTTGTGCTAATAAATACTTAGGTATTTTGCACAAGGTTGAAAAGAGTGGTGTGTTTTGTGCTAGGTCTGGATTCTGATCGCCCCCCCCCTTCCCCCTCCCTCACTTGTGCAAGACACTGAGAATTACCTTTGATTCATCTCATCTCTTTAATACATGTATCTCTTTTTTGAAAAAGATTGTCACATATCCATTTTCAAACTAGGAATATATGAGCTGGCTGATTCAAGCTTATTGTGACACAGGTTTGTATGAAAAACGTCATTAATAAGGGAATGATAACACTTTATCTTTGTCTGATTCATGTAATCGAAAGCTGAACAGGATTTTCCAGTTGGGAGATGCTTCAGGGTTACCTGTGAAAATTTTCATCTGTTTCTTCAAGATGAAATAAAACATCTTCTGCTGCAGCTAATGTACCAGCAGCTTGTAATGAAGGAGAAACACTGGTGATTAATTGCCTGATACTGGGAAGTAGATCCTCTTCTGGACCAACGGCATGAGCCATTCTGGAAAGAAAGGAAAGTACAATGTCAACTAAACACAAAGAAATGATATCAGAGTGTTGGTGATAAAGAGTAGGTATGTCAGGAATGGTCAGGAGTGGTCACGTGTTTAATGGTTAGCATGCTACAAAACTCAATAATAACAAGTCAGAACTTTAAGGCCTCATGCATACAAATTTTAGGAGCACTCATGCTAATGGCAGCTCATGGGCCTGGCAGCCTTAGCCTAAGAATTTATGCCTAGCCTACAATTAGTAACTATACAGAGGACTAAAATTCTGACAGAAAGAAATCATTAGTAGGCTTAGTGTCATCCATCAGGCACTAATAAGTATAGGTCCAACTGTAGTGTTTGGTCTTTGAAGGCCTAAAACAACAATTCAGTATTCCAGAATTCGGAAGACCAAACTTGGGGACAAACTAAAACGAATGACAGCGAATGACCGAATGACAATTGACTTTGAACAGGGTTAATTATCATTTGCGAATGACAGCGAATGACAGCGAATGACAACGAATGACAACGAAGGACAGTGTTGAGTGGAGATAGAATGATTGCTTACCAGTCAAAACGTCCCTTTACCAAAACGTCCCCCTACCAAAACGTCCCCGCTTTTGGTCAAAACGTCCCCGTTGGTCAAAACGTCCCCGTAAGTCAAAACGTCCCCGTCTATCAGATTCATTCACAGTTGTGAATATATATTAATTTTAAGTTATAATTTTGCTAAGTTATCGGCATGCAAGTTGAATTACAGGCGCTAAATAAATCATGGAGTATATCGTAGAAAAAAAGTATATGCTATATGTTTATCAGTGAATTAACGAATTAAGGAAAACAAAAAAATATTATACAAGAGGAATGAAAAAAGATTTTGGATGCGTATACTATACAATATAAATATATCTCTATAATATTTTAAATTGAGTGAAATCACTTATCGTTTATTTTTACGAAGTAAAATTTACGGTACGTGCCCCTGTTGATATTTGACATTTTGAAGTATGGAATATATCATTCGATTACCTTTAGTGTTGTAACGTTACCTCAGAAAATTATACTCAAAAATTTTTCCGCCCTCATAACTCCTAAAAACTGTTTTCAACCTAAACTATACTTATCCTCATATCCTTACTCTTTGATATATTCCAAAAGTAACTTGTTGTATAGGAAAACAAAACAAAACAAAAATTCTTTTTTACCTTCCCTCAATATCGCATATATTCATTCAGAAACCAACTCGTATTTAAAAAAAATCCTATTACCCTACAGCCCCTCTTGCATTCCCTTTTCTATTTATCATTTCCCTACCACAGAAAATTATACTCAAAAATGTTTCCGCCCTCATATCCGGCACTTCCCAATCCTAAAAAATATGTTTTCAACCTAAACTATACCTATCCTTACTCTTTGATTTTAACTAAAAACATCCACATTTGCATTCCTACTGATATTAAAAGCGGGGACGTTTTGGTAAAAAGCGGGGACGTTTTGGTCTTACAAAAGCGGGGACGTTTTGGTAAAGAGACGTTTTGACTGGATACCGAATGATTAACGGAGTGGAGTAAATGCGGTTATTGGTTTTCTGCGCAAAAATGATTTGAGGAAAATCGCATGTAACGTGGTTGCAGGGTTTTGGTGTAATTTACGGATAGAAACCACAGGGAAAGTTTTTGTGTGAGAATGCGCTTGAGTGCTGTGCTTTTTACCTCTGTAGATTTATATAGAAAGATAACTGAAGCCGTTTCAAGATTATAGTATTGTTAGTTTCTAACAATTAATATCGGAAAAATGACGTTAAATTTACTTTTTAAAATCAGACTTACAATTTCGCTTACTATAAGGTGCGTTTTTATCTTGTCCGTACTTTAACAGATCTAGATACCCACGAAGTCTGAACTGTGATATCCGGTTGAAGCAAATGTCGGTGCTGTCATTACTGTCATTCGTTTTAGTCAACGCATTTTTTAAGTGTGTACAACATATTGTCATTCGTTATGTGTAACGCAATTGTCATTCGTTTTAGTAACACCCCAAACTTGGGCCTTGTCTATGCCAAACATTTGGGTATTCAGTTGTTTCATTTCATCGATTCATTACGTACCAATGAATACTTTTCTGTCAGCTCGAAGGTAGTCTAACTTTGGCCTAGAATAATTATAGCACAACGCCTTGAATCCAAAAAGAAGATAATGTACTTTCAGTTTTAATAGTGGATAGTACATACTTGATAATGAGATACTTGTCTCGATAACGTTAGGCCTAACTCGACAGAAACTGAAAGCTTCCATAAAATTCAGCAATTTACTTGTAATCGTTCACTTATCACGTTGTCAGCAATTACATTTGATAACTGTTCAACAAATAATGGAGGATTTCTTGAGGATAATCATAACAGGTATCCTGCGTGAGAGAAAGTTCATTGTCAAATTTCAGAATTCACCACCAAAGCGTCTTGTAGCCACAACAACGATCCCGAATTTGGAAAGCGAAGTATTTGGACTTTTGATGTCAAAGGTCATATATGTTCGCGCGGCCAGTCTAACTTTGCAGAAAACGTTAGGCCTCCACTAGGCTGTGTTGATAGGCTGCATTCCTAATGGCTTATATCATAGGAGTAGGCTAGGGGTCCTTCAATCAAAACATAGAGCGAATACCAGAAAGTTGCAAATGACAAATACGATTCATTCTACATCGTCATCCAAAACACTATAGCTGTGCATGGAATTGGATTTTCGGAAAGAGGTACTCAGCCAACAATTACAACTTAGAATTTAAACTATATTTTGTTAGCGCTTTGCAAGTTATTGCGGCCTAACGTTAGTTTAGGCCTCAGTTTGAAGACTAGCCTAGGCCTACACTCAGTCTACAGTAGCCCGTGTTATTTGAGTCTAACCTAGGCCAATGCCGCTAGCCCGACTTCCCAGACTAATAAGGGCACAGTATCATCAGTAACACCAGGCAGCAACAATAGAAACATCCAATTTTCACTATCATAATGTTAGGGTCATAACGTAGTTTGAATGTGTAATTCCGTCAATGTAATTTTTGGTGGAAGCTGGTCAGATCATCAGTTCAATAGGCCGGCATTGATCCGGTGCATATTTACCCAATAGTCGGTTCAAGAAGGGTTTCTCTGCTGTTTCTTTACCCAACTGTCAGTTAAATAACCGTGCACTGGTGCTTATTTTACCTGATCAGCTGTTCAAGAAGTGTTGTGCTGGTGCTTATTTACCAGATCGTTGGTTAAATACGGGTCAGATCATCAAGTTAAATGAGGGATGTCCCCTCCAAGTACTTACGTTAGTTACAACTTACTTAGGTAGGCTACTGTATATATGTGACAAAACATTAAATGTCTTTTCATACAATACACAACAGTAAGATTGAACAAGTAGTGCAATATGACTGTTTAGATGGCATGCATGCATAGACACAAATTTGTTTCTCCAGGCCTATGGCTTGATTAAATTTCAAGTCTCTCACTGTTTAGGCCATCTGAGAATAGAGCAATCACACCTTGCTTATTCACCCAATGATCTGGTAAATAGCCACAACCATAATTTTTCTTAACAGATATCAATTGTTCATGTGCAGCATGGTGCTATATTAAGTCAAATGTATTGGAGGTACAGTAAGTTAGAACCGAAAACAATATCACCTCACTACCATTACTTATGCTATTTTGTACTTTTCCTAGATTTATAAAAAAAATCTCTATACCTAGTTATTTTTTTCTTTTTCTTTATTCATATTATTATGCAAATGTGTTATAAGAAACAAGCAAATTTCAAATAAAAATGATAGAAATGAAACAACGGTTCACATCCTTTCAGAGTCACCAGAACTTAGACCATGAGTGAATTCAAAGTACACCACCATGTCAGTGAACTGATGCATGTCCTAGGGTAAGTGTCCTCAACTTTTTCAACAATTTATATCATTATTTACTTAATCAGAAATTCAGAAATAAACCAGGTAACTCAGAATGAAGGAACTTTAGCAAGTTCTTGAGGAATTAGTTTTCTATTAGTTTGGAAGTTAGATAATTTTATTAAACCTTCTGCAGTGCTATATATCTTATATATTCTGTTGTAGTATCAAGGGCAGTGAAGGACCTGAGGTATACGCGGAGCTGATGACCAAGAATATTCGACCGTTCATCAGCACACTGGTATCCGCACACCAGGCAAAGAGAAAGATTGCAGAGTTTACCAAAACACCTGAAGAATTCCTTAGAAAATATGATGACCTGAAATCTAAAAAGTAAGTCAGGGTGTTTCGTCGCTTGGTCGTATATACGTGACTAACATTAATTGCTCTAATGCTTAGTTAAAATTATTTTATATGTTATGAGTCTTTTGTACCAACTTATTTGTGGAAATGTTCTGATACAAAAATCTGTGAAGTTTTGATAGAGCTGATAACCTTGAGGGTCCTAGCAGGATCATTAAATCAAATAATCTGATTGTGACATTCAACTGGTAGTGAACATTTAGTGAATCTTAAGAGCAGATTAGTTTTGTGGACCCAAAGGGTTATGAAGCCACATGTATGTTACTTTTTGGATGGACCCAATCACTATGTTGATCTTGCAACATCTGCTTGAGGAAAGAGTGAAATTGGGCATGTTTTACTGCATCCAAATGGTACTTTGAAGTATTGCATAGGTTAACCTACTACAGTAAGTAATGGATAAACTTGCATTTTATTCTGTTGCTACATTATGTGTTATTTTATAGTGTAACCTGTTACAGTCAACTGCATTTCATGTTGGGCAGCTGCAACTTTCTATCCTTCTTCAAAGTACAACCATAAATTCCTTTAAACTAACACTAGTAGTTAGTCATGTATTTAAACATGTTGCAACAACCAGCTGTTGTTCTGGGACAATTCAAAAAAGCAATCTAGGTGGAGCAAGGGTTAGAGCAAACTTTCACACAATTGGTGGGGCTTTGTCAAGTCTTGATATTCAATGGTCATGACCATGCAACCTTTTACCATTGTCATCTAGAGGTATTCCAAGGCTTTGATTCCTTCATGAAGTATTTGGTATTAATCTTGATTCATTGATGTCAAGACCTCTCGGATTGTAACCACACTGAATATTGAATATGGGTGTCTTATGCAACGTTTATTAAAAACTTTGTTTAACTTTCATTTCTAACATTTAGTGTCAAGGATTTGGATGCTATGGTCTTCCTTATATCAAAATTATCCGATGACAAGAGTACTACGTCAGTCCTTAGCCAGAATGCAAAACTCTACGAGATGCCCATGGACAGAGCATCTGTGCCTGCACCAGGAACAAAGATGACTCAAGCAGAGCTGTCAGAGGTATGTACATTATAAATAATTGATGTGATTTCTTTTGGACAAAGTTTGTCCTCTCGAGTGAATCTACTGGATGGATGTTTAAAACATCACCATTTACAGAGTCAATATTTTTCAGGTGTCTTATTGTAATTATGGTTAAAGCAACTGTCCATTGTTTTTCTTTAGTATAACTTCTTTGGCCATTATGACCTACTATTAAACACAAAAGTGGGTTGCATTGATGTTTATACAACAGATGTTTTTAAGTTATTAGCAAGCTGATAAATAATTCAACAGAAAACAAAACACCAGCATTTAGTCAAAACCTACCACATCTAAAGCAAATCCTAACCTACCTTAATATTTGTTAGTTTCAGGAATGTTTGGGATATCTACCAGCTAATTTTCACATTTTTTAGGAGTGTTGAAGAGGATGGGGTAGGAGGAGAGATGAAGTACTTCTTAGATGTAACACAGACCATTCATTGCTGGTGGGATGTGAAAGAATGTAATGAAACACAATCAGCTTCTTTGCTAGTTTATCCATACCATTATTATTAAGTGTTGTGATATTTATTTTTGATATTATTTTTCATTCAAAGCTTTCCAATTGCTAATCACATCATATTTAACATCAGTGCTTTTCCTTTAATGTTTCTTTGCTTTCTCCCACCTAACATAAATAGGTCCGAAGTCAGCTGCAGAGTCTGGCAACCTCAGGTGGCAGTAGTCAAGCCTCGGAGATGTTCAGAAAAATGATGAGGGAAAAACAGGTCAAGAAAAATTGTAAGTCTTCTTCTTCTTTGTATTTATGCGTCTGCTAATTTATTCATATATCTGTTTCTTCGCCCACCCCTTTTTAAACCAATCATAATCCTTGTAAGAATTTCAAAATTGACTTGATAGGACACCACTTGGGGAATTACATCTAATGTTCTATACATATAATAAGTCATTATTTGATACTGGGTTACTAAAGTGTGACATGCATGTTCAAAAATGAATTACACAAAGTTATCTATTTGAGTGCTGATTCTGGTTCTCCGGTAAATGTCGAACACAATTAGTCATGTTAAAAGATAATACAGTATTAAGAAAGATGGATTTGAGGCAAATAAAAAGGACAAGTGATGACGTTAACGTATGTGACTCGGTGTCCTACAGTTGTCTATAAACATAGCCCCTTCTCCATAAAAGTGAAGGGGAATATATATGAGCAATGTCAAATGATATCTTATGTCACAAAAAAAAAAAAGTTCTCATCACATTCCATTGTAAGTTAATGAGGCTGATCATTTAGGACACCATAACATACGTTAACAACACAACAGGAATTTGGAGTTGTAGAACTTAGCCACTGGCTCAATGACAAATTTCATCAACTAGTTAGATAGAGTACCTTAGAACTACATGGAATGAAGTGTTTCCTAGCATGGAAGTTCTCAGTCTTCTCAATAATTTACATTCAAAGTGCATATTGTTAACGTATGTTATGAAGACACCAAAAAATGAGACACCATCACATACGTTAACAGATGTTCTAAAACCATGTTTTAGACTCATTGGATGATGGAAATAGTTTAATTCTATTTCAAACATGGTGAAATATTAAGTGAGTTGAATATTCTGTGAGAATTCCTGACATGGGCCTAAAATAGATTTTCACAGTTAACGTATGTTATGCAGGCTAGAAATGAGGACACCACACACAAATTGTGACTGATACAGAGGAATTGAACTGCTAGCAGTGAAAGAATTGTTTACTATCAGTGTATGTGGCGTGTTGATCAGTTACAAATGTTTTGATATTCAAAACTATCAGTTGATAGTGAAATAATGCCCATTTAACGTACGTTATGTTGAGGACACCGAACAATTTGTACAGTTTCACAACCAATAACAAGTTTTTTTTCACATGTATTTTTGAATGAATTTGTCCTCTGAGATGCCATTAGACCTATTCTCAGCATGAGTAGTGAGTTTCTGGGACTTGCAATCCCTAGTACACTACTGTGCAGTGTGTGATTAGGTTATAATCATGAAAAGTTGCCACCAGTTAACGTATGTGATGCAGGAGGACACCAAAAATATGTACGTTAACAAAGATGAAGATCTTTATTTTTCAGCAGTTGATGAGCATGGGTGACTGAAATTTGCAAGTGTAATTGAAGCTCTGCTTTCACTTGAATAGAAAATGCAAAGTCAAGGCATAATAACATGGGAAAAACTAAGAAAAGTGCATCTCAATTACAGCCATTTTCATAATGTCACATTTTGGTGTCCAAAATTAGGCCAATTTTTGCAGTAAAACCCTCATAATTTTGCATCCACCCAATGTATGGTTGAATAACTATCAATGATATCTGATGGTTTATTGACACAACCATTGAAAAGGGAAATACAAGCAAAGGGGTAATGAAAAAAAAGGGACATAAAATCTCTCCAGTATCAGATATATGCTTTACATATATATATATATATCTGTTTTGGGTATCATGTAGCTTTATTATTCATCGATAATAATTTATGACATACAAATACATGCCTTACCATTCTCATAAGCAAACTACAGATATGTATTGTTATCCTTACTTATTGCAATACAAATTAACAATGGAACTGTTCTATATGTGCCCTTCTTTGCCTAAATCATTCAAGAAAGCTTGGAAACCCAGGAAATACAACGTCAAACAGAAAGCCCTGAAGCATATTTAATTTTGTATCATTAAAAAGATTTCAGGTAATTATGCTAGGGAGCATCTATGGAAAACAGTCTTGATGCTTGGAGATATATTATCCATAGAAAGTAGCTCATCTATATTGGACAGAAGGAATTCAATACGTACAATTTTTCTCAGTTAAACTGCAGTCAGCATTTCTACATGCATCTGATCTAAAGTTATCTTCTTCTCTCATTCAGTAAATATGACACTACCTGATCTTCCACCTTGGGTTTTTGACAGACCATTTTTGACCAGAGATTATGTAGTCCTCAATCGAGCCCCTATCACACCAGGAGTAACGCTCGGTACCCTGCCCGTTGGAATGCAAGAGATGGCCATTGTGAACGATGTCCTGACCCTCATGACGGTACATTGTGCTGGAATAACATCATTCCAATGTCTTGTTTTTAGTCTAAATATAACAATTAAGGGGGAATAAATACAGTAATATATAAAGTACCTGTGTATTTTATAGATATTCTTCACATCGAAAGATTTGCACAAACACGATACATACAAAACGTAAACAGTATTCCCATGAGTGTATGCTTTCCACAGAAATGAATGATTTTCAATTCAATGTCTGTATTATATTAGAAGTAATAAAAGATGTCATAACCTATAATTTTGTTTTGCTTGATTAAGCACAATGGTTACAAGTATGAATATACTTTCAACATTTGAACACTTTTGACCTCTTCCGCTCAAGATTTTGAATTCAATATTTGTAAAATGAGCGAATAATAAGAATCGCATCTTGGTTATACCAATGATGACTGCACTGTCATTAACTATTTTTCTTCCCCAGGGTGCAGAAGGGAAGTACACAACGCTCGCCTACAACCAGGATAAATCTGGTGAAAGGTCCATCGTGGTTGATCCATCTTTGGATCCATCCCTGAGGGAACTGGCCAACAGAGTGATACCAATCTGTACCAATTACTCCACCATCGTTCACTTCACAGAGGACAAGTCATCGTTTGAGTACGGGATGGTTAATCACGCTCTCTGTGGGGCCATGAAGACCCTTTTAAAGGTGAGAGTCAGGGGAGCACAGGTTTATAAAGTTTTGAATTGTTAATACATTGCTGTCAGCTACTCATATTTCAATAATTTATAACATTGATAGTTTATCTCAAGAGTGCAAACACTTTCTGCACACATGTTTATTGTGAATTTTAAAATCTATTTCATGATCTTATTTGTTTTGAAAAAAAAAAAGAGCTCCCATAGTTTACTGAAACTTTCTTGTTGTCTATTAGGCATCAACCTAAATGTTCCTAACATATAGTTTACACAACTAACTTGGTTCTCCATAAAAGGTTTATGTGTCATGGAAAGTGTGACTGTGCTTTTGTCTTACACTAAAAAAATGGTTATTTATTGGACAGCCTCAAGGTTTGTTGTAACAGAACTTTAATAGTCTCAGATCAAAACAGCCCTTACAAATTATACATCTGCTTAAATAGTTATCCAAATTTTCAATTTTTTCAGCTCTTGGTGATTTCTAGAGGGCAGTGTGGAACATCTATAACTCATGTTTGCACATATTCGGTTACAGTTAACAGCTCCCTGACATAGTTCTGATCTTTCTGCTTAATTTGTAACCACCTATCTACGTACGATCTTATATGGTCTTCATGTCTTGTATTACTTTGCACGCAGGAATACAACGTTCTTATTGCTCAGCTGGAGAACCAATACAAACAAGGAAACCTGCCACTTCAGAAGCTCTGGTTTTATGTACAGCCCTGTATGCACACCATGGATATACTCTCCTCTATCGCAACAGGCATCAACAAGGGGGCATGTACCGGGGGCGTCGTGCTGAGCTTACTTCACGAACGCACATTGTCTATGATAGGGTTCGTATTGTGCGATGTCAGTTAATGTGACTTTGGAGAGAGCAAAGTAAATTTTCAAAGTATAATAAACAAATTTTGAAGAAGAGAGATCTTCTAAGATCAGAAGATTGTAACTGCTGGTATAATTTGACTGTGATTATGACAATGCTAACAGGGTCAGGTGACTTTATTTAAATGTTCGGCTTATACCAGGACACTACCTTTAAAAGTCCCATCTTTTACAGATATGTGAAAATTTTCAAGGATTTTTTATTATAACCTATGAGCATGGTCAAGGAGTGAAAAGACAGTAAATTCTAGTCCAGAATAACTAGTAAGCTACTCAGTAGCTTGTGAACTTTCTTACCGACCAGTGTCGTGGGAAATAACAGTATTGTTGTCCCTAACTACTTGCTTTCCCAAATTACCACATAATATTTGTTAATCCACGTTCTTCTTGACAAAAGGTAGCTTTACCAGCAGAGTTAGACCCAATCATGATACAAAGTTAAGCATTTAACAAGTAACTTTTCCATGTAAAGGTCTTACGTTTGTACAATCCATAGTGGTAGTCTTTGTTGGTTCAAGTCTAGTATAATTAATAATGGTTTGTATTACAATTTTAAATCTGCTGTTTTTTTTCCAGTGATGCAAGAGGCCAAGAGCTTTGTCTTTTCCTAACCCAGTCTGCATGTGCACCATATTTTGAACTTTTGGAAAAATGGATATTCAAAGGTGTCATAAAGGACCCCTATTGTGAGGTAGGTAAAGTGGATCCATAGATGGTACTTTGTGGGGGTATACTAGACCTTATCAACCTTTCTCCGTACTGTCAGACCTGTTATTAATTTTATTATCTCTGTGTTTATATTTATACTAAGGTTTGCTTTTCTCCTTCTTAGTTCTATGATAAAAGAAATGAGAAATATTTACAAAAAATAATCTTTGAATGAAACCTAAAAATGTGTATTTCATTTCAAAAAAGTCCACTGTGTGTGTTTGTTTTTTGTTGTTGTTGTTTTTGTGATTTCCAGTATACATTTTTTTGCCAGTTTATGATTGAAGAGCATGAGTCTATGCACAAGGAGAAGATCCAGCAGGATTATAACGATGCTTACTGGGAGCAGAGGTACACCATCTGCAGGGACCGGATTCCTGTCTTCCTGGAGTTACTCGCAGATAAAATCCTCAGGACTGGCAAATATCTCAATGTTGTCAGACAGTGTGGTATGTATGCTCCTACAGTGTGGTATTTACGCATGTACCGTATGGTATGTACGTTAGTAGAGTGTGGTGTGTACGCTCGTACACTGTGGTATGTACACTCGTACATTTGTGATATGTGCATTCGTACAGTGTGGCATGTACGCTTGTACATTGTGGTATGTATGCTCATACAGTGTGGTATCTACGCTTGTACAGTTTGGTATGTAAATTAGTACAGTGTGGTATGTACGCTCGACAGTGTGGTAAGTTCGTACAGTGTGGTATGTACGCTTGTACAGTTTGGTATGTAAATTAGTACAGTGTGGTATGTACGCTCGACAGTGTGGTATGTTCGTACAGTGTGGTATGTACACTCATACATTGTGGTATGTATGTTCGTACAGTGTGGTATGTACGCTTGTACAGTGTGGTATGTACCCTAGTACAGTGTGGTATGTACACTCGTACAGTGTGGTATGTACACTCGTGCAGTGTGGTAAGTATGCTAGTACAGTGTCGTATGTACGCTCGTACAGTGTGGTATGTACGCTTGTACAGTGTGGCATTTACGCTTGTACAGTGTGGTATGTACACTTGTACAGTGTGGTATGTACCCTAGTACAGTGTGGCATTTACGCTTGTACAGTGTGGTATGTACACTTGTACAGTGTGGTATGTACCCTAGTACAGTGTGGCATTTACGCTTGTACAGTGTGGTATGTACGCTCGTACAGTGTGGTATGTACCCTAGTACAGTGTGGCATTTACGCTTGTACAGTGTGGTATGTACGCTTGTACAGTGTGGCATGTACGTTAGTAGAGAGTGGTATGTACCCTCGTACAGTGCGGTATGTCCTCTCGTACAGTGTGGTATGTACGCTCGTACAGTGTGGTATGTATGTTCGTACAGTTTGGTATGTATGCTCGTACAGTGTGGTATGTTCGTACAGTGTGGTGTATACACTCGTATATTGTGGTATGTACGCTCGTACAGTGTAGTAAGTATGCTCGTACAGTGTGGTATGTACGCTCGTACAGTGTGGTATGTACACTCATACAGTGTGGTATTACGCTCGTTAGACCTACTACCTAGGTTACATCAGTTATAGGTAGGGGCTTAACCTAATTGTTTGTAGACTCATTGCAAAAAGGGTAGAAACGATCGCATGGCGATTGTCTTAGATCGTTGATGTTAGGGCTTCCGTTGTTATGCTCCCCCATCACTCCTACAATACCCTGCCTGCATTGCTTCTTTCTCACTCGAATGTTAGAGGGATATTAAAGGTACCTGAAAATATAATCTGTCATAAGTTTAGGGTTACAATTTATTGTACCAGTCTGTTCATCAACAACCCTACCTTAACCCTGCTTGCTGTGTCCCTCTTCTCTTACCATATTTCTCATTCGTTGTCCATGTGGGAGGGGGTAGAGGATATCGGGGTTTACTTCAATCACGTTTAACCAGCTAGATGTTAATCAACAGTTTCTTTTGGCATTTTGTGTCCCCCTTTTTCTCTTGACCAACAGGTCAAAATTCAAATAGCCCGCAAGCAGAAGAAATATTGTACACTCTTAAAGAGAGACAGTATGTTGATCAGATAGAAAAGGCTTACAATTATGCAAGCAAATTACTATTGGATTTAGTAATGGAGGAAAGAGAGCTGATACCAAGATTAAGGTTTGATATCATTTTTTCCTTTATTGCTACTTTTGCCATGATTCAAATGAAGAGTGAAAAATGAACCCAAAAAAAGTACTGATTATATTATTTCAGGGTTCTAGTACACATTGTCTTTACAATTAGTTTTTCTAGACTTGAAGGAGAAGATAATAATGTCCCACATTTCACTTTAAACAACAAATCTTGATAGTGTCACTAGAAATCCTAGATATTGATCATTTTATATTGATAATTTCTCCCGGCTTATTGATTACCCAACACAGAAGTCACCATATCATATTTTGATATTGTTATTTAACAAATTTTCCCATGAAAAACATTGTTTATTCAGATCATTTGTGGGGCAGGGAGAGATAGGGGGGGGTTGTCTCAATATCAGAAGTTCTTTGTACAGATATGACAAAGATCCTTCAGAAAGCTTGATAAAAACTTTACACATTCATGAGAATTTTCTAGAGTTTGAACTTGTAAGGTATTTATCTATTGAGAAACCTTTTTGATGATTGTTTTTTTTTTTTTCTTGGTAGGTCTATTAAAAGATACTTTCTGGTTGAGCAAGGTGACTTCTTTGTCAATTTGATGGACATAACTGAGGAGGAGATGAGAAAGATGGCTGATGACATCATCATAACTCGACTGGAATCTCTATTAGAGTTGGCACTCAGGACCAGCCAGGCGAACTCTGATCCCTACAAGGATGATTTGAGGTATGATCTAGGAGATGAGGTAAAGATTTTACTTGGAGAACAGTCATAGTTGGATAAAGCAGAGTGGGGGGGGGGGGGGGGAAGAGACTGGGAAGTGATGAGAGGATCAAAGAGTTGTGGTTGGCAGGAAATGGTTTGTAAGTTAAAATGACCCTGTTGGTATTCCTCAGTTTTTGATATATCCTTTTGTCTTTTTGAATTCGTGATGAAGACCTATAGGCCTTATGCTCCCTAATTCCATGGAGCTGGTTTTGAATTCCTCCCATGTCAGTCTTAGAATGGTAAATATGTGTGCAATCGTGTGTTACATAACCGTAATATAATAATTCAATTTGATTTGGCTAAACGATACCCCATCCAAATATAAAATTTATCAATACATTCTTGGAAATGCCTGGATGACCTAGATGTGTGATTGAAGTGAAACTCATTTTGTTTTTCAGAGTTGAACTTTCACCTTATGACCTGATTACTCAGCTGCTGCGGATTCATTCCATTGATTCCAGGCAGGAGCAAGGTACATTCCAGCGTTGATCATTATAACTATGCACAGATGTTTGTATATAACAGGCATGAGACTCTTCCGCGGAAACGCGGATTTCAGATTATTTTTTTTTTCATTTTCGCGTTTTTTCTCGTAATTCGCGTTTTTTATTTTTTTTTATTTTTTTTTTTATTTATTTATTTATTTTTTTTTTTTTGCCGAACATGCTGGACTGTGAAGGGAAGGAACACCGAATTTGACCAGTGGTGGAATCAAGTAGCACAAAGCAAGCAAAAAAGCCTTTTTTTGGTTCAAAAAAGCTAATGGATAAATTATACAAGCAGAAATTCCACAATTTTTTGGCGAGTTACGTGATGTGATAGATTCCATCTAGAGTCCACCATTTTGCATTTAAGCCCTCCTTACCTGACAAAAAAATTCTAAAGGGTGGGGGGACACCCCCTCCCCTTAAACCCCTCCCCCAGGACGGCGATCAATAAATTTCAGATTTTTTTTCCCCGGCTCAGTCTCATCCCTGATATAAGCAGCAAAGTTTGAATGGAATTTGAATAATCTGTTCTGTTGGTTTGCTGGCTATTAGATTGTGAAAAGTGTTTTTGTGAATTTAAATTATATTAAACTTACACCAGTTAAACTTTGATGTTAAAGCTATCTTGTACATGTAATCTTTCAGTAAAATGTTGATACATGTTATTATATGTGCAATAAATTGACAAACATGATTGAAACAACTGAGCACTTACTAAATGCCAAAGATGGTTTTTGTTCATTTTATTTATCCATATACAAGTTACAACCAACACAATATGAGTGTCAACTGTCAACAATTTTGCCAACTTTGTGAAAATCACAAATTGGCTCGTTATATAAGAACGTTATTTAAATTTTGAATCACATCTTAAATGTCTTTGTTACTCTCCTAGTCTTGCAAGCTGTTGATCCCAGTGAGATTCACATCTCTGGCTTAGAAGCATTCTCCTTTGACTACGTGGTGAAGTGGCCAGAGTCTCTCGTGCTGAGTCGAAAGGTAAATAATTTGCTATTACCACCAGAGTTACCAAATGTTGTGGGTTTATTTCTACATAATGTACCTACCTTGTCTAAAAAGGGTTAGAATCTTTGACATTCTTCTGTATTGTAATGGGAATTCAGAGGGGGAGGGAAGGGGAAGGGTTGTTGCTAGCCTTTAAAGATTCCAGGTAGAGACTACTTTACCTGATAACCAAACTGTAATACTTGATTGCATCATGAAACAGAAGCTGAAAGCTTTGTAGTGTAGCACTCATGTGGTTAGTTATCCAATATATTTGCTCACTTTTACACTGCCTGTCATTTAATGTCTGCCTTTACAATCAGTTACTGAACTTAAATCCTGCGACTCTGTCCGGAAGTCTACCTTTCTTGAATCCATATTGAACCATATAATGCTTTGACTCAGTGTGAATGTCTGCCGTCTGTAAATCAGTTATCAAAACCTAAACGATTTGATTTGTTTCTGTTCTTGTTCAGTTGATATTCACGCTCTAACAATGTGACTGAGTTTAAGCCTGTTTGTTGTTTGTTTATTATTTTCCACTTCCTGTTGCAGGCTCTTACAAAGTACCAGCTGATATTTCGACACCTCTTCTATTGTAAGCATGTTGACAGAACATTATGCAAGTAAGTGACTTCAGATCAAATTAGCGTCGTAAAATAACAGCCTGATCATTATTATGATTTAATTCACGTCTTATGTTATATGACATTAACAAGGCATTAGATAATGACAGTAGTTAAGATAAGGTAAGATAATTAAAAGATGGATTCTAACAAAAACAAAACTGTTTTGAAAAGCAAGTGATTGTTGAGACAGTACAAATAAATCATAAGGTGCTAGAAGGTATACATACAGAAGAGAGAAAACTCAAATTAAAAAATAAATTTGAGTTTAAAAACAAGTTAAGTTTGCTTGTCTTTTATTGTTTTCTTTTCTGATGATGTTTACAAATGACATTAATGTTTACAAATTGCTCTATATTAAAAAAATAACTTTCATATTGGATAATGTTTTTCATATTATCGTTTTTCTGGCTCGCAAAGTAAACACTTGTTTTATCAGGAGCTGCAACATTTTGTTTGTCTCTACCTTGCAGTGTTTGGACATTAAATAAGTCAGCCAAGCAGTTACTCCTCAAGACCTCAACTTGGTATTTGCTGGCGTTTGCTCTTTGTCAGCGTATGATGCATCTGGTCCAGAACCTACAGTACTACATGCTATTTGAGGTGGTAGAGCCAAACTGGCATATTCTCATGGACAGCTTGAGAAAAGTGAGCAAAATTAGGACAATTTTGAACGTTTCCTGTAGTCTTAGCAATTGTGGCCTGTAGTGTCTATCCTAGGCTAAGCCTGACCAGCAAGGGGAGAGAATAAACTTGGGACCGACTGGCTGATTTGTAAAGGGAATCGTTTTCAGTCGGAAGATAAAATGAAAGCCTCGTAATGTACCCAACCTCCATATTTGTGTGGTATCATAACATTCAAATAAGGAGCATTTTGCATATCATTAAATACTATGTTAAAGGTCTACGGACACCTATGAACAATATTGTTCTGGTCACTCTAACCGGCATTAGAAATCATGAAAATAGCTGCAATTCTCATCAAAATCCATCAAAGATAGACCATTTTACAAGTCTTTTCTTAATTCTAGTTTAATTTCTTAATAAATATTAGCTAATTATGCACATTGGTGACTGCCGCATTTTCTGTAATGCTATGCCTTTGTTTTTACAACCTTTTGTTTCAAGGATATTGAACGCAGGTTTGTGTTCCTAAGGCAATGTTTTGGAAATATTTTTTGCCACCTTTGAAGAGAGGAACATCATATTATTCAAATGATATATAATGAGGGGGTTAACTTATTTAGGGCTAAAATAAGAAATGTTGATGAGCACAACACTCTACATCATAGTTTGCACATATTTAATGTGTTTATCTTGGAAATGAAAAGAGCTTTTCGGAAATTTTCAACATAATAACAGAATAAGAATATCACACACAACAAATGTACTGCATATGGGGCAAATTCGTTAGGTATCTGCAAACCTTTTAGAACATGATTGTGCTATATCACTTCTGTGCAATGTTAACCACAGCATACTCATTGAAGCCACTAGCAACCTGTATAATACTGCTATGAAATTTGCATATTGCCTTCCAGTGTATAGTTGTTATTCTTTGTCATTGTATTACTTTTTTTTAAATTTAAATTTATTTTCTGTTAATAAAGTGTCTGTGGTATGACAGTATGGGGTACACATCACAGAACTTAACTTTGTTGTCCTTTTACACTTTTCAAAATGTTTAGAATAAAATGGGATATATCATATGTCAGAAGACAAAAGGATTTACCCCATCCTTTCCACTCCTTATGTTGCGTTTCAGGCGTCGAACATTGATGACGTTTTAGCACATCACAATGACTTCCTAGACAAGTGCCTTAAAGACTGCATGCTGACCACACCACAACTATTGAAGATTGTCAGCAAGCTCATGCTGGTCTGTGTCACATTTTCCAATTTCATTCAGGTGAGATCATGTTGTTGACTGTGTATCTAATAGCAACACGGCATAGGGACAAAGTTATCCTGTAAGCATGTTTAACATGGCATGTTATCAATGCAAATTCCAACTTGTTTGTAATATACTTTGTAACTTTGATCATGCAAGGTAATGAAACAGGTACCCAACAATTATTGAGCTACAAGTCATTCTAAATTGGATTCTATGCACATATTTAATATGATTATTTTTTGGGTGGGGGGGGGGGGTTCAGATAGTATTTATATGTTAGTATATATATTATATTATATATTAATTTTGGAAATTTCAAATTTAGATATTTGCTGAGAGACGAATGTTAGATTCATCAAAAGTTGCATTGAATTTTACAGAATGTTTAAAATTTATAGGGCCTGAAGAATAGATTTTAGTCCCATCTTCTTCAGAGACACACTTCCTAGAAATTATAGAAGCATTTCAGTGGATTATGATTTGTGCTGTATAAACAGAGATTTTCGAATATCAAAGTAATGATCTGACCTCTGACCTCACTTACACAAATGCAGAGAGCTACAAGAACGCTGACGGTGGAAAGTGAGACCAGTCTGTTGTTGGATCCGACCACTCCTAGAAAGGAGAGCAGAGAGGATGAGATGGACACCTCTGATACAGATAAAAGAGGAGTAGCATCAAGGGTGAGTCATCTCTTCTGAGGCATAGATAATTTTAATAATTATTATAATAATCACTAGTCCTATATAGCACAGAGTCCAACAAAAATTGTTCAAGAGACTTTATGGGTGCTGAAGGTGCAAAAATAAATAGAGTTTAGAGAAAAGAAAAGTTTTAAGACAGTGCCTGAATTGAGTAATAGAATCCACAGACCTAAGTTCAACCGGGCTGGAGTTCCATAACTGTGGTGTAGCATTCGGAAAGCTGGGGTCACCGAAAGATCTTAATAACCACAATAGTCTTGTGCTGCACACTGTTTCATTTGTAACTGCCTATACCAATAAGTTAGTTGTATAGGCTGTGCAATTTATTGTCACTCTTCTCCATGAGGGTTGCTGTATTTGTATGATTGCTTTGACATTAATGTTGCTCTCTGAATAATGTCATTCTCTATGGTGAGAAACTTGTCAGCTTGCTAGTGTTGATAACTTGTGTTGAGTTTAAGGAGATTTTACAGCCCTGATGGACAATCCAACTTAGCTATGAATTTCAAGTAACTTTGAGATACAAAAGATAGCTATGTATAGTCCCATGCATTTCTGCATAGCTGTGAATTCAAAAATATTGTGGGAAACTCATTCTCTTGCAAGTTTTGACTTAATTTTGGAAGTCAGCATATCTCAAGACGATCTAAATAACAGTGCAGAGCACTGTGTACGTTTCAACTAAAATACAGAGTCCTAATCATTTGCACATTTTTTGGTTTGTACATATCAAAGTCACCATGTAATTTAATTGTTTCAAGACTTTCTGAAGATGCTACTTTTTCACAGGCACATATAGACTTAGATGCTTACTTCAACTTACCTCATTATGTAGCTTAGAAATGAGTTGGTGTTGTTAATTAAAAATTGTAATTGAAGTGAGTTAGTGATTTACAAATATTTATAATCTAAGTTTGTCAGCCTCCAGATGCGTATATAGAGACTTAATACATGGATGATGAGTCATTTTCCTAAAGTAATGAGTATTTACTATATTCAGATGCCTGTAATAATCAGTACATGCACAATTAATTATTAACTATATGTAGTTTATATATTCAGATGCATATATGAATATTCAGTACATATTGTATTTTGTATTTATGTATGATTTATATTATTGTATATATGTATTTTATATATTCAGATTTATATATGAATATTAAACTGGTACATGTTGTACATACATTATTACTTATTAACTATATGTATTTTCTATATTCAGATGCATATATGAATATTCAGTACATGTTTTGCATGCACAATGTGTTATTTACGTAATGTAAATGAATATTCTATCTCTTCTTTGCCCATTAAGGTGGTCTCTGGCCACATGAGTCAACTGGATAGCAGTGAAGACTTTGCCGAGACGGTGACAAATTTTGACAGCAATTTTTCATCTTTGCTGATTGATCTGTTGGATAAGTTGAGTCTGTACAGTGCAACGAACACTGAACACACAAAGATGAATATCATACATAGATTAGATTTCAATGGCTTTTATACAGAACAACTAGAAAAGGTGGCAGCAGACAGAAGCATGGCTGCCATGGAAGGCCAAGAGTGAAACATCGAAATATTGAAATGGGTTTATACCAGACGTGGACGGTCCAGTGGCAGAGAACGTGAACTTTGCTCAGCAATTTCATGGTTTAAGGAGTTAATTGATGCCAACATATTGAAGGTCCTGTTTACAAGACACCTTTGTATTTGTGTTACAATTTCACCGTTTTGCAATGCAATACTAGATAAATCATTCTCTGCATGGCTTGAACTTGGAGAACAGGTGTTTCAGGAGGGGCAAAAAACAAAAATTAACTTGAGCGAAGGAACAAAATCTCACTGTACCTGGATTGAACAATTTGCAGGATAGGTCAAGTGTAGGACCTTAAGGACTTGCATAGCTCATTAGTACAAGCCTGTGAAATGATCTTCTCGCAGGCTGGTTTGAAATCATTCACTGGCCATATTTGGTCCATGGGCTGACTATTGAGAATCACTGGTATAGAGGGACATAAGAAGTGAAATTCTATCTTTCCAAACAGACTGCTAGAAAGTATTATAATCCTGTTCTTACTTCAGGAAGTATTTCATATCACTTTTTTCAAATCATTCCCTCTCTGAGACATCGTATTGTCTGATATAGCACCCTCAAGTTTGGGAATAAATTTGATGTAAAATACATTTGGGAAAATTGTTGAGAAACTTTTAACAAGCTTGTGCACGCTACAGTTTGAAAGATAATGTTAATGACCTCTAACCAACTTTGAACTTTTCCTCATTGTGGGTATAACTCCTTACATCTTGGGTTATTTGAAAATATGTTATCCATCAGAAGAGGAGAATTAGCATTGAATATCCATGTATGGTATTAATAGTTATCAATCACTGGTTATGGTATGAATTGATTGGTTTCTCTTCTGGTATGAAGGTAACCTGAAGCTTGTTCTAGTTTATTGCTTGTAAATAATACAAATATAGCAATACTGGTAGTAATGTTTCTGTTAAAGTGCAGGCTTCTACTGAATGCAGCTTTGAGAAAATAAACAGATGAAATTGTAACATTTTGTCGGAATATTTTATTCATGCAAACAGTTTTTCTTGATAAAAGTCACTTTTATAACTATGGAAATTTACATTAATATGCATAAGCCTATAATTGGTCATGTTGGTTATATCAGTCTACTTGTTTTTCATCCATTTTACTTAAATAATGTTCACGACAAACATGAATTTGAAATATTATTATAATAAATGCATTATACGTGATGGTTTTATTAAATGCCCATTTCATGTGACATGAGGGGCATGGGGTAGTATCCAGTTGGGCAAAGCAAGATATGCAACAATAAATTTGTACACACAGGCAAATCATTAGTAAGGTTGGGCCCTAGGGATAATTATTTCTCAGGATGCCCTTATGTTGAAGTCTGCATATTTGGAAATGTTCTTCATAACATAATTCCCCTGGCCCCATAATTGACCTGGGCCGGATACTGCAATCTCCTGTCACTCCCCCTCCCCCCCACCCCCTGTCCCTCGAGTGGATCACAGTAGGTGATCAGTGATATATAGTGGAAATGTTCTTCATAACATAATTCCACTGGCCCCATAATTGACCTGGGCCAGATACTGCAATCTCCTGTCACACCCCCACCCCCCCCCCCCACTGGTCACTCAAGTGGATCACAGTGGTGATCAGTGATATAATGACAATATATCTCATACATTTTACTTTCCTATTATGATCCATTCACTGATTTATCCTTGAAATCTCATACATTTGGAATGTTAATTTGCTCAGCTGTAAAGGTTCTCTGCATTCAGCATTTTATCGAAATGCAACTTGTTCGTAGAATTATTAGTCTCTGAATAGACCAGTGAATAATATAAGGATAAACAGGAACTTTTTTAGCTGTATTGCTCAGATAACATTCACTTTAGATCTTAGGGGCACTTCTGGTTCAGTGGGTCACGCATACACAGAAATTTAAAGACACAGCAAATGACCAACTTAACACATCAAAGTGATTTAATTGCATGCAATTGGAACTGACAAGTGTACACATATAGAAAGGTTAAATGAGATAGCTGAATTAGTAAATACACATTGTCACATTGTCACATTTTGTTGGTGTAATTTTCTGACAAAATGGCAATGACACCTATTTATTCTTCGTTTATCTGCAAATTAGCAAGGCCCGGAAAGGGTCAGTTCCTGCTATCTAGGGAGTATCTTTACTCAAAAAATTTTGTACGCTCCGCGCCAACCTGTGGTGGCGCTCCGCTTAGATAGTGTCGAAAGCGCCCCTACAGACCATTCCCGCCCCCTCTGACCAATACCCCTAGCTCCGCCACTGCATGCCAGCAAAACATAAGTAGATTTTTACGTAAGACAAATGACATATTACCAAAAGAATATATCTTTTAATAAAAGGGCTTTAATCATTTTGGTTTTGCAAAGAGGGGCCCCTCTGGCAGGGGGACATGGGCAATCCCCTTCCCCGTATAAATCCGACACTGACCAGTGGTCGTCTAAAACATTGTACTGTTGTGTACAAATTTTCAAAACTTCAGTACTCTCACTGTTACACTAAAAGATTGACGAGGTCAGCGACGCATATTGCAAGGGCCGGAACGTCCTTTAGCACCCCGGTTTTGTAGCTTACGAATTAAAATCAATATCACAAGCCCACAAATCAAACATTAATACTAACGATTTACGAGTCACATACTACCGTTGACAGGTGATCTGTGATACTTGTGAAGGTTTAGTCGAGTCTATTCTTCATTGGATGAGGTCTCATATAGCTACAGAATGTTAGTTCCAATGATAATATTTGAGTAACGTACAATTAGTGTATGTTGTTTCAATTTTTAACCGAATATAATATTCTACAAAGTAGAGTACGGGGACGCTTAATAACAAAAAATGAATAAGAAAACAACCTTTTTACCGTGTTTTACCCTGTGCTAAAGTGTACGAACCTGCCTGATTGTTATGGTAATAGCATATCTCTTTGGTGATCGTGTATACAACCAAAATGGCCACTTGCTAATCGAAGCAGTTGGATAAACATAGTTTAATATTTTTGCTAATTTTTAAGTACCGATAACTTTCATAGCTATCTCATAAACATATGTGTTAGGTGCTTATGATCCGGTGCATCTCTTGAGTCCATGGCTGACGTAGAGCCGTCAAAAACCACCGGAAAACCTAATCGCTTGAAAGCAGGTGGTGGCAAGCGACATGGGAGTGCGGATCCAAAAACTAAGTCGAGGTTGACCGCCTTAGCTCCCGGAGAGAATCTGAAAGAGAGACAGGTAGGTTTAGTTGCATTTAATATTTTTAACAGTTTATTTGTGGTAGATCTAGCCTACGTTAGAATGTTTTTGTTTTGAAATCAGTAAGTTTTTCAATTGATTGTGTTCTGACAGTCCGTCTTAATGTGCCAAGCTTATATGACTTATACTATATGACTATACTACGGTTATAAAGTACCACATAAGCTGCTAAGCTTATCAAGTTAGACCTCCTAGTTCTAGCCTATAACTAAGTGTTAAAAAACTTGACCTTGTATTTAGTACAAATCCATGATATATATAACAGAGAACATAGTCCTGACTACGGGTACAAGAAAGCCCAGAGTATATATGTTTTAAGTTATTCATACAGTGGGGAAATCATTATATGTTTCTAATACTTTATTTTTACTTGAGTCAGAGTCGCGGTGGAGAACTAAAACAATTCAACCGTGACTCCACCAGAGAAAGTGACCCTCTGAAAGGCGGGTATTCTATAATTGTACCCAACAAGTTAGCAAAAAACTTTTAACCCTAACACACCGTACTGAAAAGAATACAAAACATTGCCTCAAAGCTGCTAAAAGAGGTAATACTAGGTTCTAGACCATCAAGAGGAACTTCAGAATTCTGATAGAGGACATAGTTGTTAGGCTTTATAAGCAGTTGGTAAGGCCTCATCTGGATGTATGCTGTGCAGGCTTGGAACCGATATTTTTGCTAAGGATAAGGAAGTACCAGAGAATGTCCAGAGGAGGGCTACTAGGCTGATTAGTTCCTTAAAGGGTGTTTCTTTATTATAGGCAGTTACAGCTGTTGAATCTCACCACACTGGAGCTTATGAGGTTACGTGGTGACTTGATTCAGGTTTTCAAGATTGTGTATGGTTTTGACAATTTTATCCTCACTGACTTTTTCATGTTTGCTAATAAGTAATAGTAGTTGTACCAGAGGTCATTGTCATAAACTCCAAAAGTCACAAAGTAGGATTAATTATATTCGGCATATCTTTTTTCTAATAGGGATGTGAATGAGTGGAACAGTTTGCCTGAGAAAGTTGTACTTGCATATAGTGTGAATGGGTTTAAGATTTCTTTGGACAAGCACTTTATGCATTGTAATCGGGTCTGAGTGTTAGTGTCTTCAGTTTTATTTCTCTCCCATCAGGTCCTTGATGGTTACTTGAGTGTCCCTCCTGATTCTTTTTTTTTTCTACTAAACTAAACTTAGAAACTAAAACACTGACACACAGTCAGGTGTACCATATTAGCCTATAGATAACAATTTGTTAGAATGACAAACCTTAACATGGACTGTCAAAAGATACATGAAGTAAGTGTGTGTTTGTGAGGGGAGCATGAGGAGAAATAGTGATTTTGGTTGTTAACTAGAAATATAAGCATTCTTTTATGCAATATTCATAATTTTGAACATGGCATGCTTTTGGCTTACATATGCCATGTTTAATACTTACTGAAAAAAAGATGTTTAAACAACAAATTGATCAAAATCAAATGTAATTATTACAGAAACAACAATGATAAAATTAAATTTTCCAAGATTGGTTGACCTCAATTGTACTTGGTACTGTACATTTGGTAAACTGCTTGCAAACTATAAAATAGGTGGTTTAACTTCTATTGACTACAAACAGACAACAAAAATAACAAATGAATTTTATTGAAAGTAAAAGGGCATGCTGCATATGTTAAGATGAGGAAGAAGACTTAGTCATTATCATTTAAATAAAATTGTTAATTTATAGCAACTGTGCATAATATTGTTGTGGATCATTTCTAACAAAGAGATTTGTAGCAATAACTCCATGTGGACCAATAAATATTTCAAAATCCACTGCATATATGCCTTCCGTAATTTAAGCATAATTTGCATTAATAAAGCTAATTGTTTTTTGGAAGTAACTCTTTATTGAACAATCATCATACTATTAAAGAATTTCTCTGGGTACCTAATTCAAAGAGGAATTGGATGTGTTGAGGACTAAAGAGATTCTGCATTTCTGCCATTTCTAACATCATGTAGATAAAGTGTTTACACATATGTATGCAGTATGCAAGTTATTGTGAAGTTGCATGAAATCCAATACAAAAATATGCAGCAAGTGCATTCATATGATAACAATGCATACAAACAATGACTACAAATAGGGAAATATGCAGCCAGGTGTTTGACTTAAAATAAGTACAGTATGACCATAAAGTCCTGTGTAAGAGTACAAAGTCATGAGGACAGTTACTTGAATTTTGCTTCTAGTATGAGTACAGAAAAATGTACTGGATTTAACCAGGGAGTTGTCAGGGTACAGTAGCTACCAGCAAACAATTAATGAATGACGGTTTGTGTGGAATGTGTCCTTCAAACTACTCGCTGTGTTACAGTGTAAACGTATTTTCGAAGTGGGCAATTAAATGTCTCCTACTGACATTCTATGATAATAGTGATCGTGTATAAGTACGTAACTCAGCATATAGTCTAATGCACAGTAATTACACAGAACGTCAAGCTATCATCTTGCTCATGGATTTGAATAATGTATAGCACATGGAATGCAAAAAAAGGCAGTATTTTACATTGATAAAATTTTGCTTTCATCACTTCAAATGGGCCAAAGTTTAGTGCAAAAGCACATAGTACACCTTTGTATCAAAAAAGTGTGATTATTTTCATATGATCCGTCTCCATTGAATGCATTTTAACCGGCTTTCAGTTTTGTTGCTTCTTGCTACCAACAAGACGATTCCTGGGTGATTTGTGCATTTTCATTAGTTTTGTTTTTTAGAACATTAATAGTGTAAAGTAGATCGGATTAAAAATCCATTGTTAACACACAAACAAACAAACTTTTATTTTTCAATACTAGTAGGTGGCTGTAGCTGCATAATCAATCACACTACCACAGTGTATCAAAGTTTCCTGAACTTTGGCCTATTCATAAAGCATTGAGCATTAAGCTTGATGCAAAGGAAACCCCATGTCGCTTGACTTTAACATTGTATGAACAGTCATACTTGAATACATGTGGTAGTGCTTAGACTGCTTAATAACATGCATACTTCAGGCTGTATACAGTGTGCATCAGCTCAACTAATAAAAAGTTCATCAGGTCACATAATCTGGAGTCTATGCATGCTAAGTTCTTCACCCTCATTACCATTCAGGAAATATTACATACCGTAGTTTTGATTATATTTTACTTGTATCGATGTTTCATATGCTCATATGAAAGGACCAAAATGTTAGTGTGATTATCTGCTACAGTATATCTACCAGACTATAGTAAAAATGTACTATTTAAGAGATAGCATAGGCCTGCCTAATGATAGACATCAGTCAGTGTGTGTTTTCATGGCATATTTAATCAGATTTTAAATTTCTGAGAGTAAAATGTTTGATCACTTAACTCAGGTCAACAAGAAATTTAAAATGATAGAATTGTCCAACACACCAGCCACCCAATATACCAACATTGATTATATTACACAAGTAAACCCATACTGGTGAAGTTTCCCTTGTTGCTAGCAAAAAGACAAGTCCTGCCAAATTTACTTTATTGACTGTAATCCGGAAAGTACTGGCTTTGATATTGCTTTGAGGGTCTTATTTATTATTAAATATAATCGTAATTTAGTAAAATAAAGAACCAATATATAGTTACCAGTACTTACTGTGTAGCGCTGCGTAATAATTGCCTTCTTAATTGTTGGTATTTTCTCCTGTTTTAATTACTGTAGAGCTGTCAAGCTTTTATCCGATCATGCCCATTCAACCAGCCAGTAAGTCTCTATGCAAACTGTACAGTGTTACTTACAGTAGCCTAATTATATGTAAGTCACTATATATACTGGGACTTCTTGTCTTCAAACAAGTTTAGCAACTGATGCTCCCAAATTATCATATTAACATATTTATTGATTGATAAAACTGAACCAATGAAATGATAGCTTCCCCACTCTTGAAATTGACCTCATTTTCCCCTCAGTATTCATTAGCATTGTTTTTTGGTGTTTAGTTTTTTATAAGTTTTATGGATTTTGGAGCTCTTGCTGAATCAATAGGTATAGAACAGTGTGTCAATTTGCTTTATCGCTTAACTTTGAACTGGACAACTCAGTAGATAAAAACTGTTGTTGTTGTTAGCAACCCTGAAGGCTCTGTGTCAAGTTCGTTAGATTTTGGTGGCTTTATGACTGGACTGAATACTAGTATACTGTAGATGAACTGTGCCTACAGTAGGTCAGTTTTTATCTTTCATTGCTGCTCAAAAGGAAATCAATTTATTTCAGAAAGGAAATTTTCACTTTTTTGACACTTCTTGACAGATGTGCTTATAGTTTTACTGGAGAAATTGTTTGAATTGTAATATTATCAGGTTTAATAACAACTCTCTTGGGGCATTGAGTTGTCAAAAGTTGCCTGGAAGTTATTTTCTTCCTTTGACTAAAACAAACGGTCATATTCTCAAGTGATACTGGTGTAAATCTAAACTGATATATATTTTCCAGTTATTTTTCTTGCTCATGCCTTCGGGCATTTTGACATTATAGTCTGCATGCATGTGCAGATGTACAGTATAGTACAGTGGAAGTATTTGTGAGTTGGTTTGGGATCTCGTCAGCTTTACAAGAAGTCTTTGCCTAAAAGTTCCTCTTGTTAGAATGAGCTGTTTATCAGGATTGTTTCCAATTGTGAATATTCTCTGGGACTAGATGTTCTTAAGGAGACCAAAGCAATATTTTTTTCAGTGTCATCACTATTTGGAAGTTCTTCTTTCATTAAGTATATGTTGTAATTTGTTTATCGTATATTGACTATTAAATTGACAACGGATGTTTTCGTCTTTTATTGGCTGTTGAATTGGCAACGAATGATTTAGCTTTTTGCATCAAGTACTACCATTTCTTTGGATAGCTTTGAAATTGTTTATGTTCTCGCTCTCAAGAACATTGATTCAGTCCAAACAATAAAAAAACCCCACAAAAACAGACTGTGGACAATGAATCCTTCCCATTCGCCAACAGAAATTTGTTGCTCAGTAGCTTATGGCAAAGTTAATTTGCACTCATGTTAGTTAGTACTCTTTGGGGTATTTGATGAAGGAACTCCACATGTGAAGCTGTCGGGGTCTATTGAACTCGAGATGAGTAAACCATTGAAGAGAAAGGAGACGGTGATTAGCACCAAGGAGATAAAGAAGCAGCATCGTTACTTGGTAATCTGAGAGAAGACTTCTTGGAGGTCTTTGTTTGCATTTTCCAATCCTCAATTTAATCGTGTGTGTTTGTGCTGTTTTTCTTCTTTTTTTCTATGGTACCTGAGGATGATGGTATAGGAAAAAACTATGTGAATTGGGTTCAGCCTTTAAGCATTTCTTGGAATGGAACTGCCGTGCCCACTTAATGGCACTTTTACCAGCATATATGGGGGGGGGGGGGGAATAGTAGTAATTGCAGACATTGATGTAAAAATAAATGCTGCCTTAAGGATTTAGTAATACCTCGATGATGTTAAATTATTAATCTTGAATGTGGAAAATAAATCGATTTTTTCTTTACCTGTAGTGTAAATGCTCACTACAAAAGTTTATGGTTCCTCAGGGACATATTACACAGTAGGCTACTGCACAGTATCAATTTGAAACAACAGTTCACATGTGTTTGAACCAACTGATTTAAATTTAATAGTTATTTTTGTTGGACATGTTCTGTAGGAGCCTACAGCTATCCGAATAGAATTCTTGCAAGGTACATTAATATACCACCTTGGCCTAGTTAGTTTGCTGAACAGATTTATGTGAAACAAATTGCAAATTTTAAGAGTCGCTTTGTACACCAAGACACTGCCCACGATACAACTCTTTCTTGTCAGTTAAATGATAAGTGACCTTTCAGTTCAACCTCCAGTGATCAATTACTCAAAATATTGAAAGGAAATATTGTTAAGTTAAATCAAGTAATTCTGCCAGAAAATCATTGGATCAATAATGCCAGAACATGCTACTGCAACTACAGTAGAAGACAGTATGATTTTGTGTGGCCATTTATGATATCTTTACCTGTATTTTATGGTTCCTCAGAGACGATTACTCATAAATGTCATTCCACCAACTGTTTGGCACATACAGTAGGCATATGTGTGCAATGGTTCTTATATTTGAGAGACTTTCCTGAAGAAATATGTCAGTAGGGGATAGTCTTATTTATTATCCAATTTGAAAATTTTGGGTAGTGTTTGAACCAATAGATTTAAATTAAAAATAGTTCTTTGTATGGACATTTGAGAAGTTACACCTGTCAGAAAGTAATAATGGTGAGATACATTAATGTAAGGCCTTGAAATGTTTTTGCAAACAGCATAGAACTGGTATGAACACTTGTACAGTATAAAATAGAAAATGAAGAGAAGGTTTGGCAATGACTGGATTTGCCTTAAATGAATCAATCTTCCATTTGGGTGATAACTTGTAAAGGACAGTTTCTACTGCCTGAAAAAACACTTAAACATCATGGACTTTTAGACAATATTTGGAACAAATGCCAAATGTGTGGTAAAATCGAATTTGGAGGCTTAAAAAGCAAACACCTGTGCAACCTTGTCATATCATGCAACAACCTGTGGTATGTGAAACATCTTTATTCTGCTTGCACTATTTCAGTAAATTCTACTGTTTGATGGTGAAAAGTTGTTTTTCGTCCATTCCCGGGATCAACTGCGGTCTGAAATTAAGGAAATAATTTCTTTGTTATTTCTCTGCAGCAAAAATTGAAAGAGGAACGTGAGACCAAACGGGCGTCGCTAGATGAATGCCATGCTTACCTCATTGATACCGTGGCTGACAGTCTGGGCTTGGAGAGGATGGAGGTGGAAGATGCCATTCTGGAGGGAAACACTGTGAGTATACATCATCACTGCTGTCTGACTACCCAGTTGTGATCATAAATGGTTAACGTTGAGGGTGTGGCATGGTTTACACCTGTTATGGTGCAACTCGGTGATCTACAAACTTTAAAATTAACTGACTGTACAGTACTGTATTTGCAATATATATATATAAGGGAAAGCTGTTGTTTGCATCGTTTTCTATGCAAGATAATAATTTCCTACGCAGGTCAAAGAAAATTGAAAATAATAACATGTATATAGGCTGTATGTTATGTAAATGAGTTTTTAGGCTTTCCTTGTGCACTTATACAATTTAGAGACAATAGTGAATAGCTTTAGTCTCTCATTCATTCATTCATTCATTATATTACATTAATTTTGACAGATTTCAAAAATGGATCAGTTTTTCACGGCTGAAGGGGAGAGATCTCATTTGATGTTCTTCTATCAAGATCCTGAACCTGATCCAAGTAAGACTGCAGAAAAAATCTCTTTTTATTTTCTTTCTTTTTTAAATTTTATTCATTCATTCAGTCTTAATGTTTGGTTGGTATACACAGATTTTAATAAAATTTTGCTTAAAAACAGATGTGTAAATTAGCGGACAATTAGTTGCCTGATAGAAATCAGAAAGTGAAATGTCTGTAAAACTGCAGAAGTTTACAAACTGACCATTGCATATTTTTGCAAAATGTTATGATTGACATGTTGACAAATTATTAGATGTACCATAGTACAGAACAGTACGTTTAGCTGCACAAGTACCCTATGAATCTGAGAAATCAAGTCACATCGCAGGCTTTTTCCTTATGTTTCTTATGGAATTAGACTTTTTGAGACAAATGTCCCAAAATGACGCCTTAGCTTCAACATAATTTTTAGAAGGAAATTGTGGACAAGACTTTATAGTGTGAGTGAATATTGTGCAATGGATTATCTTAACAGGTTACCGTCTTAGTGTATAGTTTACCCTAGCGTCTCCAAGGCTTTGCTTGTGGTTGCTAATTGCATTAAGAGATAAGAGTCCAAAGGCCAGCGGCTTAAAGCAAATGATGTATGGACTGTTGGCATACATTGTTTACATAGGAAGAATTAAAGAGAGTTCTATATTGGATGTTGCTACTCTCGTTGTGATCGGAACATCCGATTAGAGTATAAACTGATGTGGTAACCTACAACAAATTCAATGTCCAACCTAGGAGGGATGCATTCATGTTTGTTGGTGTCATTGTTTTGTATTTGATTCTTAGAATAATTCTTGAAGCTAATTAAAAATCTTAAACATAGGAGTATTGTCGCCCTATAACTTTGCTATAAAAATGAGAAGAAAAAGGAATTACAGAGTGATTTCCCATTCTGACATGATTATTTGCTAATGACTAGTTTCTTTGTTTTTTACTTTCAGATGTGAAGCATGCCTGGATTCAAGAAGGAGGTCAGTAAAGGATAAGTTACACCAAAAAATGAAAAGTAGATTTTACAACCTTACATCTTATTCTTGAAATAAGAAAATCAAAAGTTTTTGCAAATGGATCAACTTTGCTATGCTAAAAGATTTGCCCCCCCCCCAATCAAAGCATTTTTTCATCCCGGAGAAGTTTCAATTAAATAGCCCCCTTCTTATGTCTGGGAGTAATGTGGAGAGTTTAAAATTTCAAAAATATTACTACTGAACACTCTTTGGAAGTTTTCCCCATTTATAATGTTTGTGTAATATGAATGACTGGAAATTTACCACAAATCATTTATGCTGATCTGTCGTTGTGGATTTTATGATCTTTCTTAATAAAAACATGTTTATAATTCTTTTGAATCACAATTTTTCCTTAACAGGAGAACAGGTTCGTCTAGGACCCCCAGGGCAGAAGTCCTCTAAGAGTGGGAAACCTCGTATAACGGTAGCCGATGGCCATGAGGTCCCTCTTAATGGAATTTGCATCTTCTTTTTGAAAACCTCACCCCAGAAGGTTCTCACCAGTGACAATATCAGTAAGGTATGTCGCTATCAACCCAAGAACAGAATGTTGTAAGGGTTCAGGAAGTCTTTTCTGGTCAAATTTCAGTGAAGTATGTAGAGGCTGTGTTTGGTTTGCAACATCACATGACCTGCAATCCAAAGACTGTGGTAAATGGCAAATGCTAATACATATGGTAATTGTGACTATGGTCAGCAAGGTAAATATTTTCAGAGCAGATATCAGTACTTTCCAATTAAGAGCCACCTTTTTTGCATTCTGTTTACAGTTTTGCGAATTACCAAGTATAAAATATTGTTTGAAATTATATCGTTTACAATCGATCAAACTAGACAGTCCTCTCAGACTTTTTCTACCAAGCCAAACTTGATGAGTGAGTGATCATTTAATTTGTATCGATTTATCAACATTTCATTGTCCAGACACACTCTTTCTTCCATACAAGTTTTAATCAAATGTCAGAAAGCAACTTAGAAAACTTCAAAAATGTTCTCTTTTACTTAGCTAGGAAATGAAAATTAACTTGTCAAACTATTGATCTACATTGTAGATGGAATTTGTCAAACAAAGCTGTTGTCATTGATCATGAAATGATTAGGCTTATTATCAGCTGATGGCACCCTGAAGGTAGGAAGAAATGTGTCGGTCTTCTAGCAGAATAATTGTTATTGGCCTTATTCACATTTGAGAATGCAACAGGGATCAGGATCCTGTTTTCCCCCACGGTGGTAGTAAAAATGATCATGATTGCAGGGTCTGATCCTGAGTATGCGAGCGTTCACACTATGATCTTGATCTTTCTTGCGTTCACAATTGTGAACAAGGCTAAAGTTGTTGATTGTGGAAAATGAACGGATCTAAAGGGTAGCACACTAGATGCTAATGTCTTTGGACTCTCGACTTTATAAAAAAATGTGGAAGCTTCAAATCTTTTGGGAATTTGATGGAAATATGATCATTGTCAAAATTTGGGAACTATGAATGGATATGGCCTCATTATAGCTGGATAAGTTTGACAGTGAAATATCTCTCTTGACCCTCAGGAAGTGATCCTCTCCCGATTAGACGCAACCGAAAACGGCATCCTGCAGGCCGTCGAGCAGTACCTCAACGGGATCATGATTCCCTTTCTGAAGAGAAACAACAACTACTGGGGGGAACTCAGTGGTAAAGCTCACGACCAGACGAGGGAAGACTTTCTGAATAATCTCGAATCGTTCGTGGCCATCTTAGGGAGCGCACAGGAGTCCCTCGGTGAGAGGGTAGAGCTGAAAAAGTGTGACTCTTACGATTTATCTAAACTCCACAAAGCTGCAGATTACCAGGCAGTGGCTAATAGTACCCAGGATCTGGAGACTATTGAAGCTATAATGGCTGTGTGGATCAAACAGATTGAACAGGTAAGAGTTGATGATGTAATGAAGATGAATGCACTATGAGGGTATGGTATCGGTGGGAGGGGTGAGGGGAATATGGGTAAGGTGTAGAGAGCAAATGACTTGCAGATGGAAACAAGAAAGCTCTGATCCTGGGCTTATAAAACCATTCTATAGAATGCTTTATGTCATAGATGAATTAATTTAATATTACTGTTGAGTGTCATCAAAATGTTGGATATTAGTAAATATATCAATCACGTGCTAGTTCAAAGGATTTCTTCGTTAGCCATATTTATTTATTTATTTTGTTGTTGTTACTTTTGGGTAGGTTCTTGCAGAGAGTGAGCAGATGAGGAAAGAAGCTGACAACATTGGCCCAAGAGCAGAGTTAGATCATTGGAAGAGACGGATGGCAAGGTTTAACTATTTATTGCAACAGCTGAAGGGACCTAACATCAAAGCCGTACTCTTTGTGCTGCAAGCTGCAAAATCAAAAACTTTGAAGGTAAGGATTTTTTTAATTATTCCCACATACAGTATGAGTCCTGAGAATAGGGTTAAAAAAGGCAGTATAACTTGTGATTAAACCTACCTCAAATTATATTGATTTTTTTACCTTTTTCCTTATATTTTTCTTCGTCATTCTTCTACTCTCAGACATGGATGGACCTTGATCGTCGAATCACTGATTATGCAAATGAGGCCAAAGACAATGTGAAATTTCTCTACACCCTGGAGAAGTTTTGTGATCCTCTTTACAACAGTGACCCGGTAAGTTTTTTAGTTTTGGGTGATTATTAAAGTCTTCTTTTCTGGGTTGGCATGGGTGATTAAACTATTGAAAGATTAAAAAAATAACTCTGAAAAATTTCTTTCTTAGTTTCATTTGCAGATTGGAATTTGCTCAAGTGTTGAATGAAGAAGCAAATATAAAATTATTGAATACTTTCTGTGTTTTTTTTCTTTTAGGTCGGCATGGTGGAGACTATCCCTGGTCTGATCAATGCCATCCGTATGATTCACAGCATCTCAAGGTTGTATAACACCTCAGAGCGGATGACTTCGCTGTTTGTGAAGGTAAAGAAATTTACATATTGTTCTCATGTCTTTCTTGTGTAAAAGGAAAGCAGTTCTTTGCAATGATTGCTCATTCTTTGAGATATAAACTACAGTACCAATATTTAATAAATATTTTTCCTTTATATAAGTTTACCTCAGAAGTTCATTTTTTATGTGCCCTTTAACTTATCCCAAAGTGATAAATTTTAACTAAAAATTGGCACCATCTACTATCGTATGACTATAGAAAGAGTCTTGGAGGTGTAATTCTTGAAAGGGTTTTTTAACTGTCAAAGAACAATATTCCATGTTACTAGTCAATGATTTCTGCATGCAATTAGTTATAAAAAGTTATAAAATATCAAATTGAAGCTTACTATTCATGTGCCTTTACTTTATCCTAAATGCTGCCAATTTTAAGAGAAATTTACACCACTTACTTTCAACCATATGAAATGAAGATATGGATTTGAGGTGTGATTGTTAAAAAACAGTTTACCTGACTCCAAATCTTGTAATTCCAGGTCACAAACCAAATGATTACTGCATGTAAGGCTCACATCTCATGCAACGGACTCTACAGCATCTGGGAACAGCCAACCGAGGAGCTCATCCCCAAACTGAAAGCCTGTATCAAGCTCAACCATGAGTACCAACATCACTTTCAAAAGACTAAACAGAAACTGGAGAGCACTCCTTCCGAGAGGCAGTTTGAATTCTCAGAGATGTACATCTTTGGAAAGTTTGATACCTTCGAAAGAAGGCTGACCAAGATCATTGAGATGTTCAGCACCATCGAAATGTTCTCCAGTTTATCGGAGTCAAAGATTGAAGGTAAGACTAGAAGCATCGTTGACTTGTTTGGATATTTGTATTTTTTTCTTTATTGTTTGCATTATGGGGCAGAAAATAATCAATATCCAAATATTGCCTGTGAACTAAAATACAAAAAGAAAATCGAACAGGAAAGTGGTTGCAAGATGTTGTGTTTCAGTGACAAGATGAAGTCAAATGCAAATTAGGAACATTTGAGTCAATTCTATTTAAAAAAACTAGGGAATACAATCTAAATCAAATTTTGCATGAAATAAACAAATAGACCACAAGGGTACATGTAACGTTAACTTTTCTTTTGGCATAAGGCTGCTAAAGAAATCCAACTTGGAATGGAAAAGAGAGAACAAGAGAACTAAGATTAACTTGTGTTCTGGTTTTTTCTTGAGACTGATTTGATAACACAAACCAAGTTTCAAATTTAATTCTAGAACTTCCTAATTTTCACCCATTGCATATTTAAAATCTGTTCAATCCATTAGCAAAGTTTAGTTAGAGATTTTGGTCAATGTTGTATCTTCCATCAGAAGAAGTGTCTTAGAGAACCATAACTCTTTTGTTTTATATTTGGATATAATATCATAAAAACCTGCTGTATTCTTAACCAATAGGCATGGAGCTAATGGCAAACAGATTCAGTGTTATTTACACCTCAATGAAGAAGAAACCTTATAACCCTCTGGATCAGAGAAAAGCAGACTTTGACGATGATTTTGCAGAATTCAAACGTCAGGTTCAAGAACTTCAGGTGAGATGCTCTTTATTTCCTTATTGCCTCTTTTATATTGTGTACTTGCAGTATCATGGCATAAAATTAAAATATTGTCATAAGGCATTTCCTTTGAAGGTTGTTTTTGAAAGTGAAACAGAAAATTGTGGTAAATTTTTTTTTATTCTAATTGTTTTTCAAATCTATAAATATCTAAGATGTGACATTATGACTGAGGCAAAAATAAATTTGAGGCATTAATTCTGATTATTCTAAACACTATCGGCCAATCGGATTTGATATACTTGTTTACTACACAGAATCAAATAAAGAGTTTCATGGACAATTTGTTTGATGGTATCCACTCAACTTCAAGAGCCTTTCAAGTCATCAGAAAGTTTGACCGGTAAGTTATATTCATTCATGTGTTTGTCGTAGACATGTTGAAGTCTGTCATTATGTATTATATTCATTTGTGTGTTCTTCACAGACATGTTGAATACTGTCAGTATGTGTCTTATTCATTCAAAGACTTGTTGAAGTCTGTCAGTATGTTTTATATTCGTTCATGTATTCTTCACAGACATGTTGAAATCTGTCAGTATGTGTTGTATTTGTTCATGTATTCTTGACAGACAGGTTGTGTTGGGTCCTTAGCTTAAGAAAGAAAACTCGGGAGGCAATTTGGAGATCTGTTGGTTTAATGCGCTCAACTTGGACAGCGTAGCGGTTAACTGAAGAGAGTAAAAAATGAAGCAAAATACATAGAAAATAAATTGCTACTAATCTCTCAATAAACTACCCCTTTAACTGTAGAGGACTTCCAAACTCACTACCCCTTTAACTCTATAGGACTTCCAAACTCACTACCCCTTTAACTCTAGAGGACTTCCAAACTCCCAAGAAACTGCATAGACCTTACATAATATAACCACGTAACAATATCCCTGAAAAATATGCATTGTGAAATAGATCACCTTTGATATAAACCCGAGCCAAGTCTAAACTACAAACTTGATAAACCTCCAATTTCCCCACTGAATACCACAGTACTGAAAAAACACATTCACCCAGGCTTGCCCAGGGAAGCTAAACTAAACGAGAATCTTAAAATAAACCCAAGCCCAATAAAAGTACGTATACCTCTGCAACAAACGATTGCAAAATAACATCTCACCGAAACAATTTCCCCACCTCCACGTAAGAACCGAAACGTAAGAACCTGACGTACTGTAGTTCACAACCGTAAACTGGAAAAACAAAATACAATTATGAGTAAAAGAACTGCAACATACACAATGTCAATCTCTAACAAAAACCTTGACACATCTTACAAAAACATAAAAACTGCACTGCAACCAAGTAATAAGGAACAATGTTAAGTAAGTCCTAACGTTACACTTGGAATACGACAAGACATATATGCATTTAATATATAAAGTAGGAATACACTGTCGTTACTATCTCAATGAAGAAAGAGCAAAGTCACATGTACCAAAATGAAACCTAGGAACCTCACAGGAAAACCATATCCCAAGAAAGCTGTCAATAGACAATAAAATAAACAAAGGAAACTATTTACCCACCTAAACCTTTAAATTGCATAACCAAGCTGCAGAACACCATCTGAAAAAACAGCAACAGCCCAAACAAGATGGCTGAAGTAAATCTAAGTTTCACTCACCAAAAACGAGGGCGCTATAAACCAATTGAAGGAGCAAAGACTAAACTGGAAATCAAATTTGGCCACAACAGGTTGAAATCTATCAGTATGTGTTATATTCGTTCATGTATTCTTCACAGACAGGTTGAAATCTGTCAGTATGTGTTGTAATTGTTCATGTATTCTTCATAGACATGTCAAAATCTGTCAGTATGTGTTCTTTCTCCTTTTTTGACAATGAATATGATTTTTTTTCTTCCATGTCATGTGCAAGTATGTTACGTATCGTTGCATCACTGAAACGGGCAGTAATTTTTATTTATTCTTTTGTAGTCTTGGTCTCCCAGCTCTGAATGTTGCTGAGAAGTACAACACCATTCTGCAGAGGTTTGGCAGGGAAATTGAAAACACCGCCAAGAATTATCAGAGGAACAAGAACGACCCTCCGATCGCCAGAGACCTGCCGCCAATATCCGGCAAGATCACCTGGGCTCGACAGATGTTCCGTAGAATCTCGGAACCGATGGAAGAATTTCAGCAACGGCCGAAGTTACTTACGTCGAACGAGGGCAAGAAAATAATCAGAAACTACAATAAATTGGCCAAAGTATTAATGGAATTTGAAGTTTTGTACCATCGAGCTTGGCTACGGCAGGTGAGGAGGAGGAGGCATGAGGGTTGTTTGGTTAGCCCTCGTATTGGGCCTTCACAAAGACACTCTAGAAAGTATTTAATAAGATTATAAATGAGACGATTCATAGTGGATTGGTGGTAATGTAATGCAATCGTTTTCAGTCATCGTTATGTTAATTATATGCAAATAACTTGATATATATATATGTAGATATTTTGTTCAACTAAAATTTTTTTTTTTTTTAAGAAGATTTGAAGGCCATAAATGAATTTGCCTCAACCTTCCAATCATAATTCTGATTGTGTTTCTTCCTTTAGGTAAATTTGTTTTGTATGAACCAAATCTTATAATTTTTTCTGATTTGCTAGTAATTTAGATTAAGGCAATAAAAAGATATTATAATATTGTATTTATCCTGCTCTAATTGGCAATATCAACAAATGAGAATAATATTCACCTACCAGAGAAAATTGTAAAACATAGCATGGTATAATTTTCCACTTTTCTTTTCTCATCAATGTTTTAAGGTGGATGCTGTAAAATCAGGCCTCCATGCTTCACTGCTGGTAGAACACCCTGAAACCAAGGAACTCTATGTGAACTTTGACCCCCAAATCTTGACCTTGATGAGAGAAACGGAATGCATGTCAAGACTGGGTCTGGAGATCCCGACAGCTGCCATAAAACTACGCCAGAAGCAAGGTGTATTTAAGGAACATTACAACAGCCTAAAGGTATGTGAGAGAGGTGAAATGCTTGTAAAATTGATGCATGCCTGGATGGGAATATAACACAGTTTGTGTGGATATTTAAATGGAATATCTGTTGGAAAATGTGCTGGCATGAATAAAAGAATGAATTTCCTTTTACCCATGTATTGTTTACAAAAACTAGAGCATTTCCTATGGATATTTGCGAGTCGAGATGTGGATAATTGCGTGGTTGTGGCGATGACCTCCATCAAGTGGAATTATTAAAATGTATTTCTGATTTTGCTTTCTCTGATTTTTGGTCTGATTATCGATTTGGAATTTGTAATTGATGGTTAGAGCAAAATTAGTCTTGATATGATCAGCTGAACATTTCGACAGGTACTTGTTTGCAACCTACTGTTTGATTTGTGGTAGAACACTTCCCTTAATCATGTCATTTAAAATATAATTGATATCATAATACATTAACATATTATCTTGTACTGCATGAGACACAGGCTGGTAATTGATATACTGATTTCAGAATAAAACACAAAGATTATGCTCTTTTTCGTTCGTTAATGGTTGGTCCTCGGTGCTGGTTCCCCTCCTCCACCCACCCTTGCCCTCCATAGTTTGGTTGTTTAATTAAGACAGAGGGAATAAGAATTTCTGGACATTTTGTCTGGAGAATAAATCTACATATCTCGTACACTTACAACAGGTGATGCTGAAGGAGAACAAACGTGTGCGGAGTTTGATTCAACCTGCCTTCGAGCCCCTGTTGGTGCCCCACATTAACAAACTTGACAATGTTATGGACCCCGGATTAACAATGCTCACCTGGACGAGCATTAATATTGAAATCTATACAGCCGGCATACATGAAGCATTAGGTATGTATAACTATGTAAATCTACGTAAATCTATCTTATTTAAAGAGAAAGATAATATGATGGTAGAAAGTTGTATTGTTCCAATCTTTGGCTATTGGTTTTTGGGGGGATGGGGGGGGTTGTTGTCTTTTTGGGGGAATCTCTTGCAAATGGGTAATCCATGATGGATAAGCTTAAATATTTGTTGAAATAAATTTCTTACGGAATTTCTTGTTTATTCATGTTGTAATGAAAAAGGAAAAATGTGACAAATACAAACTTAGACCTTACAGTCTATTGTTGGTATCTCTGGTTGTGATTAACTTTGGCAGTGAGTAAACAGATGAATATTTGAACTTAGTTAAGATTGTTTTAGAGGCATTTAGCAATGCTGGATGATGTAAACTTATCTTGAGAGTGTTGGCCACCCTGTTAGGCAGATTTATGGTAATAGGTGACCTTTGATCTACAGTCTTCAATATTATCAGCAATATGCTAGAAAGTCAAAGAATGGTCACACATTTGCAAAGTTTTAACAAGCATTTTACAGCCACTCATGTGGCATCTTGCATTCAAATTCAACACTTCCTATTGCCTGGGAATGATTTTGAGGACAGAAATTCCTTACCAAAACATATTTCTGAGAACTGCAAGCAAATGTCAGCATCTTAACATTTGGAGGCAACGTTCATTACTTTTAACTATTTTCCGTGTGTACTTCACATAGCGAAATACAAAACTAGCAGATTCTTGTATGGGCGTTTGATGTATTAACATCTGGGAATAGTCTTGTCATCCCAGTTGACGGTATTTTCTTTGCTTGATTATTATCATTTTTTTATGATTTTTCAGCCAAACTTGACTTGCTGATTACCAGGGCCAACGACCTCTGCCAGTTCCGCATCAATTCAGTCCTGGAAGAGATGACCATGGTCCCTCTTTGTCAGCTGCCAGAAGATGAACCCTGGTCCATCGATTTCTTTCTCGAAAACACTCAGGTGATTTGCTTAGAACTTTCATTAGCATCACAGTCAATGATTTCAACAGAAAAGAATATTAGTCATCATATTTTGTATGTATGTATGTGTATTAGATCCTCCTGCAAGCAGGAACTCGCAAAGAAGCCTCATAGGCTGATCAAAGCTGCAAGCTGACCGCAGTCAGTCTTTGAGATTCATATTTAACGTCCATGATTATGAATTGTCAGTTTTCAACAACTCTGTAACTGGACGACATACATTAATCTGGGAGTGACTCGAACTGGGGACCTTATGATTGAGAGGCATCGGCGTTAACCACTGAGCTAACACTCCAAATTGTAGTTTTGAATACCTTTCCTTCCAAATGTTTGAACTTAATTTTCATGTTCTGACATCAATTTTGCTTGTTTTGTCATTCATTTTCAGGATTTGTGCAACAAAGGAGCAGTGAATTTACAGAATAAGAGTGCTCAGGTAGAGGAAGCGGCTAACGAGCTCATCAATATGTTGACGATAGAAGATGAAGATGGGGAAGAAGAAGAAGAAGAAGAGGAGGATGAGGAGAAGGAAGTTGCAGATGAAAGTAAGTCAGTCATCTTAAGGATTGAAGGAATTTGGTGAGGTCAAAGGTCACCAGTATTGGGCTTCCAAATTTTAATATGCTAAAATTTGTAAGAAGTTTTTCGGAAAGAGTTTTCTGGTGTTTCTACATTTTCAAAATTACTTCCAAACACCAAGGAGAGTCAAAGAAGACAAATGTTTAGTGAGCAAAGATAATATGAAGATGGTTGTAAACTACGTTTTGAGATTGGAGCATGAGTGACCATTATTTGATTTTTTTTCTAGCATATTTGGGGCCAATACTGAGAACCTTTAAGTGATTTGTGGTAGGTTAGGTTATGGGGATTGTTAAGTTAGACAACAGGGATATTTAACTAATCTGTATGTGTTAGAAGATTTGGGCAATGGTGTGGTTATAGAAATATTTTTTGACATTTTGTTATTTCTAACTTATACTTACATTTTGGTTGGATGTAAAATTGTTTGCATTTTAACTCAGTGTTGTAAAGGAGCAGCTGTTAATTCACCGTAGATATCTAAAAACTAGTATGTGAATTGAAGAATTCACCAAACAGATGCTGAAGTATGAGACACTATTAACTGGGTCTGGTTTGCAAAACTGTTTGGCAGATGGTTTGAATTACATTTACCAGTTGTGGGTGTGGTTGGAACAGCCGGTGTTTGGATGATTCTCATCCATACGTCAACTTTGTAGAAGACTTTGTTCACAATGCGTACTACTGTTTTAGGTGATTGGAATGTTTTCCTTAACTGGCTAATCTGTTTAATTAGCAACCCAAATGGAATATCTAAGAAAGGAAATTTAACCCCTATTGTAATATTAACATCGTGGAAGCTCTCTATGTCTGGTATGAACGTTACTATCACTGCTAGATATTGACCATGTACATCGTCAATACCGGTTGTGCCCATTGAACATAGTTGACAAGCTTTGGACTTGGACGGTATTTTATACCACTTACCAGTAAGGTTAAACTGTCCATTAGAAGACAGCTCATAATATAAGCCATATAATAATCTCATATGACATGTCGCCCTTTTTTTCCATAGATGGTGAGAAACGCAAATCCAGCCCCACCCCATCTAGGAAAAGTATGCACAGCACCAGTAGGAGCCAGAGCGTCAAGTCCCAAGCCAACAACGCCATCAGCACCGCCAAGCGTAAAAGGGAGATGAAGGAACATTTAGAGGAGGCTGCCCAGGAGCTGCTTGCGCACTTCAACCACCGTAACTTGGACGCCCTGCTGAGAGATACTCGATACACGCTGGAGTCTATCAGAAAGCGGCTAACCTCCACCGTCCATCTCAGTTACATCGCAGGTCAGTCTCATTTATATAGTATCAATAAGTTTGAATTGTTGTTTAACATTTCAAGGTTGTTCACATTGTATTGTATATCTTAACTCTTATTCGTTCGTGAGTTCAACTGCATAAATTGTGACTCAGAAGAAGACCCTGCAAGGATCGAAACATCAGGCCCTCTAAGTCAATCTACATAATCTGTTTTATAAATTGAGCAGTTTTTGAAAGTCCTTTTTCTGCAAAGATTGTGAGTTATCATCGACTCACCTGCATCTTCCTTCTTACCATTCTATTATTTGACATCGGTACACTCCCATTCTTTATTTATCATGATTTTTTTAATTTTTTTTTTTATCCGGGTAATGATTGCAATCACCATTGACCATTAATATTATATCATTATATATCGTGCATGCCGTTGATTATTGACAAGTCCACACTTTCTTTATACAACACCGTTACACCAGAGTTTGTTCACATATAAGTTTGTTCACAAGTTTATTCACACATTAGATTGTAGAACATAATATCTGGTTATCTGAATCTCTTCCTAGTGCAGTCCTCTTATATCGCAAGTGTTTCAAGTAATCATCACTATCACCCTCGTTTATAGTATCTTGCCAGATAAGGCATTGTACCAACCTACCACTTCTTTAAATCCACGTGTTACCAAATAAACACAGCATGGAATATTAAATGCCTGTCATATATATGAAGACACATTTACTTTATGTCGCTGAAAAGAATCAGTTTGGAATCAGATCCTATTTTTCCGCAAAAATGTGTACTGATTTTTTTTTAAATAAAACATTTGATCATTTGTCAGTCTGTTTAACAAACAGTATTCGGATTTTTTTCAGATGCCAGTCAAAATGGAGAGGGACGAAAGAAAGATTGTCCGTTCTTTCGTTGTAACTTGGGTCTAGCTATTCCGAACATAGTAATGCAACCAACCCTAGATGAAGTGCAACAGGTAGTAAATAAAGCAGTCCAGATGGTTGTAGGGGTGTCAAAGGGGGTCATGCAGTGGAGCAAAGAGAGAAAGTCAAAGGTAAGCTTTTTTTTAAAAATCCTTTGCTAAATTTTACTTTCTTACCATTTTTTGGTTGGAAGAAAAATACAGATTCAAGATTCCTACATTACTATGAAATTTTGATAATGTAATTAAGTATAATTATATATTAATATAAATATAGAATTCAGTGTTCATGTAAGCTGGCTAGTCATATTATATTGATATAGGTATAAAGAAAAATGCCCCGCTATTTGTAAAATAATAAAATATTAGGAATAAGTTTTAGATATTTCCAAAGCTTCTCTGATAATTGATTTAACTGAGTTTTATTCATTAGGCAATGCAGGAAGCGGAGATCCGACAAAAGGCGCTCGGAGATGACGGAAGGAGGAGCAGTTTTTCCAGCATAGCGCCCTCAGAGAGTTCTCGTAGCGATGCTGGTACAAACAGAAAGAGTAAGTTAAATTCCCCTTTGACTCATTTATCCAATTTTGTTTGTATCTGAGTTTCCCTTTGTTTGTGAAGTGAGTCAAATGAACCTGTATAAATAGAAATTCACTTTATTTATCCACACACTACATTTCCTATGTCAGGAGGTAAAGGGAATAACTAAAAATATGTGCATTAATCTTGAGAACTGACCTTATTTTAGTATAAATAATTGATGATAGGATGCAGGTGTCCATAGCCAAGATAGAGTTTTCAAGCACTGTTATCTAGTTTTTCCGGTGGAAGTTAACTTGATTAATATTTGAGGATTTGCAACATGAGCATTGTCATTAGGGCTCAAGATATAGGCTATATAAGAACTTAAATGTTTTCTACATGGGTTCTACAAACTGTGGTGTAAAGACTCCTTTCAATTCTGAATGCTCTCCTCTTTCAAAGGTCGTGCAGAGGATAGACCAACTCTCTTGATGACACCTGCTCAGACTAAAAGTTACTTCAAGAGTGTCAGTGAGAACAAGGAGGTTGCTAAGGTAGTCTCTGTCATCTCAACATCAGTGAACTCCACTATTGAGGTCAGTAACCATAAGTTATGTGAGGTCGAAGGTCAAATGACTGTTAATTGTTCGAACAATGGAAATGCAAGGAAATTTCCCCAATTTGTTTAAAAGCCACCTCATAATTTGTATTGTAATAATATACTGGTCACAGGAAATTACAAAATGCAAACAATCAGTTACATGGCAGTATAATTCTCCTGTTTGATATCATTAGCTCAGTTATCAGGTATCGATCTAGGGGTGTAGGTGGGTGGAGGGTGTACACCCCATTCATCTTCACCCCTCCCCCCCAAAAAAAAAAAACAAGAAAGAGAAGATATTAGAAAAGCTTCCACTTTGACCGAATTGTAGACCTACCTTATATTGTAGTATTCCTTGGAATGCCATTTGAGCCACAACCCTGTTTTATAGTCCTGGGTCCACACCTGGTACCAGTGCAAGTAGAATCTCTCTGGATATGATAAAGGGTAACGGGTACAGGGCTTCCTCTAAGTGGGAACTGTACTTACTAACCTTGTACTATTTCAATACTAGTGCACCTACAAGTAAGAACTTACTAACCTTGTACAAGTATCTATCTTAGTGCAACTACAAGTACTTGATATCCTTATACTAGTATCTATACTAGATTTCAAAATGCCAAACTGTTTCATACTTCGTTTATTTTGCACTGTGAAGGTCTTTGTTTTCATTGTGTTTAAAGCACCATACATCATATTAATATATATATATATTTGATTAAATTGTAGGAAGTGACAACTGCGATGGACAGCTTCAAGGAATACCATTCAATATGGCAGAAAGACAGAGATGAGACCGTGGCTGAGTTTTTGGCCTCTGAGCCGAAACTGAACGACTTCCAAAATATGATCCTTCATTACAGAGAACTGGAAGAAAGCATACAAGCAGAACCAGAGTTTTACAATGTTGGCGCCCTGGCCCTCTTTACAGGTACTGAGTATTACGTATTATTATTATTATGATTATTTATGTAGTTCATATTCAGAACTAGGAATTGTGTCAGCATGTCACACTCTGTGATTCAACAATGAAGTACTGTTGAATATTGAATTTAAGAATGCAGTTTAAATATATTTTAATTCTGTAAGTAAATGAATCATTGAAAACTGGGAAGCCAAAAAAAAAGGAAAATTTGAAAATAGCAGCAATGTTTTGGACTATTACCACCAAAATAAAGGAAAAGGTATTCTTAAATAAATGCAGGCATAACGAAACATGGAACACATGCCAGATCGACAACGAACATGAATAGCCAATTTTGTGTACGTCTTTGTACGCACAGCATGAATGTAACTTGAATTGTAATAACAAGAGAATGTGAAGTACATGTTTTTGTATGAAACAATCATATTTAATATTACATTGTAATATTGATTTTATGATCCATTTTAGTTGAAGCTGTTGTATAATTATCAAATAAGCACCATTGTTCCCATACCAATTGCTTCATTCGATTTAAGAAGGACAAGTTTAATTCCCTCTTAATCAAAGTCTATAGTTATTTAATTCATATCATTTAAATGAGTTTTTGGATAGTGAGTCATAGTGTATTCTTGTTGCTTTTTTAAAAACAGAAAATTTGAAGTTGGCATTGACTACAGAGACAAGAGCTTGGCAATTGGCATTCGCTAAGGCCTGCAACGAGAAGTACCGATCCAATATGAACGATATATTTGAATTCATCGAAGAGACGGGAAAGAAGCTTAGCCGACCAATCAAAGACTTGGATGATATTCGACTGGCCATGCTCACCCTGAAGGATGTCAGGGAGAAGGAGATCTCTATTGATATGCAAATTGGCCCTATTGAGGTGAATATTGAATCAACTTATTTTAAATCAAATTTGCATAATTTCTGTAGGCATAATGTATGTGGAAACTCAAAAGGCAGATTTTTTTTAGTTGTCCAATACATGATAGTTGTTATTAATAGAAAAAAGAATCAAATGGGGGAGGGAAAAGGATGGGGAAGGGGAAAGAGGGTAGGGGAAAGGATGGGGAGGGTTAACTTTAATGATGAGCTAAATAAATTTGGTACACTAATATTGATGATACACTAATATTGATGAACAGAGTTATGTACAAGATAATCAATAGTTAACAACTAACAGTGTTGTAAGTTGTTGAGGTTGAGCTGTGAAAATGTTTGTGTTACAGAACCGTTGCTTCTTTCTGTAATGAATCATTGTTTATTTGCTCTTTAACTTCATCAATCATTTCTGTTATCTTCTTTTCCTTATGAAAAATTGCTTCTTCCTTTCTCTATGGGTGATTGTCTGTTTCTTCTTTTTACTTCATCAATCATTCTTGCACTTATTTTGCCCTTCTTTTACTTCATCAATCATTCTTGCACTCATTTTGCCTTATGAACAGTTACAGCTTCCTTTCTTTATATGTGATTGTTTCTTTGTTTTACTTCATCAATCATTCTTGTATCTCATTTTGCCCTATGAATGATTGCTTCTTTCTTTATTTATGTGTGAGTGTTTGTTCTATGTATCTTTGTTTGTTTCTTCTTCTTCTGCTCCATCAATCATTCTTGTATCCTTCTGTTCATTACACACCACTGCTCATTCTTTCTGTATGAGGCATTGTGTTTTTGTTTGCTACATCAATCATTTCTTGTACCTTATTCTCCTGATAAACCATTTCCTTGGTTCCCTTTTCTTTGTGACAGGAATCCTACGCTCTCCTAAACAAGTACGAATTACTCATGAAGGACGACACAGAGAGTGTGGATACCTTGAGATACTCTTGGGAGAAGATCGTTACCCAGGCAACCCAGCTCTCTCATCACCTCTTAGAGATTCAGCCAGACTTCAAAGGAGGTCTCTTAGAAAATGTGGAAACATTTATAACTGACTGTGATACATTCTATGATGACTATAAAGAGGTAAGCTTTTCACCAACTATCTTGTATTGCAAACTATCGGTCATTTCTTTACTACGATTCCTGGGGTAGGGTATGCAAGGTACTTACTGCCACCCCCAGCCAAAGAAATTGCTATCAAGGGGGTTTGCAATCAACTTAAGGTCTTGGTGCTACATAACTCAGTTGATAGAGCACAATGCTTGTAATCCTGAGGCCATAACATTTCTCTGCTCTATTCCATTGTTATATAAATTCTGTTGTTCATTTTCTTTGCACGTTGTTATTCAGAGCGGACCGATGGTCCCTGGGACATCGCCCAAGGAGGCCAGCGACAGGCTGGTCATCTTTCAGAATCAGTTTGATGGACTTTTCCGTAAGTACATCACCTACACCGGAGGGGAAGAGCTGTTTGGTCTACCCGTCACGGACTACCCAGAATTACTTAAGATCAAGAAGGAACTGAACCTCCTGCAGAAGTTATACAGCCTCTACAACGACGTGATTGACAGAGTCAACGGCTACTTCGACATCCTCTGGGTGGACGTAGACATTGAGAAGATCAACAATGAATTGATCGATTTCCAAAACAGGTAAAAGAGGAAATGACAACAATTTATCCGGCCTTCTTTGTTCATTTTCTCTGAGTCCATAGACTTTTTAAAAACCTGAATAATACAGTTTGATTCCTTTATATTGCAAAGATATTATCTGTTTCTTATGTTGTGGTAAGTGTGTTATACTAAAAATAGTTTTGAAAACCAAATAGAGAAAAACAAGTGTTAGCAAACTGCTTACCTGTGGCCACTAGTGTAGGTAAATGTATAAAAGTCAGAGAGCGTGATATTTTTTATTAAGCATGATATTCTCCAGAGATTGACTAAAAAAACAAACATTTTTGTTGACTTGTTTATTTTGTTGATTACAGCATGGTAAAGTCAGCCTCCAAGCTAGCACAGGCATTTTTTTTAACATTAATGTTTAACAAAAAGTGATCTTCTCCAAGTGTCTAAAAACAAGTCAATGAAAACATTTAAGTAATTGTTTAAAGTGTGTGAAAAAATTTAAAAATCTAAAAATTTGGAACCCAAAATATTCCAACCCTTCATTTAAACATTTCTCTCGTACTGTATGTTTCTTAAAATTCAGTAAATATACTATTTGTGGAAACTTCTTTTTTTCTTTTACCTCTTCCCTTCTCTTTTAATGTTTTTATTTTCAACACTTTCTTCTCTTTTCCAAAAGGTGCCGAAAGTTACCCCGTGCCCTCAAGGAATGGCCAGCATTCAATGCCCTCAAGAAGAAGATTGACGACTTTAATGAGACCTGTCCTCTCTTAGAGTTGATGACCAATAAAGCCATGAAGAAGAGACATTGGGATAGGATGGCAGATACCACCGGACACTTCTTTGATGTGGAAAATGAAGCCTTCTGTCTGAGAAATATCATGGAGGCACCTCTCCTGGAATCAAAGGAAGATATCGAAGTAAATAATAATAATATTTGTGTCGGTTTTCTTCTGTCTGTATTACAAATCCAAGTTGCAGCTATTAGCTGCAGTGTTGGTTTTCAGCCTGTGGGAATTTTGTTGACAATGAAATGAAATGTTTAACACTCAAGTCATACAAAAATGTGATTCATTAGCTTGACTTGTTAAGCACCCAGTTAAAACAATATGTTTCTATATATGAACCGCTTTGTAGCACATATACTGACAGTATGATCAGTATGAATATCATACTTCTGTGACAGAAAGATTAGGAATTGTTCATACTGTTAATACGAGTGCTCTGAAGCATGATTTCAGAGGACAGTATAGAGTGTTATTAGCATTAGGAAATTGTCCTGATTGACTATGTTAGGTTTTGTTTTGATTAATGAAAAGAAAAGCACAATTTATGAAAATTCCAATTTGCTATGGTAATGTGAGATATGCATTATTTGAAACTAATAAAAATACAAAATAAAAGAATCCACTGTCACTAATTAACTTAATTAATTCACATAACAATGAAGAGTTTCGTCAATTGCATCGGCTTGATCAGTTGTAATCTTCTTTTGATGCTGGAATCTTCAGTTCCAAAATATCACAAGCAGAAAAAAATTTGCATAAAAAAATGGGTATACCAAATTGACAAAAAAAATTGGTCAAAATATCCCTTTATTAGTACAGTACTTTTGATGGATTTAATAATATTTTAACCACAATTAACAGTTGTTGACAACAAGACGCTTTTCTTCGAATGTGAATTATGAAGCAGGAGTTGACTTTTCTTGTTTTATTTATTTATTTATTTATTTATTTTTGTGTGTTCCAGGATATTTGCATCTCAGCTGTTAAAGAGAAGGACATTGAAGCCAAGTTGAAGGCCACTATAGCTGAATGGAGCGCCAGAGATCTCATCTTTGCTAACTTTAAGAACCGTGGAGAGCTGTTGCTACGTGGTGACAACATCAGTGAATTGGTTAGCTTCATGGAGGACAGTTTAATGATTCTTGGCTCTCTGCTCAGTAACAGGTGAGAAAAGTCATGCAATATGAATGACTTCAGACTGATTTCCAGTTTTGATCTGTCACAGACCAACAAACAGGAAGAAATCACCTTTCTGTATGTAGTTTTATATTCAGGAACTTCTTGTTTAAATTGTCGTTTTTTTTTTCATTCAGTTTATCAGCATATAATGCTCCTTTATGTAAAGTCTGTGGAAGGAGACAATATTGAAGAGATGTACTATATTTCATCCTAGGTAGTAATTTAAGAGAGAGTATGCTCTTGCTACATTCCATGTCACTGATGATGCCTTTAATTTTCCCTTCTCCGTACAGATACAATGCTCCTTTTAAGAAGTCCATCCAGCTCTGGGTTCAGAATCTCTCAAACACCAGTGAGATAATCGAACAGTGGATGCAAGTACAAAACCTTTGGGTTTACCTAGAAGCTGTGTTTGTTGGCGGTGACATTGCCAAACAGTTGCCTAAGGTAAGTACTTACCATAACACTGTACTTGACTAACTGCATAAATATATAGATAGGTGACAGACAGACAGACAGATAGACAGACAGACAGATAGACAGAGACAGATAGATAGACAGACAGATCAACAGATATACAGATAGACAGACAGAGAGATAGACAGATAGGCAGATAGATCAACAGATAGACAGACAGACAGATAGACAGACAGATAGATAGACAGACCAATCAACAGATAGACAGATCAACAGATAGATAGATAAACTGATAGACAGACAGACAGATAGACAGAGACAGATCAACAGATAGACAGAGACAGATAGATAGACAGACAGTTCTACAGATAGACAGACAGACAAACAGACAGAGGGATTCATAGTCATTCATATATTGGCTGTATTTGTGTATATCTTTTTCACCATTGTACTGTAGGGTATGCTTCTATGTTTGGACAAGGGATATATAAAGTTTTATATTGAAATGTAAACAGAACTACTTTCTGTAAAACTTCTAGTATTGACATGTAATATAAACATTCTGGATTTGATGACGACAAACCCCTAAATGATTTTTTTCTCAATCTTTTCCTTCATTTGATTTTTAGGAAGCCAAACGATTCAGCAACATAGACAAGTCCTGGCAGAAGATAATGGTCCGAGCACATGAAAACACCAATGTTGTACAGTGCTGTGTTGGGGATGAGACCATGGGCCAGCTGCTACCTCATCTGTTGGAGCAGCTTGAACTCTGCCAAAAGTCACTCACTGGGTTGGTCTTTCTGTTATTTACACTCAAAAGCATCAGTTTTTTTACCAAAAAGAATTATGAAAAATTATAAGAGAATCAAGTTGTGTATTAATGAAGAAATTTGTGATCAGTTTGTTTTTCGTGAATCCAACTACACAGGTTGGAGTCACAGTTTATGAAATTTGAAGTGCTGATATTTGTTAGAATGGTTTAAAGAGATTTTTGTGGAGAAGGGATAATACAAATGAGCTTTATTGTTTCAAGTTAATTTTGTTTTCATTTTATATAGTAACTCACTACTGACATTTTAAGGCATTCCCTCTCTTTTCTCTTCACCAGCTACTTGGAGAAGAAACGCCTTCTGTTCCCTCGATTCTTCTTCGTTTCTGACCCCGCCTTGCTTGAGATTCTCGGGCAGGCCAGCGACTCTCACACCATCCAGGCGCACTTGCTCAGTATCTTCGACAACACCAAGAATGTCAAGTTCCACGAGAAGGATTACGACAAAATCTTGGCGATTCATTCATCGGAAGGAGAAACAATTGAGGTATTTAATTGAATCCTTTTTCTATTCATGCAAAAGAAAATATGGTAAAAGACAACAACAAAAAACAAAAAAGCAACAACAAAAAAAAATCAAAAATCTTGTAATGGTTCTTAAAGGGATATATCAGTGGCAGACAAGTTGAGGCTTATATGGAGGAGAAAAATATACCACAGCGTTAGTGGAAAACTTCATCTCAATATCTTGTTACTACTTGAGATGTAGTTGAATGAAATGAAACAGAGTTTGACTTCAATTTGACAGATCCCTCCCCAACTTCTGAAAAGTGGGTCACAGTGGGTGGTCAATGATGTTATTATGGTAGATGTTATTCAAGAGCTGTACTCAAGTGTTACAATCTTCTTGTTGATTTTGCCGTAAAATGTAAAACATTTGGAATATTTTTCTCATCAAAAGTGCATCTCTTTGAAAAAAGAAACTTTACTTGCCTTTTTGGATGCCATTTTCAACTTGCATTGATGACATCATCACTCCCCACAAAATATCACCAAATTTTATAAATTCATTTAAAAAATTCAAAATGGCTACCAAGTACTGTTATTTAAAGTTGCAGAAAGTTTAAAGCATTGCTGTGTAATGTACAATATCATCCTCCCAGAATATCCCTTACACAAGAAACTCTAGAACTGATAATAAACTTTATGAGATAACTCTATTTATTTTACTCAGCTGGAGAAATTTGTGAGAGCAGAGGGTAACGTGGAGCTGTGGCTGATGGCACTTATGATGATGGCACAGAAATCACTTCATGGTGTTATACGTATGGCAGCTATGGCCATACAGGACTCTAGCTTTAACCTGATTGAATTCCTCAACACTTACCCATCTCAGGTGAGAATTCTTAGGACAATGGAGTAAAATTTCTAAGAAAACACTAAAGAAAAATATCTTAAAAGTCTTCTTACGTCTTTATGAATATTTATGGCAGTATTCAAGCCCAATAACCTCTATGCTGTACAAGTTAGTGTGAATTGTTGGGCATATCCTGTCAATCTGGGGCTGAGTCCAGCTCAGATCAAAGTTACTGTTGGTGTTGCTTTTGGTAAGGTTTGGATAGCTCTTCATACAAAATTCACTGACAACACAGCTCATCATCTTCACTAGTAAAGTTTCATGTTCAGTCATGAAATTGCAAATGTTGAAAACTGCAATTTCCATGCAATTTATTTACCATTATGAAAGCATCTGGGTTATGAAATGTTCATAAATAATAGGATTGATTGCTCGCTAATAAAGTTTCAGCGGACAAATATATTTTGGATGGTGTCTTTATTTTTGCTACACTGACAGTATCAATAAAGCTGTGTTCGTTGATGACTTCATCAAGTGGTGGGGGGGGGTGGGGTAAGCAGACATCAGTTCAATGGGGTCCTCACCAAAAAGTTCTTGACACATGCTACACATGATAGGTGTGGTATTTACTTGCAATGAACGTGGAACAATTTCAAAGGTCTGCTTTACAAGTTAAAACTTCATTTCCTTGTCAAATAATCCAAGTTAGCTCACTGTCAACAAGATACCCTGCATCAATCAATCGTAGATGATAGATGAGTGCTTTGAATGATACCACACCATTTAATCTCTAGCTTAGACTTCATTAGTGTCTCCTCTCCATCTCCTCCAGGTCGGGTTACTGGGCATCCAGATGATTTGGACCAGAGATGCGACGGAAGCTCTCACCAACGCTAAATACGACCGTAAGGTGATGCAGCAGACCAACCAGGCGTTCCTGGAGCTGCTCAATCTCCTGATTGAGCAGACGACCAGGAACCTGACCAAGACGGAGAGGACAAAGTTTGAGACCCTGATCACGATACACGTCCACCAGAGGGACATCTTTGATGACCTGGTAAGAGAAAGCTTACATTATAGCTTACAACATTTACAGAAGGTATCTTCTGTCACAGAGCTACCTGTCTCTGTTATTCTGTCACAGGCCTATCCGTCTTTTGTTATTCTGTCACAGAGCTACCCTCCTTTTATTATTTCTTTTTGATAGGTAGTAAGTCAAATCACTTGTTCATTTTGACAGAAATATCTGACCATAGACAAAATCTCTCTAAATCCAAAAGCAATAGTTGACAACTTTCAGCTTATCAGATTCCATCACATTTGGCATTGCATATATATTTTTCCTTTCGGGGGGAGGGGGGGGGTTGGGAGGGTGTCTTTTAAGCAGCATCGAAAAGAAGATAGGGTTTTTTTTTTGCATGGTTGAAATATATGTATAAATAAATATTAAGCGAATATGTATTACATATTTACTCAAAAAACACTCCTTTATAGAGGTGTGTCATAGCTAAGCAAGAACAAATGCATATTTCTTGCATTGAAAGTAAACTTTCATTTTTGTATCCTGAGATATTTTATTTGTATTGCTCATTGTTTTTCACTCAACAGGTTCGTTTACACATCAAGACCCCCACCGACTTTGAGTGGCTGAAGCAGTCTCGTTTTTATTTTGTCGAAGACAGCGACAAGATGATCGTGTCCATCACCGATGTCGACTTCATCTACCAGGATGAATTCCTGGGATGCACCGAGAGATTGGTCATCACACCTTTGACTGATAGGTCTGTTTCATGTTAGGCAGCAGAGTAAAAATTCAAGTTTATATTCTAATGTTTTTGTTTCCAAAAACTGTCATTAGTGTAATAAAGCGATTCTCCAGAACTACAACTGGTCATTAGCGTTCCTTTATTGTGAAATGAACTCCTTGTTAAGTTTAACTATCTGACCACATTAGTGACTCCTGAGTAATATAAAACCTATACAGGTTGGTAAGTTTTTTTTTTTTGGGGGGGGGGGAGGGTGGTGACTCTTCTGCTATGAGTGGGCTTTGTGGGCTGTTCTCAGATTTTTCGACATTACATTGTTGACTGTTCGGTATGATTCATGTTACATGCTAAACCATGATAATGAATTATATTTAGATGTCTTTCCTAATTGTCCATAATTATCTGGCATGTAAAATATGACTGGTCAAGGTAACATTTCAAATAATGAAATAAAGACTAAAAACTAGCTCTCATATATTTAGCAGTATTACAGTTACTACAGCAGCTCAGTATTATATCAGTAGCTGTTGAATGAATCAAAAGAGACATTAAGAGTAAAAAAAATAAAGAGTAAAATTGAAAGAAAAAAGAATAGTTTCCTTGTAAGTAAAGTCTCCTTCATGTGTTTGTGAATTTTACCTTTGTCGCTGTATTTTCAATCATCTAACTTTTTGTGCTTTTCAGATGTTATATTACTCTATCTCAGGCCCTTGGTATGAGCATGGGAGGGGCTCCAGCTGGACCTGCAGGGACAGGCAAGACAGAAACCACTAAAGACATGGGCAGGGCCCTCGGAAAGTATGTGGTGGTCTTCAACTGCTCCGACCAGATGGACTTCAGAGGTCTAGGAAGGATTTACAAAGGTATTTAGCAGTGATATGATAAGAATAGCTCTGTTGAGATAAAGCACAGAATTAAAATTTGGGAAGGAAATTGTTCAATGTTACGTATTTTGTTCAAACATTGCATGTCGAAGACACAGATATTGTAAGCTGTTCATCAGTGAATAGAGGCTGCATATGGACGGATTAAAAATGAAGTCAATGTGTCTCGAAAAGTGCCAGGTAGATTCTATAGGAAGCAACACAATATCTATGCGATCCAACAACTACTTTTTCTTGTTGGGGGATGGGGGTAGGGGGTGTCTGATGGGTTTTTATCCATTAGCAAATGGTTTAGTATTAGGGTTAGTATTTTGAGGCATTACCATATTCTGGCTAGGCCCAGATACTACCTGTGACAAACCTATTTCACTTGGAAGGAATATCATCTGTATATATTTGTAAAAGTTAAGTTCCATTGACTGCTTTCCTTAAATCATTTTTCCTCACAAAGATATTTGTGAACTTTGAGACTAGAGACTAGAACAAATGTCTTGAGATAAAGTTTTCTGTTCAGTTCGTTCCAAACAAATTGATAGGCTTATATTTGCAATAAAAGGTCTCGAGGCATGTTTTCAAACAATTAAGCAGTTGGCTAATTCAACGATCTGTTCTTGCTTCCTCTTTCTCAAGGTCTCGCTCAGTCCGGTAGTTGGGGATGCTTCGACGAGTTCAACCGTATCGATTTACCCGTCCTCTCAGTGGCTGCTCAGCAGATCTACATCGTCCTGACCGCCAAGAAGGAAAGGAAGAAGAAATTTATCTTCACAGATGGTGATACCGTGGACATGAATCCAGAGTTTGGTATCTTCTTGACCATGGTAAGTTTTGGAATACTTGAATAAGTATATCCTCATAAATACTAAAGTACTCGAATCTATATATCTCTGTATGTTGTACAGACACACAAAGTGTTAAAGGTTTATGCTATACCCAAAGCACGTAATCGTTACCATTTCGTTCGTTGACAAATTTGTTTTCGTACATCCTTATTCGTTTATTCTAAACGCTGTTTAAAAGAGAATTAATTTGTTTACATTCTAATTCTGTATGACTACATCGTATTCAATTTTATTTGGGGAAATACTGTTCAAAGTCTTAAGTTTGGAGAGAGTTTTGAGTAAGAATGCCGCGGCGTTGTATAGTAGGAGGTTGCAGTAACACTAACAGTGGAAATATAAGCCTACACGTATTCTCACCAGTCAGTATTCAACAGACGCCGTGGATTTTCATGGTTGTCAGGTTGACCTTCAGAGTCTGTGGTGCTGTCACTTTCATCGGCTTCTGGCTCAAATTGATAGGGCCTAATTTCCTCTTGGTTCGGAATTTCGTATTCCAAAGAGCTTTCTTCCTCACTTGCTGTCCACGTTTGGTCGTCCGAAACCTCTGGACTGGAAATTTCGGGTTGTTTTGAAGCTTCCATTTTCGAGGTTACCAAGCGAAATCAACGTTAAAAGATAGTGCGCAGAACTTCACATTTAACATACGGTCTGCGCCTCTCGATACTACGTCACAAAAAATCAATACGTTATGAGGCGGTTATCCATTCTTACGTTTGTGAAGCTCAAAATTTCCCACTTTTTCACTTTTTGAAATCAAATTTCAAGGATTTGATGGAATATGTGAAAAGTAGATGTAATTTGCTATTAAATAGAGTAAAGTTGTAGCTACCTGTCCATAAACCTTTAAACACTGCTTCATTCTCCTTCATTCAATACAGAATCCAGGTTACGCGGGACGTCAAGAACTGCCCGAAAACTTGAAAATCAATTTCAGAACCGTGGCCATGATGGTCCCGGACAGGCAAATCATCATCCGTGTCAAACTGGCCAGTTGCGGTTTCATGCAGAACATCATCCTGGCCAGGAAATTCTTCACTTTGTACAAGCTATGTGAGGAACAACTGAGTAAACAGGTAATCAAACTTATGACAAATATGGTAAACAGGTTTACTAAAATGGTTCTGTTCTGTATAGGATTGATCCGCCAAACCGTCCTGTCACTGATTTTCATTCTTGCTGTCCATATTGGTTGGGGAATTTGTGTGGCCTGATGGCTAGATTCTTGTTTTCCGTGGGGGGGGGGGGGTAGGGTCCATCCATGGGGGGGCAGTTATTGAAGCAGAGGGGGTAGCTTATTGAGGCTGTTTCATGGGAAGATTCATCAAAGTGAAACAGGTACTCAACCATACTGTAAACTAAATGGCATCGAAGGACCAATTATCTCTTAAGGAGGGGGTAAGGCCAGAGGTCCAAGATGTGGTTTGGTTGTATAACAGTTCTGCAAGATTCACACCAATAAACCTTCACATGATATGAACTAATGTTACCAAGATTCATTAAAATTCTATACCTGAATTTTCGACACAAAAAGTGTGCATTGAATTGGAAGAAGGGAGAAGGGAGGGTAGACAAGGCTTGGGTACCCATAAGACCATTAGGATATTGTTCACTAAACTACTATATTACCCAAAAGTTAGAAATCCAGATAAAATAGGGACTCTTTCTTGAGCTTCATCAGAATTATCTCTTGATCTTCATTGCTATGGTAACACTCTGTTTTCTGCATCCCTCAGGTTCATTATGACTTTGGATTGCGTAACATTCTATCCGTGCTGAGAACTCTCGGAGCTGCGAAGAGGGCCAATCCCACAGACAGCGAGGACACTATTGTCATGAGAGTCCTCAGAGATATGAACCTCTCAAAGCTGGTGAGTTTGTTAGGACACTGTGACCATTTGTCCTGTGTTGTATCTGTACTTCTAGTTAGGTCTTCAAGCATTACTATGGTCCCAAAGTCACCCTAATCCTCCTCCCCCTCACTCAAAGATATAGCTGTAACAGTTGTATTATTCTTTTTATGTGCACCCCACAAGAGCCTTTCACGTTTTAAGATGAGTAAGAATCGATCTAGGCCTGCATTATTTTCATACCAGTAGTACCCAACATAACCAACCTAGCCTGTGATGGTTCCTGATTGAATTGGTTAACTTCAACATCTGGTAACATGCAGACTACCTTATAACTGTACTTTTGTGAGCAAGTGGAAAGTCTCCCTTTAGTGCTTGTACTGAGCAATGCACTAAAAGCATGAGTGAATGTGTTGCATGAAAAATAAATATTTTAGTCCTTTGCTAGAAAACTCAACAAAATTAAACAGACTAAACTTTTTTCTGATGTTTTTATTTGACTTTTTAGGTGGATGAAGATGAACCTCTATTCCTGTCACTGATTAATGACCTGTTCCCAGGGATCACTCTCGATAAAGCCGGTTACCCCGAGCTGGAAACAGCCATCGCAAACAGGGTAGAGGAAGCTGGATTGGTCAACCATCCTGCATGGACACTCAAGCTTATCCAGGTTAGTGTGTCTTCCATAGTCCCTTGATATACATGAAAGTAAAACATTTTTTTTTCATTTTAATTCAGAGTGATGCAGTAAACCCTTGCAAAAGTTGACTGGTTTTAAAATATTCATATTGAAATGTGTTTGTACTTGGCTGTTCACCTTTTGCTTGTTGTTAACGACATATAAACTGTTTGATTTTGTGATTAACATTAAGTGCTGGGTTTTTGGTTTGCTTTTGTCAGTTGTTGACACTGGTGGAAATGATAATTCCATAAACAGCTAGTTCTTTAGTGAGATAAGTCTTGTATTGTTTTTTCAAATTATGACAACAAAAAAAGAAGAATTAAAAAAAAAACTTAATTAACTGTTTGTATATTTTACATACTAATATTAAGTGTGTATGGAATTTTGAGAACAGTTATGAAATAATTAACTTTGGCCACATGTAGGTACATTTCTGGAATAAAAAATAAAGAGGGTCTCCTTGGTTTGAAAGTTGCAATGATTTCATGTTTGTGTAAAACTTGATAAATTTAGTAAAAATTGTTGGAAATGGCTATTTTACAATTCACATACAGAACTTGTTAACGCTTTTCATTATTGGTTATATCTCTGTGAAATATTTTGGTTACTCAGTCTCAACTTTATCGTCTTTTATACTTCAGTGTTTCTTTCTGAGTTGTGACCAGATTCCTTTCTTTTTTACAATGCCTGTTTTAGTTTTGTCGACCCTAGTTTTTCAGATTCGATCTGATGTATCCATCTATTTTCAGTTATTCGAGACCCAGCGAGTCCGTCATGGTATGATGGCCTTGGGGCCAAGTGGTGCCGGTAAGACCTGCTGTATTCATATGCTGATGAAGGCCATGAGTGACTGCGGAAGTCCTCACAAGGAGATGAGAATGAATCCAAAAGCCATCACTGCTCCTCAGATGTTTGGGCGTTTGGATGTCGCTACCAATGATTGGACAGACGGTATCTTCTCAACTTTATGGAGAAGGACTTTGAGAGCAAAGAAAGGTACAAATTTTAATACAACAAAAAATTTGTGGTCCATTTTTCTTGTTGAATGTCATGTAAATAAGTTGGATTGATTGATTGATTGATTGAGGAGAATGTTGACTGGCAAAGTGTAGTGGCTTTGTTTTGTCTAATATTTCTTGATGACTTATCGATTTTGATGTGCCTTAGCATCAAGCAAGTCAATAGGATAGGTGGTTAATGAAATGTTTGCAGGGTAAATATGAAGTAGGGTATTGTACATATAAATCCTTGAGGTAAAAGTTCAGCCTTCATAAAATTCAAGTATACTTTAACACATTATACACCATAATACAACCACACTTGTATCTGCTTGTACCCACTCTGTACTACACCCACACTTTACACACTGAACACCACAGTATGACCACACTTGTATCTGCATGTACCCACTCTCTATTTTCAATATCCAGACTTAACCCACACTGTAGCCACAGTGCACCCACACTTCTGTCTGTATGAACCTAATCTGTACTATCACTGCACCAACACAGTGCCCATTCTATTCATATCATCATTATTTCCATCACAGGAGAACACGTCTGGCTGGTGTTGGATGGTCCAGTCGATGCCATCTGGATTGAGAATCTCAACAGTGTACTGGATGACAACAAGACATTAACCTTGGCCAACGGTGATCGTATACCGATGGCGCCAAACTGCAAGATTGTCTTTGAGCCTCATAACATCGACAACGCTTCCCCAGCTACAGTATCTCGTAACGGGATGGTCTACATGAGTTCATCAGGACTGGATTGGCAACCTATTTTAGAGGTGAAAAGATTATTGCAATCAGTAAACCATTTGTTATTTATATATGAATAGACTGATCTTTGTTAAAAGGACTCTATAAAGTAAAGAGAAAATCATTGCTAAATGGTAGCACAATGCTTGAAGATTGCCATGTTCATCTTATGTTGCTATGGTGACATTGTGTTGTCAAACTTCTCTTATGGCTCTTAAAATATCATCAAAGTAATAATATTCATATTGCCAGAGAAGCTCAAAGTGATTTTCACAACAAGAGGATTTAATTTTTTTTGGTTTTTTTTGGTAGGGATGGCTGAAGAAACGTAACCCGATAGAAGCAGAATGCATCCGCAACCTGTTCGAGAAGTCGTTTGCTGCCACCTATCGTCATGCCGTCCAGAGTCTGGTTTTCAAGATGGAGGTGTTGGAGTGTATGGTCATAGCGCAAGCAATCACTCTCCTTGAGGGTCTCATCCCCAGGAAGGACGACAAAGAAGGAGGCGGGGCCTCTCCGGAACATCTGGAGAACCTCTACGTCTTTGCGGTGATGTGGAGCGTCGGAGCTCTGCTGGAGTTGGAAGACCGATCCAAGCTGGAGGAATTCATGAGGACCTCAGACGAGGTTGATGTCAAACTCCCCGAAATACCCGGCGACTCCGAAGACACAATGTTTGATTACTTTGTAGACAGCGATGGTAAGATAAAACGTATTAAGTTAACGAAATGATATTTGGTAAGGATTCTTAATACAATCTAGCATTTTATCCTCAGAAGTCAAGACTATATATGCTAATAAATTCATTAATTTGGTAAGAAAAATGGTGGTTGCTTGAGTCCCTTCATTTCTTAGAGAAACAGTTGTTGGCTATAAAGGAATATCCACGAAAGAATTGAAGTTATAATGATAATAATATAAGAGTATTCCTCTATGCTATGAGGCTTTCTGTTTCTTGTATACAATAGCATAGGATGCATCTTCAAGCTTAAATAATCAGTTTTAACATTTAGATTATCTATGTGATACTTCACGGTTTCCTTTTTGTTTATTGTTTTATATATGACAAATTTTGGTTTTGATTATGCGACTAATCTTCTTCATCCATTATTTTGTTAGGTACGTGGAAACATTGGAACACACAAGTAGAAGAATGGATCTATCCAGCAGATACCACTCCAGAGTACGGATCTATCTTGGTGCCAAACGTCGACAATGTCCGCTCAGATTTCCTCATTAATACAGTCGCAAAACAGGCTGGTGTAAGTATAGAGAGGTTGCCTAGCCAGTTGAGCTATAATTTTATCACTATTCTGTTGCAGTATGTTGAAAGTGTCCACACAGGTTTTTCTTACCCAATAAAGTTGAAAAAGATCCTGCTAGGATCGAAACGTCAGGCCAACTTACTTTTACACATTCTCCTACACAGGCTCTCTAGTGGATAAGCAGTTTGCTAACAGTTTAATTTTATTCCAATAAAGTTGTGATAGAAAACTCTTGTAAGGATACAGAAAGTAGCTTGTTTATGAGCAACAATTGATCACTATTTCGGTGGAGAATGTTGATCATGTCGGCACCGATTTTGTATTAATACTTTGGTGAAACTATCTGGTGTGACATTACAAAAGTCGGCTAGTTCTTAAGCCATAATTTATCACTAACCATATCAAACGATTGCATATTGAAGTAATATTCTTTTGGTGTTATATATTCAATGGTGTCAAAGAATGATGTAGAGCCGAATTTATGTGGATCCTCCCCCTCCCCCCACCACGACCCTCATGGGAGAACTCTCTCAAGGTTCTCTTGCTTAACTTTGTGCAGTCAAACAAAGTCAGTGAAGTAAAGATAACCAACATGCTCTCCTGTCACTTTAAAGAAAAATTCATGAAAGTCTTGCAAGAGCAAGGAAAGTTATTACCCCAGATTCACTTCAAACCAGTGAATACAGGATTATTAACAACTTAGCTGTCCAGTTTTCTGGTTTGATTTACTTATTAAAATTAAACTCTGGCTTGAGTTCAATTCCCCTGGCTCAATAATTAGTTGTTTTCTTTTATCCATTTCCTACCCTCCTTTATTTTGGATAGGCTGTTCTTCTAATCGGAGAGCAAGGCACAGCCAAGACAGTCATGATCAAGGGATACATGGGCAAGTATGACCCAGAAGCTCACATGGCTAAAAGTTTCAACTTTTCATCGGCCACAACGCCACTCATGTTTCAGGTAAAGTCAAGATGAAAGTTCATTTACTAGCGAGCTTCTTTTCACAGATCTCTGATAAATTATGTTATGATATAAACCTTTATGATATATTGAAAGATGTTATGTTATATAATTCTTGAAGTATTAGAAAAAGACTTTTCACATGTCTTACATTTCATAGTCAGAAGTTATTTGAAAAATGTTAATGACATCATTAATAATTGCTTCAATGTTGCTTTTAAGATGTGATATTTTATTCTTAAAGTTTTGAAAGGCTTTCAAATATTTTATGTTTCATATTCAAAAGTTATTTGAAGAAATTTTGATGACATCATTAATAATTGCTTCAATGTTGCTTTTGAGATGTGATATTTTATTCTTAAAGTTTTGAAAGGCTTTCAAATATTTTATGTTTCATATTCAAAAGTTATTTGAAGAAATTTTGATGACATCATTAATAATTGCTTCAATGTTGCTTTTGAGATGTGATATTTTATTCTTAAAGTTTTGAAAGGCTTTCAAATATTTTATGTTTCATATTCAGTAGTTATTTTGAAGAAATTTGATGGCATCTTTAATAATTGCTTGAATGTCGCTTTTGAGATGTGATTTTATGAAAGTTTCTTTATATGACTACCTCCAGTCATGCTCATGTTTGTTTTTTTTTTGTTTTTTTTGTGTTGTTACATTTACAGAGAACAATTGAGAGTTACGTAGACAAACGTATGGGTAACACCTACGGTCCCCCAGCCGGCAAGAAAATGACCGTCTTTGTAGATGACATTAATATGCCAATTATCAACGAATGGGGTGATCAGGTAAATATATTGTTTATCTTTTTGACATCCATCACTCAGTACTTTTCATAATACTTGCTTTTATTTATTTGACCCAAAAGGTAGAAATTGAGTTGATTTGTGTAAGTCTTTCCAAAGCCTTATTCTATTTCAAGACTTACCATAAACAAATAAAAAATAAAAAAAATAGATCTTCATCAATGTTTAAATCTGTAGTAAGATGTTTGACTGGCAATAAGGATCATTTCAGATTTGAATAGATTTAGTACACCGTTGACAAAGGTCAATGGATGCTGTGGTCAGAGTTGAATATGTATATTCATTATTTAAAATATTTACTATATTTACATTTTCCAGGTAAAATGTTTGCCCTACCCATTGTGAACTAAAATTGTGTCATGAGAGGAATTTTTTTTTTTTAAATGAAAAATTATGGTCCAGATTAAAATATTATTTAATATTATTATTATTAATTAATATTATTATTATCAAAATTAAAAGGCAAATTATGGCATGAACATATTTGATGATATTTTATTTTACAATATCCACGATGCAGGATTTCATTCTTATATTTTCATTTCTTGCCACTGAAAGGTCACAAATGAGATTGTCAGACAGATGATGGAGTTTGGTGGATTCTACAATTTAGAGAAACCTGGTGACTTTACTATCATAGCAGACATTCAGATGATGGCCGCCATGATCCAGCCGGGAGGAGGCAGGAATGACATCCCACAGAGACTCAAGAGACAGTTCTCCATCTTCAATTGCACTTTACCCTCAAATGCATCCATCGACAAAATATTTGGTTAGAACCAATGTCTTTTAATATTTTATAATTCATCATCGAGAAAGACCTTAACTCTTTGAGATTTCTTATGTTACATATCCCAAGCTTTGTACAGGGTTATAGGACAGGGCTTCAGCCAGAAATAGGAAGAAGGGTTTGCAATTTGTAGCCCGGGGGGGGGGGGGGAAGGTTTGTAAGGAGGAGGTGCTGCCATCTCCTTTGGCAACTTTTTCTTTGATTGAGAGTGCATGTATTCCAAATGGTATTATTTTTCATTTTTTTTTCAAGTTGCTTATAAATCAGCCTTCATTTCCCATCAGTATCTTGGTGAAGTCTACATCAGTTCTTTTTAACTTTCCTAAAAACACACTGACTTTTAGACCTGTCTTCAGTCTTAACAAGGTGCCTCAGCAGGGTTAAGAAGTGTAAAGACTGCACCAATGGCTTTTTCTTTTCTGTTCTTTTATACCTACTTTCTCTTTCCATGTTCAAATCATCCATTGGACTTCTGGCCATTTCTGGGGCTACAGCCTTGTTGCACAGGATGGTGTAATCTTCTCCTACATAATTCCACACTCGGGCTAGCTAAGGCCCGTACTCTCACACATCATAAAACTTTGACCTGACAATATTTTGCATCCTTTATGTGTTAACATTTATCTGTTTCTTGTTTGGCTCATCAGGTGTAATTGGAACTGGTCACTACTGTGAAGGCAGAGGATTTGCTGAAGAGGTCAGAGAATTGGCCAATCAGTTAGTTCCTGTTACCAGAAGACTCTGGCAGCTCACAAAGGTGAGAGTTTTGTTTGCATCAAAATTACATTTTTTTTTACATTTTACTTTGATAAAACTTTTCAAGGTCAAAATTTGTATGTTACTTGAAATCAACAAAGGTTTCATCTGCTGTGGTATGCATCGTGAATATTCATACCTTACTTGCATTATGGGATGTGTGAAGACATTACTAGTTCTGAATGTGCCCTCGACTAGCAGAATCTTTTTCAGAAGTTTTTCTGTGGATATCTGTTTTTGTGATAGTTCCTTCATTTCATTCACTTCATTCTTACTTAAAATGACTGGTAGGGTATTAATTACAACAATTCCTGCTCCACAAAATGTCTTTTTGTTTTCATGTTATACCATCCTTTCTACTTCTTACAGTTTCATTCTACACGCATAAATACTTTAACTTTAAGCCACAAGCATCACATTTTCCCTGGTGCAATTACTTTGCTCTGCACTCTTCATTTTAACAACGTTTCCCTTCATATAGCATCCTAATCTGTAATACATATCCATTTCGTTTCCAATTACAGATTAAGATGTTGCCGACACCAGCCAAATTCCACTACATCTTCAACCTGAGAGATCTGTCCCGCATCTGGCAGGGTATGATCAACACCGTCGCAGAATCCATTCCGACCAAGGAAGTCATTATGCAGCTGTGGAAGCATGAATGTACCAGAGTCATCGCCGACAGGTTCACCGGCCCACAGGATTGCGATTGGTTCAACAAGACCATGAACAGGGTCGTCGCAGAGGATCTCGGGGAAGAGATGCAAGCAGCTGTGATGAAGGATAAATACTTTGTGGATTTTATGAGGTAGGAAGAAATATGATTGTGCGGTCCAAAGAGAATGTGCATAGTTATTTACCATGTTTGTTTGAGTCAGGGGTGCGTGCAAAGTAAGGAACATCTCATGAACAGAAGATAACAGGGTATTAGAAAAAGAAAGAAATGAAAATGTTTTGATTTATACGATATTGTTTCCGTTTGTCTCTTCTTCTCGTCTTGTTTTTTTATTTACTTGTGTAAATGTTTTCATTCACATGTTTATCCATGACATGGAGGTCTTTGGATTCCCCATAAACTATCTTATAACAAATTTAAATAATGACAATAAATTCCGGTTTTCTTCTTTTTAATTCTCTTCTTTGCATAAATTTGATTTTGTAACTTGTTGATGGCTTAGTAGACAATATTTATATATGACTGTCTTCAGTATTAACAATTTAACATGTGACAATCTAAAAGACAGTCCATCAGTTCATCAATCGGTTGTTATGACTAGCTTTTGTTAAAATTGATTGTGTATTCATATGATTGCCCTCCTTGGGACACTTGTATCAGGAAAATTGAGAAGGTCACAAGATTTGTGGCATCAGAATTTGTTTATTATGCTTGTACGTTACAGGTAATGGAGAGATGAGTGGGGGAAGGGGGGTGGGGAAAAAGGGCAAAGGATGGCAAAGTTGAACAGTGTAGGCTACATGTTGAGAAAATGGGTGTTTCACAGAATGTAAACAGCAGTGTACATACCATCCTTTGTAGGAAAAGTAAGGGGAAGCAAGTGGGTCTTGACGACAGGGGAGAATGTGCAGAGGAGGAGTGCACTTCCTACCTAAGATAACACCACTTTACAAGATGTGTTCACTTGGAAGCTATGGCACTTCTTTCAACAATGAGCTTGGTTTAAAGGTTATTAATGACAAAGAATGAACCTTCCCTCTCTATGATCCCAGTGTCCTTTTATTTATTTGTTAAATTTATTTCTTGTTGCCATAGAGATGCTCCGGAAGCTACAGGTGACGAGCCAGAGGATGCAGACTTTGATTCGCCAAAGATCTACGAGGCTGCGGAGTCATTTGAAGTCTTGGAGGAGAGGTTGCAGATGTTCATGGCCCAGTATAATGAGTCAGTCAGAGGGGCAGGGATGGACCTAGTCTTCTTCAAAGATGCCATGGTTCATTTAGTCAAGGTTGGTATGAACAGACTGACACATTGACCAAACTGACTAGGTTAAAAGACTTGTTAGAAATTGTCAAAGAGAAAAAATCAGTAGTACAGAAAATTAAAAATTCATAGATTTTACAGAAGTACCCAATTACCTAAAGTTATCAGCATCGTTTCAAGGTGATAAAATTCTTCATTTATTTGTGTTTACTCGAAGACGCATATTGTATGTGCAATATTTTCTCACAATTGAAATACAGTAACAATGTAGATATATATGTATGTTTAATCCTTGTGAAGAATAGTGTGAAACCTCAGCCCAACTGCCTTGAAAACTGGTGATACTGCAATATTAAAGTGCAAAGAGTAGATTTGAACCTTAATAGTGCAATTTGTTCCCTTTGCTGTACAACTTATATATAAATTTACAAGAGAAATTACATTGAGCTTTAGAGAAGTCAAGGTTACGGCTGCATGATAACGAGTAAAAGAAAATGTCCATTGAGATGAAGAGATTTAGGAGGAGATGCCAAGGTATGTTTTATAGAGAAGTGTGTAAACTTAAAAAGACTTCTGCGAAATTGTTTGGTATTATGTATAGTCTTGTAAGTTGTGACTTAACATTTGTAAGTGCTGTGTATAAACAAACAATAAAAAAGTTAAAAAACATTTTCTTATTGTTTCCACAAATTTATCTTTCATTGATGTTGTTTTTGTCTGTTTCAGGTCTCGCGTATTGTCCGGACACCTCGGGGTAATGCTTTACTGGTCGGTGTCGGTGGATCAGGGAAACAGAGCTTGACCAGACTGGCTTCGTTTATTGCTGGTTATAAAACCTTCCAGATCACTTTAACCAGGTAAAACAGGGCTGGCTACTCGAACAAGACATGAATGAAATTTATCTAGCTTTTATTTAAAATTCATATTTTTCTTTCAGGATCTTTTTTTGTGTGTAAAGTTTGGTCCTAGATATACAATGTGACCAGTTGTGTCCAGTCTTGAAAAATTTGTTTTTTGGTTTTTTGATCATGCTCGGGTATTTTCGTGCATGGAAATAGTACTTTCAACTAGGTGGACTGTGTATCTGGGTGAGGACCATTTATGTTCTTGAAACCTGTGTCCCTGTTTGTGGTAACAAATGTCAGCAAAGCTCCCTAAGTCAAAGATGTAGGATAAACTAGTGAGGAATATCTTAGTATTAATCATGTCCCCAAGATTTATTATGAGATATGTGGAAGATGATGGGTTTTTTTCTCCCTTGCTTTTGTTTTTACCCTGGCCAAATTTCTGTTAAAGGTATCAGTATAACTTACAATTGGAGACTTTTTATTTGTTTTGAAGAGGTCTGTTTGATATTTCGTAGTCAACATATTTTGTCGAGACTTGATTTTAATTCCTTGTGTACTTGTGTCTCAGATCATACAATACCTCAAACCTGATGGAGGATTTGAAGGTCCTTTACCGGGTCGCAGGTCAAGAAGGCAAGGGTATCACCTTCATCTTCACGGATAACGAAATTAAAGAAGAAAGTTTCCTGGAGTACCTCAACAATGTACTCAGCTCAGGAGAGGTATGGAGATGAAAAACAAATCAAATATAAAACAATTATCTTTCATCTTTTACTCTATTTTGCTTTTGTTTTTCCTTATATATAAAAAAAATGTTTTAATTATGTCTGGGATTATCCATCTGTGCCATCCTGTGTTGGCTGTTTTTTCTCTTCTTCGCCAATGAGAACATTCTTAATTGTCGATTAAAGATGGATTTAATCTATCCCATTAAATCTGACAGATTTAATCGTTATTGTTTGAGAGATATTGCAATCTTTTTCTGCATTCTTTTTTTAATTTGATTCACCAATGATTTTTAATAAGACCATAAAATTTGTAACGTAATATTGAAACATTTGCGATGTTAAGATGAGTTCATAAACTGTTTACCGCAATTGTCGCAATTTCCTCGACCTATATTTCAAACAATCTAAAAGTTACTGCATGCTGTTTCTGTGTTTCACTCTCATTGATGTTGACAAGGATCATTAAGCCATTTAGCTTTTCTGTTTTATTCTAAAGGACCTAAAAGGATAGAATGTGTAAAATTACCCAGTTGTATTGCACATTCAAGACACAATGGGTTTCATTTTGCCAATTTTCTCATTAATGAAAAATTAAATTAATTGTCTCATTAATAAAAAAAAAATTAAAAGTTTATCACCCTCCTGATTGCTGCTTTCATTGTATGTCTAACATATGCCCTGACTTCAAACTATGCGATAAAAACCAACTCTGTTTCTCAACCACAAGGTATCAAATTTATTTGCACGTGACGAGATTGATGAAATCACGCAAGAACTGATTCCAGTCATGAAGAAGGAATATCCTCGTCGACCTCCGACCGGTGAAAACCTCTACGATTATTTCATTAGTCGATCCAGACAGAACCTCCATGTGGTACTCTGTTTCTCGCCGGTAAGTTCAATATTATCTCTCTGGGAAATCGTGGTGAAATATGAACCTAATATCAGCAAAAAATATTATTTATTGGTACGCCAGCTAATGTAGGTGAAGCCCAGTTGTGAGAATTTTCTCTCATTTTCTAAATTTTTAGTTTGCTAGTCACTAAGGCCACCAGATTCAAAGGGAAAGACTTTTGTAAGAAATATCAGAAATAAATTAAATCAGTTATGGATGTAAATTTAATTATTGTGATTGAGAAGTGAGTATAGCTAATGATATGGTTTTAATGTAGAACATGATGATACTAGTTACTCTCTCTGTTAACCCAACTATTGATAAACGATACAAAATTGATTACGTTTTGCTAGTCACTAAGGCCACCAGATTCAAAGGAGAAGACTTTTGTAAGAATTATCAGATATAAAGTAACTCAGTTTTGGATGTAAATTTTTATTATTGCGATTGAGAAGTGAGTATAGCGTGATGATATTGTTTTAATGTAGAACATGATTATAGTAGTTACTCTCTCTGTTAACCCACCTATTGATAAATGATACAAAATTGATTACGTTTTGCTAGTCACTTAAGGCCACCAGATTCAAAGGAGAAGACTTTTGTTATCAGAGATAAAGAAAATCAGTTTTGGATGTAAATTTTTATTATTGCGAATAAGAAGTGAGTATAGCTAATGATATGGTTTTAATGTAGAACATGATCGTACTAGTTACTCTTCTGTTAACCCAACTATTGATAAACGATACAAAATCGATTACCATATTGAGTTGTATGTATTTTAGATCCTCCTGCAAGCAGGAACTCGCGAAGAAGCCATCATTGGCTTATCAAAGCCGCAAACTGACCGAAGTCAGTCTCTTAGATTCATAGTTAACCTCCATGATTATGAATTGTCAACAACTCTGTAACTGGACGACATAAATTAATCTTGGAGTACCTAGAACTCGGGACCTTATGATTGGAAGGCACCAGCATTAACCACTGAGCTAACACTCCTGATTTAGTTGTTAAATATTCATTACGTCTCAATTCTCTAAAGGTGGGTGAAAAGTTTAGAAACCGTGCCCTGAAGTTCCCCGGTCTGATCTCGGGTTGTACGATGGATTGGTTCAGCCGATGGCCCAAAGATGCTCTGATCGCCGTGGCATCTCACTTCCTGGCGTCGTTTGATATTTCCTGCACTGACGATGTCAAGAAACAGGTACAACAGGCCATGGGAATGTTTCAAGATGGCGTGGCAGAAACTTGCATCGACTATTTTGAAAGGTAAAAGTCACCGAATTTGAATTTAGTTTTCCAAACAGAACAGATTTTATTGTATGTAAAGAAGGTTGGCTACAACAGAGAAGGATTGATTATGAATGATTATGGACCCCAGAAGTTTTCAAGTGCAAAGCTGAATATGAACGGCAGTCAAAAGGCTGAGGTCAGAGGTCAGAAGAAGCAAGTAATATGCTTGTGACAAGGTGGTCAGCAAAATGTCTTACCATGTTTGCTCAGTGTGTTGTATAGAGGTTTTCTTGTGCTTAATTCTTCAATCTGTGCATTTCACTAGTTTGTTTAAGATTAATTTCTAAGATTCTCATAATTAATACTGAACAATAGTCATGTCAAAATATAGACATGTTATATAACCAAAATGCTGCAAATTGTTGATATATCAGTTTGACCTGGTTCACCAAGTTGTTTAACAATGCCTAAATTAATCAATACCAATGCATAATAATGTTAAAATTAAACCAATGTTCATCAGTGTTAAACATGTTATTCCAATGTTACACAATGCCTAGTATGTTGATCAGTCTTCAGATGATGTACACGTTGATGTTAAACAAAGGCTGTGTTAATCGATCTTAAATGTTGGCTATGTTAAACGATTTCCTAAGGTTCCCATTCGATTGGTCTTCCCCAGGTTCCGACGTTCTGCCCACGTAACCCCTAAATCCTACCTGTCCTTCATCGGTGGGTACAAACAGATTTACTCTGTTAAATACGGAGAAATCAACGAACTCTCTCAGCGTATGACCACAGGATTGAATAAACTAGTCGAAGCCTCTCAATCCGTAGCCGAGTTGAGTCAAGAACTGGTGGTAAAGGAAAAAGAACTGGCCGTTGCTTCGAAACAAGCAGAAGAGGTAATGTTCCAATCAAGAGCCCTTCTCTTTTTCCACTTTTTTTTTATTAGAGTTACAATTTTAAAAGCTTTTCAGATATTTGTTATGACATTTTTATTCAAAGCTGTTATGTTGAAGTGAGCGAGGTTCAAGTTAGAGAAGTGCTTAGCATTAGAAGTATTGTTTCGATATTTGAAAAAATAAAAATATCATAATGTAAGATTTAAATGTTTGAAAACAGAAGTCAAGGTGCCAAATTAGAAGAGGTAATGTTCCAATCAAGAGCCCTTCTCTTTTCCACCTTTGTTGATTAGACTTACAATTTTAAAAGCTTTTTAGATATTTGTTGTGAAATTTTTTATTCAAAGCTGTTATGTTGAAGTGAGCGAGGTTCAAGTTAGAGAAGTGCTTAGCATTAGAAGTATTGTTTTTATATTTGAAAAAAATCAAAATATCATAATGTTAGTTTTAAATATTTGAAAATAGAAGTCAATGTGCCAAATTATTTTTATGTCCATAATGTTTATTTCTGATTTCTTGTATATGTACTCCACTTTGTGAAACTTTCCTCTCTTTCCTTTTGAAGGTCCTAGCTGGTGTAACGGTCAAGGCTCAGGCAGCAGAGAAGGTCAAAGTTCAAGTTCAAAAAGTGAAAGACAAAGCTCAGGCTATTGTTGATGAAATTGAGGTGAAATTTTTATTAAAAATTACTTTGATATTATAAAGGCTTTGGTAAAAAAAATCAAAGGAAAAATTAAATTTGATATAATTTTTGAAATAAATTGGGAAAAATGTTTTGGTATTATTTTGGTGAGAATTAAGATTTTTGGTCAAATCTTAATGAAAAAGAAATTTGGTAAAAGAAATTCTCTGCTTACAAAGGTCTCCAATGTTACATATGAAGATATGTGGATCCAGACATATTTATTGTACCTTACATACAATTGGGAAGTTTCTTGTATAAGCATCTGGGTGGATATATACAAAAAGTTTGTAAAATGCCTGGAATTTTACTTACTTCCGTACAAAGCTAGCAATTACAGTGAAAATAATTTTTGATTGTGATTTTGGCCATCAAGCTAAGTTCAATTTGAGATCAAAATGTCGAATTGTTCATAGTAACATTTTTCAAACGCTCTAATGTTAGGAAGATTTTGCTTCTTAATTTCAAGTTGTGCACCATTTTATGAGTTTGGCCCCAAAAAACCTCTGAAGCTAGACCCCTCTCACAGTCATTGGCGACCTGTCCTCCTTTCTGGGGATAAAACAGGTTAACACTATTCTTTCTGATTTAACCTCCATTCAGGCCGACAAGAAAGTTGCGGAAGCTAAGCTGGAGGACGCCAAGCCAGCCCTGGAGGAAGCAGAGGCGGCTCTGAACACCATCAAACCGGCCCACATCTCGACCGTCAGGAAGCTGGGAAAACCACCGCATCTCATCATGAGGATCATGGACTCCGTGCTTCTTCTCTTCCAGACCAGAATCAAACCGGTGGAGCTAGACCCCGAGAGACCCTGCATCAAACCGTCGTGGTCGGACTCGTTAAAGGTTAGATCGTTGAAAATGATATTTAACGTTAGACAGGGATGATGGTGAGATTCCTCGTTTGGCTGCTTTGTGTATTAAAGAAACTGTAAAACAGGGATGGAAAAAAATGGTTGATGATTGATAATGGGAGACAAAAGAAATGGATATTTATTTTTAGAAACAATGGTACCCCCCTTCATCCATTTTGCAGACTTGGGTACCATCCTTGCAAAATGTCAAAACTTCTGAAAATTACCCTCTGGAGCACAATTATTTTCCAAGTTCACAAAAACTCAAAATTAACAGCTATCACGTGTTGTACTTCTCGTGGAGACATAAAAAATCTGAACATTACCATTTCAGCAAGATGTGCATACCTGTATCAAAAAGTAAAAATCGGGAAAAATTAATATTTTGTACACTTGATACCAAGCAAAGTAAATGTTTACTTTCAAAATGGTAAGTTTCAGATTTTGGCGGGTTTACATGAAAAGTTGTCAAGTTTATTTTCAAGAGCAATTTGGGAAGAAATTATACATTAAACCATCTTTGCAATGCATGGAAGGCAAACAATTTTCTACAGAGACAATTTTTCAATATATGTTTAGCTCATATTGCTGCAACTTTGACAAAGTTGAGTGAGTACTGGTTCAGAGAAGGATAAAGACTATTACAAAAATTAATAATTTTGTCCCTTCTGTTACTGTTACTTGTCATTTAGCCTTTGAAGAAGATCCTGCTAGGATCGAAACGTCAGGCCAACATACTTTTACATATTCTCTTACACAGGCTCTCTAGTGGATAAGCAGTTTGCTAACAGTTTTATTTTATTTTAAAAATTACCTGTGGAAGAACTTTGTCTGTATAATAGAGTGAAGCTATTTAGTGATAAGTTTCAGTCAATCTATCATCATCATTTTTACATCTTTTGTTTACAGATGATGGGTGGTTCTGGGTTTCTTCAGGGCTTGCTGACATTTAACAAAGATACCATCAACGGTGAGACGGTAGAACTATTAGAGCCGTACCTCAGGATGGAAGACTATAATCTAGAGACTGCCAAGAAGGTAATTTAATGTTATCATTGTTTCGGTTATTGCTGGCTCGCTGCTGGATGAAATAGGTCATGTCACCGTCCATTAGGTGATTACCCAGTCTTAACCAGTTGTAACTAGTTTTAACCAGTCTAAACCAGTTTTGAAGAATTTATTTATCAGAAACTAGAGCACTCCCCAGCATCAAAGCATATCTTGAGGGTAACAAAGATTTACTCATTGTCCCCCCCAACCCACCTAACCAGCCAGTCAGATTTTCTATCCCCATATAATAATTCCATTCTTACTCTAATATTTCAAGAAATGACAGTCAACTAATAAGCCTCCCTTGGTCAACGGACCAGAGAACTGTGACGCAAATTTTGCTCTGGGATGCTTTATTCCCTTTCCTTACATTGTTCCTCGGTCTATTCTGAGACTCTGATCTTAATATATGTATTAACCGTGAAATTCGTAAGCATAACATTGGCCAGTTCAATGAGAGCGTTATTGAAAACTGTACCTATCATCAGAAGCTTATCGTTATCGTTAACTGGTGTATGGTTGCTGTACTAAGTAGAACCTAGGATTTGGATCAAAGAATTTGATCTTGTGTGTATATGCTTGGACATAGAACCAGATATGGATCGAGACCTTGCACCTGATGCGAGATACCCAAACCAGTGCAGGTTCTTGCATGCAAATGTTAGCGACTGGATGGAATTGTGAAGACTTGGACAAGTATGAGAAGCATTTATCCTGGATCCTTGTTTCTATGATACGAACCTATATACAGTGCTCGTGGACTTGGACAAATGTTTTAACAGACAAGTGCCAGGGACTGTGACTTCAAATAGGCTAAAATATGTTTGAATTTCTTCTTCCCTTTTTTCCAGGTGTGTGGTGACGTAGCTGGCCTCTGTGCTTGGACCAAGGCCATGTCGTTCTTTTATGGTATAAACAAAGAAGTGTTGCCATTAAAGGTAAGTTTGGTCTGTCTAAATACGGATATGACTAAAACCAAGCATGTCGATCAATAACGTTTTGCTGGGTGTTGTTGTGAGGGGGAAATGAAGTTATAATATGCATATGCATTTTCTGTCATATACTTCTTTTTTTTTCTTCCTTTTATTTTGTTTCTGCTTTTCGTCTTTACTATTAAGTTATATAACAATACCATTATCATTTTTTTCATTTTTTGTTGTATAATTTGTAAATGTTACAGGCCTCTGACACCTCTACGAGCATATAGAGATGATAAAACTGAGTATGAAGCTTTTGGCTTTCATCATATACTTGAAACAAAAACTTGACAACAGATTTAAACATATTTTAAAACTGACAGATAATTCACTGGTTTAGCAAATGTGCTTTAATTTTCAATTGTTTTTCTTTAGTCTTTCCTCCAAAGCAAATTCGATATTTTCAAGATGGCAGATTTGCTGTAAATTTACGCAAAGGAACTTCACACCCTTTATTTCTGTTTTGTCTCCTTTAAGGCTAATTTGGCTATTCAAGAAGGTCGATACACGGCTGCCATGACGGATTTGAACAAAGCTCAGGAGCAGCTGGACGCCAAGCAACGGGAACTAGACGCCGCTCAGGCAGAGTACGACGCAGCCATGAAAAAGAAACAGGTAAGGATTTAACAGAGGGAAAATGATTGTAATGAGTGAAAATGATTTTAATGAAGGAAAATCAGTGTAATGATGGAAACTGATTTTAATGAGGGAAAATGATTGTAATGAGAGAAAATGATTGTAATGAGGGAAAATGATTTTAATGCGGGAAAAATTATTGTAATGAGGGAAAATAATTTTAATGAAGGAAAATCAGTGTAATGATGGAAACTGATTTTAATGAGGGAAAATGATTGTAATGAGAGAAAATGATTGTAATGAGGGAAAATGATTTTAATGCGGGAAAAATTATTGTAATGAGGGAAAATAATTTTAATGATGGAAAATTATTTTAATGAAGAGGTGGCTGTTCCTGTTGCTCCTTCATTGTCAGGGAATATTAAAAAGGAAAAACCTTTCAAGTTAGAATTTGGTAAAGTATAATAAAAGTGAAAAAGGAACAGTATCTGCCACAAATGTTGTGAAATTAATTTGATTCCTGAGTTATTTCAACTGGCAGTTGTTAGCTTGAAGATGAATAAGGTTATATTTTGTTGAAGGGGGATTTTTTTGGGGGGCGGGAGGGAGAGCTGGGTACATTTTTTTCTCTTTTTCATCATCATATTAATTTGGAAAGTTGTTCAAAATGTCATCTAAGTGTCTTACATATCTTTTTGACGATGCTTCGGGTTTAGATAGGGAAAAACAAGGCCATATTGGAGTACAATCATAAGTTAACAACCAGACTTGTTATAGAGGGATGGACATTAGAACAGATTTTTGTTAATGTGCATTTTTTTTTGGCATGGATTCCATTTCTCTAACATTGTCCTCCTTCCTCCCCAGGATCTGTTAGACGATGCAGATAATTGTAGACGGAAGATGGAGGCAGCATCTGCTCTGATCAGTGGTCTGGGAGGAGAGAAAGAGAGGTGGACTCAACAGAATAAGGAGTTTAAAGCACAAATAGGGAGGTAGGTGATGATGTCACTGGATACATGACAACGGTTACACTAAAAGTATTTATTGGAATACTTAATATGCAGCTTTAATATCAAAGGTCAATAATAAAAGACTTCAATGTCAGTGGCCATAAAATATCAGCAATGATAGGAAAATAAGTGATGATACTTCTTAGGTAATTTTAAGGGTCATTCTAGGCCAGAGGATCTCATAAGTAGCCCACAGGCCAAATCCAGTCAGCAAAAGCTTTTGATCCTGTCCATGAAAAAAAAAACTATACACATAATCTTGGGCTAATAGGTTATGTGAGCCCCAAAAGACTTAGGCTTGAGCAGCCTATCATATGCATTGCTCCTTTAGGACAACTTAGGTATAGTGAGCTTTGGGTTAGCTTTGGCCGTTTTTTCCAACCAATGTTTCTGTCGGGGCCCTTGTAGAACCAATATCCTAGGTAAACTATTCAAGTTACTCCCAAATATGAAAGAGAGCTAAATTAGAAAACAAGATGTCTTAGGTTTTTTGCTTTCCATTTCTCTCTCCCTCCCTCTCTCCTTTACTGTGTTACCATCCCCTTTTTTTTTTCTTTTTTTTCATTTTTTTTTTCCATTTCATTTATTAAATTTGACTTTACCACTCAACATCTCTGACATTGCTCAATATTTTCAGAGTAACTGGACGTACATCATATTCTTCACCTAGTCATAGAGTTATTTATTCGGTATTTTTTTTCGGTACTTATTCGGTATTTCGGTAATCGGTATATATTATTCGGTATATTTTGGTATTTATTTTTGTATATATTTTTTGGTATTTCGGTATATATTATTCGGTATATTTCGGTATTTAATTTTATTCGGTATTTAATCGGTATTTAATAGTAGTGAACATCGTTGTTTACATCTTCCTCGTAATCCTTCTCGGCAGGCTGGTGGGTGACGTTCTGGTGCTGACCGGTTTCCTCTCATACTCTGGACCATTTAATCAAGAGTATCGAGCCAGGCTCTTAAAGAGCTGGCAGAAGGAGATGAGGACGAGGAAGATTCCGTTCACTTCTCATCTTAACTTGATTGAGATGTTGGCCGATAATCCAACAGTAAGTAACCCACAGTAGCCAACAATTGTCACTTCTGGTGAAAAGGGAGACGAGGGGGGGGTTGGAACTTATTTAAAGCTAATACTGGCTCTTGACTCTGTCAATCATCATGATATTCTTCTAAGGAAAACGTGTTCTCTTTATGTTAATTTTTGGTAAGGCTATACCCTACATTACAGAAAACTGAAAATTGTACCTTTATTCAGAAGGAAGTCCTCTTGATGAAAGAGATAGATAGGTAGTGTCAAGAGACACCCATTTTACAATATGATGTTAAATGTTTGATTTATTTGGACTGAAAATATGGAAAATCAGGAATTTTGATGAAATATTATACAGATCATTATCATAAGGTATCAGAAGTATGAGTATTTAATCTTTTCGCTTTTCTATCAGATCGCCGAGTGGAATCTACAAGGCCTGCCGAATGACGAACTGTCCATCCAGAACGGTATCATCGTGACCAAGGCGTCCCGCTTCCCCCTCCTGATAGATCCCCAGGGGCAGGGCAAGATCTGGATCAAGAACAAAGAGGGCGCTAATGAGCTACAGATAACCTCCCTGAACCACAAGTATTTCAGGAACCACCTGGAGGACTCTCTCTCCCTCGGTCGACCGCTGATGATAGAGGACGTCGGGGAAGAATTGGACCCGGCACTCGATAACGTCCTGGAGAAGAATTACATCAAGAGCGGCAGTTCCTTTAAGGTCAGTGAAAGTGACCAAAACAATCTCAGAGGAGAACAGTAACCACTGTGTTTTACTGTCTGACTAATTGGCCAAGATTCCTTTGTTTGAATCAAAACTCATATGGGTAGTAGAAGAAGTTGGTTGTTATTTCAATAATTAGAAAAAAAGAAGAATAAAATAGCAAGAAAAGAAAAGGGAAGAAACAAAGGAACTTTTGTTATACTCGCTAGAGTCATCAAGCAAAATTGGAATGTTGTTTTGAAAGTTTTATAACTGAAATCCAATCAGTTGTTCCTTGCAATGACCTGTGATAATGAATCAGTGATAAATGCCAATAGAAACTTGATGTATGGCAGACCTTCCAGCGAAACCTTTAATACCTTTAGAAAACCTTTATTTCATAAACGGCTCTTTATTTTTCAAAAATACTCTTTAAAATCTTTAGAAACCTATGTTTTATTTTAAGTTAATGGAAAAAGTATTTTAAAGATTTTGTTTAGAGTAGAAATTTTTTATTCAGTCATGCTAACCATTGGCCATCAAGTTTGTGTGGACAGCCAGACATGATTCATGCAGTGATACAAAACAGACTCACAAACAACAGTTAATGTAAGTCAGGTATTTTAAATAAGGGGCCACAGATGATGTAAAAATGGGCATAGTTGGTTAGTAAGTTACAAATTAACTTCAATTTGGACATTTAAAAACCTAAATTTTCATGTTTGAAGCCTTTTAAAACCTTTTAAAAAAACCTTCATTTTTGTTGAAGAGCCGCTGGGCGGTCAGTGTAGGGAATTTCTGTGCAAGAAGCATTTCCTACATAGTAGTGTTATCTCTACCTTACTGCTGTATATATGTATCAGTGTAACCCTGTGTCTATTCTTGAGCATATCAACAGTGAACCCGTTACGATCAATTGGCTTAACGCCATGCTTTGCATGACTTCAATGTTATTCACGATGTTGATACTTAGCAATATTTTTATTTTGAATTTTCCAAATATTTATTATATTTCATTAGGTGAAAGTGGGTGATAAGGAAGTTGATGTGATGGATGGCTTCTCACTGTACATCACTACCAAACTACCTAACCCCTCCTACACCCCCGAGGTCAGTGCTAAGACCTCTATCATTGACTTTACGGTCACCATCAAGGGTCTGGAGGACCAGCTTCTGGGACGTGTCATCCTGACAGAAAAGAGTGTAAGTCCAGAATGCTCTGTGTCTTGTTTCATAGTTAATAGATTACGCTAGAGGTGTTGATCATTGTAAATTGTTGTAAATCTAAACACCCTGGCTCTGTAAATTCATTTATCGGTATTTTGCAATGGTCACACCCCCTCTAGGTGAAGTTGGAAACTTACACAACCCTAGATAAATCCATCAGAAAAAGAAATATTGGAACAAACCAAAAAAATTGATTATAAGTGTGTCACTATGGCTATCCACAAAAATTGTTTAAAAAATTTCCTTATTTTCTAAAGCTAGTCACTATGACTAACATATTCACTAACTTGTAAATTTAAAACTGAAATCATTTCTACCGTGAAGACATGTGTAACATATTATAAGTGAAATGTCTATGTATCATCATGTTTGTGTTTGCAATGGTGCCTTTTTACTGTTTTGATTTATTGTTGACTATGCTACTTACCAATCATGGTAAAAGTTTAATATGTGTCTTATAAGCATCCATAAGGCTAATCACTGAAAGTGACTGGGATGCAAGACTAGCAATAAAAAAGGAAAAATGAAACTAAAAATGAGTTTAGTTTTCTTAAGACAAATCTTGATACCTCCAATTTTAGGAACTGGAAGCTGAGAGAACCAAGTTGGTGGAGGACGTGACTGCTAACAAGCGAAAGATGAAAGAACTAGAGGACAACCTTTTGTACCGTCTGACCAGTGTTCAAGGTTCTCTAGTGGACGACGAATCACTCATCACCGTCCTGCAGACAACCAAGACGACAGCTGAGGATGTCAGTCAGAAACTACAGGTGGCAGCAGACACAGAAATTAAAATCAACACAGCCAGGGAGGAATTCAGACCAGGTAAATCATCAATTATGATATTTTTTTCATGTTTCTGGTATCAAGAAATTTTAAGCAAAAACTAGATAAAAATTTAACTCTTATTCAATTTGATATTCTGATTGATATGGTGTTTTACAAATCATAGAAATAATTTCTGTTTGATTATTTGTTTGTTTGTCAGATATGGTATATTTTGTGTCCTGTTTCATCCACTTTTATCAATAGTGGTTCATAGCTATCTGTTTTAATGCATTTTTTCAGAAAATAGTTTTTCGACCCACACATAGTTACTGTTATTTGTCATTGAGTCATTAAGTATCTTGTAAGGTTTTAGCAATTATGGTTTTATGAGAACATTTGTTCCTTTTGTTCTTTTCCCCTGCAGTGGCCACTCGTGGTAGTATCTTGTATTTCCTGATCACTGACATGTCTATGGTTAACTGCATGTACCAGACCTCACTGAAACAGTTCCTCGGATTGTTCGATATATCCATGGCAAAGTGAGTTCCTATCAATCAAGACACATATTTGGCTGATACACCTGCAGTTATTTATGCATGATTTCTATCCATGCTGAAGTTGGTTTATATATCCATGATACAATGAATAAAACAATACATGTTGCTATTAGTCAGAATGGAGTTATTTTTTTTTAAATTTCAAATCACTACAACTCTTTCCATGATTTTCACATGATTTTGTGGATATTATTTGAGAGTAGTGCATACATGTTCAGCAATTAGTACGCATGACCAGTATCTCTGATGATGTTTGTTTGGGGATGACTGTATTATCTTGATACTTAAACATCTGGCAACATACTTCCTTCAGTCTTAGTAAAATGATTAAATACAACTTTTAAGTGGTCTTTACAAGATTTTTACATGATTTTGTGGATATTAGATCAGAGTATTGCTAACATGTATAGCAATTGTATGCATGATTAGTACTCTGATGATGTTCGTTTGGGGATGCCTGTATTATCTTGATACTTAAACATCTGGCAATATAAACGTCGTTCAGTCTTAGTATCATGATTAAGTACAACTTTTAAGTTACAACTCTTTCCATGATATTCACTTGATTTTGTGGATATTACATGAGAGTATTGCTTACATGTATAGCAATTGTATGCATGACTAGTATCTTTGATGATGTTCTTTTGGAGATGACTGTATTATCTTGATACTCAAGTATCTGGCAACATATACGTCCTTTAGTCTTAGTATAATGATTAAGCTAATCATCTTATTATCATGAATAGGATAATAATTGTCGTTTGCTACCTTGATATTAAAATAAATGGAGTGCCATACTTTGAAACTGAAAATGCAGAGATTGTTTACATATAATGAATTACAAATTACAAACCATGTGATAACTTTGCCAACACAGCTCGACCAAGAGTCCGATAACATCTAAGCGTATCGCTAACATCATCGAGTACATGACATTCGCCGTCTTCAAGTACGCTGCACGTGGCCTCTACGAGGAAGACAAGCTCATGTTTACTCTCTTCCTTGCCCTGAAGATTGACCTTCAAGGAGGAAAGGTCAAACATGAAGAGTTCATGACCCTTATCAAAGGTCAGTATCCTTTAAAAGGCATACATTGACCTTTTAACTTGTTAAAGTAATTTTCACTCTATCACCTTTTCAAGTTACCCTGGTCTTGTAAGGTTTGTTTGATTTGAATGCAACTTTGCAGATAGTGGAAAATGTAACTTGTCATTTTGAAAGTAGTTTTGTAGTCTGTTTGTGATTTATCGTTATAATTACTTGAAGAATGAGGATATTCAATATAATGGCCTATTTCTGCTACCAACTTAAAACATAAAAACTTACATGATATTAAAAAGAAGAGTAAAATTATGTTTATGCTGACGTAAGGCCCAATGTCAGTTTGTCTATATTGAATAAGCGGAAAGATTTTCACATTGAATTAGAAGTGATCACGTTCAGTTCATGAATTATTAAAATCGTAAGTTACTGTTATGCCTCAACTGAAATTTTTTTCATTTTTTTCATTTTAGTTTACAAAAATTGTTATCACTGGAGAACAATATGTTGTTATTTTGATTTTCCTATTGTTGTGTGTTTGTAGACTGATAATTGAAGCTAAAACGTCAATTCTGCTTCTATAAAGTGATAATATTATAATTTACTTGTATTAAATATTGGAAATATAATGTAATTTGTTTATTTTCATTATTGTAATTCCTCTTTTTTATTTCTCTTTTCCTTCTATCCTGTAGGTGGTGCCTCGCTTGATCTCAAGGCTTGCCCTCCTAAACCGAGTAAATGGATTCTTGACATAACTTGGCTCAATTTAGTAGAACTCTCCAAGCTGAAAAACTTTTCTGACATCCTAAATCAGGTAATTAAATAAAATTATTTCTCCAGCTTCTTAAATCTCCTTTATATTTTATAAGTTTAACATATGAAAATCTTATCTCTATGTATTAATCTTTTTAGATGTAGAGTTAACATGTCATCCTGTATGACTGAAGTCCATGTGTCTCTAATTTAGCAATTATCATCACGAAGAAGGGTGCTAACCTTCTAGTAATGGACTGCCTCTTTTCTATCTGCTAAGTACCGTCTATCAGCAAGTTTGGGATTTGAAGCATCCGATACACAAGATGTGGGACAATTTAATGGTTTTGATGAAAAAAAAGGAATCCATTATTAAGTCTGAAATAGCTGTATTACTTGTTTTGGTTGGTGTGATCCACTAAAACAGGTCTTGTACACCCTCTACTCAATCTCGAACATCCCAAGTTTGCAATCAATCGATCCCAGGGCAATATAATCTTAACTGCTGGCCTTGTTGCTCCCGAATCAATTGATCCCATGGCAATATAATCTTACCTACTTGCCTTGCTTCTTCCTAATACCTTCTGTCTTTTTCATCGTCGTTTGTCAGATAAGCCGCAATGAGAAGCAGTGGAAACACTGGTTTGATAAGGATGCCCCGGAGGAACATGCAATCCCTGATGGATATGAGCAGTCCTTAGACGTATTCAGGAAGCTGCTCCTTATCAGGTCCTGGTGTCCTGACAGGACCCTTGCCCAGGCTAGGAAGTTCATTGGTGAGCTGGACTTGTGGGAATAATTCCAGATAATGTCAGCATTCTTCAATGTTTGTAATAAGTCACAACTCATGTCCCCAAATTCAAAAGGGAAGTCACTAGAACGAATTTTCCAACTTGTTGGCAGTACAGTCACTTGGATCCATGACAAGTCAGGCAGGAAAATTACCCACAACGACTTGACCCAACCTTAACATGAATCAAATTATTACTAACTCTGGCATTTGTATGCAACAATCTTGTTGCTGCTTTACATTTGTATATGTTCACTCTTTTTGTTAACCGTTCTAAAGTTTTAGGACATTTCGTCATGTAATGTCAGGCTGTTATAGATGCTGATGTAAAATGCCTTTTTCTATATATTGATGTTCAAAACCAACTGTTTTTGCTATGTGAATTAAAGTTGTTCTTTGTAGGCCATGAATGGATAAATGCACGTTACTCTCTCTTTACCAATACAATTAAGCACCTTTATAGGTTTTGTGTGCCTTGGTGTTTGGAAAAATGATTCACTCTAAATCCTAGTAAACAGCTGACATGAAAACATGCATATTTGTTCATTTGTTAGCTAATTACTACAAGTTTGTTTAGAAGTAAATGTTGCATGCAAGCATTTCTACTAACCATGACCATTTGTATTACCCTTTATATCTAACATTACCCTCTTATTGAACTATGTGTTACCCTTTATATCTAACATTACCCTCTTATTGAACTATGTGTTACCCTTTATATCTAACATTACCCTCTTATTGACCTATGTGTTACCCTTTATGTCTGACATTACCCTCTTATTGACCTATTCATTACCCTCTATGTCTAACATTACCCTCTTATTGACCTATGTATTACCCTTTATGTCTAACATTATCCTCTTAGTCGACTCTCTGGGAGAACCTTATGCCGAGGGTGTCATCTTGGATCTGGAGGGTACCTGGGAAGAATCTGACAGTCGCACCCCTCTGATCTGCTTCCTGTCGATGGGTAGCGACCCCACAAATAACATAGAGCTGGTGGCCAAGAAGAAAAAGATAGAGTGTAGGGCCATCTCCATGGGGCAGGGACAAGAGGTCCATGCGAGGAGACTCATGCAGCAGTCCATGACTAACGTAAGTATGGAAAAGGTGGGAAGAGGCATGTCTTGACAAGTATCTGTGGATACTGAAGTTATTACTGAAAAATTACTGCATCAGGGAATATCAGCAAAAAGAAAGGAATGCCTGGGCAGAAAGCAAGCTAAATGTTTTCTACTAAGTACTTTGTTTTAGGAAAAATTGAACCCAAAAAACTTTGTTTACAGCTAATTTTGTAGTTTAAACAAATAAATTTTTCTAAAGGGATTCTCTCTGTATCTGCCCCTGGTGCATATATTTTAATGGTCTGATCAAGATATGCGGTAGCATTGATCATTTGAAAGAAACTGACGATGCAAATGTGGGATATTATCGCATCATGTTTTGCAAGAATTACAAGTAACTTACTTTATTCTTTACTTTTGAAGCTATCTTTGGTATTAAAATCACCTTAAAAAATAGTACCTTCACTCTTTGGATCTTTGGATGGAATTTACTCATCAATTCTAACCTATGACCTTTCTGCAGGGTGGTTGGGTCCTGCTTCAGAACTGCCATCTGTCTCTGGACTTCCTGGGCGAGGTGATGGACACAGTGATTGAGACGGAGACCGTCCACGAGTCCTTCAGACTGTGGATGACCACCGAAGTACACAAGCAGTTCCCGATCAGTCTTTTACAGGTAAGAGGATGTAAACTGGACAAGATTAATTCAATTTAGAGGTGACCGGTCGTCTCGTTGGACGATGTAAGACGTCTCTGCAGTCAATGCTTCTTAACAGTAAAAATATTTCATCATGAAATGTCTGTTACAGTTTATAAAGTTTGACATCGTTTAAGTCTTTTAGAATTCTCCTGAAGTCTTACGTGAAAATGTGAATATAAACCATTCGCTGAACTATATACTGTCATGAGACTAGGGGTGAAGTTTAACTTGATTCACATCTAATAATTAATGAGAATGACGTTTAAAAATACTTTTTATTTTGTTTTTTATTTTGTTTTGTTTTTTATTTGAAATAGGATCACTTTGGATCAAAATTAATGCCCTGTAACTATTTTCTTATACTGAGTAGTTGGACTATTTGAGTAAAGAAACAGATTGGTTACATGTGTTTCATCTCTCTACATTTATTTTGTATTTCATCAAGGTAAATTACTGCTGTATTAAAGGATTTGCCTAGAAAATTTAAAAAAATATATACCATGCATTAGCCATTTCTTTCTTCATTTTTTTTAAATTGACATATGTCCCTTCTTTCTCATCAGATGTGCATTAAATTTACCAATGAACCACCTCAGGGTATCAAAGCTGGCTTAAAGAGGACCTACACAGGTATTACTCAGGACCAATTGGACGTATCCAATCTACCTCAGTGGAAACCGATGCTGTATGCAACTACATTCCTACATACCACAGTACAGGTAAATCACAACTGATGATTCCTATCGGTTCACAGTGCAAATGATAGAGCCATGGATAATGGGTACTGTAAGAATGAACTGACTTGTGTTAGGACATAGAGTTAATTACTAGAAGAATAAAAACAGCCAATGTTTATCCTTTGGCAGAGGGCAGGGATGGGTTGTGGGGGTGGGGGAGAGAGGGATTGTGTGGGTGGGGGAGAGAGGGTTTTTAAGGGTGGGGGAGAGAGGGTTTGTGTGGGTCGTAGAGAGAGGGTTGGTTCATGAAGCACAGTCTACCATTTCAAATTTAAGAATTGTAGTTTGAAATTTTTAACTTTACTATCCAAAAGTAGGATATTGGAAAATTGCTTGTTATTAGCCACTGGCTGAGATAGTGTGTACTGATAACATACATTATGTTGACCTCTATATATTGCGTAGAATTTTTTTTGGCGCATTAAATGGGAAAATATGTTCCTTCTATTTGGATATTATTTCCCTTTTTTTTTTAAATCATCTCTGATATATTCAGGAAAGACGCAAGTTCGGTCCTCTGGGTTGGAACATTCCATACGAATTTAACGCGGCTGACTTCAACGCTACCGTGCAGTTTATACAGAACCACCTTGACGACATGGACCTCAAGAAGGTAAAACAAACTCATCTTGAGCAACAATCAACAATCAAATATTAATCAACAATTGGTCATAATTCAAGTTTTTACACTGAAAATCTCCAAACTAGGGGTGTTCAGGTAACTGTATTCTGATTTATAGCTTGTACTTGTATTTGTATTCTTGTGTTTCAGCTTTTCATTTCATTTTTATCATTTACTCATCCCGCGGCTTTCACCATGTCTCACCATTTTCTTTTGTTTCAGAAGCTCAGAAACTTATAATCCCCTTTCATCCATCTCATTGTGTTCACCGTGCTCTTTAACCTGTCTGTATTCTGTGCGTGTTTTTGTCCCCTCTGTTACTGTAACTTGTCATTTAGCCTCTGAAGAAGATCCTGCTAGGATCGAAACGTCAGGCCAACTTACTTTTACACATGATTTATAGCTTGCGTGCAATAATGCAGCTATTAAACTTTGTTTGTTCAAACTGTTTTCTAGTTAACCTTTGTTTGTTGCCTATGATAACCTTCTTGTGAAAATTGTTTTATACTGATTTGTCTAACCTCGTAGTGTTCAAGGAACCTGTATTCCGATTTATGGCTTGCGTGCAATAATGCAGCTATTAAACATTGTTTGTTCAAACTGTTTTCCAGGTAACCTTTGCATTTTTTACCTATGTTAACCTTATGTGAAAACATTTTATGACTTTTGTTTTGTTGTATAATATGTCAAATACTTGCCGTACAAGTTTGCCTTTGTTGATATTATAACAGTCATATTTCAATATCATTACTTACTTTTATATCTTTTAATTTTTCCCAGGGTGTGTCATGGAACACTGTTCGTTATATGATTGGAGAGATCCAATATGGTGGAAGAGTCACAGATGATTTTGATAAGAGACTTCTGAACACTTTTGCGAAGGTAAATAATCCAATTATTTTCTACCACTGAGATCGAACCCAAACCCCTATCCTCCCCCCCCCACGATCGATTTTTTATAAGAGTAATGTTACTACTTGTTGTTAAGCATGATATCTTTGAATAAAATGGATTACACCCTGTGATCATGCTTTGGTAAGGTTCTTGGTATCCATACTTTTGTTTTAGAAAAAAATCCAAAGTTTTGTCCTTTTCAATATGTGGGTTGCAAATGTAGTTATTGTTCTTTGGCTGAAGAATTTCTCTGTAGCATTGTTTTAGTGACGATTGGTAGGGAATCAGCTGTATTTTGTTGTAGACAAATATTTGACCATTTCTTTACACAAAATTAAAAATAGGATGGAAAGTGAGCATGAAAGAGAAAAATAGAATGCTGTGACTTTGTAAATATAAGTCTGTTAAACCATCTGGTTAGGTGGTTGTGTCCAAGGAAGAAGATGAAAAGTGAGTGGTCACTTTAAGTTATTTGGAATAAAAGCCAACTTGAAAGTTTTTTTCTGCATATATCAATGTGCTGACCCTCTCTTTGAGCTGTTGTTAAAAGTTGCATAAGGCCTGGCAAGGTTAACTTCCCACCAAGAAATGATGAAGAAAAACTTGAAATTAATTTGTGGAGAATTATGGTGCGAGCATTCTTTGTCATTGTAGCATTCCATCATTGGTTACATGTCAGACATAATTGTTTTATTTCTTTGGGCAGGTTTGGTTCAGTGAGCAGATGTTCACCAGTTCATTCAGTTTCTTCAAGGGTTACAACATTCCTAAGTGTGCCAATAGCCTACAGTATATTGAGTATATTCAGAGTCTGCCTGCATACGACACCCCAGAGGTCTTTGGACTGCATCCAAATGCTGATATCACGTAAGTAATGAATCCCTCCCCCTCCCCCTCCCCAATCCCCAAGGTGTGAGAACACATTATTCCATATCCAATATTGCCCATGCCCCCAAGTAACCCCAAACATATCGGCTGCAACCCCCCAGATCTCCTTTCTCCAGGCCTGCCAGCCATTTCTATCCCCCTTTATCTCTTCCTTTTAAGCTGAAATAAGTTAAAACATTAAAATGGAAAAATGTTTAATAACAAACGATTTTCATTTTGATGAATTTTTCAGATTTACTAGTCTTGCTAATTTTACTACATGGTTCAAGATATATTTCAAGTTATTAAGTGTGTATTGTACAATTAAAGTGTTAATTAAAGATGTGAAAGGTTGTGAACTATATTGAGCATTATGATATATTTGAAGGTTTTTCTCTAGAACTAGAGGTCAGATTATTCAACCAAATATAAAGCACACTTGATGATGTCATCATTTGGTTGTAATGTGGTGCCAGTCGTGTCACTGTCGGGTATAGTAACTACATTTTGGAAAGTTGCTTTAAATTTGTTCGTTGATTACCACTGTACGTTCGTGTTTTACTTACCACTCACAGATACCAGAGTAATACAGCTAGGACAGTCCTAGACACCATTCTGAGCATACAGCCTAAGGACAGTGGCGGGGGAGGAGGCGATACCAGGGAGGTAGTGGTGCAGCGTATGGCCGACGACATGCTCGGTAAACTACCCGACGATTACATTCCATATGAGGTATGTCTGATTATTCAGTCGTATGTTTATATTTCTAATTGGGTTTAGATTACACTTTGTTCATGTTGACAATCCATATGCAAATATGTGGCTTTAAGCTAAACATACTTTATGTGCGGTATAAATTTGGACATTAATGGTTTGTGGTTTACACTCTTGTGTTGGCTGACAACCTGTTTTTCACTTTTGGGCCTACTTTATATCTTTGCAAATTCGGAGTAGAAAGTTTATTATTATTGAGATGCTGTTGATTATCCCTGGATTAATACTTTGTGATTGTGGATTAATATTTGGTGATTGCTACTAGGTGAGGCTTCCGTGATGGTAAGGTTGACCTCATTTCTGTGGAATATCCATCACAAAAGAACATATAAAACATTTGATAGCACATAGTGTTTTTAACCCTGAAGTGTATAAGGAGTTTTCATTCTTTATGTTAGTTACATGGAAAAAACAAATGAAAGGTGGAAGCTAAATTTGAGGAATCTTTGAGACTTAAATTTTTTTTTTAAAAAGATTAAAATTCCATGTTTGCATCAGATGTGAAAAGACTAGCAATACACATTTTCTTCAGATGAGGAAATAATTGTTTTAAATAATAATTTCTTGTTTAACAGGTCAAGCAATGCCTTCAGAAGATGGGAGCCTTGCAGCCAATGAACATCTTCCTACGTCAAGAGCTGGATCGTATGCAACGGGTCATTTCATTGGTCAGGACCACCCTGAAGGATCTGAAGTTAGCCATCGATGGTACCATCATTATGAATGATGTGAGTTGGAATGAATTTCTATTAGAACCGAATCTAAACATCTTGATACTTCCTTTGGGTCTGGAATTATGAATAGGTAGCCCACGGGCCAAATCTGGCCCACTCAAGATTTCAGTCCGGGCTGCAAGAAAGAAAACTTTAGACCACAATCTTGCACTTTAATATCTTGTCTGAGGACCGTTAAAGCCTTTGACTTGAGCACTTACTGTACATATTGCTCAATCTACGAATGATTTAGTTCTCTCTAACACTTTGAAACAATCTATCTCGATTGAAAACACCTGCTCTGGGAGATTCCCATCGAATCCTAGAAGGAAAAATTTATCGTTTTGACTTTACAAAGTGATTTTTTGATTTGTGCAGTTTGTTAATCATGAAACGATAAACATACCAAAGCTCTGTGTAGCAAACACTGGCTTTACATAATTTGTGTAACAATTTAGCTTGACTTGTGCAGCGTTTTACCGTATTATGCCTGACAAATTAATCCCAGTGATTAATCACAGTGATGAGAAATGAGATATCACCTTCTGGTGTTCCGCTGACCTCAATATGCACGCAGAACAGCCTTTTTTCCTTGTCTGTTATCGATCGTTCGCTGTGAAATTTTGTCTCTGTTTTGTGCAGAATCTCCGAGATGCTCTGGACTGCATGTATGATGCCCGTATCCCTGAATCTTGGAAGAAGATCTCGTGGGCCTCATCGACTCTAGGTTTCTGGTTTACTGAATTGATAGAGAGAGATGCTCAGTTTAGGAAGTGGTGTTTCCAAGGAAGACCAAACTCATTCTGGATGACAGGATTCTTTAATCCTCAGGGATTCTTAACAGCTATGAGACAGGTAGGTGTCAGTGGGTGAAGGTGGGGATTGTTTAGGGGGTGGGTGGGGAGGGACACTGATCAGAGTTTCTGCCTGTGGGTGAGGACGGGATAAATTGGTTAGAGTGTCTGCTCCACCATCATTAGTCTCCAGTTCTAAATCCATGATGATAAAGACTTATATCAATTTTTTCATCTTTTATCATTTTTCTATGAATAAAAGTCTTCATTACTGATTAGGGTTTGTCCCACATCTCTCCTTCATTTTAATTTAATTTTTTTCGGTTTTTGATGCTGTACAATCTTTGTTTGGAGCAAACTGCACATCATACCAAACCATGTGAGGTATATAAGCCATACAACATCAGTCTATTCCATCTCTTTTTGCTATATGCGACATTTGACAAATGATTTTTGAATGCTATTTCAGGAAGTGACCAGGGCACATAAAGGATGGGCCCTGGATAGTGTCGTCTTACATAATGACGTGACTAGGTTCCTGAAGGACGACATCAACCAGCCTCCACAGGAGGGCGTCTACGTCTACGGACTCTTCCTGGAAGGGGCCAGCTGGGACCGGCGTGGCTGTAGATTAATAGAACCCAAACCAAAGGTCCTCTTTGAGCCTTTGCCCGTTATCCACATATATGCCATTAACAGCACGGGTGGGCGTGACCCCAGAATGTACGAGTGTCCAATCTATAAGAAACCCGTCAGAACGGACCTGACTTACGTGGCATCGGTCGACCTCAAGTCGACTCAGAATCCAGACCACTGGGTGCTGAGGGGTGTGGCCTTACTATGTGACATCAAGTAAACAGAAAAAACACAAAGCTTTCTGTGTCTGGCTTGATACCTGTTATCATCTGGTTACCGATGTTTCTCGTTCCGCATTCAAAAACATTTTGTGTATATTCCCTGCATTTTCAAACCTCGGTCTGCATATTCATTTATCTATATCCCTGCAAACACTTCTTCAAATATTGTTTATTATTCATCAGCCTGCACTGCATATTCATGACTTTGCTATATGTTTTTTGTAATATGTATCAGCGTTATGTGTATCCTCCCTTCCTCATTTTTGTTTCCATAATCATTAGTAATTGCTGCTTGACTAATGTTTTTTTGTTTGCACAATCAGTATAAAAGTTTGATTTTTCTATTATATGTGTTTTTCTATTCCCCTAAATTCTTCTTGATGTAAATATCTGCTTTTGTTTGAATACTGAAACACCTTGATGAAATCTACACCTTGAAACATTCAGGTTTTTATAATTGATAGCTTTATAGATGGAATTTAAAAATCACTATTTATTTCAATATTGACACTCAAAATCATGGCAGATTTGCATCAAATTGGCGATAGCCTGATTATGGAGATGTGATATAATCATGGTAGATCAATTGAAAGAATGATTCTAGCTTCAAAACTTATTCAGGGATGATTTAATTTAGCAATAGAGTAGAAACAGTGTATGATTTTGTTTTCCATATCACTTAGTTTTCTCAACTTTTCACAACAAGAAAACTTCATATATAGATAATAGATTTAGATGTAATAAAAGTTGTCAAGAGAAATTTATGAATCCTTTGGGATTAATAAAGTAGAAACACTCCTAAGACATAAATAGGAACATGAAAAATCAAATTTGTGTTTGTACACAAGATATAAAAAGTTGAATGAATTATAAATGCGAAAGATAAGTTAGTGAAAAAAAACTTGTCACAAATGGTCTGTATGAATAATAATTTGTGCTTCATGTAGTTAAGATTTATATTTTAGATTTAATGCCTAATCATATTTGGTGGTATATTTATGTTAAACATTATAGGTAAAGTATAGAAACATAATTAGTAAAGAGATGTATAAATATAAAAAGCTAGTAATTAACTTGGAAAACAATGTCGATGATTTAAAACTATGTTTAAGATGGACGTAGCGTAGAAACACATTCATAGTTGATCTTTATTGACTATACCAAAGCAACATGTTTACATAAAACCTAACTTAATCGTTATCACATAAGGTATACAAATAGTCTTTCAAACCATGAACAATTAATATAAATAATTTTTCAGTAATAACAGTATAGTAAGTGATGATGAGCACAAGTAAGGCATTTGTGAAATTTATTTAATTTCTAACGATTACCTTGTAACCATAGAATGGAATTGCCTCCATTAAAGAGATAATTTTATACAAATTTATATTTGTGATATCATATACAAAAAAAGATTAGTTTTGTAAGATTCAGTGAAGCATTTCTATATTTGTTGTAATTTTGCTGCAAAATTTATGTCTTGACAAGAACAGGTAACTAACTTTTGGAAATAAGGAATTTGGAAAGCTTAAACTTATAATCTTTGTCTTTTTGGAGCGATTCCTTTTACCTTTAAAGTTAATTGCTCTGTCTGAATGACACATAAACAAGTTATTTTAGAGACTTAGTATCGTGTAGGTAGCAGATAAGTTGTCTGTAATTTCTTCTTTCTTACTTAAACAGTGAAACCTTATATTCCTGATGTTATCTCCAAGTTATATTATACAATTGACACACAATGGCTACATGATTATCACATGATCAATATGCATTATAATCACATGATGTTCACAACTTCACATGATCATCACATGTTTGGTACATGACTATCACAGGCTATTAGATTAATGTCACCTGTTGTTTATGTGACCATCACTTTCAAACAAAATTCTGTGTACTTATTTATGTACGTTATATATCATGGAATCAACACATGATGATCACATGGTACTCAAATAATGCTATTTGTTTTCATTTGAAATCTGAGATAAAATGCAGCTGTATGTTGCAATATCTCTCTTTCTGTTGCATATTCATGAATACTGACTTTCAATTTACATTCATATCATTTACATATTTTTACAGCTGCATCATCTCATAGCCTCTCTCCAGAGTGATGTGAATTTTCATGTGTTTGTTTTCTATCAGATTATACAGTCATTGTGATCTACATGCTGTTGTCAACGTTAACTGTCAACAGAATTAAACAACACAACAAAAACAACAACCTGTTTGTTTATTGATGTTGCTTGATGTTGAAAAGCTTTCATGTTGCATATTTATCACCTTTCTATGCATGTTGTGCTAATATAAGATATTGTCATCTAAAGTACAATAGTGTCTTTTGTCATTTCATTTTATTTCTGTGTAAATCATCCATATCCCTGCTTGCATCCTGTGCCCATTTGCATTATTACCTTTAGTTTGACTAAGCATGTAGGTTACAATGAAAAAGTAACAGAGTAACAGCTTTTTAAACTTCACAGTGGAAATCTTTGTTTTCAGGTAAAGTATTTGACATAATAGCAGCTCAGAAATAAACTTAATATCAAGTACTAAGTTCCCTAAGAAAATATTTTGGCACCCTCCCTTCCCCCCCCCCCACCTCCACCCTCCTACCTCATATTGCAATAGCATTCTCCAGCAAAAGAAAAGCAGAAATATGTTTATGTTGTGATCCTTTTAGCAGTACAATTTCTGAATGTATCAGTAATGGATGGATGAATTTTAAGTAAGTTATGCATAAAAGTGCCACAAGAGCTTCTGCTATTGGATGAACCCTATTAAGGCTGTGAATTAATAACAATAGCAGAAGACACTGTCCTATTGTACTTAACAATTAGTGTAGCAATTTTGCTGAATGGCATGATGTAAATTTGGAGTACTAACAAAATGTGGAATGAATATGGTTGAAAGGGGGGGGGGGGGGGAGGGTGTTATTACAAAATAGAAATTTTTAGCGCATTTCTAGTGTCTTTTCAGTTATGTTATCATATCTTCCTCAACAGTTTCTTTTATAAACTGTATTAGTCGGCCCCTTTGAGAGTACGGGTACCATTCAAGAAGTTCCTTCCCCCTAATCAAGTTGCATTTTTTATTAATCCTTACCCCCTGCCATTTATGTCATCTATTTATGCATACTTTCTTTACTATATAACCTTCAGCCTATATATATCGAACACTCTTTCTATTTAACATCAATCGGTGACCAGAAATTTGACCGATATCAGCTACAAGCCATATTTGATGTAAATATGTAAGGCTATATTTTGTGAGGTGTAGGCTACTGGGGCATCGATGAGTGTGGTAGGCGACAATGGCCATCTCAGCAATAGCTAATGCAAGTTTACGCTGCCATGTAGCCCTGCAGGTTGGTGTACCAGTAGCTTGCACGTTACAGTTTCCCAATGCAATAGTGGTTTGTTTTCAACTATCATGTGTTCGCTCAAGATGGTATTTGCCTTCGAATTAATATATAACTAGGATGAATCCAGTGATGTTGCCTGGGCCACTCTCCTTCCTCCTAAATTGTTAATACCCTTAAAGCAGCGGCAAATACATCACAGTTATGGGTGACAGGTTGGACACATTTAGCACGTTTAGCCCGCGTGTATTCTTACAGATGTTATGCTCCACTATTTTGAGAATTTCGGGATCCGCCACTGGTGACTTCAAAAAGTCAAAGCTTCTCTGCAATTTTAAATTTCTCTGTCCGGCTATAGATGACGTCAGCATCAAATTCTCATATTTAACCTCCTCCTCCTCGGCGATATTGAGCTATGGTTGCCATTATTAAATTTGGCAGGCATATATCATCTTGAGCGTGTACAGTTAATGCCATATTAAGTTAGTTCTTACAGGTGGGTCAAAAGTAGATCCATTTTAATGTTGATGTATCATGTATACGATATCGTGTAAATGCTTTGTTTAAACATGCATGAAACAATAAGAACTCACTAACATTCCCGCCCGCACTCATTGCATGAATCCTTGATCACCTAACCATATGCTCTCAGCTCTTAGATTTGTGAAGAGTTACAATGCATTGCAAACGAAATAAACATTTATTTTAGCCGGCTAATAACTATATATAAACTCCAAATTTAGGAGGCAGACTAGCTTGCGCTGATTAGTGCTACGTGATTTGAATCCTATCAGTAGAACGTGACCCCCTCCTCCCCCCCCCCCCGCCTCCGCTCCACTCCCTTACCCTTAACTCACCCATGGCAGTTCAAGTAAATGTGGTATATGTGTCCACTTTGAAGGATGCTAAGCAGTCTTTCGATTTTCGGACAAAAATTCTCGTGACCTCTCCCCCCCCCCCCCCTCTCCACCCTCGCCATTCCCAACTCCTATGGAGTACCATTGAAATACGTTTCCTTTTCAACACGGTATGGGCAGTATTCAGTATCGTTCTGTAACAACTTATCTTGTTGGTGACGTCCCACTTTTCCCGCCATTTTTGTAAATCAAACTACTTACCAGATATGTGATCATGTAACATAGGAATTCCATTATCGTATACAGAAGAACTCAGCATCCCGTAACACGGACTCTAAAGGTTATTATGCTGATTGGAGTAGTTTACACTATTATCGAGTGTATAGGTAACGTATATATTGTACACTCAATGTCCACGTAGACAAAGTAGAAGTTGCAGATCCTGTTGGCCGGGCTGATTTGCTTAAATATCTTCTTTCCGTGTTGCGAGCATTTCCGTGACGGAGCGATGCCGTAAAGAACAGCGGCAAGTTCTTATCGCAGGGAACATATAGGCGTAGGATAGGACAGCATTATTTTACTAAACACATTAAACCGATTCCTCTCGGTAGAGTACATCACTGACCTTCATGCATGTCTAACGAAGTATCTTCATGGTAACGTATAAATGTTATACTAACCTGCTTTTACCTTTCATTAATAACCTGTCATGGACTTCTTGCATGTTGGACACTCTTTTCAGCTTAGAATTTAAGAAAATAGTTTTACTTGCAGGCTAACCTCAAGTGAGTACTAAGTACGTCGTACTTTGTTTTCAAGAAATGCACAATTCCTTTAAAAAAATGCATTCCTTTTCATGATTAGTCCACAAGTATAAATGACACAAGGTTAATGAGCAATTTTATGTTCGAAATCAATGACACTGTTATTATCGTTCTACACGGCACAGTTAGCGGATGACTCTTGACTCAATATTCAAAGCCAGTTGTAACTCCCTTTTGAAAGTAAAAGCGGTTGCTGTTATCACATACTAACCTATAATAAAGTAGGCCGTTGGCTCAGAATCACCAGTAATATTAATTACTCATGCATCATGCAATTGTCTAAATTTTGTCATATTTTGGACTTTAATATAATTTTAATTTTCGTATTCAAGCCTGCATATTGGCCTACTTATTGTCAAACACTGTCATTATTTACTATTTTTCTGTGAAATCAAAGTGAAAACGGGAATGCATTTTCGCACTAATGAACGGAATATATTAAATGTTTGGCCGAGGGCACTTTGCATCTTTTCCGGAATGTTTTCTGACGTTTATGTTATTTGTTATGACAGTCTTAGCAGTTTCTGGATTATTTTTATTTTTCAAAGTTAAAATTTTACGTTTTTGAATCATTTGTTTTCTGAATTAGCATATATTTAGTTCATATTTGAATGAACATGGTCACAGAATACATCATGGAGTAATTATATTTAGCTGCTTCTTAAATAGAGCTCTAACAGTTCAACAACACAATTGATGTAAGAACAACTGTGAAACTTGCATGTGATGTGAACGATTTGTTCTGTAAGGCTAGGAATTTACTCTTTTTGCGAAGCGAAACAATTATTGGACAAGAGTTTTAAGTTTCTTTAAAAAGGGTTCTTTAGTAGTATATTGAATAGTAAGATATAAAATACATTTGAATATATAATATCTCATTTAAGGCCCTTTTAGTCGATTCTAAAAACGAACTATTTATACGTAGATATATGAATGTGCGGGTATTTTTTTTACTGGAGGGCACTAAATATTTTGCGATTTCTTCTCCAACATAGCTCTGATAGTGCAGTTCTCGGACGTTTTAAGTTGTATAAAAGTTTCAGAAACATTTTAATTTAACTTTGAATGATGATTATGAAATAAAAAAATCATATTTTTTTCCAGAGTATGTTTCTTCATTTAATTATCCTATTCAATTAGTATGCAAGTTAAACGGGTCTTAAGTAGCCTATCAGCCAATCGGGAAGGTTGTCTATAATCTTAGTACGTCTAAATTCTACAAGGGTTCAAAGTTTTCACCTCTGACCTTCAATGAAGTTGGACCTACTCCAAGCACGTATACACATTATTACATTAATCAACCAAACACATGTCTCTCTTGATGTTTAGTGTATTCCCAGCAAACACAAAACTGTTTTTAAAATATCAGGAAAATATTTGAACAAAATGTTATGAAAACGTTATAAATAAAGTTATTAAAACGTTAAATGTCGAGTCGCTAGAATATCTGGATAACGTTTTCACAACGTTTTATATAACACTACAGTATTTCGATGTCAGCACAACGTTTTTAAGAAAATGTTGCAAAAAATGTTGTAAAAACGTTATAATAACATTTTGAGAAATATTATGATAACGTTATAAAATAACGTTATTAAAACATTAAATGTGAGTCGCTAGAATAGCAGGATAACGTTTTCACAACGTTTTATATAACGTTATTTCGATGTCACCACAACGTTTTTAAAATGTCGCAGAAAATGTTGTAGACACGTTATAACAACGTTTTGACAAAGGCTATGACAACGTTATAAAATGACGTTAAATAAACATTAAATGTTGAGTCGCCAAAATAGCAGGATCACGGTTTCAAAATATTTGATACAACGTTATTTCGTTGTTAGTACAACGTTTTCAAAATGTTGCAGAAAATGTTGTAAAGACATAATAACATTTTGACAAATGTTATGATAACGTAATAACTAATGTTATTAAAACGTTAAATATTGAGTCGCTAGAATAGCAGGTAACATTTTCACGTTTTATATAACATAATTTCGATGTCAGCACAATGTTTTTAAAATGTTTCAGAACAAGCTGTAAAGATGTTATAGTAATGTTTTAACTTCTGTGAGTACTTTAGACGGGTTATTCGAGTTGCGAATGAAATGAAACATGAGATTCAGAGTGGTTGGCGCTGTCTGGTACTTCCAACACTGTCAGAAAAGAGTTTAATAATTCTTGAATGCTTTCTGTACTATCAATTTATTGTAATAAAGCACAAATCATAACATTGTCAGAGAAAGCGCATGTAATAGAAAACAATCACCCAGCTGAAGATCCACCATCTTCTTCCAAGGAAGTTCTTTTCCTCTTCTGTGCCAAAGAAGGTTGTCTCTGTTTGGAACCAAGAAAAACAAAACATGCTTGATCATAGAGTAACACACTGTGAAATGTGGATTGTATATTTGGTTTTGCCTTGAAACATGACATGCCATATTTGTAAGGCTTTCTTCATACTATGACATAGTACTTAGGCACTGGTCATGCAACTGAAACAGTGAAAGTAGGAAACGCATTCTCTTGATGCCAGATGACCTATACCAAAGACAAAAGGGGTCTACTTATATATGGAGGGTTCAAACCCCCATGTATGAAATCTGTCAATTTATTTTTTATTTGTTTGGGGAAATTTGTCAAATTTTTAGCATTTCTTGCAATACCATGTTTTAGTCCTTCACACCTTTGGAACTCTTTCAAACTAATATTAACTTGACTCCAATATCCACAATGAAAAAAATGCATTTGATCTCTGTTGACCCTAGATGATCTTTAACCTCCATCAACATCAATAGGGTGTTCCTCACATTAACAAGGTACACTATATGCCAAGTACGAGCCTGTCAAGAATTGGCAATGTTACCCTTCCTACGATACGGTGTTTACAAGATGTACACACTTTGATCTGTGTTGACCCCAGATGATTTCGGACCTCCACCAGCATCAACAGGGTTCTTCTATGTTTGAACATGTTATATATCAACAATGGAAATCAGCTATGAAGATTTTCAACCTAAAATATATGTCTTTAAGTGTTCAAAACTTTATAGTACTGAGTCAAAGTATACAAAGGAACCCCCCCCCTCCCACCCCAACATCCTAAAGAAGAGTGTTATTCATTCAAAAGTGTTATTCATCACGTAGATGGTCATGTCACATAACACCACCTATAGGTAGTACAGTTATAACCTTTGACATCCCTGCAAACCTCACTGTATTTATTCGGTATTTTGACTTATATGCAAGCTTGAAATTACATTGTGTAACAATTCTAGACGTTGCTATATGGTATAAGCAGTATTGTTACTAGGATTTTAGAACCTGCGTCCATGAGACGCAACATCCTAAAAATTGTTTGCGTCGGGTCAATAAAACTTGCGACTAGGCTGATGTCCTCCATGACTACTTGCACTTTAAAATACCTCTTCTGGAACACGCAATACTTAGATATATAATGACCCTGACAATACGCTGGCTTAGCGTAAGGGAAGCGTGTATTGGTATGCCTATAATGTCTACAAAACATTTAATGGTGAAACCTATTCAATAACAAAATGACTGTCAAATTGCGAAGCGAGAAAGATTAGTTACAATATATGCAGGCATGAACGACATACAATGTACACTGATGTACGGTATACAACTAAAGTGTGTATGATAATGTTATTTAGGCTATGCTTTGAATTGTCGGAAATCATGTAAAACGAGTGTCTAGACATAATGCCAGCATTAAAATCCGGCACTAGTCAACTGATATAAGTGAACCATTAAATGTTGCGTGCATATGCCGTGAATGTCGAAATCAAGTAAAATGACTTAATCTTGATATAATGCCAGCAGAAAAATACTGCAATAGTCAACTGATTTAAGTGAACCATAACATATTGCGTGCATATGTCGTGAACTTGTCGAAATCAAGTAAAACGACTAAATCTAGACATAATGTCAGCATAAAACTACTGCACTTGTCAACTGATTTAAGTGAACCATTAAATATTGCGTGCATATGCGATGAATATCGGAAAAGAATTTATGATGAGGCAAAATGCAATTATAAACACAGCCGCATATTCGATTTATATGAAAAACTGTATGTGTACGTTTGTCCTCATATAGCGTCCAACGGTAATTTTTCTTTTCATCACGAAGCTCGACAGTTGAGCCTTCAAAAAGGGGGAAATGAATTCATATAGTCAAGTTATGTTACATTGAGATTATTAATAGTATTATTTAATGTAAAACTGAATGTAGGCCCTACCTTGTTGTCAGAGTTATGATTACTAATGGGCATTACAAGACACCGTATTTGCGCCTCGCTAAACTTGTCCCGTCAGCCTAATTTTTATTCCCAGGACGGATAAGGGTTTCAGGTTTTTCAGGAATTTACAAATTCGTTTGAAATCAGAGTTAGGACTTAGAAAGTGGGTTAGGGATCTATAATCTGGGGTCAAAACTATGAAAAAAGATTCAAAACATGTTTTTTTAAAAAGTGTCACATGTTTGGAATCCAGGGATTTGATTGGCCGATGCCCATGTTCGTCTTGGAAAAAAAATACGCGTCCCGTCACACATTACGAGTATATGTATTTTAACTTCAATTATCGCTGTAAACTCTTTTCGTTTGAAAACGCATCTGAAAATGCTGCTCACTTTACTGTGGTAAAACGTCCACGCTGTAGCTTTACACGGCATATTCAAGAATGAACAGCCTTCGATTGCACCCAAGTCTGGCATCCTTAATTTACCGGTCAAAGAAGACATTTTTGCAGTTGTCTATAGTTGCATGGCCGTTATCTGAGAACATTGCAGGACACATTCATAGGCACATTTTAAGAAAACGTCACAAGCCTGAGGTAGAGCCTGGACACGAAAACCATACGACTGAGCTGATCTACGCTCAACCCTGTCCCCTTGCATATGCTTTCATGTGTTACCGACTTAATTACCACTAGCACCCACATTAGCTAAATATTGGGTATCCAGTCAAAACGTCCATTTACCAAAACGTCCCCGCTTTTTAAAGACCAAAACTTCCCCGCTTTTTACCAAAACGTATTGTTTGAAAGATAACGTTCGTTTCGGATGTATTTTACTTCGCTTCCGAAGTGACTTGTGTCAACAACAGAGCTACAAGAGGTATAGTTGGTTAAGCCCCCCCCCCCCCTCCCAATTTCCAAGCTGACGATGTGGAAGGTGTAGATAAATTTTCATAACTTGACATCTTTCTGTCAAATAAATGAACATTCACAGTTGCGGTATCAATAGTCATGGATTTAACTTAAAGTCTCAGTATATGTGTTTGACAAATTTAAACTCCGACCTTTCCAGCTTACTGAACTACATGCGAAAAGTGAAAATGACACCGTTCTATGCAATTTCAATATCAATATTCATTATTTGAGTTTTCTGTCGTTAAACATTTTGAGTTGAATAAACTTTGCCAGATTTAGGCTTTTAACGAGGAAGGTGTAGTATCTTTACCCCTAAGTTTAAATGGTATCACACATGTCATCCCCCACCGGTTGGGTGGACATCATGTGAGCAGTGGCGGAGCTAGGGGTATTGGTCAGGAGGAGCGAGCATGATCTTTGGGGGCGCTTTCGACACTATCTAAGCGGAGCGCCACCACAGGTTGGTGCGTAGCGTAAAGAATTTTTTTGAGTAAAGATACTCCCTAGATCGCCGGAAATGACCCTTTCCGGGCCTGGCTAATTTGCAGATAAACGAAGAATAAATAGGTGTCATCGCCAAATTACACCAACAAAATGTGACAAATGTCAATAGGTAGATGAGAGCGCAATAAAAAAGTCAAAAATCGCGAATAAATAACAAGTGGTAAAAGAGCTGAAAAGGGCGCCAGCATTCCATTTGAGTCCGTCAGGGGGTGGGTGGCATCCGCCCCCTGACTGCATGGACGCTCCGCCACTGCATGTGAGCCCGAGAACGATTAAACCAGTTTTTGATATAAACGATCATTCGTTGAAAAGTTGGGTCGCAGGCTAGCACAGTGTCAGGAAGGATGAAAATCCCAGGCCCTACGGATATACATATTTAGCCTCGAATACCCAGGTGCTTTCAGGAAATGGCCCGTACTTTGTCACTATGTTGTCAATAGCTCACATTTTGATAGCCCTATAGCAACGACATTCCAAAAAATAGATTTCGGACTTTAAAATAAGGATTTCGGATTTTAAAAGAAGGATTTCGAAAAATAGAATTCGGGTTTAGAAATAAGGATTTCGGATTTCAAAAAATAGATTTCGGATTTTAAAAGAATTCATTTCAGATTTCGGATTTTAAAAAACAGATTTTGGATTTTAAAAACAGATTTCTGATTTCAAAAAACAAATTTCTGATTAAAGAATAGATATCGGAATTTAAAATAGGGATTTCGTATTTCAAGAAAAAAACTTTGGCCTTAATGGGCTTCCGTATACATAACATTGATCGGGGAAATCCCCATAACAATGAAATTTCCGGACAGCAAGGTAGCAAACGCCTATCAAAAGCCCCATTGACTTACACACTAAAATCACAAAAGTAATGTGGTATCTAAGTCTAGATAGAAGTTCTGACTAGCTAAACGCTACCCATCACTGAATAGTGGACAAATTGGCCCATCAATTTTCCGTATCATGACTGTGCAGATTTTGGCTATGAGAGCCTGAAGTTTTCATCACTTGTAAACAAACCTCTTTATACCCAGTACTGGCAGTAGTACACAATTTTCGTATGCTGCTCATGTGAGGCCTAAAGGGATATCAACTTGTATCAATTGACCCAATGTTTGCACCACATGTTCTTCCATTCATGCTCTTCAACATACAACCCACATAAAACCAGGTCCTGATTGATAACATGTTAAAAACGATATTCCCCGCTGCTTTTTCTGAAGGATTGATATAGACTCTTATATGAATATGCCACATTAAACAAGCTTCATGCAACCGGTCGAGCTCAGACGACAAAATAACACGGAATTTAATTTCTGTGCAACATAACATGTGTCCAGCCAAGACCGTCCCAGTCTACATGGACGAAAGGAAACTAAAGCATGCTACGCAAGAAAATCTAGGCATAGAGTGGACTAGTAGGCCCGAGAAATAGCTCGGTAATTGTTTCTTCGACATAGAGATGCTGAATTTCTACTCAATGGACTAATTTATGCTTAAACGTACATAGGGCCTTGACCTAACATAACAGTTACGCTAAGGCTATGCTCTGATGGCTATGCGATACCAGTAAGGCTAATGATAACATATGGTTAGGCCTACAGAAATTGATTGGGCTAGTAGTAGTTATATAATGTTCCTTATTTTCGAGCATCAGTTATTTTCACTACACAATTTCTGGGTCAAAGTCAAACCCTCCGTTTGTGAGAGGGACGGAATTTGAAGCACATTCTCAATAATGTTTGCTTTAATATTTGTAAAATAAGTAACCTAATTTAAGCTTCTCTAGGCTTATCATGTTGGGAATGCCAGGCATTTCAATGGACATACACTTTCAGGTTTCATGCATCCATGTGGCATATATTAAACATGCAAGATCTATAGAGGTTTGATATTATGTCTGTATTATTGATTGATATTTTGATTTTGCAGATATATTCAAGTTGCCATCCCTTCTTAAGTTTGACCCCAATCATCATGAAGCCCAAAAGAAGTCATGTAGACAGCATGCATAAGAAGCAATTGGAATCAGATATACACCCTTTCGAAGCTACGCCATCTGGAATTAGACTCTTATTTTGGTAAGCATTGACCAACAAAAACAATGCAAGGCTATGCCAGTTGGGATGTGGGACAATTTGCAGGGATCTTGCAAGCTCGCTACAAAGTGTGTAGTAAATTTTAGCTTTTGTCATGATACTTAACAATCTCCCCTCCCCCCTCCCCCACCAAATCCAGATACACACAGAGTTATCATATACTTTGCCGACTAATGTCATTTCCACTGGTATCACATGTCTTTAACCCTTTCATTGCACTCCTACATGTATGAAGAATACATTTCAAAGTTCAACTCTTTGGTATATGGTTCAAACACAAATTATAACCTCATATGTATGAAAGTTCTGTTGTTGTTGTTTCTTCTTCAGCTGGATTATCCCACTTCTTAGATATGGCTACAAGAACACTATTGAAATGGAGGATATGTATCCAGTTGTCGAAGCAGATTCTGTGCAGATCGTAGCCAAACATTTGGAAAAGTAAAGTCTCCTTTTAATATTTCTCTCTTGAAAATTGCTCAATTTTTATGCCAAGTAAGCTTGGATTACAGATTTGGTTTGAAAATTTGTCAGATCTAAGCTAACTTTTGGGGGCATCTCTTCCTGAAAATGTACAGATGGTTTAAATATGTTAAAACATCTGTTAATTGTGACTTTAATGCAACAGTTAGGTGGTGTTCATCTTCATGTCACTGTTTTTTAAACACAAAAAGGAGGTAATTTGTTTTATTGTTTTCTTTGGAATCCCTTCCTTGACACTTTCTAGCTATGGTATTGAATGACAGTTGGATCATTTGTTTGTGTGTATCAGTCACACTTTCCACTCACAAATTTGTTACATATGATAATACTTGTCACTGTCTGCTGATATTAAAGATTTACTTTGCACATGTATGATATATTAGAAATGCTAACTTTGTTTGTTTGATTTTCTTGTAACTTTGGAGAGGTGTTTTTGTTCGTGTTTTTGGTTGCAGAAATTGGGAAGAGGAATTGAGGAGATGGAAAGAACATCAAAGGAAACCAAACCTTTTGAGAGCATTGATGAAAACCATCATTGTAAACTTAGCATTGATTAGTATTCCTCTGTTATTCCAGGTAAAAAAAACATCAGGATTGAATTTATATGCCCATTTGAAGTCCGAGATGAGAATATGTTGTGACTACAGGGAATAATACTCACTTTGGTATAGACATGTGCTTTGTGACAGCTAAAGGCTGTTGTAGGACAATATCTTATTTAAAGGCATTGAAGACTCGCCCCAAACTGCCATCTGAAAAAGTACATTTCTGTTGCTTGCAAGTGACGTTTTGTTCGTGTCGCTACAAAATGCAGACAGTAATGAAACGTGATACCTTGTTATCTCTGGCTGGACCTGATATGTCCATTGCTGTATCGTTTGTATACTGTGCTGTGGGTATTGACCGCAGTTGTATGTACTGACTGTACACTAGTGTCTAATTACTGACGGTAGCAAGCTGTGTGCGTATTTTCTGGAATCGATGGTGGTGTCTAATACTTCTGTTACACCCCATTCGAAACTAGGTCAGATTACCGGCATTAGACATTTCTTTTTGCGCGAGTCTTCACACCCTTTAAGAAAGGAAGCTTGGATAAAGATACAAAATTTGTTTTTTCTTGGATTTTTGTCATTGTTCCTATCAGACAAACATGTTTTATTCATGACCTATAGTAATTCAAAATATTCTTCGAGTTAGTCCATTCCGCATAAATCTTTAAAGGTAGCACTCCCTTTAACGATACACCCTGTCTTTCATTGCAGGTCTGTATTGTGTCAGTGAGTATATCTGTTCTCCTGGCTGAATTTGTGCACATATTTTACGAAGAAGATTCTACGAACATTAAACTGTTTCTTTTTGCCACGCTTCTTGTCCTACACCGAATACTGTCTGCTTTCCTGATAAACCCGGCCTTCTTTTGGAGTAACCGTCTTGGAATGAGGTCCAAGGTTGCCCTTAGCGGGCTGATCTTTCAAAAAGTAGGATTGCTGAAACATTTTCACATCCGCATAAATTTGAAAAAATTAAAAATATGCTCTCTTGATCAGAAAATGTTGGACACGATGCCTTTAAAAGAAAGTATTATTCTAATAACCCACAGTTAGGTGAGTCATATTAAGCGATGAATTGGGTTGAACTCTCAGAGCTACCACTTGGTTTTTTTGTTTCAAGCATTTCACGATTACAGTTACATGTAATTATGAATAAGTTATGTGCATATATTAATTTATGTGGTATTCTATGTTACGATTCTTCAGCATTAAGATTAGGGTTAACTCTCAGAGCATAACTTTTGTCGGTTAATCTCTTTTAATTGATTAATTCTGTGTACACATGATGTTAAATATGTGTAGGCTATAATATGTTATAGATTAGTTTATGTGGTAAGTGCCATGGCAACAGCTGCTGATTTGATATTTTAAGGTGTTTCAAAGTAGGTTTCTGAAATTTGTGAATATTCCTCAAAATCTTAGATCTGTAATGCTTATATTCGGCTCTGCACGTGAACTGCATCGCACGTTTCCTTCTCATCTTCCTCCTCGTTTTATACTCTTTTCCAGATATTACGGTTAAGCCAATCATCTCTACGTCAGAGCTCAACTGGCCGGATCGTTAACATCTTGTCGACAGATGTGCAAGTATTTCATAAAGTATGTTTTATTGCATGCTTCATACCTACTTACCTTTCAACACAAAAGAAGGAGCGTTTTTCTGTTTGCATCCAACGATATTCTTGAACATTCAAAGCAGCTGGCTGCATATCATAATCCATATTGGAAGAAGTCAATTTTGTTATCCTTAATAAAATGCAGTTAACCAACTATGCTACTTGCAAAATTGAGCACCTTTCATAAATTAGCTACCCCTCTCAATAACAGCAATGCATCTGAGAACCTCAAGACATTTCTGTTGCTGTATCACTGGTATAACTTATTTGATTGGCTAGCATTTGGAGGTTTCCTTCAGGTTTTGTGAATTTATCAAATGTTCCCAGTTCTGACCGGGTCATAGTAATGTGGGTTTCTCATACAAGAGCAATCTACAGTTTCCCATCTGAAAAAAAATTTGAGTTAAAATGTTGAATTGGAAGCCACCTAACGTGAAGTTGTAACCTTGCAGGCTTCTCCCAGATTAGTGGTCGCTTTAAGCCTTGTATAAATAACTGCCTGATTATTATTATCCGTATCTATATAAGTTTCTCCTTTGACAAGTTGCCTCACAGTTGTACTTTGAGCCATAAACCATGTCCGCATTACTGCAGTCTAAGTTATTCTTTGATTTGACTTCTATTGATACATCATAAAACTGGGCTGTACTAATTATCACTCACATGGCTAGTTTATGATTTTATATGATTGACAGGCAATTATATTGGTGCATCATTTGTGGCTTGTACCAATTCAGGCTGTGGTTAGTTCCATCGTTCTCTGGTATTTCCTTGGACCAACCGCCATCTTGTGTCTTGTGATGGTGTTCATGATGTTTCCCATCATGATGGTTGTCAGTAAAGTTAACTCCAAAGTAAGGTGAGCAAATATTTCTGGGCTTGGATTATTAACTGCTATTCCTTTGTATATTGACTGGTATGTAGCCATTCTTTTTTATCCAATCTGGGTTTTGGCACTGGGACTGTGATGGATACATCTCATTATATGCAGGCATGGGTGGTTTGGCCTTACTGTCTTACTGACTCAGAACTGGTGCCCTAGGTTGTTTTATCAAAAGCATTGGTAACAATTTAAGCCCTGTTCCACCCCTGCCTGCTGCCGTCATATAAGGTGTAGCATCGGCATAACTTTATGTACGGTCAACTGTTTAGCCGCACATATATAGACGTCTAATGACATAATTGTGATCATTATTCGGCACCTTTTGTTTACCAATTTTATTCGTAGGTTTTATGCTATGTCGTTTGTGTATTGTAACTTATCATTAGTTAGTTAACAACTATCGAACCTTGATGTAAAACCATAGCATATGCATATACCCTCCCACCTCCCATCTCCCACACTGAAGTGAAAACAATGCCATGATGAGTTTAGTTGCTCTTTTCTGAAGTTGTTACTGTGTTGCTGTTATACTATAATTTCACCGTCCCTCCCTTCCTGGTTATAACACACTAACTGATTGGACCATGATGCAATATTCGTGCACATCTGGTACCTCAGATAGAGACAAGTCAACATGGTTATCGTCTGTCTACTCATGCATTACCTCCACAGGTTGCAAAAGTCTCTTCGAACCGACGAAAGAGTAGGGATGATGAACGAAATAATCAATGCCATGCAAGTAATCAAAGTACATGGTTGGGAGAAACCATTTACAGAACGACTCCAGTCAGCTCGCAGGTATTAGACATCTTCACCAGTTAGAAACTAGCGTACTCTTGTGTGTTTCATATGTATTCATTACTGTACTGTAACAATAATAATAATAATAATAATAAATGAGACTTACATAGCGCCAAATCAGTAAACAAAAGTTACTGCTCAAAGCGCTTTACAAAGAAGTAAATTAATTAACAAACAGAATCGGGTAATGTAGCATACAAAGGGAGTTAAGAAATATGCCACATAATTCAATAATAACAATAATAATAATTTTTTTAAAAAATTTCAAAAATGATTTGGGGAAAATCAAGCTATTTTGTTTCTCAGAGGAGTTGCGGCAGTGCAGTTCTGGTTATTGACTTTTCCATTTTCTGGTCTGTAGTGACTCGTGGTTGATTAAACTGTATGTTTACAATAATCAGTATAAATCTTCTTTCCATATCAGATCTGAGTTATCGAGGATACACCAGCTGTGTCAGATTCGTACGATGGAGATGACTCTACCTTTCACTGCTGGACAACTCATCTTATTTGCCACAATCATCACGTTCGCTACATCTGGCAACCTATTGACATCACGTGCAGTCTTTGTGACACTGCCTCTCAGCCTGGCTCTAATGAAAGAGGTGGCACTGCACTTCTTCAGCAGTTGTGTCAGTTGGGGTGAAGTATTCGTCGTCATGAAAAGGATTCAGGTAGGTTTTTAGTTTCTTGATTCATGTATGCTAGACTTTATGCTATGGTGACTAGAAGTTTTAGAATAGAACTGTAGTGACATAATATAGGAAGCAATGTATGTCATCAGCTGAAAGTTTGAAGTGAGGGTGAACCTTAGGGAACAGGGTGAGGGTAGAGGACAGTGTGAGAATAGAGGAAAGGGTGAGGGTAGGGGACAGGGTTAGGGTAGAGGACAATGGGAGGGTAGGGGACAGGGTAAGGGTAGGGGACATGGTGAAGATGGAGAACATAGTGAGGGAGGGGACAGGGTTAGGGTAGGGAACAGCGTGAGGGTTAGGGACAGAATGAGGACAGGGTGAGTGTAGAGGACAGATAGAGTGATGGTAGAGGACAGATAGAGTGATGGTAGAGGACAGGTTGAGGGTAGGGGACAGTTTTGGGTAGAGGATAGGCTGAAGATTGAGGACAGGGTGAGTGTCAAGGACTGGGTGATTGTAGGGGACAGGGTGAGGGTAGGGGACAGGGTAAGGATAGAGGACACGTTGAGGTTAGAGGACATGTGGAGGGTAGGGAACAGGGTGAGGGTAGAGGACAGGGTAAGGATAGTGGTCATTGTGATGGTAGATGACAGGTTGAGGGTAGGGGACAGGATGAGGGTTGAGGACACGGTGAGTGTGAAGGACAGGGTAACGGTTGAGGACAGGGTGAGGGTAGGGGACTGGGTAATGATAGAGGACACATTGAGGGTAGAGGACAGGTTGAGGATAGGACACAGGTGGAGGGTAGAGGACAGGTTGAGGGTAGAGGACAGTGTGAGGGTAGAGGATAGGGTGAGGATAGAGGTCAGTGTGAGGATAGAGGACAGTGTGAGGATAGAGGACAGTGCAAGGGTAGAGGACATGGTGAGGGTAGGGGACAGGGTGAGGATGAGGGTTGATGACTGGCTGAATGTGAAGGACAATGTGAGGATAGGGTACAAGGTGAAGGAGGTGGGACTATCTTTAGCTCAACATGCAGTATCGACTTCAGATCTATTGTCATCTTGTTCGCTGCATTTACTGACTAAGCTTAGTCTGGCTTCAACTCCTCGCTGAGCATCAAGGTTTTTTACTTTCAGACAATCATAGACTCATATTAGCTGATGCTCTTATCAAAGGAGCTTTCACGGTAATAATTTACTACACTAGGTATGCATCTTGGAATTCAAAATTTAGTTTGCTCTGCTAGGTGATATCATAGCTGTACTTCTCCTCTTGTTTTTTAATGTGTCAATATGTCGAACTAGTCATTTAAGTTCCTTAGGTTCTGTATCAATGGTGTAGGACATTGAGGGGGGGCTGCAGCAACAGCATTCTCAAGCCAGGCTATGTGGGACATAATCTTTTGTGCAGGGCAGCTCACACATGAGGCAATGCTGTTCTGCCACGATAATCTCTATTATTTTGTATTGATTCAGCCTTGCTGCAGGGGAGTTTGTAGCTGCTGCAGGCTATCTTTTTGACACATGAAGCCTTATGAACACATTGTTTACCTTTGCACCAGGAAGATTGTACTTATGCTTTTGGTTGTACTACTATGTATGTAGGTATGTATATATTAGATCCTACTGCAAGCATTAACTTGCGAAGAAGCCTCATTGGCTTATCAAAGCCGCAAGCTGACCGAAGTCAGTCTCTTACATTCATATTTAACGTCCATGATTATGAATTGTCAATTATCAACAACTCTGTAACTGGACGACATACATTAATCTTGGAGTGACTCGAACCAGGGACCTTATGATTGGAAGGTACCGGCGTTAACCACTGAGCTGACACTCCAACTATCTATTATGATTTATTTGTGTATGTGTAGGGGAGGGGGGGGGGGCATCAGTGCTATTAGCTATTAATGTATCATGCACTTGTTAAGTGGTAATTCACTGTAATTGTTCCTTGCTTGGGCAAAGAGGAATGAGGAGGGGTACTGGTGGATGACCAAGGCCTAAATTGGTGGGCTTTAATTTGAGCTCTATCTCTCACTCCCTTCATTAAAACCATTTGCCAGCCAGTTTCAAGAACCTGTGCTAATGATCACATTCCATTTCTTCTTTTGCATTGCTTGTTTAATCTTGCAGAAGTTTTTATTGCTTGAGGAACTAAACAGTGGAGTCACTGGTTATGAGAATCAGCCCTCCGATAACTTTTCCCCTACTGGTGACCAACTCCATCCCGGGGACTCTAAAGAGAATGAAGATGTGGTCATCCCTCTGTTGTCCGAAATGAAACGTCCTTCTTCAGTAGGAAATGAAACTCCTGCTATAACATCAAGTAATCTCAGTGTAGAATGGTCCCATCAGGTAAAATTAAGTTAAACAAATTTCAATCCAATTTTCTGTCACAAATCCTTAAATTGCAAATGTTAAATAGCTGTTTTCAGGTTTCATTGTTTGTTTCGAAAAGCTTCATTTTATTAGTGATGTCAGTTTTAGCTTTCAGTGGAACCAGAAGTATCAAATGCATCGTTTGTGTTACTATTATTGTTGTGCAGAAGTGCCTACGCATGTTTAGCTGAATATTTTTCTCTTCTTTTTAACCAACTTTCTGTAATAATGTTTTTATTTATTTTTGCCGTTATACAGTGTGACGACAAGGCCTTCTCATTAAAAGGAATCAGTTTTTCAGTCAGTCCTGGAGAGGTCGTTGCAGTCATTGGTCCTGTTGGAGCTGGAAAGGTAAGTGCTTAGCTTCCAGTGATATGTATTAATGTATTCTTTCCACAGGGGCAGACTTACTCAGATTTCACCCTGTTGGCTGGATCCTGGTCTATAAAGTGGTTCCAATCACAATCAACCAGGGCTGGGGGTGGGGGGGGGGGGAAGGAGGGGAGGCTGGTAAGATCTAACTTGTTTATGGTCAGGCTCATACATGAGCAATCACGATTCACCCTTTTTTTCAGAAGCCATCTGCCACCAAGATTTAATATTGATTCTGTAAATTATCAGTCACCCTATTAAATGTTTTCAGCAATGCGGAGTGGTCTCTCACATTGTGCTCAAGCAGTTCATAGTATCGGGTCGCCTCTCTATTCGACAATGAAGGGAAAGGCGGCCCCCCCCCCCACATTTGATGGTGCTTGAAACTACTGAATTCAACTAATGGTTTAAGCATTAGCCTATCTAATGAGACATTTCAGTCAAATGTCCAAGGGTTACACTCACCTCCAACAACTCCATACTTCATGATGATGTGTCAAAGGAATCTTTAAACCCACACTCATGACAAAATCTTTGCATTAATATCCTGCTAGCGACACATTTCTGGACCATTTTTTACGGCATTAACATTTTGTTGCTATTCTAGAGACTGGCATCTGATTTAATGTCAGTTTTTGTGATAAAACACAGTGACTTTTCATTCTAAAAGTTTGTAACTTTGTTAGTTAATAGTGATGATTCAATTCTTGTTTTTTTTCCCCTTTCATTTGTTCTAGCATTCCTTCTTGTTTAAAGCCAATTCCAATTTTATTGTCTTTTGTTTAGTCCATGTTGCTGATGGGCCTCTTGGGGGAGCTACCAATCACACACGGTCATTATAATGCCAGCAAGAAAATAGGATATGCCAGTCAACAACCTTGGGTATTTTCAGGAACAATCAGAGAAAACATCCTGTTTGGCAGAGAGTATGAAGAAAAAAGGTTTCGAAAGGTGCTGGAGCAGTGCGATTTGAATGAGGTATGGGAAGAAAAAAAATTGAATTAGCAGCATAAATATTGTTTTTATATTATTCATGCAATTTAATTTAAATAAAAGAGACTTCAACTTCAGATGAGTTTATATTTACCGAAAGTTTTCAAATGCGGAAATTTTGTATTCTCAACTCTAACATATTTTATTTTTTAGGAATTTCACTGTAAATCTATATTAATTTTAAAATTATTCCTTCGTATATATATATAATTTTTTATATTAATATTTAAGCTGTGTCGATTTTATTCTTCATATTCATATTTTAAGGGTTTTGTCATTTTGTTGTCATTGTAAAGCGCTCTTGAACATGCTTAAGCATGAAATGAGCGCTATATAAATTTGGTAAAGAATAATAATAATAATACCAGCCCTCTCCATTGTTTTAAATTCATGACAGGATTTATCCCAGTATGCCGACAAAGACCTCACGTTGGTAGGTGAGAAGGGGGTGAAACTGAGTGGAGGTCAAAGGTCACGAGTCGGCCTTGCGAGAGTCCTGTACAGCGACACTAATGTCTATCTACTGGATGATCCCCTCAGTGCAGTAGACAGCAGAGTCGGCAGACATTTATTTGAAAGGTGAAGTCTCTTACTTCTTTCCATCATTTCTTAGTTTATAGATGGAGGGAGGTGGGAGGTAGGAGGAGAGAGGAGAGAGTGGAGGGGGAGGAGAGAGGGGAGGGGGAGGCTAAGAAGGAATTTCCCAGGAAACTTCACACTTTTCAGACAAGTAATCCAAAATCTTTGGATGTTAGCAAAAAAAAACAACCTCAGAAATTGTCAAAAATACAACCAAAGAAATAATTGCCTAGATCAGGGTAGGAACTAGAGAAACCAGTCCTACAATCCTGAGGTCACAAGTTATTGTTATCCCTGAGGTTTATATGGGTTCAATCATTTTGTAAAAGTAAATAATGCTTTGCTCTTTCCAAACTTTTTGTCACAGATCGACAAAATTTTCCTTGGTTATGGTGAAGCTGTAAAAATCTCCTTTAATAGCACATCTTAAAAATCTGTATCAGGTTTATATGTACCCTTCATCAACGACCCCTCCCCTCACCTCACCTTGCCCCCTTTCCCCCAACCCATTATTCTTACACCTCTGTACTGTTGCTTTCTTTATGACAGAAAGTTTGATATTTATCTTTTGCCCCTATCCTTGAAATACATGAATGGTAAGAAAAATACAATTCATAGATATATGAATCACCGCAGTAGCACATGGTGAGACCAGGGAGGTTTTTAACAGTGGAGAAACAACAAAGTATTGAGCCTTGAAAACTATGTGCATTGCTGCCTGTAATCTTGGTGTCGTTAAATCGGATAAGGGGCAAATTACGGAGTCTGACTCTCTCTGCGTCTGCTATACAGCTGAATGCTGTCTTGAGCTCTTATACCCCCAATGAAACATACTTTTTTTAATAAATTTTAAAGATGGTACCACGAGGCGAAAATGTCAGTTCCATCACAGATGGACTCTTTGAAAACGTTTTCCAGAAATCTTTCCCCTGCTTGCTGGAAATCATTCAAAACTATTTCAAAAGTTGATAGCACTTAATTTCATAGTACTCATGAAAACTACTGTATTTGCAACTCTCAATTATTTTTTCAGAAAGGGTTATATCTGGAGAGATAGTTGTTTCTCCATCTCTTACACCTCCTTAGCTATATTGCTTTTTGCTATTCTCCCTTTTTTCCTGTGCAAGATGGTAACCACTGTAAACGGTATCACATTTTACATTTGTCAATTTCTTATGGACGTGAAGATTTGTGTATTTCTTTCATCTCTGCCAACTTACTGATATCGATGTGTTCAAAGTCTCCATAATCTGATTGAGATTATTTTCGAAGGATTCTCTAAGGATTGAGATTATTTTCCTTCTTTAACATTCATTAGATGCATTTCTGGGTCTTCTAAGGCAATTCTTTTGGTCACTCATCAACTTCAGTACCTGAAGACCGTCGACAGAATACTCATCATAAAGGAGGTACGTTAAATATCTTGGACATGTATGAGGGGGTTGAATAATTCTGTTAGGCATTGGTTTCCCCTGGTATATTCCAAATAGTTATATATTTGGACATTGTGTGTTTGATTTCCCTTATATATACATTAAATGTAGCTTAACACCAAATTTTGCTAAGAAACCAAATTGAATTTTTTACAACTTTTGCAGCAATCATCAGACCAAATCTTGAATATTTGTGTTCTAAATTCTTAGGATGATAGATAGTGATTACTCTGAAATGGTTTAACACTATGACCATGTGACCAGAGTGCATTCACACTCCACCTAGTTATTTGTATGACCATGTGACCAGAGTGCATTCATACTCCACCTAGTTATTTGTATGACCATGTGACCAGAGTGCATTCATACTCCACCTAGTTATTTGTATGAACATGTGACCAGAGTGCATTCATACTCCACCTAGTTATTTGTATGACCATGTGACCAGAGTGCATTCATACTCCACCTAGTTATTTGTATGACCATGTGACCAGAGTGCATTCATACTCCACCTAGTTATTTGTATGAACATGTGACCAGAGTGCATTCATACTCCACCTAGTTATTTGTATGACCATGTGACCAGAGTGCATTCATACTCCACCTAGTTATTTGTATGACCATGTGACCAGAGTGCATTCATACTCCACCTAGTTATTTGTATGACCATGTGACCAGAGTGCATTCACACTCCACCCAGTTATTTGTATGACCATGTGACCAGAGTGCATTCATACTCCACCTAGTTATTTATATGACCATGTGACCAGAGTGCATTCATACTCCATTAGTTATTCTTATGACCATGTCACCAGAGTGCATTCACACTCCACCTAGTTATTTATATGACCATGTGACCAGAGTGCATTCATACTCCACCTAGTTATTTGTATGAACATGTGACCAGAGTGCATTCATACTCCACCCAGTTATTTCGGATGAAAACTATTGTAGTATCTTTTCCTAGTTATTTTCATTCTGGTCAATTAACACAGTTTGCTTAATTGTATGTGAAATAAACACTTCACTGATCATCTGTGGGTAAGATGAAGTAATGTAGCCGGTTTGGCCTTGCAATTTGTAGCTATGGTGATTCTGTTTACTAAGAGTGGCTTCCTCGGCAGAATTATCTTTCAGGTATTCAAAAAATATCTTGTCTGTTAATTCTGAAACCTTTTTCATTTTTTGGATCCGCTCCTGGTTTGTGTATCAAGGGTGAGATGTCAGGATACGGAACATATCAAGAACTCCAGGATGCTGGTATCGATTTTGGATCCTTGCTGAGTGAGACATCAGAAGATGATGACTTTCAAGAAGAAATTACCTCCGAAAAGTTAATTCAGAATGATGAGAAAAGACCAGAAGAAAAATCCATTCACCAGGAAAATGAAGTCACTGTAAGCATTTTGGAATGAGCAGGATTTTAAACTTCAAGATGCATCTGAAGCAATGGCCCTCAAAAACTTAAATAACATTTATTTAAATGGTTTAATGTCATTTAACCTCAACATTTATTAAATGGTAATAATGCCATCTAACCTCAACATTTATTAAATGGTTTAATGTCAACTAACCTCAACATTTATTAAATGGTTATAGTGTCATCTAACTTCAACATTTATTAAATGGTTTAATGTCAACTAACCTCAACATTTATTAAATGGTTTAATGTCATCTAACCTCAGCATTTATTAAATGGTTCAATGTCATCTAACCTCAACATTTATTAAATGGTTATAATGTCATCTAACCTCAACATTCATTACATGGTTTAATGTCATCTAACCTCAACATTTATTAAATGGTTCAATGTCATCTAACCTCAACATTTATTAAAATGGTTTAATGTCAACTAACCTCAACATTTATTAAATGGTTCAATGTCATCTAACCTCAACATTTATTAAATGGTTTAATGTCATCTAACCTCAACATTTATTAAATGGTTTAATGTCATCTAACCTCAACATTTATTAAATGGTTTAATGTCAACTAACCTCAACATTTATTAAATGGTTCAATGTGATCTAACCTCAACATTTATTAAATGGTTTAATGTCAACTAACCTCAACATTTATTAAATGGTTATAGTGTCATCTAACCTCAACATTTATTAAATGGTTTAATGTCAACTAACCTCAACATTTATTAAAGGGTTATAATGTCATCTAACCTCAACATTTGTTAAATGGTTTTATGTCAACTAACCTCAACATTTATTAAATGGTTTAATGTCAATTAACCTCAACATTTATTAAATGGTTTAATATCAATTAACCTCAACATTTATTAAATGGTTTAATGTCATCTAACCTCAACATTTATTAAATGGTTTAATGTCATCTAACCTCAACATTTATTAAATGGTTTAATGTCAACTAACCTCAACATTTATTAAATGGTTTAATGTCATCTAACCTCAACATTTATTGAATGGTTTAATGTCATCTAACTTCAAACTTCCAGGCCATCTCATATATCAATGATTTATCTTCAAAGTCTTTCAGAGGCAATGAACATCTGGTTGATAACATTTTCCTCTCCCTTTGATTGTAAATGTTTCTAAAAAATATTGATAAATCGTTAAAAGAGAAGGTCAGGAGTTGACCTCAAGTAGCTTAAATGACTTTTGTAAACAATTTTGTATAATAGTTGGATGGTTGTGGTTTGGCTTGTGTGGATGAAAACATCATGCTGTCTCATTTAAACCATCACAGATTTTGTCTGCATATTTGTTCTGACCAGTTAGCCTGTTGTTAGCAGATTTGGTTTTATTTTGATTCTAGCCAGATATCATGTCACTATAAAGTTGGTGGTAATCCTGTCAGGGGACTATGCAGGATTTTGAAAAGGAGTGGATGTGACCATTAGGCCATTGAAGCTGATGGTCGGGTGGGTGTGTCATTCCCCTCCCCATCCCTCCCCCATACACACACCCTCCTGGATTTGCACATTTTCTATTTTGAGTGCATGTTTTAAATAGGAAATAAATGTTCGATGATCTTTTGTGTTGTTCTTTTAAGTTTATGGTCGAATAATTCTGATATGGATAGTGGAAGATGTCCTACTCACAATGGCTTCTATTAACTTAACCATGTAAATGTAGAGTCTGTAGATGTGTAGCAATAAGCTATTACAGTCTATAGTGTCTCAAATTAATTATATATTAATGTCTTCTTTTATTCATAGAAGCAGGATAAAGCAGGAAATTCCTGGCAACCGAATAAAGATAGCTCAAAATCTGATACACTATGTGACAGTAAAGGGATAAAGAAGGTACGTCCAGAGTCCCATTTAGAGGTGCCAGGTGAATTGATGTTACCATAGATCAGGGTTGTCCAACCTACGGCCTGCGGGCCACAGTCTTGCCCGCCGCAGGGTTGCGTCCGGCCCGCTAGAGATGATCTACGGTGCGAAATTTAGTGAGCAGATATATTGATAACAATTTGAAGCTATATAATCAATCATTCAAACCTTCTGGGTCCAAAAAACTGAATAGAGGTCTCAGCGTAGGGGGCGGTGGCGGCTGGACTTTATTCATCTGCTTTATCAGGAAAGAAAATAAATCAGTGCGCACCGCGCGCAGTGCTCACATTTTGTTGCCTTGGGCTTCGTGCAAAAAATTGAAAAATCGTAGGGTTCGTGCGGCCCCCTCCTTCATCATAATCATTCCATGTGGCCCTCCTCTGCAAAAGGTTGGACAACCCTGCCATAGATCAATAAGTGAAAATATTCAATTTTCTGCTCAAGAGACTCATTATTCCAAGTTTTCTGGTTAATTTTTGTATGTTGCGTTTTCAAGATACAAACTGTGGCAATCTCAATTTGTCGATATCTGGAAAAAATTCATGATGGAATTTTGTTTGCAAATTTCACCATGATGCTTCTAACATGTTTCCCTTCTCATCAGCTGGTCAAAATTAATTTTTCACCTGGAATTTCCTTTTATAATTCTATTCTTATGCAAATATTCGAGTCATTACACAAACAATTTTTGTGCTTTAAGTTATCAAACACTAGTTTGAAGCATTTTGTAGATGTTTGATCCATTGTATTTGACTATTCCTATACATTTAGTATAAATGTTAAAACAACGTAAAAAGTTTGTTATATTTTGAAGAGCAGAGAAATTTGTTAATATTGTCAGTCAATAGTTGTCAACTTGTAATTTCCTCTCTGTTTCGTTGTCAAAGCTGACAGAAAATGAAGAAAAATTTGAGAAGAAGGAAGAAGGGTCCGTCAATCAAGGTGTTTACCGGGAGTACATCATGGCTGGAGCTACTCCGTTGGTCTTAATTTTCTTCCTTGTGATTGATATGTCTGCACAGGTAAACTAAACTTGTTGTTTCTTTAAAAGGTCCATCTTGAAAGGTTAATAAAAGGATTTTAAGAAACTCAAATTATTTGATACTCCTTATTTTGATCTGTAATCAGCTTATAACACTCTGTCTACAGCAGGAAATAATTCTCAACAGGTGGTCTGTAGACCGAATTCAGTCCACGAAAGATTTCAAATTTGGTCTGAGAAACAAAAGTGTGCCTACAATCATGCACTAATTAGGTATGCAGGTCCTTTGGGTCTTAGGTTTGATACACCTATTTACACACCTATTTATACACCTACCCTGCAAAGGAGTGTTAGCTCAGTGGTTAACGCCGGTGCCTTCCTGAGCTTGAGTCAATCCAAGATTAATGTATGTCGTCCAGTTACAGAGTTGTTGACAATTGACAATTCATAATCATGGACGTTAAATATGAATGTAAGAGACTGACTTCGGTCAGCTTGCGGCTTTGATAAGCCAATGAGGCTTCTTCGCGAGTTCCTGCTTGCAGGAGGATCTAAAATACATACATACATACAATACAAGTGATCAATCAACGTTTCCCTGAGTACCCCTGCTGTTTGTTAGTTTCAAACCAAGGTTTCAAAAAAGCCATTTTCAATGGAGGTTGCAGATGTATATTTGTAAAGTCTGTGAGAAAAACTCAGCCAGTCCTTTGATTGCTGTTGCAGTAACAACAATATTTGAGCCATGTGTTTTGGACGGAAAATAAATTTGCTTCCAATCATGAATAGTGTAAAACACTTACTTGTTGTCTGTCGTTTAGCATGGGATCTATGTTTAATCTTTGAATAATCTTTGCTGGAAAGTAATGAAGGAATTAAATCCTATTTCAGTATGTTTGCTTTTAGTCTTGGAGATATTTTCACTTTATAGGAAGAACAAAAGGATTGAACAAATGGGTACAGATTGGACACAAATTGTGTATTACTAGTATTGTTTTCTGCGGAAATGCTTCAAAAAGTGGGTAATACCGTAGTATTAATTTTGGTATTAATTTGAACTTTTCGTCTCTTTTTTTCAGTCATTTGATATTCTTTCAAATTGGTGGCTAGCCACCTGGACAAAGAAGGAAGAGTCTTGTGTCCTACAGTACAGCCAAGAGACTTGTTTGTCCAACGTAACCATGGTAATCATTACGTTTTGCTTTCGTAGTGCAATATATATCTCTATGTTAACATTGCAGTGTCGATGATCTAATTAAGTTTACCTAATTGAGAAATTAGTTGAGGAAATGTCACAGACCTCATCCTTACTATTTTCAACCTATAAATGTGAAACAATTGTACTTTTATTGTAAATTTGCTTGGGTTCATAGTCCAGCTATAACATAAAGAAGGTATTAAACCATATTTTTAGAGACTTTGTTTCATCTCGACAAGCTTTAGTTGTTGTTTCTCTGAAGCAAACACTAAACCAAGTATGGGTAACTAGAGTGCCAGTTTTCATTGTTGGTGTAGGTAAGCAGATATCATTTCCCCGTCATACCAGGATGTTCTTGAATGTAAAAAATATGGTAAAAATATTCTGAATGATCTAATAATAATTAATGTAATAATGAATGTAAAATCAATGTGTAAAACTTGAAAAGCAAATTTTATTCTTGTTCTTTACGTATGGTAATAATACATATTTTTATAATGTGGTTATCTACTATCTATTTTAATACCTGTTCTAGTGGAATATTACATATTAGGCTTACACATGTCTTATAATTTCTCTCCTTCTTCCAGATCGAAGACTATGCCCTCTTCACACCGACGATGGGTCGGTCGTACTTCTACCTCATCTATGCAATATTTGTAACCAGTTTACTCCTATTAATCTTTATAACCGTCCGGTGGCTATTTTTTATTCTTATAAAAGCATCGACTAATCTACACAATAAGATGTTTGAAGCAGTTATAAGGTCACCCCAGCAGTTTTTCATCATTAATCCAGTCGGTAAGTCTTCCATTACCTCTTTTCTGACATTGAATAATTCCTGTCTTTGCAAGCAAACATCCATGGAAGATACTCTTGTTTTAGAAGGATATATTTGCAAAGGGCATTCATTCTTTGTTTGTGGAAGTACATTTTCCTTTGGGTATACCCTTAGATTTGTGCCTGACTATCTAATGAGGTGAAATGATTGGACACTTTATGCATAATTATGCAGTCATCATGAATATGCAAGTTTATGCAAATGATACTGTTATGATGAGAAGGATTGAGATTCCTTGGAACAAAGATGAAAGAAAAGCTGATTTGGCTATCATGAATGATTGTTTAGCTTTACAGCAAGGGGGGGGGGGCGGGGGGGTTGGTATTACTACTGAAGTTTTCTTGTAATTTTGTAGGTTGTCTTTATTTATTATTTATTTGTGTGTCTTTTGTTCTTCTACCTTTAGTGTCATTGAGTTATTGTTTTCTTCCTTTTTTTAATTTTTTTAAATTTTTACTGTTACTATTGTGTAATTTGTTCTTTGGGCCACGATATGAGATGGCGATATGAGATGCAATATACTACTACTACTACATGAATGAATGAATATTGGGTATCAAAATGTGTAACCTATAATTTGTGAATATTGAACTAACTGACTCCTTCGACCCCATACACGTATATCCCCCTTGTGTTAGTCAGATAAGCCGTATCACGGTTATCAGTAAAAGTGGATGTCCGTTCTTGTCAAAGATCAAGAGTTCTTATAACATTTTCTACACTACTGTAATACCTTTAGTTGCATACTGAAATGAACATGTTTTTTGAGCATAGCATTAATACTTCATTATAGGGTAGTTATAATCCTCATAAACTTGGTAGTTTAGAAAAACAGTAGTCAACCCAAGGTAGTTCAGTCTGTATTGGAAAACTACAGGTACAACTTGAAAAATTTCAGAAATAACAATTGTATTCTATGCAAAGAAAACAAAATTAGATATTTGGGCCACAAATCAACTCAATAGATGACATGTTACCTATGTTATGCTAAGGTAACTTAGTTTAAGAATATTTTAAATATTCATGACATAACCATAAATATTTCACATTAGGCCGATTTAAATGTCTTCTTAACCAACAGGTAGAATCTTGAACAGGTTTACTAAAGATCTTGGAATAATGGAAGATAGGCTGACGTTTTTATTTGTCCATGTTAATTATGTAAGTTTTACAGCTGATTTTCACAAATGATATGGAAAAAATTTGAAGCCTCAATAGCAGACACGTTTGAAGAGGAGAAAAATTACAAGTGTTAACAGACCAGCCTGATTGTACATAGCATAGTCAGTACACCACAATGCAACTCAGTTAATGTCAAGTACGCTTGATTGTGCTCTCTTTAGGATCATATTTAAATGTCCCTTGATCCATTACTCCCTGTAGGATCATATTCAAATATCTGCTGATCCATTGCTCACTTTAGGATCATATTTAAATGTCCCTTGATCCATTACTCCCTGTAGGATCATATTCAAATATCTGCTGATCCATTGCTCTCTTTAGGATCATATTGAAATGTCCCTTGATCCATTACTCTCTTTAGGATCATATTTAAATGTCCGTTGATCCATTGCTCCCTGTCCATCATATTAAAATGTACATTGATCCATTGCTCTCTTAAGGATCATATTCAAATGTCTGTTGATCCATTGCTCCCTGAAGGGTCATATTTCAATGTCCGTTGATCCATTGCTCTCTTAAGGATCATATTTAAATGTCTGTTGATCCATTGCTCCCTGAAGGTCATATTCTGAAGGGTCATATTTCAATGTCTGTTGATCCATTGCTCTCTGTAGGATCATATTTAAATATTTTTTGATCCATTGTTCTCTGTAGGATCATATTTAAATGCCCCTTGCTGCATTACTTTCTGTAGGATCATATTTAAATATTTGTTGATCCATTGTTCTCTGTAGGATCATATTTAAATATCCGTTGATCCATTGCTTTCTGTAGGATCATATTTAAATGCCCCTCGCTGCATTACTTTCTGTAGGATCATATTTAAATGTTTGTTGATCCATTGCTCTGTTTAGGATCATATTTAAAAGTTTGTTGATCCATTGCTCTCTTTAGGATCATATTTAATGTTGGTTGAACCATTGGTCCCTGTAGGATCATTTTTAAACGTCTGTTGATCCATTGATCTCTTTAGGATCATATTTGTTGATCCATTGTTCTCTGTAGGATCATATTTAAGTGTCCGTTGATCCATTGCTCTCTGTAGGATCATATTTAAGTGTCCCTTTCTCACAGTAAATTATCTGTGTAGTAATTGATCCGCTGATCTGACTTGGGTATCTGTTCTGTATGCTCATTGTTCTGCTCATATTTCAGAGACTTATTGTAGTCATCAGCTGGGAAGGGTTTGCTATATAATATCTTAAAGTACATTATGCTAGTAGGAAGATTAAAATACAACGATACTATAAAAACTGGTTATTTGGTAGTTCATTCCCGGCATTGAAGGTATTCTCATTCTGTTTGGTTCTCTTTGCAGTTTCTCTTAAACATTTTGGCAATTTATATCTTTGTTGCCATTACCAATCCGTTCATTCTGATTGTTATGGTGCCGTTGGTCGGTGTTTGCTGGGTGATTCGAAATTATTACATGCAAACATCCAGAGACGTAAAGAGACTGGAAAGCCTGGGTGAGCAATTAGATCCATAGTTTATTAGCATCCTGAAAGATGAAGAAATTTCAGATATTCATTCAATATGTTTATTCCCTTGGCTATGTTTCCAACCCCCCCCCCACCCCCCAGTATCCACTCAGTTAACCTTCCAGCTATTATTCAGTTCCTAGTTCTCAGATTGGTTCTATCCCCTCCATGGTTTCCTTCAGTTAAACCTGAACTTGATGGGACTAATGTTGGCCTGAATATGTAGCAATTTGTTTATTCACAGTAAACTAGAGCTAAGTGAGGAAGTTGGTAAAAATTGTGGAATTTCATTTTTGGTTCCAATCATGGCAAAAAAAAATATAGGATTTTTTTGCTGGTTATTCTCGTCTTTACCTTCTGATTCTTTGAACAACAAATATTGTTGTCCGACAAACTGTAACAAAATTGACGAAAAATCACCAATATGTACACTCTGTAGGAGAGATGTGTAGGTCTGAAGAACACCAGGCATTGGGCAAAAAAACAAACTCCCCTGCATGCCTACCACTATCTTTGAGGTATTTTTAAAAACCTCCAAAGTGATGAAGGCCAGGGTGATACCAATTTATCAGTTTACCTATTGGGGGTAGTACTAAAAAAGTAACATTCCTGAGCATTCCTGTTCTAATGCTAATAATTTGTTCTCAATTTTCACAGCCAACAGCCCGGTTTACTCTCATCTCTCGTTGACCATATCTGGTCTGGCGACAGTCAGGGCGTTCAAAACTCAAAAGTTCATGTACCGTCAGTACTGTGCTCATCAAAATCTAAACACATCTACAGAGTTCCTTCACATTTCACTAGAGAGGTGGCTCTCGATCAACATGGAGGCAATACAGTGCATCTTGTGTGTTGTTCTGGTGTACGGTAGCATACTAGTAAATATGTGTAAGTACATAACTCCAGAACTCTATATTTGGTTCAGGCTTTCCATAAAATGCTGCCAAATTCTTATGATTCAATGGGAGTCTTTTATAAGATTTAAAGTATTTTTGTGTATGTTTTTGTATGTCATAAACTAGCAGAGTGTATTAAATGATAAACAAAGACGCCTTCATCTTTAGACCTTAATTGGATCAGTCTGCTTTTGTTGATTAATTAATAATGTCAAAATAAAATAAAACTGTTAGCAATTAAACTGCTTATCCACTAGAGAGCCTGTGTAATAGAATGTGTAAAAGTAAGTCGGCCTGACGTTTCGATCCTAGCAGGATCTACTTCAAAGGCTAAATGACAAGTAGCAGTAACAGAAGGGACAAAAACACGCACAGAATACAGACAGGTTAATGAGCACGCTTCTGTTACTTGTCATTTAGCCTCTGAAGAAGATCCTGCTAGGATCGAAACGTCAGGCCGACTTTTACACATAATTAATAATGTCGATAGTTATTTTCTTGCCTCTAGTAGTATCATTAGATACCTACCGTTGGTCCAGTTCATCTCTTTTTAACAGGTCCAGAGTTTATAAAAGGGAGGAGGGTGTGGCCCAGCATGGGGTCGTCGAAGCCGATTCCGCAGAAAAAAATTCACAATATTTGTTCACAACTACGTTTTAATCTTTTGCGGGAGGTTACATGGGGTGGGTCTACACCCCACATCCTCCGTGGATCTACATCTGATTAAAGTAACCAGGTTTTTACTCTGTTTTTCTCTTTTTTTTTACGATTACCAGATTTCACCATAGATGGCGCCAAACTGGGTGTGTCCTTGGCATATCTCATAGGTTTGGCTGGCGAGTTTGCCTATAGTGTCAGATTAACAGCAGAATTAGAAAACCTGGTGAGTGAGTTTAACAGGCTTCATGAAAAAGGCCACTTTAAAACAGAAAATGGTGATAAAATTGATTTTTGCCAATTTAAAGCTATGCTTAGAAAATAGTTAAGAGAAATATCATGAGCAATTTAATCTCAGACTAATTCAATATGAAGCAAGAAGTCATGCAGAAGACTGATTGGTCAACAATTAATTTGTAATTCAGTACTTCAAAATATTGTGATAATGTTCACTTTCTATAAAATGTCTAATCTCATAGATGGTTGCCACTGAGAGAGTTGTGGAATATACAAAGCTGGAACCAGAAGCTCCGTTACAAACAGATAGTATACCAAGCAAGGATTGGCCCCAAAATGGAGGAATTATTTTTAAAAATGTATCTTTAAAGTACACCAGCAATGGACAGTTAGCCTTGAAAAAACTGAATGCTGCCATCCAACCAAAGGAGAAGGTAATTGAAAACTATTTGATCACTGTAAAGCAAAAAACATTCTTCTTACCTAGGTTTTTCTCAAAAAGGGGAATGGGTGGGTTGGGGGTGGGTGGGGGGAGGGGCAGGGAGGTGGTTGGCACAAAGGGTCAAGCATTATTTGCAATGAATATCATTTCAGAGGGCCTTGGTAGTGAAGAAAGAAGCAGTGGTTAAATGGCTCTGACAATATTTTTGATGTAATCTTTCATTCCTACTACTATCAGACGGTGGACTCACTCACTCTACATCATGTCATTAATTTGTGCTAAAAGTTATGACGGGGAGTAATTTTAGAGATATCAACAATATTACTTTTGTTGCACTATGACTCGTCTGACCAATACAAACGGTGTTGCAATGTACAATTTTTGGGGGAGAGGAAGGGAGGGAGGAGAAGGGGTGGGGGGCTAGGCAAAATTTGAGCTCTGCCTCCTCCAAACTATTGCCTGAAAAGCTTGATGGAGTGCACCTGGGGGGGGGGGGATGGGAGGAGGGGTAGGCAATGCTAACCCATCTCTTCATTAACATATCTCACTGTACAGATAAATTTTGTTCTCGTTATATTAGGATGTTTGTACATAAAATCCTGTTTTCTTCTCTCATTCTTGCCTTTTCTTCTCAACATACTATGTCCTGGAATAACAGTGTAGTTTCTACAATTATATATGAATTTGAAGCATTTCATATTTTTTGTCCCTGTTGTCTTGGACAGATAGGCATAGTTGGTAGAACCGGCGCTGGTAAGAGCTCCATTACTGTGGCTCTGTTAAGACTTGCAGAACCATCTGGAAAGATCTTGATTGATGGCGTCGACATATCACAGATTGGACTCCATGATCTTAGAAAGAACATCTCTTTTATACCACAGGTAACACTTGATATGAATGACAGTCATGATACACTTAACAGTAACTAGTCTCTACAAATGAATGAATGTTGTAGTTTAATTTGTGTTGTCCACTACTTATAAAAACAAACATCAACACATAAGCATGGCCCACCATACTTTCTTTCACATTGATAATGTACTAGGTGAAGTGTTCTTTCCGTACGAAGTGGTACTGGACTGCTTCCCAGTTACTGCATCACTTTGGATTAGAAGTGATGGGTCAAAACTGGCCCGGTTAAAATTACATTGTTGCTTTCTTCCAATTGTCAATTTATATTGTTAAAACCTGTATTATCTGATATCACTACACATGTATTTTGTATTTGTATTTGAAAACGGACGTTTCCTCATCCCAACAACAGATCCTCTTTACGAAGTATCATTATTTTGTAATTATGCCAAAGTTGATGCATTTTTAGAGATAATTAGTTTGTGCTTGTATACTGTGTGTGGTTCATTACCAGTAGCATAGTACATTGTATTACATGAAACTGGTGGATTGTCGGTATTTATTTCACATCTGTATTTTCAAAATTTGCTGTGATCTTCTTTTTTACAAACTGTTTCACTCTCTTCGTTAGGATCCGTTACTATTTCAGGGCACTCTTAGGGATAACCTGGACCCATTCAACGAGCATAGTGACGAACAACTCTGGACATCATTGAAAGAAGTAAATCAGTCTCTTGTATTTTTTATTGTTTTATCAAGGATGGTATTAAAAAAAATGGAGGAAAATCCATTTCTATTTTAAACAGGTTGATGTTTGTGTCCCATTCTAGCTAATAGTTGCTGTTTTGAGTTGAGAAGAGAATGTACCTGTCTGTAGTGTATTATAAACCCTGGTTACCTGATGTACAGTTAGTTGTATTTCAGACAGACAGACAGATTACATGTCCGTGCCAATAGTATGACCAAGATTGGAGGTGCTCCATAACGATTTACTATAACATTGTGCTATAGCATTGTGCTATAACATTTTGCTATAATATTGTGCTATAGCATTTTGCTATAACATTGTGCTATAGCATTGTGATATAACATTTTGCTATAACATTGTGCTATAGCATTGTTCTATAACATGCTATAACATTATACTATAACATTGTACTATAACACGATGCTATAACATTGTGCTATAACATTGTGCTATAACATTGTGCTATAACATTGTGTTATAACATCGTGCTATAACATCGTGCTATAGCATTATGCTATAACATAATGCTTTAACACTGTGCTTTAACATAATGCTATAACATTATGCTATAATGTTGTGCTATAAAGTTGTGCTATAACATTGTGCTATAACGTTGTGCTATAACGTTGTGCTATAACGTTGTGCTATAACGTTGTGCTATAACGTTGTGCTATAACGTTGTGCTATAACGTTGTGCTATAACGTTGTGCTATAACGTTGTGCTATAACGTTGTGCTATAACATTATGCTATAACATTATGCTATTTCATATCCAAGGTACAGCTGCAAAGTAAAGTTCAGCAGGAGGCAGAGCAGCTGGAAATGAAAATAGCAGAAGGCGGAGGAAACTACAGCGTTGGCGAAAAGCAACTGGTCTGTCTAGCGAGGGCGCTGCTCTGCAAGAATCGTATCCTGGTGATAGATGAAGCCACAGCAAACGTGGACTATGAGTAAGCTTACTTTGACAATGCATGTAGTAGTGTTCATTAAGAATAGTGGTGTATCTCACATATAGCTATGCATCGATGCCTACTTGTCATTCCTTGTCATCAAGGTTCAAGATTTCTGTGATGGAGGGGCTTATTGTTTCCATTAATTGGTTATTAATGAAAGAGTCCAAGAAAGGAATAATTTAAAGATATTATTCATATTGGCATTTAAATATTCTTCTCAAAATATTAACAATGGTTAAGGAACTTATGAAGGAACTAATAAATTCTACAAACTAATAAATTCTTTTTTCATCGGCCTTGTTAATATTTTGATCAAGGAATCATCCCAGGATTTCTTTACGTTAACAGTATCTCATGTTTTTTTTTTTTCTTAAGGGTCTATATATATATATATATATTTTTATATATATATATATATTTTTATATATATATATATACATATATATATATATTTATATATTTTCACCTAGTTATTCAAAGTATTCTCAACTACAGTTTGATAACGTATAGCAGCTCATTGTGAACAACTTAACACAGACAATCTAACTAAAATACCAACTGGAGAGCAGAAGACATTAATAAAATTCTTCAAATTATGGGTTTGAATTCGAGACCTCTTCACAGCTAGCGAACAGCCAAATATTTCAGATATAGTGTAAATATCCTCAAGTCATTCTTTACTGCTTTTCTGGCTAAAGATGGCATTCATCTTGTCAAATTGTCTCTTTGTGTTTGATAGTGACATGACAAATCTTTTTTTTTGCAATTACAGGACAGACCAACTAATTCAGGCAACAATTAGACACAAGTTCAGAGATTGCACGATACTAACGATTGCACACCGACTATCATCGATCATGGACTCTGACCGTGTCCTGGTAAGTAATCAAGTGAAATATAGCCTGTGTTTATCATAATGATACAAACCATCTGATGTATTAAATAACATCTGTATTAAACAATCTGCATAAACTCCTTATGATATAATAATACACACTACTACGAACAATCTGTGCTCTATAGACCATGATGAATATGTAGGTTTAGCCTGAGCTAGGGTTTTAATGTTGGTTAGCTTTAATACTGACTTTACTTTTTGTACAACTCAGCAGCTATGAATTCTGGATTTTCCAGGAACCTGAGAGACGATCATCGTTAGATACAAAAGTTACTATGGAAACAGAAGTGCATAAGGAAACAAGAAAAAAATGATTAAAATATCCCCATTCGTGGATTGTGCAAAATTGTTTTTGTGAATATCTATCTTGTTTTTGAGAAACATTTGTGGCTTACTTTTTAATGCCCAAAAGAATTTCAGAAGAAGGGGGCCTCGGCCATCCATGTCCTTCCTCTATGCATGTCGTACTCTTCTAGTTATGTTATCGTTAAAGGCAACTAAACCGATATTTTAAACTGATATTTTAAACTGATGTGATATTAAATGACATTGTAAACTAATATTTTAAATGTATCAAGGCTTCATATCCTTTGAGGATTGTTATGTCTTCTGCACTTCACTTGTTATTTTTACGTTAGATGTTCTGTGCTTAGTTATTCACAATGAGACATGATGACCACCAAGTAAAAGTCAAAAGCAGGAAACCTGGTTTGATTCAATTTCAAGAAACTGCTGATAAAGACTAGTCAGCAGTTTTGGTCAAATTTTGCATCTCTACCAGCCGAACCTATCCAGCCCTTAGTTTGTCTTCAATTGTCTTTATTTGTCTTGATTGTCTTGATTGGTAGAGCACTGGGCTTGTAACCCAAAGGTCACTGTTTCAAATCCCGTTCTAGCTATCAATTTCGTTGCTCTTTCTCCAATGCTTATAATTCCAAAGTCAGTTTTTTTGTTGTCCCTTTTATTTGTGCACTTAAAGTTTGATGGAAAAGAGACAAAGGTAAATTTTGGCCAGAATGGGATTTGAACTCAGTGACCTCAGGATAACACATCTTTGAACTTGAATAGATGTTGGTGTGTTAATGATTGGAGAGGGAGGGAGGGGAGGGGGGAGTGGAGGTAAGGGATATGCAGCTGTGTTTCCATCACCTGTTGTTTGTATTTGTTTCTGTCTCCAGGTACTTGAAGCTGGCGAGATAGTCGAATTTGACAAACCGTCCAAATTACTGGAAGATGTAAATGGTCATTTCACAATGTTTGCAGGGGAAGCGGACATGGATGAAAAGGAGTGAAATCTTTGAGGGTAGAACTTGCCATGAATGTATCAGAGGTCAAACCTGTTGGCATTTCTAGTATAATACTTTGTGGCATAGCAATTTGGCTCCAAAATGTTCGTCTAACTCATTTCACGAAGCATTCCAATATTTTGAAAGCAAAAGAACATTCAAGAGTATCATATTATTTCCTGAGTCCTAGTCCTTGTGCAACATGCAAACTGCTTGAAACCATATACGGTAATATTACAGCAAATGCATTTACTTCGTTAGAACATTTGCCACTGCCATAACTTTAAACGTCTTCCATTTAATTTCAATAGTTCAAGTGGAAGTTGTCTGCCAAACTTATTACTTTCCTCTTAAATTCTCTTTTTTTTTTCAAGAGAATTCTTAACCCAATCGGTATATTGGGGAGTAGCGGTGAGGGGGGGGGAGGGGCAGCAGTGGGGTCAAAGACACTCAATTTCCAAAGTTTAAGTTCAAAAATCTCATTGAAAAAGAACAATAAATACTGGTCTAGGGTATTAAGGTTCCATCCAATCTAAAGGACATTTCCATTTTCCATTAATGTGGGTGATGTGTATAAAATATGCCTGAAATTAAGTAATATTATTGATTATCTATGTTGCAATAAAATATTTCTCCTCTGGTTGTTTAAAGTAATATTTATATAAAATGTGTTGTATTGTTCAATCATTAGTGCTGTAATGTCAGCTGTGAAAGTGTACCTTTCAAATTCACTTTGGATTTGAAGTTTTTAGCTTTAATAACTTACATATCATAATTTGGATACAGTCCTATATCATATATTAGCAATATTATGATGAATTTATCAATGTTTTTAAGGTTGCTGCAATCTTTTGATATTTACTCAGTAATATCTGAATGAAACAAATGTTTTCTCATTATCATATAAATTGGACCAAAGTGAATCTTTCTCTTTCTTCAAATGACAACTCAAAAATTGACAAATTTTGAAAGGTCATGTTTAAGGCTGGTATATTCATTTGGGTCTCAATCCAATGAATTTGCATTTTGACATGCCATCTTTTTTTGTATCATTGATTAAATTTGAAAAGAATGTATTTTTTATAATAGATGGAATAAAATACAGATACAACTTTTAAGACTATTTCTGTTTGAAAAAAAGTTTCATTCTGTGTGTAATGAATTAAATAGAACAGTAATAATAACGAGAAAACAAAATATTCCTCACATTTGAATACCTCCACCCCCTCCCCTCCCCCTCACGTCTTTGAAGCTTTAGATATGGTCGTGTTAACCGTTACTTGCCAGATGAACTTTTTATTATTTAAACTGTAACTAAAGAATGGATTGCAATGTCATACCTTATGTTAGGCAATGATAATAGTTTAGTTCTACAATTTGTTTGAATCTTCCTTTTAAAGTCTTCTTTTTTATTCTCTGCCATTTATTTCATCATATTTCATCCTATCACAGTCACTGAGAAGTAATGGAGGTAAACCTTATACATGGCACCTTACACAATAAGTCAGAGAAAGCATTTTGTGGCTCCATAAACAAAACCTTGTTCATTTTCTGGCTTGAGATTCTCAAAAAAAAAGTAGCGCGACACATATTTGGAATATTTCTCTGATGAGATTTTTTAATCAAAATGCCTCTTTATCATAAAGAATCTTCGTAAAGCATAATAATCCCTCAGTCTATAAAGGATTTAAAAAAAATAATTATAAAAAAATACCATTCATCCGCTCAGGTTGAAGGATGATGTAACTTCTGTTGAAAGATAAATTCATTAAACTTAAAAATTTTGCATCTTTGCATCTTGATAACAAGCTATCAGGTAGTAGAGATTTCTGCTGATGGAGTATCTGCCATCTGTGGACTCATTTAATATATAGTATAGGTTTGGATCTCTTACCAATGCAACATTTTATTTGTCATAGCGAAATAAGTACATGAAAGGTTTTTCTGGTGTTATCGTATTTATTTTACAAAGGTCAAATTCCAGTGCCACCTGTAAAAATTAGGAAACATAAAACTGAAAAATATTTGCAACATACATGTTGACAGTATATCAAACTTAATAGCTTTGTAAATGCCATTTTAATGCCTTAAATAACTCAAGAGTAGGAAGATAGCTTGGATGGTGCATAGCCTTATAACCAACCAAGGCCTCCCCCCTTCTGCCCCAACCCCCCCCACTTCCTGTTTCCATCAAAGTCAGTTTATTGCATAGTTTTTTAAAAAGATGCTCATCATATGTGAAGCATCAGGGACCTCCCCAAGCTTCATCATCTTTTGCTTGCTGGCTAACTCCTCTACAGATGTATTAATCAACCCTTCCTTCTCCAGTGTACAGGGAAAGGGGCAAAGCAGCCATCTCATCCAAGACCTTAATACTGGACTGAAACTGACAATGACATTTACCTTGTACAGGGTAAGGGATGAAATAGCCCACTGCCACACAGTAAATTAAATAAAAACAGACTCCACGAAAGTGATTAAAGTCTTTCAATGAAAGCAGTCGAATGATATCAAACGAAATGGAAAAACTGTGAAACAAAGACACCTTTAATATTTGAAACAATATTAAAGAGTGTCAAATCAAGTAAACCTGTCTAAATTCTGTTTCAGGTTATGAGAACTCGTTGACACAATGTTCAAAAGGTCTAAGAGTTAACAAATATATCACACTGTTTTGTCATTCAGTGTCATAATTTTTTACTGTTTGCATATAACACATTTCAAACTTGAATACTTCAGGTAAATATTAAACATGCACATTTTTAAAACCACATGTGCATGTGCAACCACATTTTAAAACCACATTTATAAAACCATAAATGAGTATCATAAATAACTTCATTGGTTGTAATTATTGCTGCTAAATTTGTATTATAGAAATGAAAAAAAATAAAATATTGAATAGTAAAAACAAAAGGAAGCAAAACCAATAGTTTGATTGATTCTATTTTACAAAGCACAGCAATCTATTGTACAGTTTCTAACTCAAAGCTTGTCTCTTGTTTCACCTGCTTATTAATAACTGCATCGATTTTAAGTCGTGAAAAACATCGATGAAAACAGGAAGAAGGATTTTTATTCCCTGTTCAAGCTTTGAAGAGATTATAAATACTATTACACTATGATTCAAAATTTATTCTAATTTAAAAAAAAAACAGAAAAACTGTGAGAGTAAAAGCTAGTGCTCTGCAATCCTTGAATTTACCTTTTGTGTGATCAACACCAATTAAACTGAAACAGACGACTATGAAAGCTGCAAATATCTCAAGCAAATCCATATACATTTTATGAAAATCTTTATCAGGACCATACAATGTATCCTACTGATGATTTTTTACAGAAAGAGATATGTTAGGTAGACCTTTAAGCTCCTCTCGTTAAGTTTAACAAAAATTTCCTTAAACTCTTTCCGCCATTTTTTCAGCAGACAGTTATTATGTCTGGTAGGCAGAAGGATTTGAGACCAGCATTACTTGAATTAATATTTACTATATCATCTTTTATCAATCTTTTATCTATGTGCATAGACTATTACATATCAAATGCTGCAAGCATTGATGTACAAGAATGTTCTTGAAATGTCTTTCTTTGCTACAAAAGAAAAATGTAAAATGAATACCCATAAATAGCCATAAGTATGGCAAACAAAAACCTTTATCAGTTTAATACTGTAACTCAGTTGATGATGGCTACCTCGTCTTCCTTTACCATCTGCTTTCGTCTGGATAGATGTTTGGAGACCTGACAGAGGGCAATTGCTAGAATGCCAATGATGATAACCAAGACACCAACCACAGCCACGAACGGTAACTGCTGATTGAACTCCACACCATTCCCGTCCGTCTGGTCAACTGGGTGAGAAATCAGAAGAGGAAGTACTGGAAATTATGGTTGAATTTATTAACATGTTAATACCCACCAATCAGTCTCAAATATCCTGTGTTATGTAATAATAGAGTTGAAGATATTAACCCCCCCAACTTCTTTATCCCACCCCCAACCCCTCTTTCTCCCACACCCATCCATCCACTACTCCAACGCTCCTGTTTCATCATTTTCAAATACTATTCAAAATTGTCCGTATGATTCAAGAGTCTTTAAGAAGGACCAAAACAAAAACAGGTTGAAACTTTTTTTCTCTGTTGGAGGAATGATTAAAAGAGAGGTTGACACTTCTTGATCAACCTAATAGATGTGTAATACATTATTACAGTTTGTATGTTTATGAGGTAAAGCACCTACCTTCGCATAGCATCCCACTGTACTCTTCGGGACAGTGGCAGAAAGATGTCCGCCCGTCCTCTACGGTAAGGCAAACTCCTCCATTCAAACACGGACAAGCTTCCGTTTCTGTAGATAGAGAATGAATCAAAATAAGAAAGTAAAAGGAAATAACGAAACCAAAGAAATACTAGTTTACAATGTATAGATACTTGATACGTACGCGACATTGCAGAACACAACATAGCAAGCAAGAGATTGAAGGTGTTTATACATTTAGAAGATAACGGTTGTTCACACTCATTGAGAAAATCATGAGAAAGATCATGAGCAAAAGATTTATAAAAAAGGTGTTCACATTTATTATACACTGACATTAAAAAGCAGGGATCAGGGCTTGATTGCGCCCCCCCCCCCCGTCCCAATTCCATGAAAGAAAATAGAAGTCTCAAGACACAGAACTATGAAGCCTATTAAACACTGCAATGTTTGTTTGTACATCTAAGGATTGATACAATAGACCTATGATATCACTGTACATTAAAACATGAGACCTACTTTAAAATATAATATTGAATTTTGCTGTAAGTTTCTTTCAAGGGAATAATGAATTATGCAATATACCTTGCTTTGTGAAAGTGATGTCGACATCTCTCTTTCTACGTCCTGTGACTGTGGCTAAAAGTTCGAAAAGGGGGGAAAAACAAATTATGAACATGGTGTAAATTGTTCCTCAAAAAAAGATTTATATATATATATATATATTTATTTTTTCACTTTGGGAAGATTCTTGGAAGAAAAATTACAGGATAGTAGACTAGTACACTAGAAGCTAGTTTAAGATAAGTTGAGATCTCCATGTATCACTTAGCTATACTTGAAAACATTTTCTAAAATTATTAAAAATTTGTTATTAACAGACCCAAACTATAAATACGAGTTGACATTCCATCTTTAGGTATATTATGGTCAGGTTGAAATGGTCCATAATTGATGTTAAAAATATATAAAATTTCCAAACTAAATGAACTATTTATTATTCCCTCCTCAATTCTTCAAAATGATTGTACATGAACACAAAATTTAGACATTTTAAAAGGACTATAAAATGGTGATTCAAGCAAATTAAGGTAGTTAACCATACTTGTATGAAGCCCATGTGACTTAGTTTATAGCACAATAAAGCTTACAAAAACAAAGGCTGTCATCAAACAAAACTATGCATAGCATGTAAATAGATATTGCAAACAGAATCCCCCCCCCCCCAACAAAAAGAGGGTTGAAAATGGTAACAGATATTTGATACTTTGTGATCATTTTTGCATATATCAGGGATGAGCCTGGGTTACAAAAAAAAATCACGGAACTTTGCAAAACTTGCGGTATAGGCTCCAGTTTGCGTATATTACAGTGTGTTAGGGATAATAGTTTTTGTCCCCGAGGTTTAAAAGAAATCACGGATATTCCGCGACTTCGCGGAAAACCTCATGCCTGATATATAGAATTTTTTTTTGGTGTCACTATACATGAGTCTCTTTAAACTTTAATATGGAATTACAACTTACTCTGTAACGAAATCACAAATTCACAAGTGGCAGCATTGCCTGCAAGATCAACTATTGTATAGACCACGTTGGTGATGTCCCCGACTCTGAAACTATCTCCAGGAGAATGGGTTTGATTGGCCCTGATGGTGCCACCTTCATCATCATAAGTTGGTTCCATCCATGGGATGTTGATGTCAAACCCAGCAGCAGCAGGTGGTAAGGTGTCGAATATCATATCATCGGGACAGGACAGGAAGACGGGTGGTATGGTGTCTGTGAATAAAAACAAAATAAGAATATTTGGAAAATATATATAATAATAATCATGACGACGACGGCGATAATAATCATAACAATAATAAACATAATAATAATAGTAACCTGCCATCTCAATCAAAATTCCAAGGCAATTTTCACATTTGCCCTAGAAATGTCGACCCTGTCCCTAACGATTGGTAATTTGAGCCCCGGTATCAAGTAACTGCTTTCTACTTTTGAATCATGGAAACATTCTCCATACTGCATGCTCCAATTCAATTTCAAGTAGCAACCAACAATGGTGCATTTGTTTTGATCACAGAATTCTTTCTTTCGTGTTTTGTTAGATAAACGGTAAAATTACACAGTTTGAACTACCAGTGGCCCAACACTAGTTACCTGTATATAAAGTGACATATATGCATTGATGTCTTCAAGGTTCTTCATTTCATTTTTCATGAATGTTGACAAATATCTCATCTTGGTGTATGCTATATGTCCTGTTCATGAAAGGTTCCTCTATCATATTAAACTGTTTGTGTATGCAGGCCTAGTATACTATTGGGCAAATTAATACTTCCAAAGCGGGAAGGGAGGGGGGATGGGGGGCAATTGACATAGTCGTCCCAGGGTACCAACGTGGACATCACTGTGAATGCCACTGTGTGTATGCTACTTTAGATGCCAATGTGTGTATGCTACTGTGGACCCCACTGTGTGAATGCTACTCTGGATGCCATTGCGTGTATGCTACTGTGGACTACACTGTGTGATTGCTACTTAGGATGCAATGGGTGTATGCTACTGTGGACAACACTGTGTGTATGCTACTCTAGATGCCAATGTGTGTATGCTACTGTGAATGCCACTGTGTGTATGCTAATCTAGATGCAAATGTGTGTTTACTACTGTGGACCTCACTGTGTGTATGCTACTCTAGATGCCAATGTGTGTATGCTACTGTGGACTACACTGTGTGTATGCTACTGTGGACCCCACTGTGTGTATGCTACTGTGGACCCCACTGTGTGAATGCTAATTCAAGTAATTTCAACCTTCAGTTCCCACTTCAATTCTCTGACTTTGAGTTTGTGTCTTTGTTTTTACAAGGACCACAAAGAATCAAATTTGACAACTATGTACAGACACAAACAATTGTTTCCACTGTTATGAATTTATTGACTTTTGAATGATTAATTGTTGTGTCAGAGATACATATTTAACTCTATAGGAACCAGTACTGCAAATTTCACAACCAAAAATATACCTTACCTCCTGGGGGAGTCATAGGTAAGGGGCCTGCACCTATTAGAAAGAAACCAATATAGATGGTGAAGATTATAGGTAGAAAACAATTGATGGCACCACAAAATCACAGAATGTTAACCCTCCAGATCTTTATATAATAAAACAAGAAACTAGACCAGCAATGTCAGTGTCGTGCTTGTACCGTTATGATGGGGACAAGCCTGTTCTCATGTGTGAAAAACAGCTACTTCAGGATGGAGAGTTTAGCCCAGAAAATGCAGCTAGTAGCAATAGAATACTAATAAACATGACTGGAAGCGATACATAATGTAGGAAACTTATCGGAAAACAAGACAAGTATGTTATAGAGTTATTTATTATTAATTATGTTATAATGTCAAAGTAAGCATGGAAGAATACAAAAGAAAGTTGAGTTCCTTGGGTGATGTGCCAGACATGGTAAAACTACTCTTCTTGGAACAAAAACTTAATCCAATGAGCCTTGCCGGTGGCGGGAAGGTTCCCTTTTAGGGGAGTTAAAATCTCATCAATCAGATGAGAGATCAAATAAAGCTGTTTAACTCACCAATCAGATTAATGGTAAATGTGCAATCCAGGATTTGGCTGAGCGTCAAGTCAAAGTAAGTAATTGTCACTGTTGTTTGCCCTATTGGAAACGAATCACCACTATCACTGCTTCTTTGCGTGATGAAAAACAATCCGCCAGTGGTCTCAACCCATGTGACGGGTGTCAATGCCAGATTAGTCGTTTGGACAATGTCAGCAGGACATGGTGTCGCCGAAACTGAAAAGATGCAAGGTATGAAGCTATCTGAAACATCACAAAATCTAACATTTCTAAAGTTTCTTTAATTTCCGATCAGAAACCAAGGCCATTTCTTTTAGCCTCAGATGAGGGATTTAGTTTATAATTAAACTTTATGCATCACTTGATGCAGGGGGGTAGGAGCCGGGGGGGGCACAATAAAAAAAATGTGGAATAGCTAAGTTGACAGAAGTAGTTTTATTTAATGCCTCCATAAATATGCTGCTAGATAATCGTTATGTTATTAAGAAAATTAAATAATTAACTTTATATTTACTTTAATCTAGATGATATCAAAATTAAAAAAATTAAAGGAATTCTTTTGCTCTACTCAACTTACCTGTGGATGTCTGGCAGGTATTTCCTGTGAATCCAGTTCCTGTACAATCACAGAGTGTAGCTCCTGCTTGTAAACAACGCCCTCCATTTTGACATGGGTTAGGAATACACCTATTGACAGCTAGTTTTAAAGAAGTTTAAGAACGGATAAATGTGAGTGAATCAAGGAGGGAAAGTAAATTTCACTGGGAAATTATCGAGAAATTTCAAGAAGCAATATACAACATAAATCAGAGTATTAATAAAATAATGACTGGTAATAGTGTCATACAAATTTACACATCTAATGTCATACTCCACTTTGTGTTTTTTGTGACTACCTTTCTTGTGAAGTATATTTCTGCAAAGTCACAAAGTGTTTTATTACTTTAACAAGAGCACCCTACGTTTGTCACATGGGGTTTCAGGCTTTTTCCATTTCGTACAACATTACTTAGTGAACAATTGATCAAATCTATAGAAACAAGTAATATTCCTGACACAGCAGTGTATTTTTGAACATTGCTTCAACTTACTTATGGGTGTTTGGCAGGTATTTCCTGTGAATCCAGTTCCTGTACAATCACAGAGTGAGCTTCCTGACTGCAAACAACGTCCTCCATTCTGACACGGGTTAGGAGTGCACCTATTTGGAGCTATTCGAAGAAAAGATATAAAAGATTAATACTTAACATGTAAGTATAATTATTTCGTAGATCTTCACTTATTATGTATCAACACGATGGAACGGGCTAAACTTGATGAAATTTAGGCTATGACTGCATTTGTAGCAACCCCTATCATCTGTTAACACCCATATGGAAAATATACTGCTCTAAATTAAGGCAAAATTCACCTTAACTGTGTAGCAGGCCTGTCATTTCTGGATATTTCTTTTATAATTTATGTGGCCAGGTTTGAATCAAATAGTAGCATTCAGAATATGTGATTTTAACATGTTACACAATCGTAAAATATAAGTACCGTTTGCTTGCTTGGAATTAAACCTCTTGCAATTTGTAAGAGCAAACTGCATCACACAAATGCACAAAAACATTTTAACCAATCAAATGTCAACAACCTCCAGCATATGATTGCAAGAGGTTTAAGCTTAGAATACAAAAGTGGTTTAAGCATTCCCTTAGCAGAAAGTTGAAACACCCACTCACTGAAAAAGAAAGTGCCAGCAAATGCACTCAATTCACATGCTAATGTCAGTTCGCAAAAAAAAAAAAATGTCATAAAATTCGGGGGGGGGGTGCTTGTAGTGATATAATACATCCATACAATGTTAAGCACTTGGTCGTAATTCAACAATGCAGACCAATGTTGCTGGATAGACGTTTATAATGTAAGATGTTCACTAGATATATAATACAACAGTGATAACATTATTGTTGAATTTTCCTTTATCATCTTCACAAAGACTATTGTGTAATACTGAAGCTGAACATAAAGTTGGCTGTTTTCCCAGTTGAGTAGCACCATATTATATACTGCAGCTGTAAATACTTCAAGATGTCTCTAATCCTTGACCATGACCCACCACCCGGCAAATACATGCATCATTTGAAAACATGAAAACGGTTCTTTTAACACACGAAAAGATTTATACTTACATCGTACTATCACAAAGAATGTACACTCTGCGAACCTCAAGGTGGAATCAGTGAAGACGTATGTTACCGGAGTCTCGCCCACCGTGAAAAAGTCACCAGAGGAGTGACTCTGATAGCTCATTGCGACAGTTCCGACTCCACCAAAGGCATTAGGTTCACTCCAGGTAGCTTGAACACTGCCACCAACGGCATCCATTGTTATATCGGCTGGACAACCGAATACATTGATGGGTGGGCCCACACCTTTTTAAGAGAAAAAGAAAAAGGTGAAATAAACAAAAGAGATCATTATTGATATTTGTCTCCCTTTCTTTTTTTCATCTTTTTTTTTTAAGAGAAGGGGATCATAAATAATTATTAACACACTGGAATAGAATTAATAGAATAGTATAACTGCAATTCACATACGGATGCATGGGATGGCTTTTAAACACAACCTTAAATTAAGAACGTGCGGAAGAAAAACTGTAGTGGCACTGTTTATAGTCTTCACCAACTACGAAACAATGCTGGTGATCCAACAAGTATTAAGGGTTAGAAGAGTACTGAATAGCTTGTTTTACATCGAGCGATGGAATGAGGTCAAAAGTACCTGGAATGCACATTATTACATACCATTGTGACTCCTACATTGCGATGGGGGGGGGGGAAAGAAGGGATGAGGGGTGGTTATGGGGAAAATTAGGTAAAGCAGAATGGCAAGCAAGTTAAATATAATAGCATAATGATTATCATTCACTTGTTCTAAAACGCTCCTGCTGGATTGTTCTTGCCCATCCTTCAGTACCAAACCTCAAAAAGGGGTTTAGAAATGACTGCTTTACATATCAAATTTTTTCACACGACAGAAATTAAAATCTACCGGAATGTTAATGTTGGAAAACGTTTTAATCAGACTGAAATCTCATGCATGTATCTCCAATAGCTAACTAACTTTCAGTTTTAAACGCCAATTTACTCGAGCAGACTTACCATCAGAGCAGATTATTAATTTATTAAATTAAATGATTCATTAAGAGATAATTAAATGATATATTGTGACAAGGTTTCCTTTCCTTTTTTGGTAAGGGTTGGGGTTGGGGTGGGGGTGGGGGACAATTTTCTTACCTGATGCTGTTTGGCAATAATCTCCAGAGAATCCAGTCAAACATGTGCAAGTGAAGTAAGTGTTGAATGGGGTGCAGGTACCTCCATTTTCACATGGACTGCTATCACATGGATTGCCAACTAATGAAAGAAAGTAAAAAAAAATGTAAAAATAGAGATGAAGTTACCAAACAGTCCAGGCGACCAATATTTTAACCCTTTAGCATATTTAGGGGCAAAGAACTGATAAAAAATATTACATTAAGCTTGCAAAATGTACTTGTTTTCAATGTCAAAAGCTAAGAACACAAAAATCGTCAAAAGACTCATCAGTTACCATCTGTAGTTGTTTTTTTTTCTTGTTAAGAGAAAATCTGGTCACAAATCAAACTATCAGCAATGCATTAAACAAGAGAGTCTTGTTCAATGTTTAGTTTGAAGTCTACCCTTGTTCTTTGCTCGAAATAACACACAAATATAAAATATCGAGAAGGATGCAGTAAAATGGATTACACACTTACCATCGGATTCACAGTCCTGTCCTCTGAAGCCTACAGGACAGGTGCAGACATAATCCACTTCATTCATAAAGCTGTGGTAAGCGTTGTTGCAGCTGCCGCCATTGGAACATGGATTTGGATTGCAGAATGTTACGGCAATTTGGACGACTACAAGGAAACAATGATATTTATAATTATTGGTTTGGTTTTTTCCAAACCATTCCTTAATATTTTTCCTTTGAATCATGATATTAAACACAATGATTTCTTTTTTAACAGGATGCAGGATTGGGAGTGGGTGTGGAGGGGTGGGGGGGGGGGTATATATGGATGTGCCGGACAAAAGACGTTGTTTTTTGTGATATATTTTTCCCCATTTTGGTTAGATCTTGCCATTTAAGTTCAGAAAAAAAAAGAATAAAAAACTCACAGTTTTGGCAATCTTCTCCAGTGAATTGATTAGAACACCTACAGGTGTACTGCGCCTCATAAACAAAGTTGTTTGAGGCACTGTGGTAGCTGTTCACACATAATGCTCCATTTCTGCAGGGATTTGTAGAACAGGCAAGCTGGTTCTGGGTCAAAGAAGCTAAACGAAAAGACAGAATATAGCAAAGAGGTAAGAAAATATCAAGTCAGATGGAAATGAGATCAAATGTTGACCCTATTAATCTAGGGCCAGTGCCGGTCAGCTCTCACGTCCAGCTTCTTCTCGTAGAGTTCTCAAAGTAGCATTGTCAGAAGTTGCTGTAACAACCTTTCTGCCAATTTAAATCAACTAATGACGATCATAATAACAACAACAATAATAATACTGATATTAATAAAGCCATTTCTTTTAAACGCTCATTGTTCATGTTGTATTAAAAACAATCCCTTGACGATATCTTTCATAATCATTTGTTAGCCTTCTGTCAGAGTCAGGGTCGGGCCTGGGGTAAAAAAAAAATCATGGATATTCCTCGAATTCATGGGAAAAGCTCATCCCTGCAGAGTGGATTGGTGGTATGTGATTTGGTGGTTGCTTTCTAAATTCACACTTTTATGCAAATGATGTGAGGATCTTACCGGTCGTCTGTCCACAGTTAATGCCCGCGAATTGAGTCCTACACAAACATATGTAGTTGCTGCCAGACTCTACACATGAAGCTCCATTCTCACAGGGGAAGCTGTTGCATGGGTTAGTGTTGTCTACTTGCACTGAAAATTAAAAATAAATAAAACGATTAAATTTACCAAATATTTTCTTCCATTTTCAATATTAGCCTTAAAAAAAAATATGAAGTTTGGTTGTGCATATCACATGCGTGAACAAAGATAGTTGCAATGACGGATACGAAATTATATGTACATTCTGTGTTTATTTCTTGGCACGCTACACGTCATCCCTAATTAAGAGTTCCTGGTGTTGCCATCCAATCTAGTAGAAAATTTATAAAAAAATAAAAATTCATGACCCGTGTTCAAATTGTAACAAATATTTTGGCTGCCGCTATCAACACACTTAAAAACATCACTGAGAGATAATATGGTCAACATTAATACTCGTCTGTGGCTGGGAATGAGTCGGAGGGTATAAAAAAGTTCCTCTGAGTACTTTTTGAAGCTATTAGAAATATGTTTGCCCGTCCAATCTGAGTTTACTTCAATAACCGTAGTACCCTCAGAAAAATCAAACGTATGCCGACGATGAGACGAAAAGACAAAAGGTTAGTACCTGTTTCACAAAGGATTCCGATATTTCCTTTCTGGCATTCACATGTAAATGAGGAACAAGACCCTCCGACATTGGTGCAGATGCCACCATTAAGACAAGGGTTTGGTAAGCAAGGATCAGGAATCGCTGTCAAAGAGAAAAAATGGAAATGATGAACTCTTCCAAATTAGAACTTTATGTTGTAACAATCTTCTGTCATAAGAATTGTAGTTAAGAAAAGCTAACAGACTGACATCTGTTATTTTCAAACTTTCTGAGTCAACTTTGTACATTTTAGTTTCACTTTAATATCTTTGGAGTAACTTTACAAACAATGTATACATTAAAAAGATCATAAGATATTAATTTAATAACCAACAAGTTTTGTTTTTTTAAAAGGAATGATAACTGGCTAATAATACAAACAAAACATCTGATTCGTGATCATCAATCTCAAGTGTTTTTAAAAACAGATCAATTTTCTAAAACTGCTAACTTATCAAAAATATAACTATCAACTTAATTTAAAGTAAAGCAAAACATTTCAATAAAACTACATAACATACTTAATTCCATTTAAAATGGCATTTCTACTAATGCTTATTTTTATGATAAAATCTTGGTCTAACGTTGCATTTTTTATTTTTATTCAATTTATGAACTGAACAGTTACATTTCTATTTGATTAATACTCTTCTTAAAAAGGCCGAAACATACATAATTTTTTTTTTCTAAGTTAAAGTGTTTGAGTGTTGAAAGTTTGAAAGGCAAATGCCAAATTACTAACCAATTTCACAACGAGTTCCAGTAAAGCAGCCGTTGCACCTACAATTGTAACGATAGCAGTCCACAGCATCGGGTGAACAGAAACCACCATTTAAGCATGGGTTTGGCTGACAGGCATTCATCACTAAAATGAATAAACATTTGATGAATATTAAAATGAGTAAAATAAATTGAATAAAAAAAAATTATTAAAGACAAAATAAATTGAATAAGTCATTTTAAAGGCTTTTGTTGTGAGAGAAAAGTGGTTGTGATGTCATATGCCTAAAATTATGTTAACATCTAAATATATTATGACACTGTTATCCATTTAATGTACCCTCTCTTTCAAGATACAACATATGTTGCAAACATAACTTTCACCTTAACTTTGGTCACAGAAACTGATAACAATATATACCATGGCTTTTTCTATTTATATATGTTTTCCTTTTTTTTCCTTTTCTTTTTAAAGTTTTTCTTTTCTTTTGCATATTAATCAAAATCATGAAATCTTACCTTCAGTACATAATTCACCAGTGAAGCATCCAGTACAAGAACATGTGTACCCTGAACAATCACCAAGTAAATCTGGGACGCACTGGGCATTGTTTTGACAATTATGAATCTCGCACGAGTTTATTTCTGCGAATAAGAAACAGGAGGAAATATATTTAAGCAAAAAAAAATAAAATCAATGATGGAGAATTGTATTAAATAAGGATGGGCTTGACCCCAAAATGAGATAAGAAATAAACAGAAGTTTCACAGTAGTAAAAAAAAGAGAAGAGTGGTTAATCATCTTAAACATTAGCCAACGATATGCGATATATAAGTATCGGGTGTGACCCTAAAATGGCTCGTAAAACATTTTCGGTGGGTCTTGGGATTTTCCAGTCATTTATATGCAGACAAGGATGGATTGATTAGGCTATATATTATTTTTTGTCAACAGCAAGACTGTCACAGTCTAAACTAGCTCTAGTTCTAAGTACCAATTTAGGTAGGGGAGGGGAGGGGAGGAGAAAGGAAAGGAGGGGAGGAGAGGGGAGGGGAGGGGAGGGAAGGAGAGGGGAAGGGATGGGAGGTCCAAGTCATGGATCTACAAGCCATGCGGAGAGCAGTTCTAGCCAAGCACAACTCACCAGTTTCACAGTATGGCCCATCAAAGCATGGCGCACACTGGCAGCTGTAGGACAAACAATTGTTGTCCGGACAACATGTAGAACCACCTTGACACTGATGATTCTCACAGGCATCTCGGACTAAAATTAAAAAAAAGAAAAGCGTACAAGTTTTTAACCATACTTCTAACAGGCTTCACAGACTAAAAATATGACAGGAAAAAAGTAAACGAGGGCAGTTATATGGCTGCCATGTATCATCCTTAATACTCTCATATTATCACTAAAAGGAGACAATTACTAAAAGTTTCCAAAATTTCATCTCATTGGATGTCTTGCACCAAAATGATCTTGACAATGTGCACGTAATAATTAGACTGAGTGGATGTCTTGTTAAGGAATCAGAAGGCCTCTGATGGTGGCATTACAATTAAGAGTGAACTTTGAACAAATGATTGTGTTTCAAGCAATATGTTTGTTTGGAACCTTAAGAAATTCACCTTCTTCTCATAAGAGTAAACTTTAAACAAATGATTGTGTTTCAAGGTTTCAAGCAATATGTTTGTTTGGAACCTTAAGAAGTTCTCTCACATCTCGTAACCAAAACAGGATCTCTATCTTGCCTACGGCTACTACACATTTTGTAGGAGATGAACCTGATGTACAGTTTGATCTAATCTGCATATCAGAAAAAGATATTTATCAACTACATCTGACTGAAAGTATGGATTAACAACTGCAGCTCAGCCCCATAAATAAATTTCAAAGTAAATAATCTGCAATTATAGCATTGACATAAACCTTAAATGATTTTTGTGGTTGACCCTTTTTTTTCCCATTTGTTTTATCAAATTTGATTTTCCATCCAACCCTTCCTTCTCTTCCCTATGCATTCCCTGCCACTACTCCTCCATTCAGAATCAAATCCAGTGGTAGTAATTCCTCTCCTGATAGAGTAGAGTAAGATGCTTATACTTACAGTCCTGACAGAATTCTCCGGAGAAACATGGAGGACATTCACACCTGTAGTGGTCACATGCTCCCTCAGCTGCCACACAAGCACCTCCATTCTGGCATTGGTTGTTAGCACACGCATCAACAGCTGTACGACAAAAGAAGGGGGGGTGGGGAAATTAGGATTTTTTTTTTCAATCTTGCATGGTTTTAGATAATACAGATTCATATTTTCTTACTTATATATACAAGTAATAATTTTCTTTCCTTAATCCTCAAAAACATTTTTGGTTGTGCTAATTTTCGACACAGCTTGATGTGTCCATATTTAGGCCATTCAGTTTGCCAGAAAGTGGACTTCTTCTGTTAGAGCTCAATGTGAAAAAGACACAAAGTTAAGTTCTTTGGATGTTGACTAGTTCACTGTCTTAATCAATAGTAATGTTTTTTCCTAAAAGTTCCCCTATTTATATGGCTGAATATTCCCCGTGATGTGTCCTTATAGTTCAAGGAGCTATCGATAATGTATGAAATACTGACAGGAAGGTGTCAGACTACCTTCCCCAGAGATTCCCTAACGTGAAAACTTTAACTTACTTTTGGCATGTGACCGAAGATTTCTAAGGATGTCTCTAAATTTGTTGTAACATTTCACAATAAGGACATTCTTCATTGGTTTCCTTACATAACATCCATATCACTTCAATAGTAAAATAATTTAGAAAACATCAGGAGAGATTCTTCGAGTTAAAAATGATAAAATCAGATGGCAACTCAATAACTGTTACTCACAAATGTCGCAAGTCGTTCCAATGAAGCACTCTGTACAAACGCATGTAAACCCTGACAGACTATCAATAGCACAGAAACCACCATTGCTGCATGGGTTAGGGTCACATGGATTGCCTGCAAAATATCAAACATTAAACGTACAAAGTTTGGCGTGATAAGGACATTTTTAAATTCATGTATAAAGCATTTAACCCAGACTACATCATATTGGAATGCACTACAAAACTGCTGGGGAACCCCCCAGTAGCCAAAATGTAACATTTGTAACAAACAGAATTAACTTGGAAGTACATGAGCAACTTTATAAGAAACAAGTAACAGAAATAATACAAGTACTTGTGACATGGGTACCTAACTTGAAAAGACATGAATATTTTGACTAATTTGAATTAAAAAAAAGTAACATCAGTCACTCGAAAAAGATAAGACCTTTCACTAATGTGACTAACTTAGAGCAACATGTGTCACTTTGAAGACATATTTAGCTTCTCTTGATAGCTGAGAAATAAAACTCTGCTGGTTATACTGATTTGCTGCAAATCCTACAAAGGATGTTTTATTTAAGGATGATTTCTCTCCCTTTACCAGAATAGAATCTTTACCTGGTTGTACTATAACGTTGAAGGTACATTGAGCAGTGTTTCCAGATGGGTCGGTAGCAATGACCACAACCGGTGTGGAACCGACTGAGAAGAATGAGTTGGACTGCTGCGTGATACTGGATATGGTAGCTGTGCCTGAGTTATCGGAAGCTAAGGGCTCGGTAAAGGTAACGGTTGTACCAGGAAGGCCCTCAATGACAACAGTAGTGACATCCTGAGGACAGGTCACGACCGGGAGGACATCATCCACTGTAGAGAAAACAAACCATGCAAAGATATGACTATCAATCAGAATGCAGGATTCTGATTGGTTGGCTGTAAGCCAAGTGTCACACACTAGCGGTGCCAACATATACCCTTTAAACGCACATAAAGGGAGAGTAAAGACCAAAGGATCTCTCCAAATCAACATAACCACAACAATAAATTCAAAACATCACAATTTAGCAGTCTTGTGATGGAAATGAACGGGCAACACCTCTGGAAGAATACATGGAGTATTTAATCGTGAATGAAATCTGACATATGGAGATCACTTTCATCATATGGGAATTTCTGTGTTTGTGTCTTCTCTGATATATATTTAAGTTTGTCACACTTTGATTCAGTTTCAATGAAATCCCAACATTCACATGGATTTTACTTAGATCATCACACTCAACAAATAAACACTCAACACCTAGCACTGGTTTTATTATGACATTTGCCAGGTCAATTCATATACAAAGCAGTATAAAGTGTAAAAGAAAAAAAACACTCAATATTCATTTTGCAGCAGGTAATGAAATGACCATGCTCCAAGTACAAGCTGGGATTGGGTATGCATGTAAATCAGGATGGAAGTTTAAAACACAGGTTTTATACAGTACTGATAAAAAAGACCTTATTGAATTGAAATAAAGTATTAATCATAGGTTCATGACATATACTTTACTTAAAGCCAGCTCTGTACATATGAGAATACACTAACCTTCTATACAACGGACAGTGAATGTGCAGGAACCTTGGTTACCAGAAGGATCCTGGTATGTGAAGGTCACAGTGGTGTCACCAACATTATACTGTGTAGTTGTGTCAGGAGGGATTTGACTGACCACAAACACAGTGCCTGAGTTGTCCGTAGCTTGAGCCTCTGGTAAATTATTAACTGTGCAAAATGGTACCTCTAATGATGTCTGTGACTGAAAGGTTGGTGGACAGGTCACAATTGGCTGTACTTCATCCACTGTAATTAAAAACAAAAAGAACAGCATTTATTATAGAGTTGACTATTTAACTAAGCACTAATGATTCATGGCCTACCTTAGATGCTTAAGGCCAGCTCTGTACATTTTTTAATATACTCACCTTCTATACAACGGACAGTGAATGTGCAGAAACCTTGGTTACCAGAAGGATCCTGGAATGTGATGGTCACAGTGGTGTCACCAACATTATACTGTGTAGTTGTGGCAGGAGGGTTTTGACTGACCACAAACACAGTGCCTGAGTTGTCCGTAGCTTGAGCCTCTGGTAAATTATTAACTGTGCAAAATGGTACCTCTAATGATGTCTGTAACTGAAACGTTGGTGGACAGGTTACAATTGGCGGTACTTCGTCCACTGAAATAAAAAAATGCAAAAATAGCTCCCTTAAACTTTTGCAAAATTATAAAGTGACTTTGCACCATTCCCAACTTCTGACTAAGATAAAAGAAGAATTCTATTAGAACCCCCAAAATATATCAGAAAAAAAGAGACATCGCTGAGTCGAAGGTCCTGAACCCCACCCCCTCACCACCCCCCCAAAGAAAGAAAAAAAAAGAAAGGAAAGAAAAAAAACAGAGATATAGAAGCAGAATTTAGCTGATTAGATTGTGACTTAGTATAATTAGTAGAATCTGAGTTATCTATAGAAGTTTGTCATCACATGGCAAAATAATTTATAGTAAGACTCTTTCTAATTACTATTACTCATAATCATCATAGGTTCTATTTTTTACAGTTTTCACGCGGTAGATTCGCTAACAAATGGATTTCAGATCCTCTGTCGTCCAATTAATTTGCTGGCTTTGATATAGATATCAAACTACTGGGCCAATGAAAAGACTTTATCCAATGCAGTATTTAAAGAGTGTGAAGACTCGTGCAAAAAGAAACGTCTAATGCCGGTTATTTGACCTAGTTTCGAATGAGGTGAAACAGAAGTGTTAAACACCATCATCGATCCCAGAAAATACACACACAGCTTGCTACCTTTGGTAATTAGACGCTAGTGTACAGTCAGTACATACAGCTGTGGTCATTACCCACAGCACAGTATACAAACTATACAGCGATGAACATCTCAGGTCCAGCTAAAGATAGCAATTAAGGTATCACATTTCATTACTGTCTGCATTTTGTAGCGACACGAACAAAACGTCCCTTGCAAGCAACAGAAATTTAACTTTTTCAGATGGCTGCACATGGTTTGGGGCGAGTCTTCAATGCCTATAATACACAGAATGTTCCTACCTGGGGTGCAGGTCACAGAGAATGAACATTCGGCCAGGTTTCCGGTAGGATCACTGTATGTGTATGTGACAATGGTGACTCCTTCATCGAAGACACTATTCGGAAAATGACTTTGATCAAAGATGGTAACCACCCCAGAATTATCGGAGACTTGTGGCTCCGGCCAAGATGCCCGACATTCTCTCAACTCAAGCGAAGTTGTCTCGGTGATGTCCGCAGGGCAACCCGATATAATTGGATCGAGAGTATCCACTGAAATGAAATACAAAACCTTCACCATTGCAGATCATATATCAAAAAATATGAGCTAATTAAAAATCTAAAGATGGGCTGTTATTGATGATATAAAAATAGGTCTGTTCGGCTGCATGATGAGTAGAAATAAAGTGTCATTTCTCTAAAGGCTATAAAAGAATTGACACCATAAAATATTAGGGTACATCTCAACTTTTTCTTCAAGAGATATTTTATTGATAAAGAGACAAAATATGAGATGTCTTAGCAATAAATAAACAAACAAACAAAAAACCAATTGATCAATCAATCAATAAATCAATCAATAAATAATCAAGAAAATAATAAATAAAATTGTTTTCTGGAAGGTTGAGTACCGCAATAGTGATGAAAATCTTGTTACAAAATTTTGGGAATTTAGTAATATACCACTTGTAAATTATGATTGTAAAAAAATTGAATACAGGAAACATAATTGAACTTCTAAAGACAAAACTATCTCAAGTATGTATAAACATATAGCATGCTTCTATAGTCTGATTGAATTTGGTGTAAGAGATGAATTGGCTCTACCGATAGTACAGTGAGTGGTTCAAAATATGCTTGTATGCCAACTTTATAGGTCCTGTACGACTGCGCATAAGATACCAAGTAAGGGAAACATTGATTCAAATCACGCAAGCATTGCTGGTATCTTGTAGATCACTCTTTGGGTGCGAAAATGCAGCGCACACTGTACAATGGCCTGCATTTTGGGAATGTGAGCAGTTTTATTACAACTTAAATGCTCTCTGAGTCTCAGACTCCCACCGAAATACTTTCAAAAACCCTTCATGCAATTTTTGCCATCCTTTCTTAGGGCAGCTTATTCCACAAGTTCTCAACCCAAAAATAGTTCATTGATGAATTGATGATGGGAGTTAGGACTACCCAGAGCAGAATTATGTTATCGAGGCATACTTCAATCATCCAGTCGGTAAGAATTCTGTCGGTATTAGAGTGTTTCACGAGGGTAAACAACAATATTGCGCGAACAAAATTGATCACGTGACCAAAGGTCGGCACTTTCTGCCATGACATCGTTACCTTTATGACATCGGTATGCTATTAAGTGAACAATATGGGGACACATACCCACTGCAAAATTTGAGTGTGACATGTGCCTATCTTCCTTACCTTCTGTGACTGTTACTGTGAATGTACAGGAATTGACATTTCCAGCCAGGTCTCGGTAAGTAAATGTGACTGGTGTCACACCAACAGCAAAAATGTTTCCAGGTGGTGACCGTGTCACCAAGGTAGGCACCATCAGTGAGTTGTCAGACACCGTAGGTATTGGAAGATTGATTGTCGTTGGTCCAGTGCCGATTTCAATCACAGAACTAACGTCTGGTGGACATGTTACCACTGGTGGTATTGAATCCACTGAGAAATGATAAAGACAAGAAATGATATAAATATAAATATATTTTTTATTATTCTATCATTAATTACTTTAAGGAACTATTATCAGTTAAAGCTTTCTCTACGAAATGGAAGACCAAACAGGTAAACTTGAAATCATTTTGGATAATCCAGGGATTGTATGTGAAATCCAAGTGACTGGGTACCTCATTGTCAGACCTACTCTAAATATCCTAGGTCTGACCTGAGTGTTTAATATTGTTTTTCATGAGAAAGTATTCAGACAAAAAGACACAAGATATTAAACATGTAATTAAGGAATTAACAAAATGATCTTGTTTGTTTCTCGATCTCAACATTGCCACCACAAGCAACAAGCTTTTAACTAATATTTCTTTCTTTAATTTCTTTCTTCTCTCCATCCCTTGTCTACTAATCCCCTTACATCTATCTCTTTGTGTTCACCATGTTCATTAACCTGTCTGTATTCTGTGTGTGTTTTTGTCCCTTCTGTTACTGTCACTTGTCATTTAGCCTTTGAAGAAGACCGTGCTATGATCGAAACGTCAGGCCAACTTACTTTTACACATTCTCCTACACAGGCTATCTAGTGGATAAGCAGTTTGCTAACAGTTTTATTTTATTTTAACTAATATTATTAACAGGTTAAAAATACCGTTGCGAGTAATTTTAACCCTTGACTTTCGTTTAGTGACATTTAAGGATTTGACAGGCTGTATCAAGACGGACTGTCCAATCTACCTACTACAACATGAATTAATTTATTTTCTACACGGCTTGCTTAAATTGAGTCGTCATTCAACTTGCCTTCTCTCACTTCCACATCGAATGTACACTGGTTAAGATTCCCAAAGTCGTCAATAGCTGTACATGTGACTGAAGTAACGCCAGTGATAAAGAAATCACCAGGATTGTGTGTGCAGGACACTGTGGTCGGTGATAAATCCGTCGCCGTGACTGGGAGCCATGTAACTGTTGTACCTCCAGAGAGAATTTCAACCACTACCGGGCCTAGAACAGGACAATCAATCTGCGGGTCTGTGGTGTCCACTGAGTGAAGAAAACAAACCAAAACAGACTTATAAATTAACATGGTCAGTCGATCTGTACTCGGCTGCGATGCATCGTAGTAGGGTAGGAGATTCCTGCGTCATTACCTAAAAACTATTTTGCATATCTTTTGGGGTTTTCAAGCAGAGACGTATACACTGGGTGCATTATGCTATTTTGTATTGTGATCCTTTTTTTTTTCTTTCCATCATTTATTCACGTGATTTGCATTTATAGTACAGTACGGTGATCAAAACATGTCTGGATCAGAGGTTGTCCGGATATAAATTAGAAATCTGGATAAATCGTATTTGGTTAAAATAAAGTCAAGCTTGCCACTTTCATAGTACTAACATATATGATACAGAGATGAAGTATAGATAAGGGGAATGTAGCTTATTAAAGTACTTCAGTTTCGATGTGCTTAAATTTGGCTGGTTTATGCTGTAACAGTACCAAACGTGTAACTCAAACTGATAAAACTTAACGTTTGGTGAATGTGCCGTCCAAGTTGCAATATAATCAGGGAAGGTGGAACATCAGATCTGGGCATGTCAGAAATAGCCTGTTTTCAGTGTGTGCATGGTGTTGCATACATATTTACATATACATGTCAACATCCAATACATATAAATAAACATGTATAAACATAAACATATACATGTCAACATCCAATTAGAGAACAACGCACTTACATATACATAAACATGTATAGGTATATGCCGTATACATATACATGTATATGCCATATACATATATACATGTCAACATCCAATACATATAAATATGCATGTATATACATAAACATATACATGTCAACATCCAATTAGAGAACAACGCACTTACATATACATAAACATGTATAGGTATATGCCGTATACATATACATGTATATGCCATATACATATATATATACATGTCAACATCCAATACATATAAATATGCATGTATATACATAAACATATACATGTCAACATCCAATTAGAGAATAACACACTTACATATACATATACATAAACATGTATATATATATATATATATATATGTATATGCCATATACATATACATGTATATGTACATGCCGTATACATATACATGCCAACATCCAATCAGAGAACAAAGCACTTACCAAATTGCAACCTCACACAAAACGAACAAGTAGCAGTATTTCCTGTTGAATCGATGAAGATATAGGAAACTGTCGTGGATGGATCGGTGAAGAAAGTCCCCACCGCATGGGACCTAGATTGAAGCGACGCAACATTGGAGATATCAGTAGCTGTTGGCTCCACCCAGCTAACCATCCTGCCTGCATCTCCCAGCTCCAACGTAACCGCAACGTCTTCAGTACACACCACTGTAGGTGGTGTCGTGTCCACTTTAAAAAGATGAGAAACGTAAAATATTTCAAAATCACTTTTCGGTTGATGAAGGGTCTATTCAGTTTTTTGTCGCTATTGCATTTGTACTTTCATTTTTGGAAGTTGAGGAAAAGCCTCCATCTACTCCTCCATTTTAGAACTTACAGAACGACAGGATTGATTCTTCTTATTCTTCTTCCAAAAATCAAATGGAAACCTCTTTGACGATGCATGACTTTTCCTCTAAACAAGCAATTAAAGGCAAAGCAAGAGTTTAACACAATCGTTCCTTTTCGGTTTCTTTGTGTTCACCTTTTCACATATTCTTACAAAGTACGTCATGTTCGGATATTTACCGGTGGTTACAGTAACTGGGAAAGTGCATGTAGTTGTCAGACCAGCACTATCTTGACAAATGTACTCGACAATTCTTGCTCCGACGGGAAAGAAGTCTCCTGGTGAGGCTGTCGAGGAAAAGATGAAGGCTGCGCCAGGGGGGTCGGTACAGGAGGGTGGTGTCCAAAACAACACTGCTCCTGTAGTACCAAGTTCAACCACTTCGACTATTGGGCCTGGCAAGTCCGCACAAACTGGTGGTGTTGTATCAACTGTTAATCAGAGATGAGAGGGGAGGGGGAGAAGCAGTAAATTATTAAAATGATAGGAAAGATATTTGTTTACAACACTTTGTTCATAAACTCTTTACCATAATATGGCAACAAAAACCAAAGGAGGTATCTGTTTCACTTTTTCTTCTTTTCTTATCTTCGTTGTAAATTTAACCACTACCGACAATCATGTGAAACCTATGATAATTTTAAATAAAATAATGTTACAAACTTAATAAATGTAAAACAATTTCTACACCTACCCAAAGAAAACTAAAAAGGATACATTTCATAGAAGAGATTGAAAACAACAGGCTCTAATGACTATGTGACATTTAGATTTGTTGAAGTATATGCCAACTGGTGAATGGCTCCAAAGTGATGTCTAGGCCTAGACTTCCACAAATTAAACCTTCGGCTAAAAAAATAAGCGAGTGCTTAAACTATCTCCTGGCTAAAATCAAGTTTTCTGAATAACACTTTTTATATATTTACTGTGCAGCTGAAAGCAGCCTCATAACACTTGCTGATAGATAAGCAGTTATACAGGACTTTCACGTTGTACAGTAGGTACATAAATCATGCGGTTTCTTTGATTCTCGATTGTTAGCTGTGACCCTGTTTTTATATTCTTAATGTCTACTGGCAGAACAATTGCCAGTGCCTTATTTCTACTGGCAAATGGCAACATTTACTTGCATTTAGCCGGCAAGCAAATGGCCCACATTTTTAGCCAAAAATAAATTTTCTTGATTCAGGGTGCCTTCTTTGTTTTTTGTTCCATCACATCTTTTCTAGTACACAGATTAGCTTATAGGGTCAACGATTCTTCCAGTCTGGACCATACTACTATTAGTACCATAACCAAAAACTCCCCACGAAACCAGATACGTAAGTATATCACAAAAATGATACAATAATGTCACAGAATCTGATTTGATTTTACTGATAAACCTATCTCTGATACTTGACATAACGTGTTTGTCAGTCAAGGAAGGCGGGGGGGAGGGAAAAAATCATCAGTTCAACATTTGGGCAGTATACTCATGACAATTGAAGTGATCTACTTTCAAACATTTTACAGGAATTACCTGATGTGACAATGATCGTGAAAATACATTGGCTTGGATTCCCCATCCGATCTGAGAAAGTATATGTACAGAGAGTTTCACCAACAGTATAGGTGTCGCCAGATCTGCAATTTGTGACCACGTTGACTGGTTCGCTCAGGTCTGTGGCCGTCGGCTCTGGGTACGCAATAATCAGTGATGGCGTGCCTAATTCAACTTCACGCCGAATGTCTGGTGTGGGACAGTCTGCTACCACAGGAGGTGTTGTATCAACTAGTGAAATGATATGAATAAAGGACAATATGAATACCGCCAACTTGGTTTGGTTTCTGTGGCGGAGCTAGGGGTATTGGTCAGGGGGGGCGAGAAATGGTCTGTAGGGGCGTTTTCGACTCTATCTAAGCGGAGCGCCACCACAGGTTGGCGCGGAGTGTACAGAATATTTTTGAGTAAAGATACTCCCTAGATCGCCGGAAATGAAATGACCCTTTCCGGGCCTTGCTAAGTTGCAGATAAACGAAGAATAAATAGGTGTCATCGCCAACAAAATGTGACAAATGTAAATATGTAGATGAGAGTGCAATAAAGTCAATAATTTAGTAAAAAGTAAAAAGTGGTAAAAGGTGAAAAGGGCGCCAGCAGTCCATTTGAGTCTGTCAGGGGGGGCATCCGCCCCCCCCCGACTGTCTGGACGCTCCGCCACTGTTTGGTTTGTTATTGGAATTACTGTTTCTTGAAATAATGATCTATCAATGACAACTGCATACATGCTATGAAAGATAGATTTTACGAGTTACAAATTTATGTCACTATTTGATGGATTAAACTATGAGAAAGTGAGTTTAATCTTTCTAATAGATTAAAAGGATATAAATACGATAAAATTTGGACCACAACGTCGTTAACAGCACACATTGTTTAAAAGAGCACCAGAGCTCAAATAACTCCCAACTATGCTAGAGAGTGGCATAATGGTCGCTCGTGTTTAAGCTGCAGTTAAGCGTTTTTAACCGGCATCCTTCACTTAGACTTGTCTACGTTTATTTTAATTTATAATAAGGAAATATTTGATTTTAAAAAGTTTAAAGAAACATAGCTTCCAAGAAATACTTTTGAAAACAAGGGGGCAGAGATAAATGTTAAAGGAAATATTGATACCTCTAATTTGTGACCAAGGCAATGAATTGCTGTTTTTTGTTTTGTTTTGTTTTTTGTCTTGAAACAATGAAACTAATTTGTATCTACTTATAGATCGGATATTTAACCTACATAAGCCTCTGAATTTACCATTTCACATCTGAAATAGCAATGTTTTCACAACCCCCTACACAAACACCAAAGGGAAACGTGCCCTCATTTTTAAAAACCTGCATCTGCCCATCGGTTGTGCAAGTATAATTTAGTTTGAGATTTCAAATCACTGTAGAACATGTCCAGCTTGCTCAAGGAAACACAAATGGGCCCAAATGCAAAAAAAGGGTCATAGCTTGTTCAGTTATTGAAATATGAAATATTAACATTTTTTTCATTTCACGTGGAAGTGTGGAACTGCGGATAGTCCATAATCTGCTTTTCTTTTTCTTCAAATTAATTTGTTTTTAAATTATCAGATGCCTGGATTCACATGTGGGCTCCAATTAATTTTAGCAACTGAAAAAAATGACTGTATTAAATCTTTGTTGTTTGAAACCAGCAAATGCTAATTCTTCTGTATTTCTTTTTCTGTGCAATTTCAATGAAAAATTTACATATTAAACAGTTCTTACTTGTTGTAACAATCACCAGGAAAGTGCACTCTGCAAAATTGCCACTTTGGTCACTAAATCGGTAGGTAATAGGAGTTTGCGCAACAGGAAAGAAGCTTCCTGGGCCCCTGGCTACTGGTTGAAGATTGACTGTTCCAGAGATGTCAGTGGCAGTGGGTGGCACCCAAGACACTTCTATTCCTGCTAAGCCAAGTTCTACAGTCCTTGAGATATCACCAGGACAACCTGAGATAGCTGGTGGCACCCTGTCCACTGAAGAAGAGACGGGAAAGAAATTGATCAGGCATTGTCTCATTTTAATGGCTCATACTGACTAGCATCCCCTACAATGACAGTTTGAAGCACAGGAACACTTTATACACTCTGTGCGTTCCAATGACACAAAGTTTGCAAAAGTGAAAATTTGAAGCAAGCAAGCAAGACAAAAGTATGATCTTATTGAGTTCTCTCAATATGGAGACCTCTTGAGGTAGAATGACTGTTGAAGAATCCAAAAAACTTTTAATGCTGCTTTTAAAGAGACTCTCTAAAAGAAAAGTAGAAAAAACAAAAATATGAACAAACATAAAGACCACCAAATTGTAGCAAACTGCCTGTCGTCTCAAGAGTTTGAGGTCTTTCAAATTCTTTTAGATTGTCTCGCTTGAAAGCATACAAAGAGAGTCGTACTGCTCACAAAGCTAGGAGATCCAGCTGGGAATCGTGGATTATTGGCTAACCTAGTTTTGGTTTTAATAGATAGATTTGAAGTGATGTCTAACCCCACGACTTTGGCTTGCAAGTTAGGGTAAAAGCAATTCAACTAGAATGTTAGGCAATAAAGAACGGTAAGACTAGCAAAAATCCTGGAGAAGTAATATTTGTGTTACACTTTGGAACTTAATACGTCCTTTACGTATGCCATTTATATTTTCTACATTACCGACTTTTACCTGATGAGACAGTCACAAAGAACGAACAAGTGCCTGTATTTCCTGTGGGATCTGAGCAGGTAAAGGTGACTTCAGTTCGTTGATCGACGGCGAAGGGTGACGGGGAGGTAGCGGACCTGTCAGAGAGGAATGCCACATCCGAATCTTGACAGGTGGGCTCAGTCCACGAAACTACAGCAGACTGAATTCCCAGCTCCACATTTTCAAAAACATCGGAAGGCACGCCCACACAGACGGGAGCCACAGTATCGACTGTGTGAAGTGGATTAGGAGAGGTTTTTTGTTTTTGTTACGTCAATTATATCAATCACAGTGGTTATTATCAAGAATTGGATTTTTACCACATAAAGGCATAAGCATGGAAAACTTTGTACAAATACCATCCATGTATATATATAAGATGGTTTTGTCAAGTCGAGTGAGATTAGTAGCTGTAGGCTGATATGCGATGTACACTTAAAATTTTTGCACCCGGGGGTTCTACTGGTTATAATGAAAAAAAAAACAGAAATCTTTGTCCCAAGAAATGAACATTTTTAAGTAATCACCTTCAAGGTTTTCATTAAATCTAAAATAATTGAATTTTCAATAATTAATACTGCAACTTGAGAGTAATACCTTCATCATTATAAGTGCTCTTTGTTTGTTGTTTTAACTTTATGGGCTTTTTTTAAAATTCATCTTGATTTTTTTTTTATACATTTAACCATTAAAATTGTTTTAGAAGGATGTTCATTTGTGGCCATTTATAAACTACATTTCCTTTCCCACCATAATCATCCAAGTTTAATTGAGCAATTTCTGCATGAAAACTCCGAAGAGATCTATACCCCCCACAGCTAGGGCTAAAAGTTGGATGCCATTGTTATGAAAGTGTGGTAGATCTGGGCAAATTGTTGATGTTTGGTTTGGAAATGACTATATTTTCTCACAAATTCTTCAAAGGTGTCTAATACCTCTCTGACATCAATACAACCATTTAACCAAACAATATGCCATGTGAGTGTATTTCGACGACCAGTGCAGTTAAGAAACGGCACCTGCTTTAAGGAAGTACAATTGGTACCTGCTAGAACTATGATGCAAAATTCACAAGTGGCAGTGTTTCCGGCATCATCAGTGAAGACGTATGTAACCATGGTTTGCCCGACAGGAAAGAAGTTGTTCGGTGATTCGGAACGAGAGGACAACGTCACTGACGAGATGTCGGTAGCTGTCGGCTCCGGCCATTGAACGGTGGTTCCTGTCGCTCCAAACTCGACTGTGACATCAAGACTGTCGGTGCGACAGTTTGAAATTGTTGGGGGGGTAGTATCCACTGCGGGCAAATGATATCACAAAATAATAAGAAAAAAATTAAATCTGTCAGCAGGTGTTAGAGACTATATCTGTATTTTCTTTTTTTTTAAGCTAAACGACATAATTTTTAACATGCAGAAGTTTTCAAACTTTACATTGTTCACCTTCAGGCATACTACGAAACTTTAAAGCTAGCCTACTAAAGCACATTCGCTTTGAACTGACTTAGATTTACTGATGACTTAAATACATATTGTAACGGATCCACTATATGATATAGTATCTTTCATTGATGAATGGGAAATCAAATATTCTAGAAAAGTTTGCAGTATAGTTGCTAGTTAATCATGAAATCTTCAAGATAGATGATGGGCCTTTTTTGTTTACCAGTGTATATATTTTGTTGGCGCTGAATCTGTCTAGAAATAGACTTGCTCTATATATCACTGATTTACTTCTACAAATATACATTCACCATGTAATTTTTTTTAAAATTTTTCCTGGGGGATGTGGGAGGGGGGAGTGGGATGGGGGGAGTGGGATGGGGGAGGTAGCTAAATATGAATCCATCAAGGATTAAAATTTATTCCATGGGTGATCTGTTACTGAAGCTATGAATCTAGAAATATTCTCTCTAGTCTGAAGTGACAATCTTTTTTTCCAGGACATTTCTGGGACATGATATTGATGTCGGTCCCCCGGCATCCCCCCCCCCACATCCCCTTTGTTCCATGTTCACATAATTTAATCATTACCCGATACTGTACGTTTTAAGGGAAGGGTGGCATTTCTGAGGATCTCTGAGTGTTTTGGTGGTACTATGCTTCAAGGATATGCCCATTTTATATCACCTCATCCAGATTCAAGTATTTTGTTCAAGATAAAAGATAAAAATCCAATGCCAAAATTATTTGAAGGTAACTAGAAGTCATATTATTCATCACTTAGTGCAACATGATGCATTTCATGTGAATTACACACTATGAAACTATGCAATGATTTGGGTCGCCTTTTATAGATTCAAGCTCTCCCTACAAACAAGAGGCTAGAAGAGGTCAAATTTTGATATTATTCAGGTTTTTGTTTTTTTTTTCCTTCAAATTTGAGGATATTCCAGGGACAGTACAAAAAAAACTCCAGGGACACTTTTAATCTGGAGGCTGATACATGAAATCCAGGGGCTGTCCCTGGCAATTAGTCTGGTCACTTAACTAGTCAGCTTTGGACCCATGATTTACTCATAAACAGGACAAATTAGTTGTATCAAGTACTGAAACACCGGTATAAATATACTCCCTCCTTTGTGCTCATCTCTCTAGAGCTGCCTTTGATCTGTCGGTTGCAAGCATTTCTCTAATAAAGTACAAACTAAGCAAGCAAACACCAGGCAACTGCTCAATACAGTGGAGTCAATTGACCACTGTCAATTGTTTCTAGCTGAGAACTAGCTCTAGCTATAAGAAAAATTACTAAAAAAACCATGGTTTAATTGTTAAACTAATTCATAAATGTCAGTAACTTGGTTGCATGGATAAAGGATTAAAAGAGGTGCTAGGTCTACAAAACGTTAAGAATCTACTACACTGGTTGTTATGCTCGAGTTAATCAAGTTACGAGATAAGTAAGTACGCATTTAGAAAGATCAAAAATTAAGCTTGTAATTATGCCAAAATTTATATAAATGATCAAGAAGCATAATTTTTTTTGGCCAGGCATTTACAAATTGCAAAATGTTGGTATTAACTGTATACAGTTCACTTTATAAAAAAAAAAATCCTCAAAATAAGGATACTAGGGAGCTATATTCTGAACCCACAATCAAACGACTTTCACAACAGTAAAACACCTTCATGTACTTGAATAGCATGAATATTAAGTTCAATTCACCTGCAGTGACAATAACACTGAAAGAGCAAGTATCCGTATTTCCTGAACTGTCACCAAATATGTACACTACTGTGGTTCGGCCAATAATAAACTGTTCACCAGGTGCATGTGATCTGGAAATCAGCGTTTCTGTCCCAGACACATCACTGGAAAATGGCTCAATCCAGTCAACCATGGCACGTGTGGTGCCAAGTTCAATAATAACTTCAATGTCTGCAGGACACCCCACTATATCTGGTGGCATTGAATCCACTGAGGAATGCCAAAAAGCAAGGTAGAAAAAACATGGTTTTTAAAAGCGTATCACATGACTTTTCACAGATGCCTTCTGCAGCATTGTAACCAGCCGTGTATTCGATCCACTTTAAATATGCAAGGGACTGGGTCAGAAGGGGTTAGGAGAGAAAGGCAGGAATAATGTTAATTCATCTACAGTGACAAAGGATTGGGAGGAAATTGTAAATATATGCAAAGTCAGACTAACAGACTCAACTCCTGTGGAGTTTACTCTTTGCTTCTGATCAACAAAGGAAGGATGGTGATCTATGTAAGGTCAAAATTCTACTCTTTTTTGGGGGGGGGGGGCTATTTGACAATTCAAAGAATTTCCTCCTCATCACAGACGGAGTGGAACACCACATGAGATCATAATTAAAGCAGATAATTAATATAACATGAATTTATTGCTGTAAATTCGATTCTGTGTAGTGTTGAATGACTTGATGACTGTTTCTGATGGCTTGGAATTGTTACTCATATATAATATGAAGAATGTATGCCTCCGCCCCCACCCCACCCCCCCTGAGGCTGTCAGTCTTGCATATATCTATCAATACTAACTTTGCAATCAAACAAGAAATAGGTTAGTCTCTTTACATGTTTATACTTGTTTCTTAAGCAGGATAATAATTCTTCTTTAACTACTGCTGTAAATTGCCGTCGGTTCTTATAAACTGACGAGGAAGTACACGGCTACAGTACCACCAGCTGAGGCACCGACTTCCCTCACAGATAGGGTTTCTAAAAGCTTGAAGAGAAATCTCACACTATAATGAAGTGTCAATCGGGTTAGTCGTACTAAAACCTAAAGAAAAGGCAAGGGTTAAGCCTTGTTAAATATTTTCATGATTATTTGGGGCGGCTGGATTCCTACTTGTAGCTTGATTCTCTCAATGCATGATGGGAGAAAAATGTCTATCACGGATTAGAAAGATTTATCGTAGCTGCAAAAACAAGTGATCTAACGGACAAAATAAGAAAGCAAAGCAATTTTGTTGATTAATTAAAGGAAGCAGCTCTTTAATATGATAAAATTATTTTTTCTCACCTGGAGTGACTGTTACTACAAAGCTACAATTATTTTCATTTCCTGAGGCATCTTGGAAGACGTACGTGACCGTTGTATCTCCGACACGGAAGAAGGAGTCAGGAGGGTTTGATCGGCTGATCAGCCGTTCCGTACCAGACAAATCCGAAGCTGTTGGTTCGAGCCAACTCACTGTCCTTCCTGCGTCGCCCAGTTCTATAGTTACTATCTGGTCAGGTGGACAGTTTGAAATGGCAGGTGGTGTGGTATCCACTGAAGAGTAAAATGATTTACTTTTCTATTAGTTGTATATTTATACATTACTTAAAACAAGTGTGAGCATATCAAGTACAAATATTAAAAATCTGTCTGTCTGTCTGTGTGTCTGTCTCTTGTTCTATTGGTTCTGGTATTTCATTTAATCTTTTCCATTTGCTGAGCAAGATATAGAGTCTACTATGATATTAATATCTTTGCATTTTTTTTTTCCAGCATTACTTTGCTTCTTATTTTAGTATTTTGTCATGACCATGGTTAGTCCAATCTGTATATTTTTGTTGTCATTTAGTGAAAATATTTTCATCTGATGTTAACATCAACAGGAAACATTTAGTAAATTCTTAAAAGTTAGAACATCTAACCTTCAATGACTCTGACCATGAACGTGCAAGTATTTTGGTTTCCTGAGCCATCTGCAAACGTGTAAGTTACCGTTGTGAGTCCAACAACAAAAAAAGATGGGGGTGTTGGCGTTATCAAACTAACCAGCCCGGAAATATCAGTTGCTGTTGGTGCAGTCCAGGTAACGATTGTACCGGTCATTCCAAGTTCAACTACTTCTTCGACAACTACTGGACATCCTGTTATATCTGGTGGAGTGCGATCCACTGTAAGGATGTAACAACAGAATCATTTGCAGGCTAGTTATGATATATATAATCTTATTCAAGAATAAAACAAATGAAAATATTTCAAAAAAGATGGGACCACATACTACTTGAACAAAACTGACCCCCCCTTAAAGAGGTATATTTTGCTAAACACAGTCATACCAACTTATGTATAGTATAATAGTAAACATGTCATACTGTATTATAAGGAAAAGATTAAAAAGTTAAACACCTGAGTTCTTGACTTATATATCTAAACAATACAGTCACCTCAGATATTAACTTGTATATAAAAAGACAATATTGACACCTCAGTCGCTGGCTTGTATAACTAAAAGAAATAGACTTCTCAGTCTCTGACTTGTACATCTAGACACAACAGACTCCTCAGTCTCTGAATTGTATAACTAGACAAAATAGACTTCTCAGTCTCTGACTTGTATAACTAGACACAATAGACTCCTCAGTCTCTGACTTGTATAACTAGACAAAATAGACTCCTCAGTCTCTGAATTGTATAACTAGACACAATAGACTTCTCAGTCTCTGACTTGTATAACTAGACAATATAGACTCCTCAGTCTCTGACTTGTATAACTAGACAAAATAGACTTCTCAGTCTCTGACTTGTATAACTAGACAAAATAGACTCCTCAGTCTCTGAGTTGTATAACTAGACACAATAGACTCCTCAGTCTCTGACTTGTATAATTAGACACAATAGACTTCTCAGTCTCTGACTTGTACATCTAGACACAATAGACTTCTCAGACTCTGAGTTGTATAACTAGACACAATAGACTCCTCAGTCTCTGACTTGTATAACTAGACAAAATAGACTTCTCAGTCTCTGAGTTGTATAACTAGACTCAATAGACTCCTCAGTCTCTGGCTTGTATAACTAGACTCAATAGACTCCTCAGTCTCTGACTTGTATAACTAGACACAATAGACTTCTCAGTCTCTGAGTTGTATAACTAGACAAAATAGACTTCTCAGTCTCTGACTTGTATAACTAGACAATATAGACTTCTCAGTCTCTGACTTGTACATCTAGACACAATAGACTTCTCAGTCTCTGAGTTGTATAACTAGACAAAATAGACTTCTCAGTCTCTGAGTTGTATAACTAGACTCAATAGACTCCTCAGTCTCTGACTTGTATAACTAGACTCAATAGACTCCTCAGTCTCTGACTTGTATAACTAGACACAATAGACTCCTGTCTCTGACTTGTATAACTAGAAACAATAGACTTCTCTGTCTCTGGGTTGCATAACTAGACACAATAGACTCCTCAGTCTCTGACTTGTATAACTAGACAATATAGACTCCTCAGTCTCTGACTTGTATAACTAGACAAAATAGACTTCTCAGTCTCTGAATCCTCAGTCGCTGACTTGTATAACTGGTTAAGTTAGACTCCTTGTACAACTAGACAGTAGAAACTTCTCAATGTCTGACTTGTATAACTAAGTCAAAGTTCAACTTTATTATTGCCCAAATGGGCAATAATTGCACGCTCGCAATAAAAATGTAAATACATAAGAAGGCAAAACAAATAATCATATACAAATGGACAAGGAGAATTAGACAAGTTAAGAGACAAAGTAGCAAAAATAGATGAGTAAAATAGTGAAATACCAGAAACCTAACTATTAAATGGATTATTTGTCAAGTTTAATACAGATATGGATAAACGATGATTTGTATCGGTTTGTAGCAGCATAATGATATCTTGTTCGTCCACTGCCAGGAAATATTGCACTATCAAGATATACATATAGGGAGTGGTTTTTATCGTCAAGAATGGTGTTAAGCTTAAGCCTCAAGATGATGTTGATATGTCGAGTCCACCCATAAGCTGATGATCCCCCTAAAATACGACTAGCTTGTCGAATATTGGAATCAACATGTTTTTTTAATCTGTACCGTCCACATTCCCACCCCAACATTAATTACCAAACTAGAGGATGTAGACACAACGTACATTCAAGACTCGGACATTATGGACTTCTTAGTCGTCGATGCATATACCTACATAATATAGACTCCTCAGTCATCATTTAGTAGTGTATGTACAATTGTCACTAATTTGACTATGTCCTTACCTGGAGTTACAGTGATCGTAAATTGGCAAAAGGCTTGGTTCATCGACAAGTCTTGAAATGTATACAAGACAGTCATAGTTCCCACCATGACAGATTGTCCTGGCTGGGGAGGAGTTCCAACAATGGTAACTAGACCAGATAAATCTGTTGCCGTGGGAACAGTCCAGAAAGCCCGTTCAGATGTAATCCCTAATTCAACAATAATTTCCTGGTTATCGGGACAGCCGGTTATAGTAGGTGGTGTTGTGTCAACTATAGAAACACAAATATGGGAGAGAAAAACAAATTTAAGTGGAAATTTAACACTTGGTTGTGTCAACTAGTAAACACAAACAGGAAAACAAAAATGAAAGTAAGTGGAAATTTAACACTTAGTAGTTAATGCTAACAAAAATTAGACCTTGGAGATAACAGCTCCAACAGAAGTATCGATGGACTACATATCTGCGGTTGTTATGTGTTGTAGATATAAAAGAGGATACATTTCATATAGCAGTCATGGAATTAGTTTTTATAGGACAGAAGTAAGCTGGGTTACACCATCCATTGCTACCTTGAGGGCTATAACCTAGGGGGTGACTCCATACAAGTGAACCAAATCAAAACTACTTTGTCATGTATCGACTAGGGCCTGCTTTGATCACTCTTAACTTTGACTTAATTGTACAACACAACAATATGTTACTGACAGAAGACAATTGTTTCCTAAAATTGAATGCATGCAAGCAACATGGCATTTCATAATCTCTAAGGATACTAAATATTGCAGTCTATCTCTAGTGGGGTAATCATGTTCATACCAATCGACAACGATCAACGACTAATCTTATAATCTTCTATTCTGGAACAGTAAAGCAGTATTTGGCTGAACTATAGGATTTGATCCATATTTCATGTCAGGTTTAAGACTGTAGATCCCCTTTACATAAGTGCCAACACATGACATATCAGAGCTATTGGATGGTGTAACCCGATATAAATATAATAAGTCCTGGCCTTATTTGATACAAATTACCCACTTTGGGGGGTTGGGGGGGGCATGAAAGCAAGCAATTTCAAGAAATATTCCATTTTTATTACATAGCATTTTTGGCAACTTCATGACAGACTTTGTATCAGGTTACATATTCGGTGCTATAGTCTATCTCTGCAGGCACAATCTATGACTAATATGTTTTTACCAGGATATTAGTGCACTCTACAATTAGTCTTGCAATCACCCTGTCTGGAACAGTAAGGCATCAGTTTATTCAAAACAAATTTGATTCACCTTTGTCATCATCACAAATCCCATGACATACCCCAAAAAAAAAAAACTTTATATATAGCCAGTTCCCCTCCCCCCCCACCATCATCATCCTGATGTTTGAGGGCACCAGTCAAAAGTTCTTCTAATTTGATTCACAAAATTTAAATCACAAAGAGACATGAATAGGATTTCAAGAGAAATTCCAGTATATTACATAAATTTTGGCAGCAGATTTGTGACAAATAATGTTATCAGTTGACATTGTCAATATTGCTGTATCTTCACAATTAGTACCAAAATGACTATGTTCCCACCAATGTCTTTCATTTTGTTGAAAAGTTTTGATGTAAGTTTATGGTTTGCCACCTCAAACCAAACTCACATGCCCTCCCCCCCCCATTTCGCTTGCAAATTTTTGTGGCCACTCCCACCCGTTTCCCCCCCCCCTATTTGTACCCTCTTCTGCCACCCCCTTTAGCAATTATCGATGCGCTTGTCGGAAGGAGACGGACGTTTTATCATGCATTCGAATCGGGTACCTTGTAAAAAATATTGTAAATTAAGAGAGGCTTTAGTATGTTATATTCATAATCTCACCGTTTTGTATATCAACCACGAAGGAGCAGGTGGATGTAAGAGAAGCATCATCAATGCAAGTGTATGTTACAACAGTTGTACCAATGGGGAAGAAGTCCAAGGGGTCAGCACTACTGGTCAATATACGACCTGAGTTGGAAGCATCAGCACAGGTTGGTAACGACCAAGTGACTCCAGAATCACCCGAAGAACCTAGTTCCACAAATCGTAGGATATCAGCCGGAAGGCCAGTACACATCGGAGGTGTCGTGTCGACTGTTAAAAAAAATAAAGAAAATTTAACGATTTTAGATTATTGCCCATGATGGAATGAAAAGTACAGGACCCCAAAAAATGGTGTAACCATTCAAAATATGAATAAGAGTATGATGAGAAACTCGAGAAATCTTTTCCGACTTGAATGCAGAAATCAAACTTATAAACGATATGAAGGCATAAGAGAAGACCCTTTTAGCCTAATTAATTTTGTTGTTTTCTTTACTGAGAACGTAACTTTTACTGGTATAACTAACATGCACTTAGCTATAGTAACTGCAAACAAATTGACACATGGGCTGGCTTTCACTTCATTTCATTTATTTTATTTATGGGTTGTGAAAGTGGTTCTAAGAAGCATTACGGCTAAACCAAAAATAGAACACTCCCATGCAAGAAATGAAGGCAAAAACTCCATAAGGAATGAAGAAAAGAACACAAAGAAACATCAAAAATGACTTTAGTGGTCAAGAATTTCAGGTGGCAAAGGTCCCCTTTGATTGTATATACCACGTGAATGTAACATATACAAATCAGACACACACTTACCAGTAGTTACGATAACATCAAAAGAACATTGTCCCTGGTTTAGAAAAGCATCTGTGCATGTGTACACCACAGTAGTGCTACCCAATGGGAAGAAAGCCCCAGGGTCCGTGCTGCCCTGGATTGTGGTGGTTGAGAGATCAACACAAGTAGGAGGAATCCAAGAAACCATAGCTCCAGGAATTCCACCGACCTCTGCTGTTCCACCTACTCCAACTGGTAAACCAACACATTGTGGATCAGTTGTGTCAACTGGAGGCAAAAATGTACAAAGAAATGAAGAAGACAAAAATGTAACTAATGTGATTAAGAATAGATGTATCAGGTAGCATAGTATATTGTCACAGTACTTAACTGCGGCCTGTGGAAAAACAATTAAACCATCGGCAATCTTTCCAATGTCATATCTATGGCGCTACCTACTTAGTCCCTTGGGATGAATGCTTAGCCTGGACAAGGTTATCACATTTTCTAGTTGTAGGTAAGCTAATACAAATCAACTCTGTACAGGTTTTAATTAACAAGAAATTAATTTCAGGATTGAACATCATTCATTACGCATTACTAGATTCACATGAAAATGGTCCATGTTCTTTAACTGGATCACAGGCTCAAACAGGCCTCTAAAATCACTTTTAAGCGATGATGTTGCACAACAGCAATTCCAGGAAAGAGGTATGACTATAGGGAAGGGTTCCATTTACATCCACCTATTAAATTATAAGATCTAAATGACCTTAATAAAGACCTATGCTGCTAAAGATGTGGTACTAATCTAGAAATAGATATACACATGCAATTACCTTCTTGAACAGTCACTGTGAAGGAACAGGAGCCCTGATTCCCTGCTGAGTCAATGCAAGTAAATACTACTTCAGTGTCGCCAACAGGGAACGAATCCCCTGGGTCTCGGCTACTCGAGCCGGTGGTTGGTGACAAATCATCACAAATAGGTGCTACCCAGGTGACTTCTACAGTTTGCATACCAAGTTCAACGGTCTGGAAAACATTACCTGGCAGGCGCGCACATGTTGGTTCTACTGTGTCAGCTAGATTTGAAGGAGGAAAAACAAAAATTGACATGGTGTAAAATACCCGATGTACGTGTATATTTAAAAAAATTAAAAATTAAAAAATACTAATTAGTAGTAGTATTATATTTTTACAAACATCTCTATATATTATTGCAAATTTTTAAATATTACATCTGACTTTCATTTCATTTTTCATGTACATATTCTCCAAGCAGTCAGATGTAATATTCGATCGCACACAGACAAAGCATTCTGCAACCAGTTGGACTAGATATTATATGTAGTAGCAGCCTATGGTATAAAATGATCAAACACAAAACAAACAGCATATTGCTGATGCCAAACTGAAGAATCCCGGCTAAGGGGCTACTATTGATATAAGACCATGCAGCCGCTAAACCAGATGGGCCCCATGTACCCTTTAGGGTCCATTACTTTTTCAACTAGATATCCAGATGGGCCCCTTCTTTAACCTGCTTAGAGCCCACCAAGTATTAAGGTAGTCAGTCCAGTAAACCTAAGAGTGCCATAGCCAGGTGTCTAGATCTTGTGCCAAATATTACAAATGGCATAGCCAAGCCCTAACCATGGCTACTGGCTTATGTTAACTCTCTTTTGGGACCCATTTTTATTGCTCCAAAGGGCTGCCCTGTTACTCCCTGCTACACCACTGATTATGTAGAAGCAATCTGACATATTGATTGATTGATTGATTGATTGATTGATCCTACATAGATTACTGTATCTCTTTTACAGGGTAACACAAAACTCGCTGCAATCATGCAGTTGCCTAAGATATGAATAGATAGCATCCTTTGAGTTTGTATATAAAGTTATATGAAATGATTCAAATGTATACACATGAATCAATCAAAACAACAGATTCTTACGAGGATTTAAAGTTAAACAATTATTCGTACTAAAGTAGATGTACGCATTGTATTTTCAAAAACAAATAGTATATGTTAATTAAATACGACTCACTTGCAACAATTGTAACTGTAAACGAGCAAGTCCCGGTATTACCACTGCCGTCCTGGCAGGTTACAGTGACAGTACTGTCACCGAGAGTAAAAAAAGATCCAGACATTCTGGTGGAGTCAGACACAAATGCCACACCGGAGCGATCATCACATGATATTGTGGCCCATGAAGCAATTGCACCAGGCTGACCTAGTTCTACTGTTTCAATCACACCATTTGCAGGTGCACCAACACATGTAGGTCCTATTGTATCAACTGCAGATATAATAAGAGTTATATGTATGTTGAACAGGGAACACTTAGAATATGAAGAGGGGAAGAAAGTAAGTAGCAAGTGCCATTTTACATAGTACTACTTTCTAGTCAAAACCGTGTGTAATTTCAAACCTATCTTCAGTGGCGGAGCGTCCATACAGTCAGGGGGGGGGCGGATGCCCCCCCCCCTGATGGAGTAAAATGGGCTGCTGGCGCCCTTTTTAGCTCTTTACAACTTTTTTCTTATTCTAGATTATTGTCTTTTTTATTGCGCTCTCATCTACTTATTGACATTTGTCACATTTTGTTGGTGTAATTTGGCGATGACACCTATTTATTCTTCGTTTATCTGCAAATTAGCCAGGCCCGGAAAGGGTCATTTCCGGAGATCTAGGGAGTATCTTTACCCGAAAAATTTCTGCACGCTACGCGCCAACCAGTGGTGGCGCTCCGCTTAGATAGTGTCGAAAACGCCCCTACAGACCATTCTCGCCCGTCCTGACCAATACCCCTAGCTCCGCCACTGCCTATCTTCATACCATTCATTATGTCCAACCTTTGTTAAGGACCATGTAACATTTGTGGATAAATTCCTCAACTCATATTGTAAATTTTGAATGAAACCACCTTCACGTGAATTGCAATTTTACATAAGATGTCAGTCCATACTTTAATAGGTAGACACATTATGGATCTGAACTCACTGAGCGTTACTGACGGCTGCAGCTAAAGTTCACCATATCATGCCATCACTTCATTACAAGTAACAAGACAATGTCTCCTCTTCTATAAATAGGCTTTTAGCCTCAACTGTAGTAATATTTTCCCCTAGAAGAGCACAATCATTAAATATATTGCCCTACAAGAATGTAACAGTGGACTTAAACACCAAATAGATCATTCACTTACTTTCCACCACAGAAACAGTAAAAGCACAGACAGCTTCGTTACCGTCGGGATCACTGAAGGTATAATTAACCTGCGAATTTCCCACCAAAAAGAAAGTCCCGGGCGCATGCGTTCGAACTTGCAGCGAGACTCGTCCTGAGGCATCTGTAGCGGTCGGTTCGGTCCAGGTAACAGTTGTCCCTGGTGTTCCCAGCTCTACCTGCTCAACCTCATTGGTGGGACAACCAGAAATATCTGGACTCCTGGTATCAACTAAAAACCAACAGAAGGGTGAAGAAGGACAGATATGATGGTAAATGTTTAATTTGCGAGACTAAGGGAATTTAAGGTTGAACTTTTTGATGGACGACGGTACAAATGATACCACCCTCGCTGATTTGCTCTGCACTTTATAGTTCTGTTTGTTTTTCAACTATGTGATTTCATCAATCGTGATAAGATTCCATCAGAAATAGAAAGTTATTCATGTAAAGGTCGGGAGTACAAATTGCTTGAAGCAAAGGGAAAATTTTTTGCCTGACTACCAGCATGCATTGACATTAAGTGCATAATTTGGGTAAATGTTTAAAATTAATTCACATAATACTAAATGGATGTTTCCATTTTTTCACTGTGGAAATATTGACCATTTTTTTTAAGGTCTTGCAGATTAAAATTGCAATCGGAAAAGTGTTTACAATTCTACTTACAAAAGATGGCAATTACGGTGTCTAACAGTGCAGCTAGGTAGACATAACACAGTTGGCGAAGTGAGGGGATACTCGTAGTTATCGTAAACTATTGGACTTCTCTTAACTATAGGAAGGATACCAATGTTGCCAAATATTGTGTATTCAAAAGTCTAACAGATTATAAAAAACTGGAATCATATTTTTGGGGTAGAGGAGATACTTTAGTTACACTGTCTCTTCATGGTATGAGACATAATTATTTAAAAAAAAAAATTAACCAACAAAGAATACTGTACGTTTACTGTACATTTTCTGGAGGAAACTGTTATTTAAGAGCGTTTTCAAACTGTGTAATATATAGTCATCGTTTTACATCAGAAGTTGCTTTATTTCTATTATACAATTTACAGTGAATATCGTATGAAATAAATTCAGAACATTTTCTTCTAAACATGAATATGGATCTGAAGAGCTGTTAAAATAAATTGAAACAATAATAAGTATTTCATGATAGTCATAGAGACAGTGACAAAGATCTCACCATAAGAATATTTTGAATAAAATGTCAGAAGCCATCCATATCATTTCTTGTAAACGGGACTGATTGTTAATTTTAAATGATGCATAGCTCTGAAACCCCGCCTACAGAGGGCTGTGCTTTTAAAGATTGTGACTCACCTGTGCCAACGGTCACAATGATAGTGCAAACTGCTGCATTACCGCTGTTATCAACAAACGTATACATCACTACTGTCTGTCCAACTGGAAACATGTCTCCGGTAACCCCTCCACTGGTAGAAAGAACTGCAACGCCTGAAAAATCTGTTGCAGTAGGTTCTATCCAAGTAACGACACCAGCGTTGATACCAAGTTCTACAGTTGTAGAGGCCATATTTGGACAACCCGTAATGACAGGGGGCATTGTGTCAACTACATGAAACATGTCAGGAAGAATAATTGTTAAAAGCACGACGACATTAGAACATTTGTTCAGCAATTAGGTGCCCGAATCAATCAATCATGTACAATACACATTTGACAGATTGGATGAAACAAAACTGCTTTCCAACTATAAGACATTCTGTCTCTTTCACGCCTGTAAATTCACTCCCAATGGTCATTGTTTATCACTGATCGTCTTCGATGAAAATAACAAGTCGTATTACGTTATTGCTTGAAGAATACAACCCATCCATGAGACAATGTTTTTGGACTTGCTTTCAAAACTTAAAAAAAAAACATTAGAATCCTGTATATATACAAAGTCATTTAAAAATCAAGCTTAGAATGTGAAACTCTTTAACATTGGATGAAGAATTACCTAACTATGAAGCGAAGAAAGCTGCACACTGAATCATCGACACTCATTTGTATCTCAAATATGCAACCGGGATAATATGGGAAACTTTGATCACAGAGTTACCAAACCGTTACTACTATTACTGTTTAAAAACATAATTTTGAAAGAAATAAAGAAATAATTGACTCAAACAAGACTCATGTTATGGAGTGCAGGCTGTAAGATATTGAATTCCATCCAAGCCAATATAGTCACTTCTTTAATAGCTCTTGCAAACTGGATCAATCATTTTTATAACCAGTTTTCTGCTCATGACGAAAATTATAATTTACCAAACAGATACAAAACATAACATAACATTCTTTTCGTTGGGGAACGTTCGTACAAGAGGCAGAGTAAAACAAAGAAATTGCAAAATGAATGAAATGGGCTCAAGCAGGATTCCAAATAAAAACCATGTCTGATGCAGTCTAGACCTACTTTATCAGTTTGGGTACTAAGCGGATGCAGACTTTGACATACCACACGATTCAGGCTATATTTGGCAACATGCCAGCAGATATTAAAACCATAAACATCATTAATGAATCATTAATAACAAACAACCATCAGTCAGAGAACCAGCCTCTGAACCGAACATAATGCCCTGTATTACAGTTTATTTACCAGCAAATATTATTGGGCGCCTGCACAGTAACTGATGTGTGATGTAATTCGGGGAAAAATGCTGGTGAAAATTTGATTTTAGCCAGTTGATTTGTAAAGCACTGGCACATTTTGTAGCAAGCTTGCTAAATTTGTGAAATACGAGGCCGGCTTGAGTTACCATTACCCTTGGTGAAGGTGCAAAGTTACAAATCATCAGATATCTTGCATATATACACCTGGCGACCCATTCTCACGCTTAACGTGATCGCTGGCAACATGCGAATCTCATCCTGTCCGTATTTAAATCCTGCTTACACCTCCGACTGGATATTACGACCTTCACATAACAGCAAGACTGATGAGGTGGACTAAATACTTATTACGTAACATAGTACACAAAAAATTGATATATTAAACTGCATTAACATAATTAGATTCCATTGTTCCCTTGCATATCTTGCAAACCTTCAGTTCAGTTCAGAAAAAAAAAAAAAAAGGTATAGGAATCGATAGAAATTTTGCAAATGTGTCAATAACCTACCTGTAGTAACTGACACTGTGAATTGACAAGGGGCAGTATTTCCAGCTGAATCCTGAAAGATGTAAGTGACTGTTGTGTCTCCTACAGGGAAACTTGAGCCTGGTGCGTGTGACCTTTGCGCAACACTTGTGCCACTGCGATCTGCTGCAGTGGGTTCAGGCCAGGCCACCATAGTATTTGGCATCCCCAATTCGATCACAGCGCCAACTGATCCGGCCACTGGACAGTTCATAATTGTTGGAGCTATCGTATCCACTGAAAGATTCACACACACAGAAAAGATAAAGAAAAAGTAGTACATCGGCTTGAATAAAACTGGTATTGAATTATTATTTTTTTTATACCTATTATCATTGTTATGTTCATATGGGGAAAAGTAATGGGCTAAAAACGATAATTGTTACTGTTGAAACTTAAGTTACAACAAGCTAAGATTAAAGACAGAAAAAAAACTATAATGCAATATTTCTGTTCTTCCTAAGCAAAACAAAACACATCAAAGTATTATAAGATCTAGTAGACTGCCCTCTTGGTAAATACCTTTACAACGAGTCATAAATGGACTGACATATTGTGTATGATAACACGCTGAATGCAAACCATATCTGTCAGTTTCATGTGTCATTGTTTCTATTCCAGGTTTGTTAATAAAATGTTCTGCTTGATACTTAACCAAAACTGAATTATGTGGTTAACTATGTAAGTTACATTATCACCTTAAACTGCCATTTGAAAGTGTCTATAAGAATGTCTTCTCAACGATCATGTTATACTTCCGCGGTGGAATTCCCTTGTTGGAATCATTGAAGAAAAAAAATCAGTTCAGAGAGAGATTGGAAAAATTATACGTATTTTAAGAAAACAGAGGTACCTACCTTCAACCACAACAACATCAAATGATGAACAGGTGCCAACATTGCCAGAGCCATCTGTGCAAGTATAAATAACTGGTGTGACACCGACAGGAAAAGATGAACCGGGAGAGCTAGTGGAAGTTAGAACAGCAGTCCCCGAGGCGTCGATACAAGTTGGCTCAATCCAAGTAACTGTCTGCGTGTTCATACCAAGTTCAACCTCAGCAGATGCCCCCGCAGGGACGCCAACACACTGAGGGGCAGTATTATCAACTGTGTAAGATAAGAGCACAAAGAAGTCAAGACTACAACTCTAGGTTGGTTTAACTTCCTTATATTCTAAAATTTTCCATATGGATAAAGTGTGAAGGTTGGGAGCAGGGGGAAGAAGGGTGTGGCTTGCTGCATGGAATATTGACCAAGGCATTTTTTGAGCATTCGTCATTCATGTTGCTCTTACATCCATAGTTAGCTAGCATAACAAGTATTAGTACCTCAGTAAATCATTTTGTAATAACCCTCTCTAATAGAGCTGATAAAAAGAAGAAACAAAAGACGGTCACAGGATGTTTAGGAATTAATGATCACATTGAATCTTAACGATGTGGGGTTTCATAAAAAGCAGAATCTTTCACCAAAACTCATCAAATGCAGTAACAACACAGAATCTTGGCTTTCAACATGTACTCCTTCGAGATAAAAGCTTCTTTAACATCTAACCTCAAAGAGGTGCATCTTTCACACAAGAGCAATGTATAGTCAATTGCCATTAAAAAAGAACCCAAAGAAACAGGAGACCTTACACTTTGTTTTCCAAAGAAAGTATCATCTATATATGAAGAGCAACCAACAAACCAATAACCATACATTGACAACCTCAAAACTTACCTTCTATTACAGTAACCATGAAATCACAATTGTTGTTGTTGCCCGAGGAATCAAAACAGGTGACGGTTACGGTTGTAGTTCCAATCGAGAATAAGTCTCCCGGAGAAGCTGAACTGACCTGAGTGGTTGGAGAGAGATCGACACACATAGGAGGCCGCCATGTCACAGTGGTTTCTGTTCCTGTACCGAGTTCAACTGTTCCTATAGTGTTGACTGGTACATCCTGACACATAGGTGCAATAGTGTCCTCTATATGAAAGGAAACGATTCATAGATGGTTACATAACGTTGGTAAGAGTCCATCGATCAATCACATATATCACTCACATACATATATTTTAGGTTAAGATTAAATGCAGGTTACTAAGGTTTTAAAAAATATATGATTAAATTAATATGTAAGATTGCAACAACAAAACAACAACAAAATCCAAGCCATGTCAGTACCTGTTTGAAGATATGTCCAACTAATCAATGAACAGATTTCAAGCTTGTAATTTTTTCTGAAATTGTAATGATATGTAATTCCAGGCTTTTCACCTAAAAGGACAATTTACATCTTACTGGCCATGCAGTTTATCAATCTAAAAGTGGCATAATGTTCGGTATGGGCCGCAAGAGGTTTCTTGATGTCATATCATGTTCTTCAATTTTACTACTACTGGCAAGTATTCTACATAATTTGAAACTCCATTTCTTGTGGATCTGACGACTTGCAGATCCTATTACTTCAAACTGTGGAGTACCATAGATTATATCCGATGCAGCCTGGCTGCTAGAGGCTGCAGCCCTCTCAGCATCCTACTTTCGACATGGTACTTACCTGTGGTGACTATTACACGGAAAGAGCAATCTGTAGAAAGGCCAACATTGTCAGTGCAGGTGTACGTCACCAGAGTACCGGTAGGGTCGACCATGAAGAAAGTTCCAGGGCTTGAGGTACTACCGGATACAAATGCAAACCCATTATCACTGCAAGTTGGAGGTACCCAAGTTACCATACTACCTTGCATGCCTAACTCAACGGTCAACTCAATGGTGGCAGGCAAGCCTACGCACTCTGGTGCTGTTGTGTCCTCTGCATGAAATGAACGGGCAGTTGTAATTGTATCATTAACATTGCAATGAAAATCTTAGCTACAAACAAATACGTAATATTATTTTCATATGTCATCCTGATCCATAAACGAAAGAGCGGGGGTGGGGGGGGGGACTGGAAAAGCAGCCAACAACCCTCCAAATTATTATTTTCTATATTCATTTTTGCCAAAAAGAGGTGCTATGACATTATTTATTATCAAATATATCAAATTCCCTTAAATTTTGTGGGATTTTTACTATCTAAGTATTTTTAAAATTGAGGTTTGTTTAAACATCAGCATCAAATTCTCATGAAATTCAACTGACAACCCTGATCACCATGAGTATGCAAATCGTGTGCAATGGGTAAATACCTTACAAAAAAAGAAAAGGCGGTTGATGTGTTGGTCGTCAATGGCTTATTATCCCTTTTCTAAAATACATTATTTTGCAGTATGAAGTTTGGAGTTATCCCTATTCACATATCCCTTACATAACATTTCATTCTTAACTCTGGAAACTGTTTATTTAAGATATCATTTGGTAAATAACTCTACCACTTGCCCAAACATCTGATGGATTGGTTGCCAATATCTATTCAGCTTAACTTTCCATCCTGTGGTATATTACTAATAGGAATGTAATGGTACCATTACAACGTCATCACTTAATCTCTTTTAATTCGTCATGTTCTTACCCCTTTTTTAATTTTTCTAGACTTTTAAGGCATGCAGCCTATAGCATACAGCTGTACCCTTTGATTGCGTAATGTCACAGCGAGAGAACAAACAGACGGAAGAGAAACGACGAGATGGTTAGTTTCACGAATCAAGTATGAACAAACTTACCAGTCACCACATTGATTACAAATGTACACTCGTCAAAATTTCCAGTGGCATCTTCAAATCTGTAAGTCACGGATGTCATGCCAACTTCGAAGAATACTCCAGGCCTATGCGATGGCGTGACGGTAGCAACACCGGAGAAATCTGTCGCAGTCGGTGGTGGAAATAGCACTATGGTCCCTTGCGATCCTAGCTCCACTACCTCTCTGATGACTCCAGGACAACCAGATATCACGGGAGGAAGTGTATCCACTGTGGGAATAGATAAAGACAGAGACGTTCCCGTGGCGATATTGACATGTTCGCTCATTCAGCCGCTGCATGTAAGCAGAAATGCCGGGAGTAGATTTTTGTTCTGATCGTGGTCAAAGTCAGATAAATGACATCGAGGAATGGAATCGAGATGTCATGATATAAATATAGGCTATTACGAAATAAAAACGATCTGGACTGACACATAAATATGAAGGAATGGATATATTCAAAGCATTCTGAATTACATTCAACCCTAATAAGGAAAAATAAAATCTACTTTCAGCAATTCATGAAATATTAAAGGAAAATATTGTTCGGGAATAAAAATGCAACCAAACCTTACATCTTAATAAGAAAAATTAACCCCTAGATAGCACAAAAATAAATAATAAATTACATTATCCAAGATCAGACTAAAGACAGCTGGAAATAAAAATCATCAGAATACAGAAAATAATGCAATTAATCTATATACCCAAAGGAGTAAACATTTATCCCCAAATAATCCCCAAATTTCTAAATAAATATTAGAACAATATCTGACTGTTAGGTAGAGTTTTGGTCTAAGAATACAATTAAAAACACAGAATGAACGTAATCTCTATATATATATCCCATAAAGATAAATTGAAAAGAAAAAAGCCTAAACCCAAATCAGTTAGATAACAAAAGAAACATATCTGAACTAGACACAGCGGATGTTGTGAAAAACATCATCAAATTACCGAGATTCATCCCTAAAATCCCAGAAAGTAAATATTTATAAGATGCATAACTGCAGCTTAAGTAGCATTTGACAGTAACAATACAATAAATATTCAGAGGGAAATCTCTAAATCACCTGAAAATGCCAAACCATGACATACTCTGATATCTGCCAAATACGGGAAAGATTTTAAACTTTGTTTAATATAGAAAGAATACCATGAATAAACAGAAATGCAAATTAATGCACATTAATCCCAACCACAAACATATAATCCCGATGAAGCTAACTAAGGAGGTGTCAGACCTTTGGATATATTTGTGAAGTTAAACATGCCCTCCTCTAAATATAGCAGATGTCATTTATGCCCCACTCACATCACCAATCCCAATAATCCCCCTAATCCCCCTAATCCCAAAACAATAAACACTTCACACCTGACACCTGGACCTTCCACCACAGATAATCAATAAACCAAACCATCAATAAGTATTAAAATTAAAGTGTCTGTTTGTCAATTTAATCATTTAAATGATAATATCAATCAGGTTTTCAGAAAGGAACAATTGAGGATTAGAAATGCTTCTGTAGTTATTTCTCACTTAAATTGATGAACCACGAACCGTTGCTTAAAGGGTCTTATCTTAAAAACATGCTACAGAAACGCATGCAAGCTGGACTGATTGCAGTGTATTTTGTAACAGTCAACGGCATATCAAACTTTAATCATTGTTTGCTCAAAGTCATCCTTTAATAACCATCACCGTTTTTTTTTCCTTGTTCAAAGTGAAAAAAAGTGTGATTGAAATGGTGAACTACTTGTACCACTCACCTGGTGTAACCGTAACAGTAAATGAACATGTGGCGGGATTCCCCGAAGCATCCGCAAAAATATACATGACGGTAGTCATTCCAAGCATAAAAGAATCCCCTGGAGCATTAGTTTGGCTCACAAGGTCTGCTACATTTGACAGATCTGTGGCAGTGATAGCTTGCCAAAAAGCAGGTCCAGAAGTTTCACCCAGCTCAACAGTGATAGCTACTCCGCTGGTTGGACAGTTTGCAATCGTGGGTGGAATCCTGTCAACTGTAGAGGGCAACATTGTAATGGTTCACAGGGAATAAATTCAGTGTTAACATTTATTTTTGGTAGCAGTTTTTCAAGGCCAGATAATATTGAAGATAGATTCCCACCTCATTGAGAGAAAATTGTGAATGCAGCTGCTAGAAGTGATTTTTTCGTCAGAATGACGGACAGAATTAGGAAATGATAAAAAAAAAAAAAACATCCATTGCATGTCCCACTTGCAGGCCTTTTGATTATATCCAGCAGAAACCTCAAAAATCTGTATAACTTGCTGAAATTCAAAATTCAACTGTTCATGAATCCTTTCATTAATCTTACTGCAATATTCATCCAGTTTGATCATTAATAGAACCCTTTTCAGTCATTTCAGTCAGTACTTAATTCATTTTCTGTTTCAACCATTTTAAGAATCTTGCTTTATAATTATATTATTTGTACATATATATATCTGCATATATATATATATATATATATATATATATATTTATATATATATCTAAATTGTTTCATCACATTCTGTTTCTGCTTGATATTTTCTTTTTATAAATATTTGCTATATATATCGCGATTAAGATCAATAAAATGAATTTAGCTTTTTTCTTACAGTTTCTGGGCATCAAAAAATTGCAATATGCATTTTAGACTTGTAAAGTAAATTGACCATTTGGCATAGGACTATTGATATTTAATACTGGTTAAAATAAAATTATGCCCTGGATGGCAAGCAGACATAAACTTTTCTGAAAAGAATCAGTAAGAATCTCTTTTGCACTGGTTTCTCAGAATGGAAAATGAAAAGAAATGTGCTTTGACCATTTTAATACTGGATTTCCATTTTGTTGCACTTATGAAGCATAAAGGATCAACAGAAAAGTGATCTAGCAAGGAAAAAAAAATGTCTAAACCTTAACATGTTTGCCTTTTGAAATGGACATTATTGTCAGAACATTTACTATGTTCAACTAAGTTCAGTATTGCCTGATATTATGGCAACATCAAAACCCACAATGCGATACCTCTCTCAGATTTGTGAGCATTTCATTAACAAACAGCAACACGAATTGCCTCAACTGGCAATAGAAAGAATGACCAGATCACAGCACCGGTTATAGCCAGAGAGTCGGCTAAGGCAGCAGATCCATGTGTCGCCTACTTTCAGGTGGTTGGTGTTAGATTTTTTTCTTTTCTATTTTTGTAAGTTGGATGGCACAGGAATTATATAACTAACATGTACAAAAGATTAGAATTAATATTCAAACCTCCTTTACCAGGATCTCAGGATTCTATCCAGAATTAGCTGTCATAATTCTACATACAGGCTTTAACATGGTCAATAATCAAGCCAACTCAAAAATTTTAACAGTCAATAAATTGGCACTATTAATATTAAAAACTGCTTTTCATGTAGGACTTATATTGTTATTATTTCAATTGGTGAGAAAACCTTAATCAACAAATTGCTACCATTTTGGATGAGACGAGAGAGAAATTTACTGCTGCATTTATGATAGAAAGGAGTGCGCATTATCAGACATGTAGGTATTGCAGATAATACACTATATATGGCGGACATCCAGACTTTACTATTCTGTAGGAATATATAACAGTCTATATATAGCAAAGTTACATTTTTCTTCTTTTAATACTTACCTGTTTGAACGTTGACACAAAACATGTGAGTGGCTGTATTCCCACTCTCATCTCCGTACACGTACGTCACTAGGGTATTACCAATTCCAAACTGGGTGTTTGAGAAGTGGGACTGTGAGATCAATATCTGAGTTCCGGAAATGTCCTGTGATGATGGCTCTGCCCATGTCACCACTATACCATTCTCTCCAAGTTCAATGGTTCTTGTTATTGAGTTTGGTCCATCTATAATAGTGGGTGGTGTTGTATCCACTACAAAAGTAAGAGCAAAATAAAATAAAACTGTTAGCAAACTGCTTACCCACTAGAGAGCCTGTGTAAGAGAATGTGTAAAAGTAAGTTGGCCTGACGTTTCGATCCTAGCAGATCCTCAGAAAAATAAGATGTGTCGATTTGAGGCAGCTATTGGCAGCTCTGTGGTTCATGAAATCTATTTTATTCGAGATTAACCTTTATTCCAAACACAAATCTTTCTCAAATCAGAATAGTCAAATGGATAGAAGCTAAGCGATATTAGTGCATAGTTTCTTTCTTTTATTTTAATTGCTAGTTTCTTTAATTTTTAATTGCTAGTTTCCCTATTAGTGGCATATCAAATATGACAATGCTCTGCTGTTCGTTTTCATTGTTTGATATGATACAAGAAAGAAAAACAATCTAGATTGTGTTGTTCAATCACAGTAAAAGCTGGTACTTGTAAGACCTACCGGTTTGGATGATGACACTGAAGGAACAAGTTTCTTCGTTTCCACTGAGGTCCACACAGGTGTGTGTGACCGGAGTAGTAGTATCAGCCGAGAAAAAGGTTGGAGGAGTCGCAGAAGCTGCATTCACGAAAGCTGTTCCTGAAAGGTCATTACACGTTGGGGGAGTCCATCTGACCAGAAATCCAGGCATTCCTAACTCGACAGTTTCAAAGATGGTTGCTGGGTTGTCTACACACATAGGAGGAGTGGTATCCACTGTGGATAAGACAGACAGTTAATTGATGGTTGCGAGATCGACAGACAACACGTGTGATCTGAGAGTTTGTTACAAAGTTGATTGAAGTAGTAAAATCAAACTGGAGTAAGCAAGCACCCAACAAATTGTCCAGATAAAGAGACCATTGGGAATCATCCATTTAAATATGTGAGGTTCTTAATATGAATGTTGAGAAGACCATGATAGGTGTCACACTCTAAGATCCGCACCATACAATATATGTTATGTTCTTGAACAGTATCAAACACATCGAGTTGACTTTGCAACCAAAAGTCAAATTTATAGCCTCAACAAGAGACTGTCCATCACAGTTGTTCAACATATTCGAAGTAGGCAATACTCAATTCACCAATTTGCATATATGTGAATGTTATCTCAGCAATCATAAGCACCCTGGGTTGCAAGCCCATGTCTCAAACACTTCAACATCACTGGTAACTAGGTGTTACCTTCGGAAACCATGTTACCCTGCTTCTGATAATAGCACGGGAATGGCATTCTATAATTCTTTCATTAGAGTGCATTCTGTTTTTTTTTTTAAAGAGTATCTGTAAATGGAGTATTTTCATCTTGATAGATTAAAGACATTTTAGGCTTGAATAAGATAGTGAACATCAGCTATGCCATCTGAGCTATTCAGCCGGGCTAATCGTTGGTGACAGACGCATTCCAATAAAAACTTGCTCTTTCAAGATATGTTCAGAATTTCCCAGTCACTGCTTTCTTTTATCTTTCTTAAATTGGTTTCTGATGGACTACAGTATTCACTATGTTTAATGTCTGTTAATAACTACTTACAACCCATGGGATAAACACACTACAGAAACATTGATAAATGACTGCATGGATGGATAGATGGACAGCTAGGGGAACAGTTGGAGGGACAGGCAGCTGGTCTAACTTACAAGGAATGTAATTTTGTGAACACTATACGGCTACATATATACTTTGACAAGTCAGAGCATGCTTTAAAAAGACATGACAAAACATCCAAGTATCTGTCCGTCAGCCAATCTGTTTTTAATGACCCGCAATTAATATCCTTCAGAAGAGGTGCAGCCAGTCCAGAATATTAACCAAAGTTTGAAAAATCAATTATACAGCAGAATTGCAAGTTGTCCATAGGGAGCTGTCAGTAGGGAGTATCAGTGGTGACGATACTTCACAAATTGCTTTAAATAAAGCAAGTCAGTTAATTCTCCAAATATTTCCAATAGACAGACTAGTGTTTATGGTTGGAAAAGTTTCGTATGACTCATAAAAGCATGTAAATTTAGGTTGTTTAAGACGTTATCCTCATGTTTAATTAAGCAAACTACCGGGACAAAAACAAAAAAATCCTTCACTGACACTATTTTAAACACCACATTATAACTGATGGGCAAATAAAAACAAACCAAAAATATACTCCAAGTAGGATTATGACATTTTGCAGAAATAGTCTTACCTGTGGTAACCACAACATTGAATTGACAAGTTGCTTCGTTAGTACTTGAATCTGCGAATGTGTATGTCACTGATGTCGTTCCACTAGCGAATAGTGATCCTGGGGGATGTGTCCGCTGAATCAGGGTTGATGTGCGCGATAAATCTGTAGCAGTTGGTTCTGTCCACACAATACTAGCTTGTTCATTTGTACCTATTTCCACTGTGCCTGACTGAACACCAGGGCATCCACTAATAACTGGTGGTGTATTATCGACTGCAGGATAAAAGTTTAAAACAAATAACCAAAGGTTTATCAGTATGAATAATTAAGGTCAATTAGAATTATATCAAACCCTGTTCATATAGCAAGTCCACGCAAAGGGGGAAGGAGGAAGGGGGGTGGTCAATATTATATCATTCATTTAGAAATTAAAAGCACTTTGTTCTTGTATTCTGGCAAGTTTTCCAAATTGCACCAATCCATCATAGGAGGGTGTTCTCTCTGGATTCAAAAATAGCCTTGCATGATAAATATGTTAATTGGTCATCTCTCTCTCTCTCTCTTACTGCCAATTTCCTCTTATTTGCATCACTCCTAGCTATATAAGCCAGATCATGTATTCTTCTTTTAATGAAATATATTGATATGCTGACATAATAGCTTGTTTTTTCTTTTTCTTTTTTCCTTTTTAACTTGAATCTGATAAACTGACAATGGATTCATCTTGGTAAAATTCTGGACACAGTTTGAGACATGATCCAAATGGACAAGGTTTCTTCATTTCAGATCACACCCCAACACTAATATACATGATCTATCAATATCGTCATCTGCTCTGAAATGTGTGATTCACAACAGAACTATAAAGGTAAGTGTCTATAGTGGTCACTATCAATTTATCCATAGCATGTAATTTTTACCTTCATTTATGACTGACATACCTGCAGTTACTGACACAGTAAATACACATGTTGCTCTGTTTAAGTTGGCATCAGCAAATACATAGGATACCGTCCTTCTCTCAACTTGACCAAGAGTTGTTGGAGCTGGAAATGAGGAACCTGGTGCAAAGCTTCTGCTTTCTAAATCAACTGGCCCAGGAGGTACATCAACTGCAGTTGGTTCAATCCAATCGACACGGATCTCAGTGGTGCCTAGTTCCACTTCACGCATAATCGCATCAGGACAACCACTTACAACTGGTGGCTGGGAATCAGCTGAAATTAAAATGCAGATAATCCTTTTAAGCAAACTGTTGAATGGAAATATGACTTATATGATATATACCAGAGTACAACTCAGATGTTGAATCTGAGAGGGCCATCAGCTTGTGACCAACAGAAGCACCACTGTGATAGTTTGTTTCACATTAATTACTATTTATTACTATTAATTACTATTTATTACTGCAGTTATGACTCACCGTGCAGTCAGTTGGATATTAACATGGCAGCAGAAGTCATGAAACTAATACTGCATATATGTTTACAAGAGTAGGAAAATCTTACTGAATTACCCACAAACATGTTTGCAAGTACAGTTCATTCCCCAGTGTTGTTCAAGAGGGAAAATAAGCACTCCTTGATAAAAAAATGGGTATTTTATGCATTATCAAGAACAATCAAACATTCTGCTCGGATTTTTTTCTTCCAATTTTCATATCTTTCTTTTCTGTCTTTTGTTCCCTCATTTCTATACAATGAATTCCTGTATGCGCCATAGATTTCTCACAGAGTTGGTTGAAATGTGTTGCAAGATTAAACAACCCTACCAGCTATACAGTAATTAAGACTTTATGAATGCTGAGGCTGCATATATAGTGATTACTATAGTGTAGGCTATTAAAATATAAATTCCAAGACACTTAATACATCAATTCCTGAGAGAAAATCTACATATTTACAGAATATATATATAAATAAATACATAATAAATAAATAAATACCATATATTAAAGTGCTGTTATCATGAAATAAAACATGCTCAAGAGCACTGTACAAAAGAACCAATACCTGGAATATAAAATTACCAAACTTAAGAAACCTAAAAGTAATAACAACAGCAGTAAAAGTAAAAACATGATATAAGACAGGGATATAAACCACAATAAAGAACGTAAAAATATAAATATATATATATATATAAAATGGGCACAGTAATGTGAATAAAACAACGAATAAGATTAATGCCCATACTCAAGCCTAAGTTTTCAAATACTTCTTAAAAGTGTCAATAGATGTGATATTTCTCAAGTGAAAAGGAAGAGGATTCCAGAGTTTAGGACCTGCTGCACTGAACGAACCATCTCCAAGAAGCCAAAACAAAACAACAATCTTAATGCAATTCTTCAACTATGAAAAAGAGGAGGACTAGAAAGGAAGCTGCATGGAATAGTTCGAACCATATTTGGTCCATTCATTGGGTTAGAGAAAGCCTTGACATTTATCTCCCAACTTGGAAAAAAAAAATGATTTATTTAGCCATATAAATTTGAATCAACCTTATGAGTTCTGAAATATTGCACACATTGGATAATTCACTTTCACTGTTCGAAACATTGGTAATGAATGTTATTTTTGAAAATCTTACCTTCAATTACTGTAACATCGAAAATACAATTGGCAAAATTCCCATGCCGATCAAAGAATGTGTATGTAACAGTTGTAGTTCCGATAAAGAAGTTGGTTCCAGATGTGTGCGATTGTGTACTAGTAACAGGACCAGAGATATCATTAGCTATTGGTTCGGTCCATATGATGGACACAAACTGTTGGTCACCTCTCTCCAAAACCCTTTCCATATTTCCTGGGCAAAGACTCACAGTAGGAGGTGTGTTGTCAACTGATGGAAGAAGCAAAAACTACATAACTTCAGCTAAGTTGTTGTTGTCACTGATAGAGTATTTACAGATAATGTCAGAACAACAATACATACCATTATGTAACTATGAACATTTAAAAACGTTTAATGACCAGAAGAAGATTGGAAGATTTGAAAGTTTCAAATGACACATTTGTGAAGCAATAAAGACTAACATTTTGATAACATCCTTTGGTAATCTCTCCATGGTAGGAATCTATAAGGAAAGTGTTTGACACTTAAGTGATCGATTGGAACAGTGGCAAAGTTTATGGAGCAAGCTGACAAAATAATTGGGGTTATTGTACCGCTCACCCGAATGTATATGTACCAATCTCAAAATTCATCCCAGCTTACGTTTCAAAGTAATCATCAACCAAAAATACAAGACTTTCAGAATTTGACATATGCTGACCTTTATGACCAATTGCTTCTTGATTTCATCCAGGGATATCTGCAAACAAAGTACGAAGCTCAACCGAGCAGCACTGGTTGACTTCTCTTGTGCTCAGGCAGTGGCGTAACCAGACATTTTTGGGGGTGGGGGTGGGGGGTGGGGGAGGGGGGAGGGGGTGAGGAGGGCAAAGAGTTTGAGTGGAGTCGAGGGCAAGATTCATGCATGACCAGTTCGGTCATTTTAGGTTCTTTTGCATTCTGCCCCAATCCCAAACACTTGAAACCATGGTAAAGGCACTGTTATGAGTGAGTGCTTCTTTACCCAAATTGAACAGTTGATATCAAATAAATAATAACAATTTTGTGTCCATTAGTTATTCAACAAAACATCGACTGATGTACTCTATTAGTAGTTGGTGATGCCTGTTCATCCTTTTGCTTTTTTTTAACCAGCCACGTCACACTAATTAGTCTATTTGATATATTCTTTCTACTATGCACACTCAAACTAGCTATCCTTAGCTACAAACGCAAAGCTTTTTAAAATTGGTTAAAGAAAACCATCATCAAATGTTTATACTAATACTTTATATCTCTAATGTATAAAATTTCAGAATTTTGGGTCCATTTAACAACAAGCAACACAAATTAGAGTTCATAAATCCTCTGTCCCTTTACCCTAAAAACTAGACATTATTTTAAGACTGCAACAATTCAAATTAAATGATATAGTACAAACCAGTCGAGGTCCAGGATAACTGCCATCCGTTGAACATAATGTTTTTATCTGTCAAGAAGTAGAGCCACACTGAATCTGTCTCAAAAGAAAATGGTGGTGGGTATGTCTGCCCATTCAATGTTGAATTATCAAAGAAACGAACTACCCTATTGCCATCAACTATATCTACTCCTGTGAAGTCATTTGAGCTGAAGCTCAAACCGGTTCCAACGTAAAGTTCATCTTTGAGGGTTTCAATACCAAAACCGCCATCACCAGTAAAGGTAAAGTCAATCCTACTAGCCCTTGGGATGTAGAGGAGGTAAATAGCAGTCCACCGATCTTCGTAGAGATTTGGATAATTCAGAGACTGAAAGCTTCCAGTACTGCAACTGTCACCATAACAAGTTATGAAACTTTCTTGGGGTCTATCCGATCGAAAACCTGAATTTGGAGAAGGGAAGAAAGAACCGAAAAATCTCGCTGGTCAATGGGGGGACAAAGGATATCATTTTAATTTTTGGGATTTCCAACGGTAACCATTAACATAGAAAGTTTGTTTTGGGAATTGACACGCCGCATCTGAAATAACATGGGGCTAAGTTGCACAAAATTAATTGTCAAGCTGACAGGAAAGCTGAAGGGCAGGTTTGCATCAGCACTGTACATGATTATTTTTTACCAAAAAACGAATGTATATAAAAAAACGTTAACTGTGGCCAATTTTAATCGTAATAAAGACAAAGTTAGAAACCAAATTGGCCAGGAGATTGGCAATTAAAATTGTGAGACCATGAGGAATGTCTTAAAACCTGGCATGTCTGGTATTACTAACAGGCTGATAAATATCACCGAGTCATCGATTCATCTCACAAAAAGATTTTTAATAATCAAGGCAGTCCCACACTTTTTCATCAAAGTTTGGCTTATAATTGTAAGGATTTATAGAAAGTGAATTTCCATGAAAAACAAGAGCATACTCTCTTTGAATGTATCTGTTACAAAGAAGAACATTTCCAAATAAATACATCCTAGCGAGGGTCTGGATAATTAGGTGATATCCATCTTTAAATATTGAATATTCATGACCTATCTACTACATACTTAATATTCATGGTAGCACCATCTACTGCATCATCTATCTACTAGACAATTATTACTCATATTAGCCGCTCAACCGCATTATTAATATTCATAAAAGTACACATAGTAAAGTAGTGACAGCTCCTTTTTCGAAATAAACAGGCTCTGTATTCATCTTCTTAATAATATATATATATATATATATACTCGGTACTCCACCAACTTGATCATAGTCATTAAGGCCCCATATCCATTAATTTTCTATTCCCTCTGCCCCGGTGTCACATATTGGCGTAATTGTCATCTCCAAAACAAAATACTTCTAAAGGTACAAGATCATTTCTTTCAATCAAAACTTACCAGGGGGAGTGGTACTGCAGTCATCACCAACCGTAAAACTAGACCCACAGTCACACACATAGGCTAATGTTGAGGGATCGGCATTGGGTGGCAGAGGCCGATTAAAGCACTCTGTGGAACCAGGACAGGGATTCACGTTGTTCGTGCAAACTGTGAAAAGAAAGAAAAAACATGAAAGCAAAGAACATTTTCAATAGGGGCTCTCAAGAAAGTACATGGAAGGTGTTAAATATTCCTGACATAAATGTTACAAACTGCCTTTTTACTCAAAGATAAAAACAATTCAAGCATGTACATGAATTTTTCAATATTACAGTCTGCATGAAGCCATCTCAAAGAAGGAAGGGATCCTTCCACTGCCCATATATCTACACAGTTATGCATGATCGAACAAAGATGCGAGCTGGTAGGGTTAAGAGATAAAACAGGAACCCAGAAAGAAACTGAGATAATCTTCTGATAAATCTTTCTGTAATTAAATTAGGTGAAAAGGCCATTGGCATAAATCAGACAAAACTTTTCCTTTTTTCTTGTGTAATCTTCAAAAGCATGCAGCGCAAGTGATTAATAAATCTAACTATTGTAATATCTGGTCACCTCGATCATTTCGTTTTGGCCGATACTCATGGAACTTCTAAGAAAAAGTCAATCCTTGGAAGACTTGCATTGTATGTGGACACGGGTGTCAGCAAGGAGAAGGGGGCTTGCCCCTCCCCCTTGAGCAAGAATTATCTTACAATGTAACACTTTCCAGGGGATTTGCCCCTTGGACTACTGTTAGGGCTTTCACATATATTCCAATACGCCTTTCTGCATCACAATCAGAGAATATTGGAAATATGAAAGTTCCCAAACCCCCGGGGTTTAGAACATTAGTTCCGAAGAAATTCCAAGTCCACTTTCTAACATCGATTTTCTTACTCTACACTTGCTACAAGACAGCAAGAATGAATGGCCCCACCCCCAACATAAGTCATTTTTGGTGGTTAACCAAACTTCTTCATTGTAACCTGGTTTATTATTTGGACAGTGGGCTTGCCACCCTTTGAATCGTTTTTGGAGTTTTCTATTGTTTTCTGCAGACAGCCGTGTATACGGATGTGAATCATCTAGGTGTGAAAATATCATGATCTGGAGGGATTGTATAGGACTATCAACCGCAGTCATACTTTATAATCGACTTGATGGTGCTGACTTAGGCGGTTCTTGGAGTAGCTAGCTATGTGTTCCATGTAAAGATTTCGCACAAAAAGTGTTGGATACAATACATATCAGTTATATGCTAGAATCTCATACTGCCCGGTGATAGACATAATTCACTTAAGAATCAAAGAACGAAACCAACAAGCAGTGGCGGCGCCAAGGGGGGGGGGGGGCTTGGGAGGGCTTTATCCCCCTACTGAAGTAGTCAGCCCCCCATTAGCCCCCCAACTGAAATAGGCAAAAACAAAACCTCATTGAAACAATATAGCCTACCCAAATTTTGTCAGCCATAACGCAGTGCTACAATGGTCAATGAATATTTTGATGAATTTTGTTCTCATACGGCAAGGTCGTGTGCGTTTCACAAACAGCGTGTATACAGACTAAAACAGGAGTTGTGTCAGAGAGCGCGATATAATAATTGAGCAAAGGAATTGGATCTTTCACAGCAGGTAATATTTTAGTGATACGAAAACTGTGAACTGGTATCTTCCATGCTAATTTGACTAAAGTTACTCACAAAAAAAATGCATATTTTTGGAGAAATTTTCAGGTGACAAAAGCCTCGCTAAATGCCACCATTTTGCATGTAGGCCTTTCCAGGATTGGGAAAAATTTCAAAGGGGGAGGGGGACACCCCCTCCCCTTATACCCCTTCCCAGGACGGCGATCACTCAATCTTGTAAGCCACCCAAAAATTGGCTCAGCCCCCCTTAGCCTCCCCAACTAAAAATTCCTGGCGCCGCCACTGCCAACGAGGTTCAAGCAAGGTAGCCCATTGACTCGTCAATCCCAAATATTTTCATATGACGGTTGAAAAAAAACATGATAGAAGTAATTTCTAGAAGTACTTTCTCGAAGTAAAGAAAAAAACTTACATTGAGATCGTATTTTCCACGGAGGAAGTACGTGGAAGGCACATATATAGGTTGCTTAATTACGGCCGTATAAACAACCTATATACAGTTGGGAAAGTGAGAAAAGTCTCGAAAAGTCGTTAAGAAGACACACAGAAAACCTGAAAACAGCACTAGTACTGTTCTAAACATGAATCTACGTACTGTGATGACTACATGTGTGTCAGCATTTTGCCGTTGGTCAAAGCGTCTCTTGGGAATTAAACCGGTCTTTGGTTGAGAAAAAAAAAAGGTCAAAGGTTTGTAAATATACGATTACAAAGCTAGGGGAACTGAGAGAGTATCAACTGCTGAACTAATGCTAATTGGTTGGAAAATATATGTGTGCTGTATTTCTTGAAAGACAAGAATGTTTTGAACAAGCTATACCTTTTGAATATCCAAAACTACCAATGAAATTAGAGGGCAGATCTTGCTATCACTCTGTTGACAAGCAGTTGCGAAAGTGTGGTAGTCTCAGTTCAACATGACGATACATGGGAATAGAAAATTTGTATACGGTACTCTTTAAGAACAGTCATACAGGGAAGAACCTGTGCACGAAAACGAAAACAACAAACCGACTGATCCGCTCTCAACCCCAGTTCCCAAGCCCCCCCCCCCCCCCCTCGCATCGCTGTGAGTGAGTGATCATCGTCAGGTGCGTATCACGATTCACCTAGCAGGGACTTCACATGGTCTCAGCCAAAAGGCCGAGAAGAACTTTGCTTAATGTATGGACGGAAGAAGCGACTCCGGCTTTCTGGAGAGTAGCCTACCGATAAGGAAGGCCGCTCATGAGAGACACCTTGAAAGTTGTAACGAGGAGTGATTACGAGTGTCACCGTACTAATTGAAAGATTGTTGCTTTTGGAAGAGCCTACATGCTATTTTACATGCATTTAAGGCAAATCCAGACCATGTATTCGATAGAGGCTACAAAAAAGAATGATCTTTGGTAAAAACCAGTTCAAGTTTTTAGCACCAAAAACCAAGGGCGTAGGAACCGGGGGGCTGGGGCGCCAGCCACCCCCAGTGAAAAATATGGGGGCGGAAGTATCATTCCGCCCCCCGCTTCGCAAGTCAGAAAACTCCTTTTTTATTTCCCAATAAATGATAACATTATTCATTTTACTCAGAACATTTTGGCAGAAAAAAAATCTCATTTGGAGCACCAAATTGCATCTAAGACCAGGTGAAAGTGCAAAATTATTTACAAAATGGAGTGGGTGTTGAAGTGTGCTATATTGCACCAAATTACATCTGAGGCCACCTGGAAATGCAAAAATTCTCAAAGGGGAGTGGGACACCCCCTTAGACCCCTCCCCCAGGCCGGCCATCAGTCTTCATCCCCCCCACTCAAAAGTACCTTCCTACGCCACTGCCAAAAAAACTCAATCTACTGCCTCTGTCACAACGAACTCAACCTCTACGAAATACAACACAAATGGCATGGAATGCACATAAAACCCACAGATCCCCGAAGATCACGTGACGTTCTAATGGTGTGCATCCATGAAAAGTCGAAATATATCAAGGAAACAAAAAACCGGAGAATTGTATAAAATATGTCGACAACTCGGATTTGACTTTCAGTGGATTTACAATTAGATGTTGTAGTGCATGAACGGTAATACAGGGTCAGGCTTTAGAAGTGGGGCGAATTACGACGATTTTAAAGCAAATCAATTACAGAGCGAAGGAAGTTTTATTTATAGGTGAGGAATAATAAATTAAGTCCTGTTTCCAAGTAACGAAACATTTGGGGTTTCGTAATTAACTAAAACTCTGCTTAGTCACGATACGGAAAAAATGCAAGGTGCCATTAATGGCCAGAAGTCATGTAAGTTATTGCAATGGGTCGCCTCCACATATAAAACAACTTCTGCAAGGTGTTACAAAACTAGCTCGTGACTTTGACAATTTAAGTGTAGCCTACAGGTCAATGCCGGGGTAATTATATAAAGTAGGCATATGCTACCTCATTACGCATTGAACCTATACTTAGGACGTCATACGTTTGTCTTTCGCGAGTATCCGTTTGGCTGTTACAATTCAAAGAGTTTGGCGCTCCCAGTAGCCCATCTTTTCGATATGCGGCTAATGAGCACTACGGTCGGACGTTACACGGCACATGATTTAAAGTATGTGGGAGGGCAAGATTGCTATTCCCACCCCCCCCCCCCCTCCACGACTGGTTATGTTAGTTAATGGAGCTTATAACGTAGAGAGATATAGCTGATGTGAGGTTATTGAACGTGGTTCCCGTTGAAAAGATGTAGGCCTACTGTCCCTGATCTATAATTAGGTCGAAATGGGTTGTGCTAATAATAAGTACGTTTGAATTTGGAAGAAAAAAGAGAGAGAGAAAATCCCCGATTGATCGCCAAGCTTCATCGAGACTAATAATGGAGGTTTCTTTCATCATGCCATGGCTATAGAGTACTCCGAGGTACTAAATATGGAAATTGGATCAACTATTATGAAATCATGTAAGTTTTCTGTGATATCACGACTTAAAACAAACGGTAGTCGCATTTCCTATTTCCTTCAAAGGAAACCGCGCGCCCGGAGTTGTACCCCGGCTTCCTGGGCAATAACTTGTTTATGCTATATATTTCCTACCGAAAAAAAGGCCTACAGCTTGATTAGATATGAACAACCCACAATCGCGGATCCATGAGGGTGAAGGCCCGCCAAGCCCCCATCCCATCCCTCACCAACCATTGGAAAACAGCTGTCTTACTTTTTTTCTGGAGGGAGATCCCAGCCCCCCCCCCCCCACTTCTTTGTCGGTAGTGGGATTCAAAGACTCCAGGGAGACGCGCCCTTCTTTAATTTCCACCAGTCCGCTCCTGCCTCATTTTAAATGCCTTTCATTAATGTACGCAGTTCCTACACTCTCCCTTTGTCATTCACAACTGGCAAAAAGGAACTTAAAATATGTACAAAATATAACAAACTATAAATGTGTACGACTATGCAAATTGACATCGAATACGTCCAATTGAACATGCTGCCAAACGGCCTCAGTAATTAGCCAGCCTAAAGTTATAGTCGATTAAAACCTAATACTCAGCTCATACACTTGAATATATGATTGTTGGCATCCTGGTTGTCGATCTTGAACATGAATCTTTAAAGCCACAGTAGCCTATATGCAAACTACCTCTAAGATGGGTCCTATGTTCTATCAAGTTTGTGCTGACTTTTTGACAGTTTTAAAGCATATCATTTCGACGGCGACAGACCGAATGTTGTTACACAGGCCTACTTTATCACCAAGTTTCTATCTGAATATACGTTTAACGTTTTCTCCTCATTCCGTGGCTCTTGAAAACCATTAACATGCACTGTGATCAACATTAATCGTGGCAGTAGGTTCTTCAAGAAAATAGTTACACTTTACAGTTGGAACTTCCATTTACTGTTATAGTGTGAAAAACAAACAAAAACGTTACTCACCATTGGTAAATTGAGCATTTGCATAGGCAAGAAAGCTAAGTGAAAGTACAAATTTTATTCCAGGCAAATCCAACATTTTGAATGCCTTATTCTGTCTTTCCACTGTTTCGGCAAAAATCATACAAAAGTTTCTAAAGAGTGAAGCAGCCCATTTGCTGCCCAGACATCTAATGCAAAAGAACGATTTTCTATAAATGATGGTCTCTGGCATAATATTTGATACCAAACAGGTCCTAAAATTACTGAACTGTGAAGAAACACCTTCTTTCTTAAGGTGTAAGAAATATTCATCAGACCATATGCAATAGTTGGTATTCACACATTCCTATAAGCTTGAGTGGACAATAATAATGGTTATAGGCTGTACTATATACTTACCAACCCTGTGGACGGAAATGGGAAGGGTTACAAAACTTTAGACAAGTGATCGTGATTTTTATGACCCCACGCTTTACAAATTCTTTCTCATAAGTAAGATAATTTCTTCTTGACGTAAAAGCCATTTTCTTTGGCCACAGAAAATTATGGGTTCATTTAAGAGCATCAAGTAACATTGACAGCAAAGTAATCAGTTGTGCAATCTTTAGAAGACTGATATTTTCCAAAACTTACTGGTTTGGATATTCATGAGTGACAAGCTGACCTGTCTCCTCAATACCTTAGCACTCTACTCTGAACTGGTGACTTATCTAACACTATGCGCCCTCAATGACCGGACCCCTCCATTCAATGCCCTTCCTCCTCATGATACCAATGGTCTTTTGTTGACACTTTGTTGTGCATCGAGTTCGCTGATCTTTAATTCTTTGTGGTGGTTACTTGTTTCCCGTCATCAAAGAGGGTCTGTAAGACACTACCTGCCACCATTTGGCTTGGTAGGAGATACTTGTCTGCTGTGGCACCACTCTCTGAATCTTTGCAGTCGTGTTGGCCACAATGGAAGCAAGTGGCTCGGAAAAGCCCTCCTGTCTGAAAGTTGTGACAGCTTCCAGCTTTGAGGCAACTAATCTCAAACCCTTGATGTTCAGGTGGATAAGTGTTCCTCTCCTCTGTGGTAGTAGATGGGGAAGTGTCCGGTAAGATCACTGGAACATCCAACAATTACTGTAGTAGCTCCAAGAACCACTGCCTGCAAGGCCAGACTGATGCTGTATAGGAGTATCCGTCTCGAGTACTGCCTGGTTTTCGTATCACCTGATTCAGTAGGCACAGAGGTGGGAAGGCAGTTGCCTCTAAGTAATCCCATGGAAATCAAATCGACATGTGGCTGGGATGAGATTTGACTTCACGTCGTTCACTATCCAACCTAAACCTTGTATAGGACTTCAAAGGATTTTGTGGTTTTACATGCTCTTCATTGAGGAGTTTCAGATTGAGGATGGGACGCCATGGTGAAAAAAAAAATGAGGGCTGGAAGAGTGGTCCCACCTTTCCCAAAACCTCTATGACTGCCTGTTTTTGTAACAATGTCAAAATTTCCCCTGAAGAGCAAACTTTGGGACGGGATCTGCTAGTGCTGGCGTAACTCTTCCTCCTCCCAGAAAGGCGGACCAGAGGTAAACTATACTTTGTATCCTACTGATACCGTCTTCAAAACCCACTGATCTAATCTCCCAAAAAGAGGAGTAAAACAGGATAATCCACAATTAACAAAATAGTGATGGGAACACTATACATAAAAGTGAACAACACTGACATGCAATAACAGGTGGGAAAACTAGCATTAGCAATAAACTGCTACCCATACCCCAAAAATGTGGTACAAAATGGGACAAGACACACTCCCAAAACTGTTTCAAAGACCTCCCAAGTAAAAAAAGGTTACTTACCGGGCTGCACAGGAAATATGACCAGTTATTCCTTCTTCTGAAATACATCAAAAAGGTCCTGATTATTTATCAGGACCTGTGTTAAACACAGTTCCAAGCAAATTGAATTACAAATTAAATCAAAGCACAAAACAAACATTCTAGACACTTTAGGTGGTAGAATTAGAAGGGCATTAACCAGAAGGGTCAGGTAATAGAGGGTGCACAGTGTTTAAAGTTTACCAGTTTCATTCTAGAAACAGTAGAATAGAGTAATAAGGTTGTGAGGAGACAGGTAAGCAATGAGCAAAGTAAATGTCTATGTCAATTTAGGTGGTCAAAGGTCCATGTTTTCATTGATTTATATAACTGGTACTTTATATCACTTTTATAGTGGATCCTTACTAAAGCAACCTAAAGACCTAAAAAGTATTGGAATTGTAAAAAAAAAATATCCTCTGTTAACTTCCGTACAAAAATTTCAATCGTAAGCCTTGAAAATAATACAATTGTGTGATTTGATAATGATATAGTACTATGATTATAAAGTGACTTCACCTAAATGTGCTCGAGAGTTGCTGTACAGTATTGAAGCCTCGCCCCAAACCGTGTGCGGCCATCTGAAAAAGTTAACTTTCTGTTGCTTGCGATCGTGACGTTTTGTTTGTGTCGCTACAAAATGCAGACAGCAATGAAATGTGATACCTTGTTATCTTTAGCTGGACCTGAGATGTCCATCGCTATAATGTTTATACACTGTGCTGTGGGTATTGACCGCAGCTGTATGTACTGACTGTACAATAGTGTCTAATTACCGACGGTAGCAAGCTGTGTGTGTATTTTCTGGGATCGAACACTTCTGTTACACCTCATTCCAAACTAGTTCAGATGAGCGGCATAAGAATTTCTTTTTGCGCGAGTCTTCACACCCTTGAATAGCTGAGTATCTGCGTCTGTCTAACAATGGATCATCACCAGGGCAACCTTAAAGTACCAGAATTATAAACAATCCTTGGATGAGAGCAAACAATAACTAATGAAACGAACCAGGTAGTATAAACTGGATTGACATTGTGAAGATGGTGGGACAGGCCACATGCTTGTTGTTTGGTGCTTAGATCAAACAAAAACCTAACACTTGAAACAAAATCTCAAAGATTATGGAAGAAAATATACCTTTTTTTCAAGAATGCAACAGAAGATTTAATAAAGGGTAGATCATATAATATTAATACCTTCCCATATCAAACTACATAAACACAAGGCACACGGCATATATCCACAGTGAAGCTTTTAAAGAATTTCACTTCAAAGCTGGCAATGAAGTGAAAAGAACAGACAATAAATTTGTACTACAATTCACACCACCGTGCTGTGGATATATAACTGGCCACAACTATTGTTCCTGTTTGCCCCCATCCCAAGCTTCTAGATCAAATGGGGATGCTGGGCAGGGGAGTTGGTATGGAGGGGTTGGGGGGGAGGGTTGTTGCCTATAATGAGCCCATTGCAGAATGATTCCATATTTAATACCTTGATACCAATGCACCATATATCAATCTAAGGGACCGTATAGGGGCAAAAATATATTAGATAAACGGTGATGGTCAATTGCAAACTCCCAACAGATTTCCTCCATAATGTTGAATGCCCAGTTTGAACCATTATGTTTTAATCCCTTCAGTCTGACACAAACTGACTATTGCAATCCTCACAAGTTTTTTTTTTTTTTTTTTTTTTTTTGGGGGGGGGGGGGATTACCATCAAACAATGTCCCTTTTGTTGTAATCCCTTCATAGTATATTTAACATATGTTTTGGCTGTACAATGAGGCTCTTCAAAGGAGGCCTGCGCTGTCAAGACGGTCCAAATGTGTGCGATCTGTACTGTTTAATCAGATTAAAGATCTCTGACTTTAAGAAACATGATTCCATGCAAGCGCTCACATGTTGCGAACATGCCTGATGAACTTGCTTACTAACCAATGGCAGGTGATTGACTAGATCGTAGTTGTGGTCAACACAATGAATATTATGATTTGCAGTCATAGACAGCAACTTGCCAAGTTTTGCGGAAATTGTTAGGTTCAATAAAATAGCGCCCTCTGTTTATTTTAAGGAATGGCTAGTAAAGTCCCACTGCAAACACATTAATGATTCCATGAGGCCATCAGAAAATGGTTGCCAGTGCAACCATTTTAATAATTCCATGAGTCCATCAGACAATGGTTGCCAGTGCAACCACATTAATGATTCCATGAGTCCATCAGACAATGGTTGCCAGTGCAAACACATTAACGATTCCAGTGGCGTAGGAAGGTCCTTTTGCGTTGGGGGGCTGAAGACTGTTGGCCGGCCTGGGGGAGGGGTCTAAGGGGAGGGGGTGACCCCCTCCCCTTTGGATTTTTTTTGCATTTCCAGGTGGCCTCAGATGCAATTTGTTGCAATATAGCACACTTCAACACCCACTCCATTTTGTAAAGAATTTTGCATTTTCACCTGGCCTTAGATGCAATTTGGTGCTTCAAATGAGATTTTTATCTCATTTGGAAATGAAAAAGGGGTTTTCTGACTTGCGGAGCGGGGGGGCGGAACGATACTTCCGCCCCCCATATTTTTCACTGGGGGGGCTGGGCCCCCAGCCCCCCCGGTTCCTATGCCCTTGAATGATTCCATGAGTCCATCAGAAAATGGTTGCCAGTGCAACCATTTTAATAATTCCATGAGTCCATCAGACAATGGTTGCCAGTGCAACCACATTAATGATTCCATGAGTCCATCAGACAATGGTTGCCAGTGCAAACACATTAATGATTCCAGTGGCGTAGGAAGGTCCTTTTGCGTTGGGGGGCTGAAGACTGTTGGCCGGCCTGGGGGAGGGGTCTAAGGGGAGGGGGTGACCCCCTCCCCTTTGGATTTTTTTTGCATTTCCAGGTGGCCTCAGATGCAATTTGGTGCAATATAGCACACTTCAACACCCACTCCATTTTGTAAAGAATTTTGCATTTTCACCTGGCCTTAGATGCAATTTGGTGCTTCAAATGAGATTTTTATCTCATTTGGAAATGAAAAAGGGGTTTTCTGACTTGCGGAGCGGGGGGGCGGAACGATACTTCCGCCCCCCATATTTTTCACTGGGGGGGCTGGCGCCCCCCAGCCCCCCTGGTTCCTATGCCCTTGAATGATTCCATGAGTCCATCAGACAATGGTTGCCAGTGCAAACACATTAATGATTCCATGAGGCCATCAGACAATGGTTGCCAGTGCAAACATGTTAGTGATTCCATGAGGCCTTCAGACAATGGTTGCCAGTGCAAACAGTCAACAAAACGTATAAACAAGAAGGTATTCCATGGAGTTACAAAATAAATATTCATGCAAACAATGCAGTCACTACAGCACTTCTTGATGGATGGGACAATTTCAGCTATTTCATCGTTTGACATTAACAAGAACGTTTTTTGATTGCTAATGTTAATATTTCTAGCAATTTTGTTAAGCCATCAACTTTAGCTACTGGAATATCCTTGACTTGAAACTTGACATAAGTTAAGCACACATTGAAGGTCACTTTGGTACATGCACGAGTTTGGCCAAGTTTGATTTTTACTTCCTTTGAGCATGTGGCCTTTGGCATTTTACAAATTACTAAACAGACTGTAGATATTAAAGTCTGTGATAGCCTGATTGTGCTTCAATTTATGGTCTGTATTGTTATTTTGGTGTGTGTGTAATGGTCACATTGCTGTTTTTAGTAGCTTGACCTTTGACCTCTGTCTCTATGACATCCTTTAGTCACGCAGGCGCAACAACCTATGCCCAGACACATGCCCACCACGTTTGAAGTCCATCTTCCCATCAGTTGTCTGCAAAATGCTTTTTCGCCTTTATGACCTTTGACCTCCTTTGATCACATGACCTTTGACATTCGCTGCAAACTTGCAGAATGTTGCATCCCAAATGGATTTGAGGATTTTGTCATTCCTTATAAGATCATGGCTAAAATAATGTTTTTGGTTATTTGACCTCTGACTTCTCACCCGATGACATCATAAATCATGCAGGCACTACATCCCAAGTCTAAGTCAATTGACTGGTTGTACAGTTTATGAGGAGTTTGCGACACACTTTTCTGTTCAGAAACATACACTGACACACACTTACACTTATTACTTTTTGACCCCTTATTTAAATATAGTATTACGTCAAACGCATGTTATTGTACCAGCCTATGATGCCCCCAATAAGTCAAACAAACCACAAAGTTTCAGTTGAGCAGCTCAAGTGGTGTCAGGTGGGCAGTACACTACGACTACGTAACTCTGATTCATAGTTCAGATTCATTCCATTTCATTGTTGAACTGCAACAACAATTGGTAAAGTCTGCATTTTTGCATTTCACCTCATATTCATTCCATTTCATGGTTGAACTCCAACAACAATTGGCAAAGTCTGCATTGTTGTTTTTTCATTCCTAAAAGAAATTGAATGGATTCCCCATAATTGCTTTTTCATTTACTCCTTTCAGGCGATTAACAGCTAATTCAATAATGATATTACGTCACAAAAAGTTCAACAGGATACAACAGGATTGAATGATGAACAGATATGGGGGTTATTTCTTCGGGGCTGTCTTGACTTACCAGTTGTCACATTAAAAGAATAAAGGTTAGGTGTGAAACACAAACGACCCTGTTCGGTTTGATGGACCAGGTCAATACGAAGACATGTAGCCAGAATGGCTAAACTATTTGAAATAGTTTCTTTATAGATTCTGCATGTGTTAGGACACTGACACTAAATTAAATTGAAAAATAGGGTAGGCAAACAAAAAAGGCTAGGGCTTTTTTTTTTTTTTTAAAGGGGAAAAGTTCTGGAAAAAGTACATGCCAAGTAAATGGTTTGTTAAAAAAAAAAGGAATAATACAGATTTGATTGGCTTTTCCAAATATTTCTTCTGTACTTTCTTATCTAAAAAGGACATCTGCAAATTAAGGCTAGTTTGTTATAACTGATTGTACAGATGCTTAGCTAATTAACTAGAAATTGTCAACATGGGTTTAACAATATATTAACATAACATCCAGTACGCAGCATTGCGTTCCTCTAAACAGTCATCTTATTGGGTGCATTATTCAGTGGTAATGGTGGGCAGTAGGCAGGTACGGATGGTGCAACAAACAAACATTCCTCTTCTTATAGCATATATTGTGTTCTATCCTATTAAATCAGGTATTGTATCCTATTTATCAGGTATTCTATTCTATTAATCAGGTATTCTATCATATTAATCAGGTATTCTATTCTATTAATCAGGTATTCTATTCTATTAATCAGGTATTCTGTCGTTTTAATCAGGTATTCTATTCTATTAATCAGGTATTCTGTCCTATTAATCAGGTATTCTATTCTATTAATCAGGTATTCTATCCTATTAATCAGGTATTTTATCCTAATAATCAGGTAATCAATGCTATTAATCATGTATTCTATCCTATTAATCAGGTACTTTATCCTATTAATCAGGTATTCTATTAATCAGGTATTCTATCATATAAATCATGTGTTCTATCCTATTTATCAGGTATTTTATCCTATTTATCAGGTATTCTATCCTATCAATCAGGTATTTTATCCTATTAATCAGGTATTCTATTCTATTAATCAGGTATTCTATCATATTAATCAGGTATTCTATTCTATTTATCAGGTATTCTATCCTGTTAATCAGGTATTCTATCCTATTAATCAGGTATTCTATTCTATTAATCAGGTATTCTATCATATTAATCAGGTATTCTATTCTATTTATCAGGTATTCTATCCTATTAATCAGGTATTCTATTCTATTAATCAGGTATTCTATCATATTAATCAGGTATTCTATTCTATTTATCAGGTATTCTATCCTATTAATCAGGTATTCTATTCTATTTATCAGGTATTCTATCATATTAATCAGGTATTCTATTCTATTTATCAGGTATTCTATCCTATTAATCAGGTATTCTATTCTATTAATCAGGTATTCTATCATATTAATCAGGTATTCTATTCTATTTATCAGGTATTCTATCCTATTAATCAGGTATTCTATTCTATTTATCAGGTATTCTATCCTATTAATCAGGTATTCTATTCTATTTATCAGGTATTCTATCCTATCAATCAGGTATTTTATCCTATTAATCAGGTATTCTATCCTATTAATCAGGTATTCTATCCTATTAATCAGGTATTCTATTCTATTTATCAGGTATTCTATCCTATTAATCAGGTATTTTATCCTATTAATCAGGTATTCTATCCTATTAATCGGGTATTCTATCATATTAATCCGGTATTCTATCCTGTTAATCGGGTATTCTATCCTATTAATCAGGTATTCTATTGTATTAATCGGGTATTCTATCATATTAATCCGGTATTCTATCCTGTTAATCGGGTATTCTATCCTATTAATCAGGTATTCTATTCTATTAATCAGGTATTCTATCCTATTAATCAGGTATTTTATCCTGTTAATCGGGTATTCTATCCTATTTATCAGGTATTCTATTCTATTAATCAGGTATTCTATCATATTAATCAGGTATTCTATTCTATTTATCAGGTATTCTATCCTATTAATCAGGTATTCTATTCTATTTATCAGGTATTCTATCCTATTAATCAGGTATTCTATTCTATTTATCAGGTATTCTATCCTATCAATCAGGTATTTTATCCTATTAATCAGGTATTCTATCCTATTAATCAGGTATTCTATCCTATTAATCAGGTATTCTATTCTATTTATCAGGTATTCTATCCTATTAATCAGGTATTTTATCCTATTAATCAGGTATTCTATCCTATTAATCGGGTATTCTATCATATTAATCCGGTATTCTATCCTGTTAATCAGGTATTCTATCCTATTAATCAGGTGTTCTATTCTATTAATCGGGTATTCTATCATATTAATCAGTCTTTACAACATTTCAATTTTGTAACATATCTCGGATCACTCAATCCTAAGGTCCCTAACAGACATTCATTTACTCAATGCTGATTGGTCAACTTTAACATTTTCAGTGGCAGCATTATACGGTACACATTCATGGAGTAAAATAATATTACCAAAATACTATTTCAGGAGAAGTCACATGAATTATGCAAAAGGGCCACATTTTTATTGATAGCGACAATGATAAACTGTTAATAGTATGCCGGTGTGATATTACCAATATACCATTCATACCATCATGTTATTGAAGCCAATTTCAGTGGCCCTGTCTTGTTCTAGTCTGGTCCAGTCCTCATCTTGTTAACAATTGCACCCTGGCTCTTTGGACATGCAGCCAGTCAATATATGTATTTTTTTTCTTTCTTTCTTGGGAGTCCTTTACCTTGTTAAGCCTGAATTGGCTTTTTAGAGGACTTCCCTCCACATGTATATGTCTGTGGAAAATCAAATAAATAAATAAATAAAAATCATTACTAGTCCATATTTATAGCTTTACATAGCAATGTAGGATGAGGCATATACTGCACAATACAGTAAAAGCTGCAATAATCTGTAAAAAGAAATATGATAACAAAATATACCAGTTGGTAATATTATTTGATAGTTAAAATAAAGCAGTAGTGGTGACACCAACCAATATTCTCATTGGCATCCTGTTCAACAATTATACCCAAAAAAAAATATGATTTGAAATAACCTTTGACCTTCAATAACAATTAATAACATCTAAACTGCAGCTACTACTCAACTTGTGTACCACTAGCCATACACTGATGAGTTTATTTTCAATAATGCAAACAGTGGTTCTAAACACTTTCAATGAAGCTGAAACCATAAATATCCTTCAAGCAAGTTTTAGCCTCTGATTGCCTTAATATTCAAAATCTAGCATGAATCAGTGTCATAAATAGGATTGTATTAGAGCAATCTAGATTTTTCTGACTGACTCCAAAGAAGGGTGACTCAATATCCACAAACTAATACTTTCAATTCAGTAAAAAAATGACTTTCAACTTTTGGAAAAGATAATACCATCTAAATAAATTTGAAACACTGTAACTTTTTAACCTCTCTAGCACATTAAGAAAGATGTTTGTCGTTGCTTATGTAGATGTAGATAGAATGAATAGCTTTAAAGGGTCTATAGACAAAAGGATTTTGGCTATAGATTTCTTCACCTACATGGTAGAAAACAAGAACAGATTAGGCTTTTCAATAGCACTCTTCACATAATTTACAAAAATATAACGGGTATATCACCACATATGACATCAAAGCCGAAACCTGAAATTCAAACTGCAATTGTTAGATTAAACTTTTCAAAACTGTCTCAAGCAATATTTTTGGACGGTCAATCAGAATAAATCAGTTAACACTATAACAGTATTATTTTTTTATCTGAATTTTTCTCCGACTGTAATAAATTTAATAAAAATGATTAAATGATGTAAGAAACACAGTAAAAACAAATTGGAAAACTAAATCAAAGCCTTCATATAGCACTGCAATTAACTTCCGGTGTTTTAACTTTTGTAATTGAGCAGCCTATATTTTTGAATCAGAAATGATTCACTTAATAACAATAATAATAATAATAATAATCAGGCAGTTATTTTTATGACACTTAAGCGACCACAAATGTGGGAGAAACCCGCAAGGGCTTATGGATTACAACTTTCATGTCGGGTGGCTTCTAAGTCAACATTTTAACTCAAATTTGGAATCTTTTAAATTTAGAGAATCATTTCAGATTGGAAAACGTATATTGCTCTTGGCTGAAAAACCCACCTTACTATGAACGGGCCAGAGATCGAACCCCGAACCTCCCAATTGCAATATAAGCATTAAGAGATAGGGACATTTTGAAGATGTTCACTGCTTTCCGGTGATTTTTGGTTTATACATTTTTAGATTAAAAATTACGGGGTGTAGTTCACACGCATAATCAATAACGACACATCATTGTAAAGAGGACACAATATTCTTCAAAATGACATAAAAAAGAGTTTTCTGAGTGCTATACTTAGAAAGTTATGAAAAAAGTTAGCGCGAACTATGCTTATTTTGTAGCAATATTTGCTGCGTAACGGTTTGTTTTGAGTTCCAAGAAGGATTCCATGTGTTTACGTACATCAACTCTCTTTAAAGATGCTAGTTGCAATAATTTGGATTTAAAAATGAACATAATAAATTCTTCCTCCATTTGTATTCAACAGAAGTTTGCTTTAGCTAGTCATATGAAGTAACCAGTCAAGTTCACAATATGCACTGCAGAACCATATAAGAATGAATATAAATTTATTCTTTTATTGAAAATGATTTCTATTCAGTAGGTGCTTTATATTAACCCAAACTTGATAGTCTTAGAATGCTAACGGAAATTCGTCAGCCTACACAAATGAGTAATGGAATGTCAGCATAGTATGAAAGAGATCTGGGCTGTACAAACAATGTAACCAGGTTACCAGTGTTACGCCTGCTTTTGTCAAACAAAACAGTAATATATCAAATACAATACACTCTACACAACAAAAAAGGAGGAATTTAATTAATGTTCTTGGAAATACCTTGTCTTCAACCAATTCTGCTATGTATAATTGTCTTTATGTAGGTTTGACTGTAATTTTAGCTTTATCATGTAACTATGACCAAACAAACAAAGATGAAAAAGTGAAGGCTTTTACACCTTGTGACTAACATGTCATCATCAAAGCCTCCCCACCCCCAAGATAAGATATTAATTTGTTGATATGCACATGCACCTAGTGTAAAATGCATGTATGATGATTTTTTTTTATCTTGCTATAAAGATTTCTTGGGAGTTGTAGTTATCTTGAAATCATAAACTTCATTGACAAATTTCAATATTTATCACTTCTTTCTTGTCCATGATATCTCAAGATCTCAAAATGGTATTTATAAATGCTATCTATTGAATAGGACCTCATATGTACCACTGATTGTATCAATTGATGTGGCACAAACTTGCACATCTTAAATGTTAGAGTTATCATAATGACTTATATAGTTGAGGTATGTGAAACCTGTCGAGTTGACTTATACACACTGCATTGCACAAGAATTATAATTTTAAACAAATTTTTGAAAGAACAACCAAAAAACAGATGTGCATCTCCATCTCTGGTGTTAAACTCTGGAATTCATTTGATGATAAACTGAAGAACAATGGAACCCAGTCATTATTTAAGAAATGTACAAACAAATGTTGTTATCCACTGCTAGTTCAAATTGATTATCTCCATTAATGTAAAATATGTATAAATGCCCAATCTTTTCTTTCTTTCCTTTCTTTTTCTCTCAATCTTTTCTTTTTTTCCTCAATTTTCTGTTATTTTTGTAACTTTATGTATGTTAACTTGTCTTGACTACTTCTTTTGTCTATACTTTTCAACACATATTTGAAGGAAAACGATTCATAAGTATTGCACTTCAGTTTTTCTCCTTTTCCACACATTAGATCTTTGGTAGCTTTCATTGAATTATATATAATACCATGATTATTTGATTATATGTATTGAATTCTTGTTTAAAATTTACTTATCTTTTGTGTTGGAAATAAACAGTTTCATTGTCATTGTCATTCATAGTGCTACACTAATGCGATCTGGAGTGATTTACGTCAAGCATAACCAAAAAAAAATCCTGACATGCTATCCATCTCATCATCATTAGGATATTATTACTGTATTTTTAATCCTGACGTATATTCTGTATTATATATTTGTAGATTTTTCTTTTCTTTTCTTCCAGGGAGTCTCCTACCTTGTTAAGTCTTTTTAAGACTTTATAGGAGACTTCCTTTCCCATCGTACACAATTGGCGATAAAACAAATAAAGGAATTATAACATGCATATGTCTTGTCTGTTGGCAAATCTCAATCAATTAGAGTCATTGTAACAGTTTAATCAGTTTCAGTTTTGTTTCAGTGAGATCCATAGTCATTATTAAGGAGGAGAACAATGCCATAGAAACCTGCACTCTGTAATGAGTTACCATTTAAGCATAGTTCCTTGTGCAAATTGAATAGGGAAGTCTACTTAAATGGATAAGATGAGTCTTTCCCTTTAACCCCCCTTCCCCCCCCCCCCCAAAGTCTGGTCATAAACAGTCTTTGAACATGAGAAAAGTTAGGTCATTGGAAAGATAACTCTTTTATAGAAATCATTTTCCATTTCAAACTAACAAAAAAAGGAACTTTTACTAGTGAAATGGCCAGTTGAAGTTGTGTCTCTATGAAGAAAACCATAGGAACTACCTGAATCAGCTGATTCATGTGGTCATATTTAAAGGAAAGGAGTGAAAGGAAATTGTGAGTAACATATTTCTAAACATTTGCAACAAGCTAGCTATAGATAATTCATAGCGTTACACATCAAAGGTTTTGTTTGCAAAACTAAATTCAAATCATAAAAGCTCTCTCTACATGGTTCAGGTAATTGCTGCCACTCAGTCTCGTCAAAACAGAGACACATCTGCTCCCTCACAATCTGAAATATTTAGAACGAAGCAAACAAATCATCATTTCAAAAAAGTCTTCAACATGGGTAGAGGTTTACTGCATGCTGATAACTTGTCACTAATTTGGCAAAACACAAAAGGCTTCCAAACACGTTGGTATGGTTAAATCATACAGACAAGTCCTGCTTCAGAGAGTAGGGTTAAAGAGTAAACCAAAACAAGGGCATCAAAAAAAAAACACGCCAGTAGCACTATATGGTCTATATGACTACTGTGACAAATTTGACAAAACATTTCACTCTAATAAAATTTACACAATCGTTTCAAACATCATTTCCAAAGACTGCATGCAAACATGACCACAATAGAAACCCATAAACTTAACCATAAAGACAAAAGGCTTTGTGATTCAATGCATTACTGCCTATAAAACCATTTGAATACTAGACTGCACAGTCAGGTTTAATTCTGGAGACAACACCCAGCCACAAGAATTTTTTTTGTTCCTTCTTCCGTGGTTAGTTGCCCCAGGGGGAGTGGATTTTCCAGGGCTATGGCAGCATCCCCTCAGTGAATTAGTCAGCTTCCTTTCCCTATGGCTGCTTCTTGTTAGTTTTTTAAGCTTCCAATTCTGAATAATTGTTTGTCTACTTTGTACTTTTTCTCCCTTTTTACTCTGCTTTTCATAACTGCCATGTTGCAGGCGATGTGCTTGATCAGGCTTGTCCCACCTAATACCCCACCCCTCACACAGATTGCAAAAAAGGTATTCAAGTTTTGAGCATCATGGCCAGCACAATTACACACATGTGGCTCTATGCAACAAATATGAAGTTCCTCCGAGTTTATTTCTCAATCAGTTACCAGTTTTTAGACCAGTTTGACCTCTAATGTCCTTTTGACCTTAATGACCTTTCTGTACTCACTAGGACAGGTTTTATGTACAGTATGTATAAACATCAGCCAAGCATTTTTATAATGACTTTAATAAAAAGCACTGTACAGATTTGTCTATTTTAAACAATCCTATTGAAGCGATATTCATTGAAACGAATACACCTAGTAACGAAAAGTTTATCGTTGGTTGTGTATACAGAACTCCCAACAGTTCGAATGATGATTTCAATTTAAATATGCAGCCTACCCTGAGCACCATTGCTAATGACCACTGCAGTACCTATATTATGAGAGATTTTAATATTGATTTATCTAAAGCAAGCATATCTATTGACTTTCTTAACCTTATTTATTCGAGCGGGTTTTATCCCACAATAACTAAACCTAATAGGGTTAGTCCATCTTCTGCCACCATAATTGACAACCTTTTAGCCAATGTTGATGACGTCTGGAATACTTATTACAGATATTAGTGACCATTTTTCTATTATTTTTCATGCCTCTGGGAATCAGAGTACAGTTAGGTATTAACCCATTGCAAGTCTGTAATAAAAGCAATTAAGAAAATTAATAAGTTTATTTCTGAAATTAAAAGTAAAACATGAGATGAGGTGCTTACTAAGCCTGACGCTAACACTTCTTATAATGCTTTCTTTGATTCATTTAATTCAACGTACAATACCTGTTTTCCATTACATAACATCAGTAAAACAAAAAGGAGGAAAAAGAAACACCCTTGGATAGCTAATGGAATCTTAAAATCCATTAAGAGAAAAAATCAGCTATACAGACGCTACCTAATGAACAATACTAATGATAGTAGGTCAATAACTGTAATTGGTAAAAAGAAATTCTGGGACCAATGCATATTCATATTTGAAACCTTTGACCTGCACTCATATGTGATCTGTGTCTGACTTTTGTGGTTTATTGCACAGACCTCAACCAGGCTACTAATTCAAAGGGGGAAAAAAAGAATTATTTTAGGTTTCTTGTATTTCTTTGTCCATGATCCTGTGTATGTCACCAAAAGCATATAACTTATGTCCATTTAATATTGAAGAGGAAATACACTAGGCAGTGCCTTGTATAGAATAACCTGTAGAATGCCACCTGCATATAAAAGAATTTTATTTTGAAGGAAAAGTCCTCACAACAGTACCAGGTGTTTTCTATGTTGCAACTCATTGGTATTGCATAAGTTCATGATTTAAAATTATATGCTACATTTGAAATATGATATCTGTTTCTTACACTTGACCTGTATTAAAGTAAGGCCAGATAAATGCATATGAGAACTAACACAATAGCTTGCCTGAGATCTCCCTTAGTTTAGAATGACAGTGTTGCAAGGTAGTTGCTTTTGTTGTAGATTGTAACCTGTCACATTACAAGGTAATGCAGATGTTCTATAGGTGAGAAGAAACCTAACAAAGGATATAAGGTTAAAAAAAAATAAGTGCAGAAAGGCTATACGTATTTATCAGGAACACCATAGTGAGTTAATATTTGTATCTGTAAAAACAAGGTGATGTTGATTTAGTTATAGAAAACAGAAAAACAAGAGACAAGAGTTGTATAATAAACAGGTGAAGGTTTGAATTACCCAATTACAATGACTGTGAGGTTACATGGAAGCATAGAACAGAGGGCCTACATTTCACCTACATAACATACATTTCAACAATACGGTTACTACTATATCATTTTTCAAATTCCTTGCCATGTCTATCTATGCTAATTGAATAATGGCCTATATGTTAATTTGAAACTTTTTTTTTTTTAAGCTCACAATTAGAATTATTTTGACTTCATAAATAGAAAGATTTCTTTACAATCTGCAAAATCTAATACAAATAGCAGTTTAAATATAACCTGGTTTAAAAATAGATTACTTGAACATGGTTTGCAATTGTTCAATTTGATACAGAACATAACAGTCAATAGGTGTGTTTCATCTTGTTATAAAAAGCCAGTGCTATATATGTATATATATATATATAGGTATATGTTGATACTAGATGAGACTAGTGGAACACTAGTAGTTGTTACTCGGAGTTTCACGCGTTATAGCGATCTTCAGACAACTGGTATATAGGTATATATTTCTGCTAAACTAAGAAACTCATGAGTGAGTCAACACTACAGGCTGTAAAAACATCTCAACGGGTCACGATATATATCAATAAAGACAACTTTGGTCTCAACTTTTGGCAGGTTCAATACATAAGATTTGATAAAACTCATGGATATTGCTTGAAATCTGTTTATGACACACCTACAAATACTATATATATACTATACTATATAAAGGAATTATGAAGGCATGGATCAAAAGCAATTGATATTAACATCAATATGGAATTTCTAACCTATTGCATAATCAATGGCTGCTAACTGTGTATTGTGCTGAGAAGTAAGGAGCCAATTTTCAGAGTGAGCGTATTCAGAAACACAGAGAGCGAAAATTAGAGAGTTTAGAGGTTAGTACTGTATCATATAAATTGTCTTTGATCCCTGCCTTCGTTATTCCTTTAAGTTTCTTGTCCTTACTGATTGATCAACTTGAAAGTCAACTTGACAGTCATCATGAATTAATTTAACCCCCATTTGTTTTCTTTCTTGTTACCATGTTTTCTCACATTCCCATAAACATCCTGCCCTCATAAATTCCAGGCAGGGCGATGCTCATTTTCCAACATGTTTACCAAGAACAATTAAGTTTATTCAAATGCAAGGCAGCCAGCCCACTCATGGGTAGAACAAAAGGGAATTGCCAGACATCAAATATTTAGATTTGGTCTGGAGTAAATTGCCACAATAGATATTTTCAAATGATCAATTTGGCCTGTGCAGTTTCAAACTGCAATAGTAACTACTTTGAAGCAATCCTTTTATTTGATTGGATTTATCTTATAATTAAGGTTTGCATGTGTAAAGGGAATAATTCATCAGTCTCCCATCCCAAAATGCTGGTAAGCAAAACATTCAAATTGCTATAGAAGTTGAAAATTGTTTAGCAATTGTTTCCACAAGAATCTAAGTGTTTTTTATTAAATTATAGAAAATGCACAGCCATAGAAACTGCTATACAAACTAGATCACTAAACTATTCCATAATTTGGTCACTAATTAAGAAATTATCTGCAAGACAAAAATAGATTGATGAGAACCAACTATTCATTTCGGAGGGCCTGTTACATGTGAAGGGAGGCGGTGGTACTGTGTACATGACTTTGGGTCCATCTAATGGTATTTTACCCAATTCTTATTTCAGAAATTGTCCAAACTCTGTGCAATGTTTTAGGATCTTCCTGGTTACATCACTGTTTCTGGGATAACTAATTATTTATGATGTTTCCTACACAAACAAAGGTACCCACAGAAATAAAAAAAGTAACAGTTTTACAAGAAATTGTTGGATAAAAATTATCTTGTGCAGCTTTAAAGTTATCAAACACCTCAAGACGAAATGTAGGTGGACGCTACATGGTTTGGAGACACACCTTCATACATCCCAACCCCTCGCCCCCCCCTCCCTTACCACCAAATTTTCCATTCCTCCCTAAAAGTCTTTGATGTGCTTACAATAGCACTATTACAAGAGTGAACACATAGTAATGGAACTTGTAGACTTGCCCGAAGTCTCTCACGTGATTCTCTCTTCCACCTCTCATCTAATGCCTGTTCCGATCCTTCTCTCAGTGACTCCATAACATTGTACCGCTATAATCAGCCTACTTCTACTGTTCCTTGCAACACGCCCTCAGCTCACACGTACTTGTTTCAAATGGTTCGTGTGCTTTCTACATACACACGCACGTAAGTTGACGTAACGTACTGTTACTGAAGCGGTACTGTTTGATCGAGCTGCCTGGGGCGTATAGTATGAGTGTAGAATAAAAGCCCGCTCGTATCATATACGCTCGCTGTGCGTGTTGGTCGATATGGAACGTGAGAAATTGTCGTGCTTGGTGGCGGTGCAGTCGGAGAAGCCTTGAGAGGGTGTCATTATAAAGAGAGTGGACAGTGGAAGAGGAGGGGAGAATCATATAAATCCTATTAGCTGCAGTGGGAGAGAAAATCGCGAGAGACTTGGGGCAAGTCTATGGAACTTGTCACACCTCATAAACAAAGACCAACTCTCTCATCAACCCTTATCCTCCCCTCATGTCTATCCCTCTTCTTATACCCCCAACCTCCAACTTTTTAACCCTTTCTCTTTATGTAAAATGTACTCCAAAAATAAGGCCATGTTCACCTACAGTGGATTTGTAGTCCCAGTATAATACAAGCTGAATTTATCTCTTTTTCTCACAATATTCACCTGTTACACCTCTGTCACAATAGCTACCCCATTGCGGACAATGGACAATGGAAGTGTAAACAATAGTGTGGGAGTCTGGAGTGTGAAGTTGTACAGTTCAAAATCTTTGACTGAAACCTTGAAAGATAACACCATTTTTCATTAATTATTTACACTAATATTGACAATGAAAACCACTCTGTGAGACGACAAATGAACAAACAATTAAGAAAGGCTTTTCAAAAGTTCAAGAAATCTGGAACTATTTAGAGTTGAAAACTACCTCCGTGATCACACCAGGTTATTTTAAGCTTGACTTGGCATTCTACACAGAATCTGTCACTATTACTCACCTAAATTAAAAATAACGAGCAAAGTCGCCAAATTCAGAAAAAAGTGTTGAAAATCTCTGAAAATATTCGCTCAATGTACTGACTGAAGATGGTGTTTGTGGGAGGGCATGCACCGAGTAGAATAATTTATCCAGAATTGCAATGTCAAACCGAATTGTGACACAAATCCAAAGCTACATAGCAGTTTATGCACACAAAACCATAGTGCTTTAAGTAATTTTTAATTTTATGAAAAAATAAAATATGAGAAAAATTGCTAGGCAAAATGTAAACACTGCATTATGCCCAGTATTTCAATGACATTCAATTATCTGCATGCTTATTCTAGCTATTGAATTAGTCTGCTTAGATAACACTTTCCAGTTTTATAACTATTTAGGTGGAATGATAGAAAAGTTAAATAAAGTATGAGCACCCACTGCGTGGTATCACAGAAACTATCCCTAAAATAGACTTCTTCTATCCTCCCACCAAAACAATTTAAATACATTTCATTTTACTAAGAACTACACCAGCAATTTTCTTACCAAATCGTGCTTGACTTCCATTCAATCTAGGACCTGGTTTTGTTTAAAAAAAAAAATAGTTTGATCCCACCAGACATTAAACACACACACAAGTCACAAGATCTTTTCACCAATCCATGGTTTTTGTATTTTGACCTTTGACAATATTTGGACCAACCTTGCATAAGGAAATAAGCATATATATATATATATATATATATATTATACAATTACGCTTGCCTGTTAAACAGAAGGCAGGAGCTTCACACCAAAGTATCATGCCATTATCTCTGCAATCATTAGATAATAAAATGAGCGCCTGGGAATATTTGCATGAATGACTCTAAGACCATTGTCATGTGTTATCTGTCCACAATCTATAATATTAAAGACCACACAATGCTCAAGTTCACTTTTAGTGAGGCCTATGGTTTTCCATGGATGATGAACCTCTTGGATGCTAAGTAGTAAGTTTTATGGTTTTTAATTTCATACCCTTTGAGCAGTTGAATGCATCACACTGTAGTAGTAGAAGAAGAAGAAACATTTCCACAAATTCTCACGTTCATACCGACAATCCCCATACTACCTTACCTACAAGGTTGCAGCAGGAGTCCCCCTACAAACATGACATATGTATTTCCTTTTCCACAAAATAAGGCGCCTTTACATTCAGTTAGGATAAGCTGTGTTGAATGCATGAAGCTCTAGCTGTAAATATATAGTGTGGGAGAAATAGAGAATATGATAGTTGTTTCCCTGTTTGATCCCAAGGATGGTTGTCCTTCAGTGAGAATAGCCAAGAATAGTAAACATGCTTGGAGAGTGTGTTCTTTAGAAAGAGGAAATTATTGCAGGGAAGGAGGGGGGGGGTGGGGGATGGTTGTCACATTGTCTGAAGTTTTCTTTTCACTTATGTATGAGTCAACTTTATTTGAAAGACAAGAGATGAAAGGCAGAAACTTAAAAGGAGAGAGGGGTAGGTGGTTGATGGCAAAAAGGCCTAAGGAGTGTCTGGAGGTGGATAGGGGAAAGAGGTTTACATACACATACATATACAACTGCCAGCATCCTTCCATAACAAGATTTGGCTTTTAGGTTGTGCAATGCTAAATGGCTGGGACTACCATGAAGGTTTTTTATTTTCTCTGTATCACTTTTTGCCCCAAAAGGAGGGGGCGGGGATCAACTACCATTTAAGAGTTCAAGGGTCCTCACATTGCTTACCTTCCAGATACATTACCAAACAATTTGCTCCACTTCCTGACACATTTGATTATCATTTTTAAGAAACCCCCCCTCCCCCCCCCCCCATTTACTATGACACTTCCACTGAATTAGATTACAGATTGTGAAGTAGACCTATGAGTGGAAAAATTAGGTTCACAGGCTGGAAATGATATCCAGAACTCTTATAAGAGTTCAACCAAGTGGCACATAGAAATATTCAGATGATGTCATTGACAGAAAAGCCAAAGAAAGTTGGTGGCAGTATTGCTTTTCTCTTCTAACAAAGAAAAGGAAAGTATAGACCATATGAAAGTATAGCTTCGTTCCCGACACAAAATGACCATTTCTTTGTACTATATCAACTGCAAACCATTTCAAGGATTGAGGGTCTGACTTAGGGGTCAAATCAGGATGGCATTATTAATGAATAATTTAAAGTCAATCAAAATATTCATTTTGCTAATTTTGATAATTTGTAGCTGGGATGTACTGGGTTTATCAAGCCAATTGTTCCTATTGGTAGTTTATTTGCATTGCTTGCCTCCTGCTGTGTTCTATGTATTTATCATTCACTCCCTCTGTAAATTCACCCAATACAGGATACAGACAGATTGCTAAATTATGTAGTGCCCAAATGCAACACAAGCAGCACCATGTAGAATGATCAAACTGCAAGTTTAAAAAAAACATTATGAAAAGCATATTTGAACATAATATCTAGTAACAATTGACATACAAGGCACTTACTTCTATAAGTGTTGGAATAAAGCACATTTTGCTGAAATGATTGAGTCCAAACCATAAAAGTGTTAATTTGGGGGTTTGTGTACATTGTCTTTGTGTGGATGAAATTTTAGGAGATCCAAGGCCAATTCTCTGTGGCTAAAATTGGCTAAAATATGATACTTGCTCAGAGTCCCACTCATAAAAGTGTTAAGTTTGGGGTTTGTGTTCATTTTCTTTGTGTGGTTGAAGTTTTAGAGATCCAAGGCCAATTCTCTGTTGCTAAAATTGGCTTTTGCGTAGAATACTTAAAGGTGGCGGCCACAGGAATAAAACTAGGAATCATTTGCTAAAAAATATAATTTGGATCATTCTGTGTCAAATCACGGATGGCTATTGCTGGACCCTCCTAAAAAATTACCACTTTCATTGCATTGCTTCAAAATTGGCTGATATATCACACTTTGAAATTCCGCAGTTAGTCCCCACTATGGCATGTTCTTGATTTGTGAGGTCTGATATCTCAGCAATTAAACATTCTACTACCTACTATAGATTCTATCCCATATGGATAGAAAATAAAAAATTAGGCTACAAAAGCATTGTCTTCAAAATTGAATAGTTTGGCACTTTTAAGTTGACCTAACTCCACAAGACAATGCTTTTATAACCTAATTTTTTATTTTAAATTTTAATAATGGGTAAGGGGTCGGAACTGGCCAGATTGGCAACTTGATATAGTGGTTGGGGAAGAAGGGGAAATGCTGAGTAAAATTTCATTGGGTACGGGAAACTGTTAATGGTAACTTACGACACAGGCTCATAAAAGCTGTGAGCAAGTACTAGGCCTTTTAGGGGCTTGTTCTTGTATCATCAAGATCTTTTCGTAATATTATCTACATCAGTCATTTAAGGAACTCATGCAATAAAATCAGTTGAAAAGTGCAGTATTGTTATGCTCACAATTTCAGTCTAGGCACTCGTTTTACTTTATGCTGATTTCCTACATTCACAGCTAGTGTATTAATAACCTAAAACATTTTCACAGACGCTGTGTAAGGGAGCTGTATACCATACAGTATACATGTGCATGGCATGATGTCTAGGCCTGCATATATAGTAACTAGTCTATGGCATAATTTCCTGCCTGGAATTTGACCGGAAAGATCCGCTCTGTTTATATCTACGTAAATAAGACATATACGTAAACTTCAAACGTTACATATGGCGACGAAATCAAGTAAAAACATCACCTATCATCATGGCAGTAGCACTGGACGTGGATACGGTGGCACCGTTTAAAATGACGGGCGACTTTGCAAGTATGTCTCCTCGATGGAAACGTTGGAAAAGAGCATTCACCTTTTACATAACAAGTAGGGGGATAACCGACGACGTACAGAAAACTGCATTACTACTACACACGGCGGGCATGGATGTACAGGATCTATTTAAAACGTTGCCAACACTACAACCTTGTACTAGTAGTACAGATACGACGACAACGCAAAGTAAGTACGAGCTTACTATGAAAACATTAGATGACTATTTCACACCAACGGTCAACGTGTCCTTATGAACGGCACATATTCCGCCAAATGAGACAGGAGGAATCTGAAACCGTTAACCAATTCCTAGCGCGATTAACGCGACAAGCGGTAAATTACGAGTTTGGCCAAGAATTGAAGGAGCACGTTCATGATCATGTGATTGACAAATGTAATTCATCAGCTCTATGGCGTAAATTGTTGACTAAGGGACAGGGCTAAAATAAGATAATTTACAAGAAATTACTCGCGTAGTGGAAACCGTTGATGCACAGATGAAAACAATGGAGTTAGATAATATCCATGGGTCAAACTTGATCACTGAAAAGTCAGAATCGGTAAATTGTGTAGGCCAAAGGTCAGATCTGGTGAGGCCCAGCCTTAAAGGGGCACACTGGAATAAAAATAAAAAGGGAAAAGCTAATAATAAAGACAATGGTTGTTATCGCTGCAGTAGAGAAGGACATTCTTCACCCGATTTAAACTGTCCCGCAAAAGATAAAGTCTGCACAGAGTGTCACTGAATAGGGCATTTCGCGAAGATGTGCAAAACCAAACCAGGACATTATCAAAAGGGGAAGCAAAAAGGGGAAAGACAAAACCGAAACAGAAAAGATGATGATGAAGTCAATCTAGTTGACTTGGCAAATGACTTTGCCTTCGCAGTGACCAGTTCCCATAAGTCAGGCGTAACAGTAGATGTAAAAATAGGGGGAGTCAATGTCGAGATGCTGATCGATTCAGGCGCGTCATGCAACATCATCGACAAAAATACATGGGACAATTTAAAGAAACAACGGATAACTTGCGAGTTGACAAAAATAGATGAGACTTTGTATCCATATGGAGGCGGAAAACTGCTTAAAGTGCTAGGAAAATTTGCAACGACAGCAAAGATCCGTGAGGCTAAAACCGAAGCAACATTCTATTTTATCGATGGAGAAGGTTGCCCTCTATTAGGGAAAGAGAGCGCAATCGAGTTGAATGTGCTTAAAATCGGACTTGACATTAACCAAATAAAGAGATCACAGTATATCCCTGGGCAATACCGGCAATGTTTTGAAGGATTCGGCAAACAAAAGGATATCAAGCAAAAATCCACATTAATCAGTCCGTGAAACCGGCAGCACAAAGCGTACGCAGAATTCCATTCAGCCTCCACCCAAAAGTTAAGGACACGTTGAAGGAACTAATGAAACAAGATATCATCGAAGAAGTAAATTTAAAGGCCTGACACTTTGGGTAAGCCGGGTAATTATAGTTCCTAAATCTGGGGGCGATATTCTATTGTGTTTGGACATGAGACTAGCCAATGACGCGATCATCCGGGAGAGGCACCCTATCCCTACGGTTGAAGAAGTTCTCTAAGTGATTGGTAGTTGCACGCCTACTAATGCACGCCTACTAATGCATATTGTATATTCGGGGGAATTACACTGTAACAGTATACATTTAGTTATGGTAAGCATTAGCCTAAAGCTAAATCATACCTGATTTCTTGTTTCACCCTACTGTTATGGTTTTGCATCTGTATTACCAAAAAAAATCATTCGGTCCCAATCTATTGATTTTCAGCAGCTTCACCAAACGATCTGTCAGGCTAAACCAATAGGCAATATCCACGCATATATGCGCAAGTTTGTTTCATCATCAAGTGTATATAACGAAATGCAATAAATCATACTCTCAAAAATGTACCTGTGATGACACACTCCTGTACTGGCTTCACCTTTGTGTGTGTAAAAAGTATAACATATATGATCTATGCATGTCGTCATGCCTTCAACAATTTTTACAAAATATTTGGGCCTAGCTTAATGACATGTTAGACCAGGCTCTCCAATTAACTAAGCTAACTTCGGTGACCTCAACCATACTGCGAAAAGGGGCATAGGAAGCAGTAAGTGGGCCTAGGCCTACTACCGCCAGCAAAAGTAGCCTGAAAATGATAAAGCCTAACGTGCCTGACCTAGCATAGGCTAATCGATTCCTATATCAAACGCCACACGTACTATCACAACGTGCCTAGCCTAAACCAAATGTGTAATCTTGTAATCATATTATTCGAAACCGTTAAACCAGATTCATCTAGTGGTGTATTGCTGTTCTGTGTCTCGAACGTTACGTCGGTGTTTAAACGAGGATAGTACACAAGTAACATTTTGGTTTAGTTCTGCCGTGAACAGCTAATGTAGCTTTAGCAGACGATCAGCTAGTTGTCAATAGTACTAGAATATGCAAATATCGGCCGGTGGTACAGTAGTGTTACGAAAGTTGCTGGTGCCGTTGGTGTCCGCGTACACAATATGCAGAGCCGTGTGTATGGCTCTGACAATATGTAAGTAAACAGCTTTATTGCTGCTTCCGCTAAACCAGTTAAGTCTTTATTTGAATCGCTTGTATTATTTCATTATTATACTGATACATGGCACTTGCAAACGTTCATCATATTAATTTTCATATTCGTATTCATCATCAGGCGCGTATCCAGGGGGGGGGGGCGTTGGGGGCGCGCGCCCCGGGTAAGAAAAAGAGGAGAGAAAAAAGAGAAGAGAAAAAGGAAAAAAGAGGGAGAAAAAAAGAGGAGTAAGGAGAGGAAGGAAGGGAAAAGAAAAAGAAGAAAGAGAGAAAAAGGAGAAAAGGAGGGAGTAGAAGATAAACGCCAAGATACCGGGAAGAGAAGAGGAACAATCATAATTACATCACTATTATATACACAGGGTAGCCAGTGACGAATCGAGGATTACGGAGGGGGTGTGCGCCTCACCCTTCCGCTTACACCGACCAACTCCATTTTTGACGTTTCCATTTTTCCTCTCTCACTAATGTAGATATCTATATATATACCGGTACTATATATGATAAAGAGTGTGTATGTATGGACGCCTTAAATTGTACAATTGTGCTATGAAACCAACTGTGGCTGGTCTCGAACTCGACCGAGTCGTCGGGGAACATGACGAACTCATCACTTCTTGAGATTGTTCCCATCTGCATGAAAACGCACGCCCACAAACATACGCCCACCCCTCTTATCGCTTCCCGATGAGTTACGAAACTTAATTAATGACCTTCGCCCGTAGTACCAAGACCTTGACAAAATCCGACAACACACCACTTCATCGATAACAAGTGATCGGGTATATTAGTGACGTCTAGAGGTCGTGCAACTGACCTACATAGAGTGTGACCACTTCCGACTTTGCAATTTCCCAAGATCAGGCCCTCAAAAATTCCAAGAAATCCCAAGGGCACTGTACTGTATGGATATCTAGCAATATCTAGCGATAGGGATGAAAATCCTAAGATCTTCCCTTAACTGAAGGCAGATAAAGAATCGAAGCCTTCAGTGTGTAATGAACTTGAAACTGTGCGTCTTTCGAAATGAAAAGAATGTGGGGCAAAGTAGCCTAACTCCTATGGGCTCAGACCGTACTAACCAGGTGGCCCCGACCAAAAGGGGGCCCCGCTATACTGAAGCACAGAAAAAGGGTTTACCTCTTTGGATAGGGGGGGCCCGTTTTACTGGGAAAGAAAAACCCATGCAAAGACTGACAAGACAATATACATATTTTCACGTGACACGGAATACGGACATCATGATCATGGGCTCATTGGGTATTAATGTCTGTGTCGAGCTAGTTATGTTATTTATTATTATAATCGAAAACGAAGTATATTATTTAAAACCCAATTCCAGCCAATGTTGTACTGAGTACAACATCGGGACATATGATTTTTTGAAAAATTCTAAAACAATAACCCACCACCCAACAGACTTGAAACTGCGTTCATTTGAAAAAGAAGGCAGGGCTTGCATATAAATATAATATAAAAGGTAAGAATAAAGATGCCTTCGGTGTATCTGGTAAGTAAAAAAGCACGGGAAATTAGGCTTAGATGGAGACAAAGTTTCAGACGAAATTAGGTTTATGCTAAGGTTTGATTACTGTATTTGTACAGTAGTCTCCATTTTACTCCATACAGTATAGGGGGGCACTTGCCCACTCCCCCTGGAAAATCACAAATTAAAAAAAAAGTTAAGCATTTGACATTTCAATGATTCCCCCCCCCCCCCGTCAACCGACAGTTCTCTAGTTATGTTCATTGCATACGGACCCATAATGCCTTACTGAAATTATTGAAAGTCAAAATCCTAAGACATGAGATCTCAAAATATCCGATGTGTAAATGCAACGTGAACGGGAAGTGTCTTTTCCGACGATCTAGGAGTATATTTTGGCAAAGAAATCGTCGTGCGCTCCGCGCCAACCGATGGTGGCGCTCCGCTTAGATAGTATCAAGGAGTGTGTTACACTTTTATGACCTACTGACTCCCCCCCCCCCCCTTGTAAACATTTCTGAGGACGCCCTTGCTTAGACCTCCTGATAGGGGCCCCTTTGGGCCAGGAGCCCGCCAGGCTCATCGTTACACCCGGGTGGAACATTACACAATAAACAGATAATAGTTACTTATTTCAGTCTCCTTTCAACTATTCGATTTTTTAAAGCAAACAGCAGATATCACATCATATCAGTGAGCATGAAAATGGCGCTCCGGGATGAACAGCCTCCAACTGTAGATATGTGTAGTGCTCGGTTTCGGAAATATCTGGTATTTTTTTATTTCCTTCAACGAAGTTTTTTAGTAGCCGTTATAAGAGGTTTTAATAGATGTACACCAATAAATTAACTGTGTCTGAATTTTCGAAAATTCCCTGACCACCATTCTTCATCATTATTCCCTCCATGCAATTTTTACCGGTCTGTTAGGGGTTGAAGGTTTTCCTGTATTGGTTGTCCAGAAATTTTGTGCAACATTATGGGTATGTTTTGAAGTGAATTTATTCACGAGAATTTGTGAATTTTCAAATTCTGAACAAATAATGGGCTTAAAACCTTGAAAAGTGAGGCTTATGGGTATTGTGGGCCGCGACGTAGAATCACCTACAAAAAGCAATGATCCACAGGAGATGCGGTGAGGTCGAACATGATGTGTGACTGGTGACATCTTCTAAAAGGTTATGGATGAAAAAACTATTGGGAAATTCTTGGTTCTCAGGCAGAAGTGTAACATCTGGTTGGTCATTTCAAGCCCGAGAAGTGCCATTTCCGGTGATCTGGGGGTATCAAAACCAGAAATTATCTTGTACGCTGCGGTGGCGCTCCGCTTAGATAGTAATTCGCGCCCCCCCCCCAGGGTTAAAAAATCCTGGATACGCCCCTGATTACCATTGACATAATCATGATGAACACCCTTGCTAGCTTGGTAAATTTGGAACTATTTAATTATTCGCCCGCCTTGTCAGGTGACTGCACGTGATGTATCTTCACATGTCAATCATCACCAAAATCGGAATTTGGAATATGTTAATGAGCTCTATCGATGATATGACGATTTAAATAGGTATATGTCAATTTGAGTTGCTAGAAACTGGTATAAGTCCAAGGCAATTGACTTCTACCGATTTAATTCGACATATCATCGATTTAAACTAGTAGATGTCGATTTAACTTGACATATACCGATTTATTTTACATATCATCGTTTTAAATTGGTATATGTCGATTTAAATATGTCGATTTAAACTGGTATAAGTCGAATTAAATTGGTATATGTCGATTTAAATTGACATATGCCGATTTAATTCGACATATCATCGATTTAAACTGGTATATGTCGATTTAGATTGACATATACCGATTTATTTTACTTATCATCGATTTAAATTGTATATGTCGATTTAGATCGATGATATGTCGAATTAAACTGGTATATGTCGATTTAGATCGATTATATGTAGAATTAAACTGATATATGTCGATTTAAATCGGTAGAAGTCAATTTAAGCTGCTGGAAACTAGTATATGTCGAAGGAAATTGGTATATGTCGATTTAAATCGGTATAAGTCGATTCCCCACAATTTGAGACTGATTGCCCGCCATAGTGCTGTACAATTTTGGTAGGTTCTACTGCATACACCACTGCGCATAAACGTAAACAGTATACTGTATTCAAATTTCAAACCAATCCGTTTTACTATATTCATTACACGTTAACCCAGATTCAAATTTCTTACAAACATTTCAAATGGATGAGCGAACGATCTTGCTAGTCACTGTTTTACTGCTGATGTCGTATTTGAGGCTAATGCAACATCGAAGGCATTTAATATTAGGTCTTAACACCTAGGAAGGTATATGCGTAGGCTAATGTAACGTCATTATATGCTAGGCCATACGTAAGGGTTCTAGCCTTTTAGTAACTGCCGTAGCAACCGAGTCCAAAATCATCCGTTTCGAAGTAATCATAAATTACCGTTTTTTGGCCTCTTCAAAAACCTGTGAGTTTGGCGTACAATGAATTATGGTTTATTAGATTTAAGTGGACTGTCATTCAGTTTGTTCTAGTCTCACGAACTTAACGGTGAATTTTATGCAGTGTTGGTCGAATCGGTGCGAAGAAAAATAAAATGTGTTTACGTAGAGCGTCGTTAGGTAGTGTTTCTGTTAAGAAAGGCCCGGCCTGACATTTGAACAAACACAACGTAGGTATACCCATGGGGTCATGGAGCTATAAACAGCTCTATGGTATACCTCACGCCTACTGCACGTTCAAAAATACCCGCCAAATTACAACTGGATAGAGCGGATATTATAACTTAGTCGGAAATCTCAGGTCACCATAAGTCCGCGACCGTTCACATTACATTTATCAAGAACGCAAGAGGGATTGCAGAAACCCCGAAAGAAGGATTATTCTTAAAAACGCACGCAGACTTGAAGTACGAGTACGCGAGCGTAATTCACACAAACATACATACACATATACACACACACACACATACACACACACACGCATACATACACACACACACATACACACACACATACACCCATATGCACTCAAACCGATGAAAGCATCATACTTCTATGACATCGTGCAATAGCACCAACATAATATTGGGTTAAAATTGCACAAATTCATTTCTATGCAGAGCATATTTTTTTAATTCAAAATGGTATCTTAAATGATTTGATTTAATATGTATATTGATATTTCCTAATTATTTTCAGTTGACTAACACTTTGAAAACTGTTGCTTTTTTTTACTAACTCTTAATTTGCCTTTAATCGCTTTTATGGAATTTATCTATCATACGTTTTATTCTCTCTTATTGAAAATAATTGTATTTTATGCTATTTATACTGGAACGGAAACTGAAACTATAACTAGATCTAACAGCTAGGACATGTTTCTTTTGAATTTATGTGTGCTATGAAAAAGAGGTTCGACCCACACCCTCTACCCACTCTTGTTCAAACATATATTTATTGGATGCCACCATATACAATTTGAAATGATAAAACTACCATTAATTTATCATGCACAACCAACCTGAACATTCTGCAGCTTGCTTGCATTTTGTGTGCATTGAAACCTTAGCTTGTTTTAGTAAACTTGTATAACATTCTGTCCAGATGTTGATCAAGGAATGAAAAGAATGTATTTTCACAGGTTTACATTAGCAAGACTTGAGAAATCAGCAGAAAGCTGTACAAATAGAAAAATCTGATATTACTACCAAGTATTATTCTCAGTATTGTTACTGGGATTTTAAGAGTTGCGCCAGCGCCGGGATACAACATCTTAAAATTGTTTGCGTCCGCTCAGAAAAAAACTTGCGTCCCCACGTTCCTCCATGAAAACATGCACTTTAAATTACCTCTACAGGAACGCACAATACTTAGTTATAATGACCCCTGACAAAAACATTGGCTTGTGCGCAACGGATATCCTATAGTTATAGGTTTATAATGTGCATATTGACAATCATAAATGCAAATTATACAACTCATGCCTATGGAAGCGTGGGGACATTAATATTATATGTATTATCTTAGATTACAAATAAATTCATGTGTTTGCACTGAAACCCTTTACAAGGTGTACTTACCAGGTGCGTATCCAGGGGGGGCGTTGGGGGCGCGCGCCCCCCGGGTAAGGAAAAGAGAGAAAAAAAAAAGAGAAGAAAAAAGGGAAAAGGAGAGGAAAAAAAGAAAAGGAGGAGAGGAAGGAAGGGAAAAGAAAAAGAAAAAAGAGAGAAAAAGGAGAAAAGGAGGGAGAAGAAGATAGCCAAGACCTCGGGAAGAGAAAGATTCCTATTATATACACAGGGTAGCCAGTGACAGATCAAGGATTACGGAGGGGGTGTGCGCCTCACCCTACCCCTTACCCCGACAACTCCATTTTTGACGTTTCCGTTTTTCCTCTCTCACTAATGTACTTGAACTCGACCGAGTCGTCGGGGAACATAACGCATTTCGGGAAGGGGGCGACCGCCCCCCCCCCCGAGCAAATTTTCTTTATGACATCGCTAGTAATTTCAAAAAAGACAATGCTTAGATGCAACTTACAAGGCCTGGGAAGTGTCATTTCCAGCGATCTGGGAGGCATTTTCGGCCAAAATTTTTCTTGTACGCTTCGCGCCAACTCATGGTGGCGCTTCGCTTAGATAGTTTGCCTACAGGCTTCGCCCTCCCTTGGCAATTACTCGCTACACGCCTGTTCGAATTTGTAAAGCAAAGAGCAGATATAACATCATATCAATGAGCATTGAAATGCATGTTCCACGATGAACAGCCTCAAAAACTGTCAATGTGTGTAGTCAAAGGCATAAGAGCCAGATTGGATTTGGGGGCTGTAATGACTTGCCCGAAAAAAAAGCCAAAATTTTTCGCGCGCTAAGCGCGCATTCAACATGTCGATGCCAATATCATATAGGCAAGATCGCTCATTACATTGTATGGCATCGCGTACCGCACGGTCCGTCAAAGTTGCACATTATACCGCCGAATGCTAATGTAAACAACCAAATGTCTTATGTAGATGGAGAAAAAGCATACAGATCCTTTTTTGTCAAAACTCTCTTTTACAGTAGTAATGTCGGCCAAGCTTACAATTTTATTTAAATTACCAAGGAGATCATTTTAAGCTATTCATTGCTATTTATTTTTCTTTCAGTAGGTGCCCGAAAAAAATGGGAAAACAATTGGGGGGGGGCTGCAGCCCCCGCCTCCTACGGGACCTACGCCTATGAGTGAAGTGTTCGGTTTCGATATACCTGATATCGGAAATATCTGCTTATTTTTCTGTTCCTTCAACCAAGTTTTGTAAAAGCCATTATAAGAGGTTGCAATATTTCTACACCAATAAATTAACTGTGTCGGAATTTTCGAAAATTTCCTCACCAACATTCGTCATCATACTTTCCTCTACTCGTTCAATTTTGACCTGTCTGTTAGGGGTTGAAGGAGGTTTTTCTATATTGCTTGTCTATAGATTGAATTTTCTGCAACATTATGGGTATGTTTTCAAGTGATTTTATTCACGAGAAAAGTGAATTTTCAAATTTTCAACAAGTAATCGGCTTAAAACCTTGAAAAGTGGGGCTTTCGGATATTGTGGGCCGTGACGTAGAATAACCTACAAAAGCAATGATCCATAGGACATGCAATCAGGTCGAACATGATGTGTGACTGGTGACAATCTTCAAAAAGGTTATGGATGGAAAAAACTTTTGGGAAATACTTGGTTCTCAGGCAAAAGTGTACATCTGGTTGCTCATTTTCAAGCCCGAGAAGTGCCATTTCCGGTGATCTGGGGGGTATCAAAACCAGAAATTTTCTTGTACGCTCCGCGCCAACCGATGGTGGCGCTCCGCTTAGATAGTAATTCGCGCCCCCCGGGTTAGAAAATCCTGGATACGCGCCTGCTTACTATATAAAGAGAAGTGCAACTCATAGCAAGAATATTTTGACATAATGTGGTAGCCCATAGGGGCCTACATGCAATACAGACACAACTCTTTAAATGTACATTAATATTCACACAGATTGAAACAGATTGAAAGAGGAAGGTGCCAACTGCATTATCAGTACGCAGCTGGTACGGTACGGTGCCAGCATTATTTTAATATATGCCAGCATTAATTTGAATTTATGTCCACATCAAATCAATTTTATGTAGACATAAAAAAGTCCTGCCTCCTGATATGTCGTCATAATATCTGAATTTTGCCCACTGTGGCCAACCTTACACCAGGGAGTTCCATAACAACTCCCTGGTTACAAGTAGTTGCATTGAGACCGTCGGTATAATGCGCTGTATAAATAAGTTATTTAAACATAATACGTTGTGTTTATTGAGCACGATAAATGCAAAAATGTTTGCAGACAATGGTAGGGACTATTAGCCAAACAAATCACAGGAAATTTGGAAACGCATCATTGACTGCTTTCAGCATGAAACTTCTTTGTAACGGGAGTGTTTTTAACCTTCTACTTTGCGGTTAATTGTTATCATTTATTTGTTTTGAAACAAATTCAATCATCTATACAAAGGATTGGAAGAAATGTTGGTTCTTTTGAGAAGTTGCGGGTTTTTTTTTAAAGAAAGAAAGAAAGAAATATATTATTCCAGTACGAAAACATGTTATTGGAAACCTGCTCAAATACCGAATCCTGTGTACTCCTGTTTTTACACAATTTACACGTTGACACTGAGGGTGATATCTACGATTTGTGCAAACAGATGAATATTTTTTTCCATAGTTATAACACTAGACACTCAACTGCCATTCATTTGGATTACCCACGATTAGTTTTAAATACTAAGTCTGTAAGATTTACTGGTGCCACATTTTGGAATGCTCTCGAACCCAAACTTAAAAAATCACCAACCTTATCAATATTCATAAAGCAACTGAAGCTATATTTGTTAAACAATGATTTGAAATATATGCGTTAAAGTTATCACATTTAATAATGCTACTTGTGCTTCCCGTTCGGGAAGTGGGGGGGGGGGGGGGTAGTTAGCGTATTGTATTTAATTTGTTCATGGTGAATCTGCACTTTATGAGTGTACAAGCGTAGCTTTTTCAGATTTTCCATGCTTTTTTTCTTTCTTTGACATTGGTATTATACATTATTGTGAATGTAATTGTAAAAAAGAAAAAAAGTGAAATAAACGAAACGAAACGAAACGAAACCCCCTGGTTTAAAGTTGCAGGTAAAACAGCATATCTATTAAGTGTTTATATGAATGAGGAATCGTTAAAACGGAACGCCATTACTCTTTTAGAGATGAGTAACCATTTTCTTTAAAACTTTCCTAGCTTCCAAAATTGTTATTATTTTGAATTCTTATACATGAACTCATACTTTCATTTGTGGCTTCATCATCTGTTACTAACAATGTGTTCAAATTTGTTGTATCACAGTGTTCTTGTGTTTAATTGTTTCTACCTGGTAAGTTGCATCACATAATTTAAAAAACCAAAAAGCATCTATACGGTTTCAGTTTACCGTTAATCAATGAATCACAGGTAGGGATGTGTCTGTTGTATAAAGCTTTACAAGATTGATTGCCCTATACACAACAAATAATAACAACACCACTGAACTGAACAATGTGGTAACAAACACGTATTTAATGTAGATCCCACCCGTACAGTATACCTTTAAAGAAATGTGTAATACCCACACGTTTATAGTACTCGAGTCCAGTTTTCTGCACTCGGACTTTAGACCAATTCCAATTTGGTATATCATCTTGCTTGGAAGATCTTTTATTTCTGAAGTTTACTCTTTGAGTGTCCAGAATGAGCACTTATATGTAAGGAGTCAATACAGTCTTACACATTTAGCCACACATACAATGAATATCTTCTTGTTTAAAGCAAATCATATGAAGCCAATGCTTTGATAAATGGCTGCTATTCGTCATATCGTAGATTCTTTGGCATAAACGATAGTGGCTTTCTAATTTATATAGAGACTGTGTGTATACGGTAATTCTCACAATATAACTCCATTTCAATTAGATCCTTTCATTGTTCAAAGCTGTTTCAAAGTTATGGTTACAAAGATAAAACGGTGATCATTAGATGTCATTTTGATCTTAGTAATACAGTGAAAAGCAGTGTGATGTGACAAACAATTATTCACAATGACACAGGCTGTCCTGAAATGACCATTGAATTCAACAACTGGCTTCTTGTACTAAATGTGATACATCAAAATACTAAATATGACATCTGTCCTTGTTAAAATATTGTGATAAACAATGGTTTCCACAATTTGACCCCTGGTGAACTCAAACGAATATATGACCTCCGCCCACAACATATCACAATATCACAATATTGGGACTACTAGCCCCCTTCATCATCTACATGGCTGGCTGGTGAATGCCAGCTGAACATACACTCTCAGGCGCGTATCCAGGGAGAGGCGTTGGGGCGTGCGCCCCCCCCCCCCCCGGGTAAGAAAAAGAGGAGAGAAAAAGAAAAGAGAAAAAGGGAAAAAATAGGCGGAAAATGAGGAGGAAGGAGAGGAAGGAAGGGAAAAGAAAAAGAAAAAAGAGAGAAAAAGTAGAAAGGGAGAAAGGAGGGAGCAGAAGAAAAACGCCAAGACATCGCCAAGATGGTGGCGCTCCGCTTAGATAGTACTTTGCGCCCCCGGGTTAGAAAATCCTGGATACGCCCCTGTCATCCAATTCCATACCGATTTCATATTGCTCCAAAACATTTCCGAGCGTTTCTGCATTGCGCTCACATAATGATTTATTGACGCGTGTGTTATACAATGGATGATTCTTAGATTTTGTTGATTTCTTATGAGCTGTAAGCGGAAGAGGTAGTGATTTCGGGGTTGTCGTCCTCGAGCCCCGTTAGGCTAATTGTTTCTACCCCCCCCCCTATACTAATAAATTCTGTATCTTTTCCGAACGCTTTGTTTGAATATACTGTTTTATGACTGGGGGTCCAGTAATCATCGTCGTAGGCTATATAATTAAAGCTCATTTTCTATTTTTAATCATGCACCGCTGGTGTAAAGCAAATAACTAGGCCTTTATGAATAAGTTTGAAAGTAACACTACTGTACATGGGCCTCCGGAATCTTTCCTTACATATCGATGACTTGCACATTTTACAATATAAATGTATCATTACCATATCACTAACTGCGTCAGTTTTTTTTATCATAATAATTGCATCAGTGAGCTTGACTTATCGTTTCTACTGCTTGGTTAATATAATGTCTGGGTATTGCTGTATTTCCTCTATGTTTTACAAATATAAGTTCCATAATTTGACATCAAACGTTATTTTGCATCTGGATCAGTTGGTCGTCTCACTAAGAATATTTTACCATAGTTACCAAAGTTTGAATGAAATTATTAAATAAATTGTTATTTTGTTTGTTGTGCGATCATCGTTTACTAGTGTAGAGATTTTCATATAATTAGAATAACATAAGGGGTGTGCATTTTATTTGCCCTGATGGTATTACATTCCAGCCAAAATCTCAAACTGACTTGCGTTTTCAAAGTAAAAATATCAGCCAATAATTAGCGTAACCATTTTTTTTTTTTATAACTGTCAGTCGAAAAATGTTCGTATTCCAGTGGATGCACTAGAAACATCAACCGATTACTATTTCTGAAGTCAAGGTTGCAAATGTATATAGCGCCTCTTGTGGCAGCCTTCCTGTTTAGGTCCATACATAAAACTGACTGCACGGGCAACAGCACATTTAAACAGATTTCGTGATATCGGCTTTACACTGTAATGTTGTGTTATTATTAGGTGGCCACTGAGTGTACGAAAATGCCACGAAACGGTTGTTTTGATAACCAGAGAAAGTTAGTTTACGAATAACTGAATTATTTTAGATGTCGGATATTGTGGAACTAACAGTTAGTAATTTACTGAATCGCTTATTCACTGCAATTAATGATTGTATCTCTACAATCTGAAATGAAAATTAGGTGTGTCGTTGTAAGTTAGTGATTGGTAGTTGCCAAAACTGATCAATGCTATGTTATTGACTTGGGTGGATTTATAAAATAAAGACATGACAAGTCTCTGACTTCAACACATATCTATTTACAAGGAAAACATAAATATAACTAGAACGGAAATAACAACTTAGAGACATCAGGTAGGAATGTGAAGTGATGGCACACCTCGTGTACTGCATATACATCAATACTTGGAGACCTTTGATTGGTCTATTCGAGTAACATGTACACGTCACGTTTTAACATAATATTACGTAACACATCACATTACAGTCAGTTGTTCTGATGTAACACAACCTGGATAAGGAAGCACAAAAGCAAATTACAAACTAGGATTCTTGTGGTCTAGGGAACACCCGCTACTCATAGCTGGTATAGTATAACTACTGTTCATATCCTGTAACACATGTTACCGTGTTACGAACACAAAGTAGTAAATACTGTTTAATGCTATTCGTTTAATGGAAGAGTATGAATAGGCCTATGGATATACCCGAACGTGGCCTTTCTTCGTTCTCGACGAATTGGCGTAATTTAAAGGGAGGTGCAAACTGGAATCAACCGGTACCGAACCTCCTTTACTTCATCTCGTAGGCATTTTCGTCTTCGTAGACTCCTTGTCCAGTCGCGCAGTTCTTTGTCTTACACGGGAACAAGTTAACAGCTTTGCAGTTGTTACAGTGCCACTTGTAACACATGTTACCGTGTAACGAACACAAAGTAATAACTGATGCACGGTTGTGGGACATGAACAGTTGTTGCTGTAGCAGCTATGAGTATCGTGGTTGTGGGGAAATCGGGAAAATATTTCCTCGATGACAGCGTTACCGTGCTTCAGTAGGTACAGAGGTCAAGGTTCATAAATATATTACAAACAGTTAGTTTATTTCCAGTAACCTCTGGAGGATTACAGGAGGTACATTTCAATACTACAGAAATAGAAGTGCACACGGTAAGACTGTGATATGGGCAGAGGTAATAGGTCATTTTTGGTTGCGAGTAATAGCTAAAATGCTTCTTTTTTATTTAAAAAAAATTGTATTCATCTGATATGTGATTGTATGTCGTCTTACGTTACGTGGAATGCCATTTCATGCACCCATCATATCCATCGGCTTTATAGTTTACGAGGAAGTTTTCCCTACCGTCATTGACCCACAACCTACCGGTATATCTTTTCACCCTAATGATTATCCACTTATGTTATTGTGGTAAACTGTTGTAGCCTACCCCTCCCACCATTCACTAATGCTCAATTAATAATCCATCAAGTGCCAGATCAGTGACACAGTGGATGTGTAGTGGGCAGCATTTCATAGGTACCATTTTCCAAGTACCAAGTTGTTGATAAATTATCATGATCATGGTGAAGAGCCTACTCTCCTTGAGGGCAGCTGTTCTACAATCCTTTTACTACCATATAGCATGGTATGGCAATGTTCATCTGCCCCACCCAGCCCTCCCATCAATGTTCTTGTCTTTAGCATAACATTTAAAATCTGGAAACGTCATTAAGTTAGAGTGATATATATTAAGATGAGTTCTTATATGACCATGAAGCCTACAATATGAGACAAATCTTCCAACTTTCTGCTTAAAAAACAAATCAGAGGCTAAATAATTTACATCTTTATCATGTTTTCTACCCTAGCGTATGAAATTCATTCAAAGCCCAACGTCGAATGTAGCCTCCGACACCTAAATCGACCCGAACGGGAAAATTAGACCAATATCAGCTTGACATCATTCCTCGAATTGATATTTCTCACATTTTAACGATGGACTGACACGGTGCGAACATGACTTTCACCTTGACAAGTTTACATATTTCGTTGGTGACAAATACAAACAATTGTGACAACTACAAACAATTGTGTAGATATAAGAACAATACACTTATACCAAGTCAAAATCCTGTCTCACGGTGTATTGAATGAATATACGTTTCACTCTTAGTAAGTTAACAACCTTGTCAATTATAACGTTTGTTCACAACTAAAGAACTGTTTACCTCCAGCTAGATAAACATGTTCCATTTTACTTTGAGGCCTTATAAGGTCTTATTTGGAGGTAGTTTATATACATGGGTCTCACACTAAAGGTGTATACAATATAGTGTTTTTTATTAGGCTATCTGAATGATTATATAACCATTTGTTGTTGTTATTCTTGTTTTCTCGTTGTTGCTGTTGTTGTGGGTGTTATTATTGTTATTGATTTTGTTGGTACTTGTTTTGTCGGATTTCTCCTTCATTTTATTTAAATAATTTTCCGAATGCGGACAAAATGAGACGATGAAGCCCAATTTCCATTTCACCAACCTAACTCAAAATAAGGTTTGCTACTCTTACAACATTTTTACATCTAATGTACAATGCCAAAGAGAAAGTATGAATAATCTTATACGTTCACGTTGAAGAGCAGAAAATTTGCTTCAAATTTGGAAGACAAACAAGCAATTTAAATTTGTAATTTTGCATCTACCAGGACAAACGTGTTTGCTTCACTCCAGTACACAGTTTTCATACGGTTCGTACCAAATGTAATATATAAATTCAAATGGACATATCTCAAAAACGGCTTGTAAGCATTGAATGAAACTTTAACCAAGATGCATGTGTCGCTCATCAAATAGACCAATATCGCATCAGACAACATGATATGCGATGTAAAAACTTCAATCGCTTCCACACGATAGAATAAAACGTAACTTTGATGTATGTGAGGTGAAATTGTCATAGTATTGGATCAGCGGCTGATTGGCCTATACCGGCACTATAACTGCATGGGAACTACTGGCGTAAAAATGCGCTCGTTTTCCGCTTGATCACACGACTAACTTTTCTTAAGAGGTGCCAAATGCGCTGCTTGTGTCAAAGCTCCAGCGCCGTCCGTCGGTTTAATCACTGAGCAGGTAGCAGTTATTAATATTCAAATACCCACTTGTACTGATTTAGCCATTAAAGCAGTGGCGTAGGAAGGTACTTTTGAGTGGGGGGCTGAAGACTGGTGGCCGGCCTGGGGGAGGGGTCTAAGGGGAGGGGGTGTCTCCCTCCCCTTTGGAATTTTTGCATTTCCAGGTAGCCTCAGATGCAATTTGGTGCAATATAGCACACTTCAACACCCACTCCATTTTGTAAACTTAATTTTGTATTTTCACCAGGCCTTAGATGCAATTTGGTGCTCCAAATGAGATTTTTTTTCTCATTTGGCGCCCCCCAGCCCCCCGGTTCCTACGCCCTTGCATTAAAGACTTCTTTGTTAGTATGTCAGACATATTGCTGTAGCCATGTATATGGATATCTTACCTTGGCCTAGATGTATATAGATTAATTGACATATTTCATGGTTTCTCCACTGTATGACTCAACATACAAAGTATAGCTTTCTGTGTTGTTTCGAGAATTGCATATCAAAGCTTACCATGCATGGGGTTGATGGAAATAAGATTTATTATTTCAACAATTAGCTAAATCAGGAAATCCTCCTAAATAATTCGGTTGCCAATTTTGAGAAAAAACAAAACATTCTATGTATTTGAACTAAAATTCGTTGATTAACGGCGATGGACTGTGTTGATATGGTATTGTTATATATAAGATAACTTATCGCCAACAAGCTGTTTTTCAAGATCACAGTATACAAAAGACGTTCAACCCCATGGACACAATTGGTGACTTCGCTACCAAGCGTTGTTATTAAAAAGATCTTTCGCTCTGCTCTCTCTCTCTCTACTCTGCTGGTAATGTATAGACGTGTTAACCGGAACAAATTCTACTCAAATTAAAAGTCATATCTCTTCTTTTGAACTCTACCGCGAATAGTTGGCAAAAAACTAAATCCCTTGCTTATGTGTCAAAAACAACTTCCGCTTCAGATTCTAAAGATGTATTTAATTAGCACCATTTTTTTTTATGAGTTCAAATACTGTTTACACACTTCGTTTGGAGGAAACTGATTAAACTTGTAGATCACGTACTTACGTCTATCTTCAATACATAAATAAAATACACCAGAATGCCTCCATGCGTATAAAGGAAGTTTAACTAAATAAACAATTGCATTCGTTATCCTTTGGAAATTTATAACACACGTAGGGAAGGGGGTGGGGGGAGGTATAAATCCCTCATAAAATATTATTATCATAATAACAAGATAAAGGAAAAGGGTTGGGGTGGTGTGTGCGGGGTGGCGGGGTAGCGGGTTATCTGTGCAACCGATGTGAATGCTCCGCATTCGTAGGTATTACGAAGTGCTAAGTACAGAAGTAATACCCGTCCATGTCGCGGGCAAGGTAGCGGGGGTAGGGATGAGGTTGGCGCAAAACTAACTTTGAGTGTCTTGCGATCTGTGCGGTTCATTACTCTGTGAGCGTTTCCGTCCACCGTCACTTATACGATACATCAGTATGCAATATATAGATCAAAGGGCCATATTCTTACACTAATCGGGCATGATTCTGTACATGACATACAAATGAACTGGAAATAAATGGGAGGATTAAATGTATTTCTCAGCTATGGACAATGTGACAATGATATGACAAAGCGAAGTATTGTACACTGTTAGTCAAAATTTCCATAACAATTTTTTGTTAATAACTCTAGATATGTTGTTTCCTTAATGTAGACCTTTTTCTTCAAAAGAGATTTACTTTCCTACTATAACCTGCTTGCTGATTGATCCATATAATGTGATACATTTGGAATGTTTTCTCAGTTCTAATGTGGTTTTCAAGAATTTCATCAGCGCTTTGCAACTTGTTCGTAAAAACATTATTTTCCTAACTGGATATATGATTTTCTTATCACACACACGTATTTACAATATGTCCACCGGCCATAGGGCACTCTGCGCCAAGATAGACGCCAACCAACCAAAGGTATATATATATATATATATATATATATATATATATATATATAAAGTAGAGTAAGGCAAAATATGTCACCAAAAACAGAACTAGTATTGTTCGATATAGGTGACAAACGCCTACAGTGGAATTACGATCTTCCTTACCGGTTTCGAACCTCTGGACATATAATCAGCGTCCATAGCCTAGTGGTTAGGGTGTCCGCGTACAGAGCGGGAGGCCCGTGGTTCGAATCCCGGTGGAGGCTGAAAGTTTTTTCACTGTTCTTGATTTTCCAACTCATTACGATTTTCATTTATATATATATATATATATATATATATATATATATATATATATATAAAAATATATATATAAAGGTCAAAGTTCCATCCGAACCGCCAAATGCGCCAGTTGCTTCAATGCCCAACCGCCGTCGGTTGGATCCTTTAGCCGGTAGAAACCCATAGGCCTACCCCAGTCAGTCCCTGTCATGGATTCTGACTTTATAACTCACATGGAAAGATTTCGGTTCTTTTCATGTCTATTATGAAGCTAACAGTTCGTGCATGAACTCACAGTATGAAAACCGTTATATTCATTTTCCCAGAAGCATGACCAATCATTAGCCGGTAGAAACCCATAGGCCTACCCCAGTCAGTCCCTGTCATGGATTCTGACTTTATAACTCAAATGAAAAGATTTCGGTATTTTTCATGTGTATTATGAAGCTAACAGTTCGTGCATGAACTCACAGTATCAAAGACGTTCTATTAATTTTCCCAGAAGCATGACCAATCATGTGTGAAAGTACCTTGTAAGTTTCTACTGGCCAGGTTTAGCGTTTGTCTTTTACAATAACAGGAGAGTAGTAATTGTGAAGTAACTTGAAGGTGCACGACATCAAGTGTTTTCAGTTAAAGATATTGGTAAAACTGCTTCATAATTGCGATATGATCAAATCATAAACATAATGTCGCTTCGCAAAACAAACTTAGCATTTTGTCTCGGATTTGTTATTTTGATAATAGGAACAGCTGATATACAAGGTATGTATATATCATATGTTTTGTTCATATAAGTGTTTCATTATGATCATGACCTAACCAATTCTTTAGTTGAGCATGGTTTCGTTTCTTTGACAACTTGTCTAAACAATAGCTATATTGTTCTTTAACAGTTACAATGGCGTCGAAATGTACGTTTGAAAATCTACAATATTATGTTTTAAATATGTTAAGGGTTTTACGTTCGGGCTATTATTTCCTTCCTTAATGTTTCTATGTGGTCGCTTTAAAAGTTTCATAGCCTATAGTTCTAAATATGCTTCTGCACAGCTTTACCAAGCAAATGATATCTTTATATTACTGCAATGAAACGTATATGACTGCTTATAACTAATGTATGAATAATTATTTACAGCTGTGATTGTAGTCAGGGAAACATTCAGACCCAATCATTTAACAAGGGGTATAATTCCATATCAGAGCATTTAATCCAGCGAATGTTTCAAACTAGCATCAAACTTCCACGAGAATGGGATCATGGTACTTATATTGATTTACTAAAAGCATTCGACACTGTCGATCATGATTATGTTGCTACATACGCTTAAAGCCTTTAGAATGTCAGAGAGTGTTGTCTCCTAGTTCGCTTCATATTTGAAAGACAGATATCAGGTAGTCAAAATTAGTGGTGTGTTATCTGGTAGTAACGCTATAAATTGTGGAGTGCCTCAAGGTTAGAGTTTGGGTTCACTCATATTTTCAATGTCTTTTTTTTTTTTTTGGTCCTAAATTGGTTCAATAAGCGGGTGATTCTGCATTATTAGCGTCAAAAAATAATACTTATCTGAGTAAGGAACTTCAAGAAAATCTAAATTAATAGTAAATTTGATTAACAAACTGTCTTTACATTTAGGGAAAACTGAATCGATACTATTTGGACCAACTAGAAAGCTAAAGATTGCATCCTAACTTTAATATTCACTGTAATGATACCAATGTGATTTCTACCACTTTGTGTTGAGGATTTGGGAGCCGGGATCAATTCTGACTTATCTTGGTGAAAGCATCTGGTCAGGAAGTTATAAAGAAGGCAAATACTAGATTTCAAATATATACATATACGTTTGTTGTTCGTGGTTTTGTGAGCTAACTACAAAGACCGAAAACATTCTCCAAGTTTGTCAGAACACAGTTATACGTCCAAGTTACAGTTGTATACGTCTCAAGATTAACACCCTCTACCTCTGCGGGTGTGTATTGAAAATATCTTGGTACAAGAATGCAGCTTACCATATAGCCTACAACATACTTGCTATGAAAGCTACCAGATTATATAAGTTCATAGTGAAAGAGAACCGAGCAAGAAGATTGAATGCCATATAGAGAACTATGAAAAGAATGGACATATAATCAAATAATGCAAAAGTTTACCAATCCAGCTCAATATCCCCCCCAAAAACCGTTTTTAATGTAGTTAACATATTACTGAGGATGAAATAAAGCAAAAGTATTTTGAGGAAAATTGTCTGTTTTTAGTAAATAGCAAGATCCTAACATTGTATTCTTTTTTTTGGGTACATAGGCCTATATGACTAATTATTAGCTACTGAAGCAAATCATCGTTATTGCACTGCTATTATTCATTTCCAGTGAATCAGTGTTTGCTACCAGACGCTTTATGACAATAGCTCCTTGTACAATTGTTTGTGTGTTAACGCTATCGTCCACACAAAAACCTCTCACCTTTAACTGGTTCAATCCGCACGCAAATATTTAGAACGATTTTGTTAGAAAATAGTATCGAAGGGGTGTTTGGGTTTGATTATTGTGGTCTTTATATTCATTCGCTTTAGACATAAAAATGACAAACCACATTTGACATAAAAAAATTGAACTATAAGGATCCCTTTCACGGAACTGTTGCCTTTGATGTTGAATCTCGTGAGGTGAAATTTATGATTGATTTGAAAACGTTATAAGCTACTCGTATGCGCTACTTAACGTACCTAATGAATATTCATTGGTTGTCACGATGTAGTAAGGCAGTTATGAAACTCCCTCGCTATATGTGATAACGAGGAGGTATGATGCCTAAGGAATCTGCGTATTAATTTACATGCGTTTGACACGAGGTCAACCTTTAATAATTTGTATTGAATTTAGCTTGGTTGTGTACCACATCACTACGTTTTCTTTTAGTACTCTGGGCTTGGTTGAATCATTCACTTAAACTTCTGTGCTCTGTAAATTCTGCTCAAGAAAACGTCATTGAAAAGGGCTACGGGGGTTGTCAAGAAAGGTTTGCGAAGTCACCAAAATTGTCAACGTTAATTGCCTGAAATCTTCATTGGTTTCAAGATATTGGCTCCATATACCAGCCACTGTAAATTAAACTACTTGGCTCTGTTTTCAAGCACCAAACGCTGGAAAGTTTTGGCTCCTATTTAAGCCGCCAAACGATTGTTTTGACCAGGGACAGAAAAACTTTGTATGCTTGGTTCAATCTTAGCTGTGTATTCTCCAAAAGGTGAAATTACCTGGAACAAGCCGTTCATCTCTTGTTACCAGTTCCGTAAACGCGGCATTCGTATAGCCGATCGTCCGTGATTGGGTCGTCCGTAGCTGTTCGTCCATAGTTAGTCACCAGTGGTCCGGTATTGGTATAGGGCGTTGTAACTTAGCTTATGGAGTGAACCGATCTGTCACCCCAAATGAACAAGGCTAACAGCTAGAGCATGTCTCGCTATTCTTTATCAGCTGATCTGTCTGTGACCTCATTAAAGCGATCAAGCTGGACACGATCTAATTCCCGCGTAACTGACAGAGTAATCTAAGGGTAAACTTAAGTATTTGTTTTTGTATATTGTTATATGTGGACCATCGAGGAGGTCTTTTTAGGTATTGACTTATTAGATAATCACAAGGAGTGCAATTTTTCAGTCAATTTGATTGTCTTTTGTTTACCACATGTACCTCTTGGCCTCACCCACCCGTGACACATGGATCCCTTATGTTATGGGGTCATTCACTTTGTAGCAGATATGCTGTAGAACATAACCATAAGTCTTGTCGGTAAAGGTTACGTTGCGATATCCATTTTTTTTTTCTGGTGGGGAGGGGGAGGCCCAATTTATTTTACTGGACAAACATAGTCAGATGTAGGCCGATCCTGACAAGCAGAAATAAATGAAAGCAGTATATAGCGACTGATATGGTATAGTAGTTACATGTTCATAAAGTATGTATTACAAATTCATCACGCAAACGGCGTTTGTTGGTGTCTTGGCAGAGATTAGGCAGAAGTGGTCAATTCATTGAAGTAACTTTAACAATTTAGTCCTAAGAGATTATTGATGTTGTTATGTAGGAGTATTCCGGACATTAAATACATTGAAACAGAATATCTGTTTTTATTTTTTTTACTTTGTCTTGCATTAAATTTCTTAATCTATGACCAGCACAATACTTCTGCCTATGATAAAGCAGCAACTGCAAAACAACAAAAACCTCACGAATCTGTAAAGAGTGAAAATCGTGCCAAAGCTTTAAAAAGTATAAGATTAAAGTAGCTTATCATTTTATAAGTCGTAAACTTGGTTATGTATTTATACACAAAACACTTACACGTGTTCCATTGTGAGAGAGTAAAGTGATGAGGCTGGTGTGGAGGTTCCTTCGAGTCACCGGCGTAACGAGGCAGGACAAAGGATGGATGAGGTCCCTAAAGTGAGCGAAACGAGCAAGTCCGAGAACGTACTTGCGAAATGAGCTTTACACACTTGTTAAGTCTTGAGAGTATCTAAGCATCCTGGGTTCCCCCCTCTCATACCTTGGCGTCCCGTCGCTGCCATTGCTGTCCCCTGCTCCTTAAGTTTCTTCTTCACGTCGTTGTCCGCAAACACTATATGCAAATGTTTTCTATATCTTATCCTAGCTCAAACGTTCGATTCTATACCACCAGTCATCAATGGATGTCCAGATGACATTATTAAATTCGCCAATGACTCTTTGGAAGTTCCCGTGTTTTGGAGCCAGCCAACGGCCTCTGATAATTCACTGCAACAGGTGAACAGAATATCTACTCATTTACCGGGACACAGGTTTCCAGTTGGAAGAACTTTAGTGACGTATCACTTTCTGGATACAACAGGAAACGTCGCCATTTGTAGCTTCAATGTCAGTGTTATATCCGGAAGTAAGTTTAAATTATTATTTATGAAAATAAAAAGTAAACAGTCAGACTTGTCCGTGCTCGTAGTATTCTAGCAACGCTCTATGTACTCTCCCTAATGGATGTGTACTAGTATGTATTCGGGACATTTTAGCATATACTATTTACTGTTTTATGCCATTGTATTCTAGATTTTTTGTAAAGCGCATAGATGCATCGCGCGTGGTGCGCTGTATAAGATTTTATTTTCATTACATTAAATTGCATTACTATTGATACAAGTACAAACGTAAGTACTCAGACCCACGCTTAGAGACTTCCTATTCCTACACATATAACAATGGAATTATACTTGTAGTAGTAACCATGCTGTTGTATTTATAAATTGATGACTGCGGTCCTTGTGTCTCCTTTAAGTTCAAAGAAGAAACAAATTGATTAAATGTAACATAATGAAAAACCTGCTTGATAATAGTATGTCTCCATGCATGCGGTAGCCGTTAGGTCAGACAAATGCTAACTTATAACTTGCTTTCAGCGAAACTAAGATACGACTGATGTGATAGTTAATATGTTAAGCAATATATGGATCAATCCTTTCTTTGGACATATTTTACTTTCAAGGTATCGTGAGCCAATCAGCTGTCAATGGTCCAATGCCTACTTGACCCAAGCGCGCTATGAACTAAAGTATCTTGGTCAAAAAACACCCACATAATCGTATATATATATATATATATATATATATATATATATATAAATAACATTTCCAACTAAACAAATATTAATGCAGGAGGCTGTTACAACTTATTCTCTTCGTTACTTATTGGAACATTTTCAAATGTAACTTCAGTCAGTGTGATTCGATAAATCTACACATTTCATGAATTGTAGAAGCATCGATTGATCTTCAACCGCCGATCATCTCCAACTGTCCAAGCGATATAAACCGTGTTTCTGACGGTAACACTTTTGTACATGTCTCGTGGACCGAACCAAACGCCGAGGACGAGTCAGGGAATGTAATTACTGTTACAAGTCCCTATTCATCGAGTGGTTTCTACCGTATGGGATCTACAACCCTTATAACATACGCTTACAGAGATGACGCAGGCAACCGAGCAGAATGTGCCTTTAATATCATAATATCAGGTAAAACAAATTACTTGTATAGGTATCATGTTCTATGTGTTACACAAATAATGCTCTCTCACTAATAATGCAATGCTACTTAATTTATCTTTGGCCATTTGTCGAGGATACATTTATTCCAGATTAAAATAAAACAGGAGGGTCATCTAACCGTACATTTAAAATATTCATTTAACAAAACATTCATCACTCACGAATCCTGTTTTGAATCCTAAAGTACTTTCGTGATTTTATATTCCATATAGGTTTAGTTGACACGACACGATGTTACCCGTTTGATGTAAGACTGAATTTCTCTTGCGAGTCGTCACACATGTTGCTGTGAATTTTCGATTTATTTATATTTTCCTTTATCTACCGTTTTCCAGCTGACAGTAATGTCGACAATACTCCACCAGTTATCGATGATTGTCCTAACGACGCTGTTCTCAATATTAACCAGTACGATGGTCCGATAAGTGTTACATGGGATCAACCTACCGCCACAGACGACTCTGGTCTTCCTGTAATAAGATTCAGAACTCATTTGCCTGGAGAAAGCTTCCCTCTGGGAATCACTGAAGTTACTTACACTTTCACCGATCAATCTGGAAACTCTGCCGTTTGTAACTTCAATGTTAGAATAGAATTTGGTAAGACTGTGAGGTTGATGTTAATTTGGTTCAAGGGTAAGGGCATTACACGCTTCAGCACACACGGCTCTGTTTTTCACAACATCAACACAGACCACTAAAGCCCATCTACTGGCGTCATTTAGAAGTGATCAGCATCGTGAAAAATATTTGCGTCTATTTGATGTATTAAGAATCATGCACTGATTAGTCTCGCAATTCATTATATGTTTCAGAATTATAAGTAACAGTTCAACTTCAATTGTAAATGTTGGTTTGGATTATCAAAACTATTTCATGCATTACAAACAATAGAAAAGTATCTCCGCATGGTGCATCATATCTTATTTATTCCTTCAAAGGTTTAGTTGACATGACACCACCGGAGGTTTTCAACTGTCCTGATACGGTATCAGTCTCTGTACCATTCGGTACTCAAAATACACCAATTTCATGGATCGCTCCGACGGCTACCGATGATTCTGGAAATGTTAATGTGGTTCCAAGTCATAATCCAGGGTTCTCTTTTCCTATTGGCTTGTCAGTAGTGACGTACACATTTGCTGATAGGACGGGGAATGAAGCTAGTTGTACTTTCCTTATCTTTGTGACTGAAGATGGTAAGTTTGCGATGTTACCCCTTTTATGTAAGACTGAATTTCTCTTGCGAGTCGTCACAAATGTTGCTGTGAATTTTCGATTTATTTCTTTTTTTCTTTTAACTATCGTTTTCCAGCTGACAGTAATGTTGACAATACTCCACCAGTTATCGATGATTGTCCTAACGACGCTGTTCTCAATATTAACCAGTACGATGGTCCGATAAGTGTTACATGGGATCAACCTACGGCCACAGACGACTCTGGTCTTCCTGTAATAAGATTCAGAACTCATTTGCCTGGAGAAAGCTTCCCTCTGGGAATCACTGAAGTTACTTACACTTTCACCGATCAATCTGGAAACTCTGCCGTTTGTAACTTCAATGTTAGAATAGAATTTGGTAAGACTGTGAGGTTGATGTTAATTTGGTTCAAGGGTAAGGGCATTACACGCTTCAGCACACACGGCTCTGTTTTTCACAACATCAACACAGACCACTAAAGCCCATCTACTGGCGTCATTTAGAAGTGATCAGCATCGTGAAAAATATTTGCGTCTATTTGATGTATTAAGAATCATGCACTGATTAGTCTCGCAATTCATTATATGTTTCAGAATTATAAGTAACAGTTCAACTATAATTGAAAATGTTGGTTTGGATTATCGAAAACATTTCATGCATTATAAACAATAGAAAAGTATCTCCGCATGGTGCATCATATCTTATTTATTCCTTCAAAGGTTTAGTTGACATGACACCACCGGTGGTTTCCAACTGTCCTGATACGGTATCAGTCTCTATACCATTCGGTACTCAAAATACACCAATTTCATGGATCGCTCCGACGGCTACCGATGATTCTGGAAATGTTAATGTGGTTCCAAGTCATAATCCAGGGTTCTCTTTTCCTATTGGCTTGTCAGTAGTGACGTACACATTTGCTGATAGGACGGGGAATGAAGCTAGTTGTACTTTCCTTATCTTTGTGACTGAAGATGGTAAGTTTGCGATGTTACCCCTTTTATGTATGACTGAATTTCTCTTGCGAGTCGTCACAAATGTTGCTGTGAATTTTCGATTTATTTCTATTTTTCTTTTAACTATCGTTTTCCAGCTGACAGTAATGTTGACAATACTCCACCAGTTATCGATGATTGTCCTAACGACGCTGTTCTCAATATTAACCAGTACGATGGTCCGATAAGTGTTACATGGGATCAACCTACGGCCACAGACGACTCTGGTCTTCCTGTAATAAGATTCAGAACTCATTTGCCTGGAGAAAGCTTCCCTCTGGGAATCACTGAAGTTACTTACACTTTCACCGATCAATCTGGAAACTCTGCCGTTTGTAACTTCAATGTTAGAATAGAATTTGGTAAGACTGTGAGGTTGATGTTAATTTGGTTCAAGGGTAAGGGCATTACACGCTTCAGCACACACGGCTCTGTTTTTCACAACATCAACACAGACCACTAAAGCCCATCTACTGGCGTCATTTAGAAGTGATCAGCATCGTGAAAAATATTTGCGTCTATTTGATGTATTAAGAATCATGCACTGATTAGTCTCGCAATTCATTATATGTTTCAGAATTATAAGTAACAGTTCAACTTCAATTGTAAATGTTGGTTTGGATTATCGAAAACATTTCATGCATTATAAACAATAGAAAAGTATCTCCGCATGGTGCATCATATCTTATTTATTCCTTCAAAGGTTTAGTTGACATGACACCACCGGTGGTTTCCAACTGTCCTGATACGGTATCAGTCTCTGTACCATTCGGTACTCAAAATACACCAATTTCATGGATCGCTCCGACGGCTACCGATGATTCTGGAAATGTTAATGTGGTTCCAAGTCATAATTCAGGGTTCTCTTTTCCTATTGGCTTGTCAGTAGTGACGTACACATTTGCTGATAGGACGGGGAATGAAGCTAGTTGTACTTTCCTTATCATTGTGACTGAAAATGGTAAGTTTGCGATGTTACCCCTTTTATGTATGACTGAATTTCTCTTGCGAGTCGTCACAAACGTTGCTGTGAATTTTCGATTTATTTCTTTTTTTCTTTTCACTATCGTTTTCCAGCTGACAGTAATGTTGACAATACTCCACCAGTTATCGATGATTGTCCTAACGACGCTGTTCTCAATATTAAAGAAATATCATTAATTCTGAAAGTTTGAAATGACTTTTAATAGTTCAAGCCAGTTCCATTAGCTTTTAGACTCTTCATTTCATTTTTCTAGTTGATGATACACCACCTGATGTTACCTGCATACAAGACATCACAAGAATAGTGACAATTGACAGCACTGGTACCACTGTGTCTTGGACAGAGCCAACAGCTACTGATAACTCAGGAGTTGTTTCTCTTCAGTCTAGAAGTCATGAACCTGGAGACTTTTTCAGCCCAGGAACAACACAAGTGACATACATCTATGTTGACCCAAGTGGACAAACAGCATTTTGCATTTTTACTGTCACAGTTACTCCAGGTATGAGTACAATCCTGTAATAGCTTAAGATTTAAAGCTGTTGACAGAGAAGCACACCTTTATGGGTAACATTGTGCTAATAAATGGCAAGATCACTGTGATGTAACATTACACTGATAACTCTACTTGAAATCAAAGCTAAGCATCTGCAGTCTCCAAAACAACATTTTGTCTTTCCATATTTTAGAGGACAATGTCCCACCGGTTGTGAGCTGTATTCCAGATGTGACTGAAACAACACCATTAGAAACAGGAGGAAGACTCGTCTTCTATACTGAGCCAACAGCAACCGATGACTCTGGAGTTGTTTCACTTCAGCAAAGAACCCACGGTCCAGGAACCTTCTTTAGTTCAGGAGTAACACAAGTAACTTATACCTTTGTTGATCCCGCTGGAAGCACTGCTGAATGTTCATTCAGGGTCATTGTTACTGAAAGTAAGTCTTTTTAAATGCAAATAATTTAATAGCTAAGCCTTATTGGTCCACAATACAAATCACACTCAATGATTGTGTTGCTGATATATTAGATGGAAATGATTTTGAACAAAGCATCATCAGTTTGTCTGAAGTAGTTTAACAGCTTGCAAACTTTGTTATTTCTATATCAGCCAAATCTAAGTTGATGTCATCATTTATTATACTGTATGTTCAGTTTAAACTGTAATTAAATTGACAATTTCCTAGCTCTTTCAAAGTCAATTTGAAGCAAATTCTTGATGTAATTTTACAAATGGCTCTCTGTGTAAATATATGCTCTTAGCCATAATAGTTAATTCAAAGTTGAGTTGCCAATTTGATTAAAATATTAACTTTTAAATCTTCAGTTGACCAAGTACCACCAGTGATAGCATGTGTAGGACTAGATGTAACAGAGACCATACCTCTGAACGGATTTGGCACTACCGTCCAATTCCGTGAACCTACTGCTACTGATAACTCTCTGACTGCAAATCTCCAATCAAGAACACACACCCCTGGTCAATTCTTCCAGAGTGGAACCACAGAAGTAACATATGTGTTCATAGATCCATCAGGAAATACAGCGGAATGTTCATTTAACATCATCATAACTGAAGGTATGTCATAGCTTTGTTGTCTTTTCTCTATGTAATTAATACAACTGTCACCTTTATCAGTTTTTCCTACTAGCTTTGAACTAGATCTATGCTATGGTCTCAAGCAAGAATAGACATGTGACATTTAACAACCTGGCTACTGGGGTCAGCTTTCAAGGAGATTTGATAAAAATGGTTAATTGATCAAAATTGCCAAAGAAAAAGATTTATGCGTTAAGTTATATAAATACAGATGCACTATCATTAATGGTGTCTCAGAAAAAGTACATTAAGCAGCATCTAAAGGGTTAATCAGTACGATGGTCCGATAAGTGTTACATGGGATCAACCTACCGCCACAGACGACTCTGGACTTCCTGTAATAAGATTCAGAACTCATTTGCCTGGAGAAAGCTTCCCTCTGGGAATCACTCAAGTTACTTACACTTTCACCGATCAATCTGGAAACTCTGCCGTTTGTAACTTCAATGTTAGAATAGCATTTGGTAAGACTGTGAGGTTGATGTTAATTTGGTTCAAGGGTAAGGGCATTACACGCTTCAGCACACACGGCTCTGTTTTTCACAACATCAACACAGACCACTAAAGCCCATCTACTGGCGTCACTTAGAAGTGATCAGCATCGTGAGAAATATTTGCGTCTATTTGATGTATTAAGAATCATGCACTGATTAGTCTCGCATTTCATTATATGTTTCAGAATTATAAGTAACAGTTCAACTTCAATTGTAAATGTTGGTTTGGATTATCGAAAACATTTCATGCATTATAAACAATAGAAAAGTATCTCCGCATGGTGCATCATATCTTATTTATTCCTTCAAAGGTTTAGTTGACATGACACCACCGGTGGTTTCCAACTGTCCTGATACGGTATCAGTCTCTGTACCATTCGGTACTCAAAATACACCAATTTCATGGATCGCTCCGACGGCTACCGATGATTCTGGAAATGTTAATGTGGTTCCAAGTCATAATCCAGGGTTCTCTTTTCCTATTGGCTTGTCAGTAGTGACGTACACATTTGCTGATAGGACGGGGAATGAAGCTAGTTGTACTTTCCTTATCTTTGTGACTGAAGATGGTACGTTTGCGATGTTACCCCTTTTATGTATGACTGAATTTCTTTTGCGAGTCGTCACAAACGTTGCTGTGAATTTTCGATTTATTTCTTTTTTTCTTTTCACTATCGTTTTCCAGCTGACAGTAATGTTGACAATACTCCACCAGTTATCGATGATTGTCCTAACGACGCTGTTCTCAATATTAAAGAAATATCATTAATTCTGAAAGTTTGAAATGACTTTTAATAGTTCAAGCCAGTTCCATTAGCTTTTAGACTCTTCATTTCATTTTTCTAGTTGATGATACACCACCTGATGTTACCTGCATACAAGACATCACAAGAATAGTGACAATTGACAGCACTGGTACCACTGTGTCTTGGACAGAGCCAACAGCTACTGATAACTCAGGAGTTGTTTCTCTTCAGTCTAGAAGTCATGAACCTGGAGACTTTTTCAGCCCAGGAACAACACAAGTGACATACATCTATGTTGACCCAAGTGGACAAACAGCATTTTGCATTTTTACTGTCACAGTTACTCCAGGTATGAGTACAATCCTGTAATAGCTTAAGATTTAAAGCTGTTGACAGAGAAGCACACCTTTATGGGTAACATTGTGCTAATAAATGGCAAGATCACTGTGATGTAACATTACACTGATAACTCTACTTGAAATCAAAGCTAAGCATCTGCAGTCTCCAAAACAACATTTTGTCTTTCCATATTTTAGAGGACAATGTCCCACCGGTTGTGAGCTGTATTCCAGATGTGACTGAAACAACACCATTAGAAACAGGAGGAAGACTCGTCTTCTATACTGAGCCAACAGCAACCGATGACTCTGGAGTTGTTTCACTTCAGCAAAGAACCCACGGTCCAGGAACCTTCTTTAGTTCAGGAGTAACACAAGTAACTTATACCTTTGTTGATCCCGCTGGAAGCACTGCTGAATGTTCATTCAGGGTCATTGTTACTGAAAGTAAGTCTTTTTAAATGCAAATAATTTAATAGCTAAGCCTTATTGGTCCACAATACAAATCACACTCAATGATTGTGTTGCTGATATATTAGATGGAAATGATTTTGAACAAAGCATCATCAGTTTGTCTGAAGTAGTTTAACAGCTTGCAAACTTTGTTATTTCTATATCAGCCAAATCTAAGTTGATGTCATCATTTATTATACTGTATGTTCAGTTTAAACTGTAATTAAATTGACAATTTCCTAGCTCTTTCAAAGTCAATTTGAAGCAAATTCTTGATGTAATTTTACAAATGGCTCTCTGTGTAAATATATGCTCTTAGCCATAATAGTTAATTCAAAGTTGAGTTGCCAATTTGATTAAAATATTAACTTTTAAATCTTCAGTTGACCAAGTACCACCAGTGATAGCATGTGTAGGACTAGATGTAACAGAGACCATACCTCTGAACGGATTTGGCACTACCGTCCAATTCCGTGAACCTACTGCTACTGATAACTCTCTGACTGCAAATCTCCAATCAAGAACACACACCCCTGGTCAATTCTTCCAGAGTGGAACCACAGAAGTAACATATGTGTTCATAGATCCATCAGGAAATACAGCGGAATGTTCATTTAACATCATCATAACTGAAGGTATGTCATAGCTTTGTTGTCTTTTCTCTATGTAATTAATACAACTGTCACCTTTATCAGTTTTTCCTACTAGCTTTGAACTAGATCTATGCTATGGTCTCAAGCAAGAATAGACATGTGACATTTAACAACCTGGCTACTGGGGTCAGCTTTCAAGGAGATTTGATAAAAATGGTTAATTGATCAAAATTGCCAAAGAAAAAGATTTATGCGTTAAGTTATATAAATACAGATGCACTATCATTAATGGTGTCTCAGAAAAAGTACATTAAGCAGCATCTAAAGGGTTAATCAGTACGATGGTCCGATAAGTGTTACATGGGATCAACCTACCGCCACAGACGACTCTGGACTTCCTGTAATAAGATTCAGAACTCATTTGCCTGGAGAAAGCTTCCCTCTGGGAATCACTCAAGTTACTTACACTTTCACCGATCAATCTGGAAACTCTGCCGTTTGTAACTTCAATGTTAGAATAGCATTTGGTAAGACTGTGAGGTTGATGTTAATTTGGTTCAAGGGTAAGGGCATTACACGCTTCTGCACACACGGCTCTGTTTTTCACAACATCAACACAGACCACTAAAGCCCATCTACTGGCGTCACTTAGAAGTGATCAGCATCGTGAGAAATATTTGCGTCTATTTGATGTATTAAGAATCATGCACTGATTAGTCTCGCATTTCATTATATGTTTCAGAATTATAAGTAACAGTTCAACTTCAATTGTAAATGTTGGTTTGGATTATCGAAAACATTTCATGCATTATAAACAATAGAAAAGTATCTCCGCATGGTGCATCATATCTTATTTATTCCTTCAAAGGTTTAGTTGACATGACACCACCGGTGGTTTCCAACTGTCCTGATACGGTATCAGTCTCTGTACCATTCGGTACTCAAAATACACCAATTTCATGGATCGCTCCGACGGCTACCGATGATTCTGGAAATGTTAATGTGGTTCCAAGTCATAATCCAGGGTTCTCTTTTCCTATTGGCTTGTCAGTAGTGACGTACACATTTGCTGATAGGACGGGGAATGAAGCTAGTTGTACTTTCCTTATCTTTGTGACTGAAGATGGTACGTTTGCGATGTTACCCCTTTTATGTATGACTGAATTTCTCTTGCGAGTCGTCACAAACGTTGCTGTGAATTTTCGATTTATTTCTTTTTTTCTTTTCACTATCGTTTTCCAGCTGACAGTAATGTTGACAATACTCCACCAGTTATCGATGATTGTCCTAACGACGCTGTTCTCAATATTAACCAGTACAATGGTCCGATAAGTGTTACATGGGATCAACCTACGGCCACAGACGACTCTGGTCTTCCTGTAATAAGATTCAGAACTCATTTGCCTGGAGAAAGCTTCCCTCTGGGAATCACTGAAGTTACTTACACTTTCACCGATCAATCTGGAAACTCTGCCGTTTGTAACTTCAATGTTAGAATAGAATTTGGTAAGACTGTGAGGTTGATGTTAATTTGGTTCAAGGGTAAGGGCATTACACGCTTCTGCACACACGGCTCTGTTTTTCACAGCATCCACACAGACCACTAAAGCCCATCTACTGGCGTCACTTAGAAGTGATCAGCATCGTGAGAAATATTTGCGTCTATTTGATGTATTAAGAATCATGTACTGATTAGTCTCGCAATTCATTATATGTTTCAGAATTATAAGTAACAGTTCAACTTCAATTGTAAATGTTGGTTTGGATTATCGAAAACATTTCATGCATTATAAACAATAGAAAAGTATCTCCGCATGGTGCATCATATCTTATTTATTCCTTCAAAGGTTTAGTTGACATGACACCACCGGTGGTTTCCAACTGTCCTGATACGGTATCAGTCTCTGTACCATTCGGTACTCAAAATACACCAATTTCATGGATCGCTCCGACGGCTACCGATGATTCTGGAACTGTTAATGTGGTTCCAAGTCATAATCCAGGGTTCTCTTTTCCTATTGGCTTGTCAGTAGTGACGTACACATTTGCTGATAGGACGGGGAATGAAGCTAGTTGTACTTTCCTTATCTTTGTGACTGAAGATGGTAAGTTTGCGATGTTACCCCTTTTATGTATGACTGAATTTCTCTTGCGAGTCGTCACAAATGTTGCTGTGAATTTTCGATTTATTTCTATTTTTCCTTTAACTATCGTTTTCCAGCTGACAGTAATGTTGACAATACTCCACCAGTTATCGATGATTGTCCTAACGACGCTGTTCTAAATATTAACCAGTACGATGGTCCGATAAGTGTTACATGGGATCAACCTACCGCCACAGACGACTCTGGTCTTCCTGTAATGAGATTCAGAACTCATTTGCCTGGAGAAAGCTTCCCTCTGGGAATCACTGAAGTTACTTACACTTTCACCGATCAATCTGGAAACTCTGCCGTTTGTAACTTCAATGTTAGAATAGAATTTGGTAAGACTGTGAGGTTGATGTTAACTTGATTCACTGGTAAGGTTATTACACGCTTCAGCACACACGGCTCTGTATTTCACAACATCCACACAGACCACCAAAGCCCATTTACTGGCGTCACTTAGAAGTGATCAGCATCGTGAGAAATATTTGCGTCTATTTGATGTATTAAGAATCATGTACTGATTAGTCTCGCATTTCATTATATGTTTCAGAATTATAAGTAACAGTTCAACTTCAATTGTAAATGTTGGTTTGGATTATCAAAAACATTTCATGCATTATAAACAATAGAAAAGTATCTCCTAATGTTGCATCATATCTTATTTATTCCTTCAAAGGTTTAGTTGACATGACACCACCGGTGGTTTCCAACTGTCCTGATACGGTATCAGTCTCTGTACCATTCGGTACTCAAAATACACCAATTTCATGGATCGCTCCGACGGCTACCGATGATTCTGGAAATGTTAATGTGGTTCCAAGTCATAATCCAGGGTTCTCTTTTCCTATTGGCTTGTCAGTAGTGACGTACACATTTGCTGATAGGACGGGGAATGAAGCTAGTTGTACTTTCCTTATCTTTGTGACTGAAGATGGTAAGTTTGCGATGTTACCCCTTTTATGTATGACTGAATTTCTCTTGCGAGTCGTCACAAACGTTGCTGTGAATTTTCGATTTATTTCTTTTTTTCTTTTGACTATTGTTTTCCAGCTGACAGTAATGTTGACAATACTCCACCAGTTATCGATGATTGTCCTAACGACGCTGTTCTCAATATTAACCAGTACGATGGTCCGATAAGTGTTACATGGGATCAACCTACGGCCACAGACGACTCTGGTCTTCCTGTAATGAGATTCAGAACTCATTTGCCTGGAGAAAGCTTCCCTCTGGGAATCACTGAAGTTACTTACACTTTCACCGATCAATCTGGAAACTCTGCCGTTTGTAACTTCAATGTTAGAATAGAATTTGGTAAGACTGTGAGGTTGATGTTAATTTGGTTCAAGGGTAAGGGCATTACACGCTTCTGCACACACGGCTCTGTTTTTCACAACATCCACACAGACCACTAAAGCCCATCTACTGGCGTCACTTAGAAGTGATCAGCATCGTGAGAAATATTTGCGTCTATTTGATGTATTAAGAATCATGTACTGATTAGTCTCGCAATTCATTATATGTTTCAGAATTATAAGTAACAGTTCAACTTCAATTGTAAATGTTGGTTTGGATTATCGAAAACATTTCATGCATTATAAACAATAGAAAAGTATCTCCGCATGGTGCATCATATCTTATTTATTCCTTCAAAGGTTTAGTTGACATGACACCACCGGTGGTTTCCAACTGTCCTGATACGGTATCAGTCTCTGTACCATTCGGTACTCAAAATACACCAATTTCATGGATCGCTCCGACGGCTACCGATGATTCTGGAAATGTTAATGTGGTTCCAAGTCATAATCCAGGGTTCTCTTTTCCTATTGGCTTGTCAGTAGTGACGTACACATTTGCTGATAGGACGGGGAATGAAGCTAGTTGTACTTTCCTTATCTTTGTGACTGAAGATGGTAAGTTTGCGATGTTACCCCTTTTATGTATGACTGAATTTCTCTTGCGAGTCGTCACAAACGTTGCTGTGAATTTTCGATTTATTTCTTTTTTTCTTTTCACTATCGTTTTCCAGCTGACAGTAATGTTGACAATACTCCACCAGTTATCGATGATTGTCCTAACGACGCTGTTCTCAATATTAACCAGTACAATGGTCCGATAAGTGTTACATGGGATCAACCTACGGCCACAGACGACTCTGGTCTTCCTGTAATAAGATTCAGAACTCATTTGCCTGGAGAAAGCTTCCCTCTGGGAATCACTGAAGTTACTTACACTTTCACCGATCAATCTGGAAACTCTGCCGTTTGTAACTTCAATGTTAGAATAGAATTTGGTAAGACTGTGAGGTTGATGTTAATTTGGTTCAAGGGTAAGGGCATTACACGCTTCTGCACACACGGCTCTGTTTTTCACAACATCCACACAGACCACTAAAGCCCATCTACTGGCGTCACTTAGAAGTGATCAGCATCGTGAGAAATATTTGCGTCTATTTGATGTATTAAGAATCATGTACTGATTAGTCTCGCAATTCATTATATGTTTCAGAATTATAAGTAACAGTTCAACTTCAATTGTAAATGTTGGTTTGGATTATCGAAAACATTTCATGCATTATAAACAATAGAAAAGTATCTCCGCATGGTGCATCATATCTTATTTATTCCTTCAAAGGTTTAGTTGACATGACACCACCGGTGGTTTCCAACTGTCCTGATACGGTATCAGTCTCTGTACCATTCGGTACTCAAAATACACCAATTTCATGGATCGCTCCGACGGCTACCGATGATTCTGGAAATGTTAATGTGGTTCCAAGTCATAATCCAGGGTTCTCTTTTCCTATTGGCTTGTCAGTAGTGACGTACACATTTGCTGATAGGACGGGGAATGAAGCTAGTTGTACTTTCCTTATCTTTGTGACTGAAGATGGTAAGTTTGCGATGTTACCCCTTTTATGTATGACTGAATTTCTCTTGCGAGTCGTCACAAATGTTGCTGTGAATTTTCGATTTATTTCTATTTTTCTTTTAACTATCGTTTTCCAGCTGACAGTAATGTTGACAATACTCCACCAGTTATCGATGATTGTCCTAACGACGCTGTTCTAAATATTAACCAGTACGATGGTCCGATAAGTGTTACATGGGATCAACCTACCGCCACAGACGACTCTGGTCTTCCTGTAATAAGATTCAGAACTCATTTGCCTGGAGAAAGCTTCCCTCTGGGAATCACTGAAGTTACTTACACTTTCACCGATCAATCTGGAAACTCTGCCGTTTGTAACTTCAATGTTAGAATAGAATTTGGTAAGACTGTGAGGTTGATGTTAACTTGATTCACTGGTAAGGTTATTACACGCTTCAGCACACACGGCTCTGTATTTCACAACATCCACACAGACCACCAAAGCCCATTTACTGGCGTCACTTAGAAGTGATCAGCATCGTGAGAAATATTTGCGTCTATTTGATGTATTAAGAATCATGTACTGATTAGTCTCGCATTTCATTATATGTTTCAGAATTATAAGTAACAGTTCAACTTCAATTGAAAATGTTGGTTTGGATTATCGAAAACATTTCATGCATTATAAACAATAGAAAAGTATCTCCGCATGGTGCATCATATCTTATTTATTCCTTCAAAGGTTTAGTTGACATGACACCACCGGTGGTTTCCAACTGTCCTGATACGGTATCAGTCTCTGTACCATTCGGTACTCAAAATACACCAATTTCATGGATCGCTCCGACGGCTACCGATGATTCTGGAAATGTTAATGTGGTTCCAAGTCATAATCCAGGGTTCTCTTTTCCTATTGGCTTGTCAGTAGTGACGTACACATTTGCTGATAGGACGGGGAATGAAGCTAGTTGTACTTTCCTTATCTTTGTGACTGAAGATGGTAAGTTTGCGATGTTACCCCTTTTATGTATGACTGAATTTCTCTTGCGAGTCGTCACAAATGTTGCTGTGAATTTTCGATTTATTTCTATTTTGCTTTTAACTATCGTTTTCCAGCTGACAGTAACGTTGACAATACTCCACCAGTTATCGATGATTGTCCTAACGACGCTGTTCTCAATATTAACCAGTACGATGGTCCGATAAGTGTTACATGGGATCAACCTACCGCCACAGACGACTCTGGTCTTCCTGTAATGAGATTCAGAACTCATTTGCCTGGAGAAAGCTTCCCTCTGGGAATTACTGAAGTTACTTACACTTTCACCGATCAATCTGGAAACTCTGCCGTTTGTAACTTCAATGTTAGAATAGAATTTGGTAAGACTGTGAGGTTGATGTTAACTTGATTCACTGGTAAGGTTATTACACGCTTCAGCACACACGGCTCTGTATTTCACAACATCCACACAGACCACCAAAGCCCATTTACTGGCGTCACTTAGAAGTGATCAGCATCGTGAGAAATATTTGCGTCTATTTGATGTATTAAGAATCATGTACTGATTAGTCTCGCAATTCATTATATGTTTCAGAATTATAAGTAACAGTTCAACTTCAATTGTAAATGTTGGTTTGGATTATTGAAAACATTTCATGCATTATAAACAATAGAAAAGTATCTCCGCATGGTGCATCATATCTTATTTATTCCTTCAAAGGTTTAGTTGACATGACACCACCGGTGGTTTCCAACTGTCCTGATACGGTATCAGTCTCTGTACCATTCGGTACTCAAAATACACCAATTTCATGGATCGCTCCGACGGCTACCGATGATTCTGGAAATGTTAATGTGGTTCCAAGTCATAATCCAGGGTTCTCTTTTCCTATTGGCTTGTCAGTAGTGACGTACACATTTGCTGATAGGACGGGGAATGAAGCTAGTTGTACTTTCCTTATCTTTGTGACTGAAGATGGTAAGTTTGCGATGTTACCCCTTTTATGTATGACTGAATTTCTCTTTCGAGTCGTCACAAATGTTGCTGTGAATTTTCGATTTATTTCTATTTTGCTTTTAACTATCGTTTTCCAGCTGACAGTAACGTTGACAATACTCCACCAGTTATCGATGATTGTCCTAACGACGCTGTTCTCAATATTAACCAGTACGATGGTCCGATAAGTGTTACATGGGATCAACCTACCGCCACAGACGACTCTGGTCTTCCTGTAATGAGATTCAGAACTCATTTGCCTGGAGAAAGCTTCCCTCTGGGAATTACTGAAGTTACTTACACTTTCACCGATCAATCTGGAAACTCTGCCGTTTGTAACTTCAATGTTAGAATAGAATTTGGTAAGACTGTGAGGTTGATGTTAACTTGATTCACTGGTAAGGTTATTACACGCTTCAGCACACACGGCTCTGTATTTCACAACATCCACACAGACCACCAAAGCCCATTTACTGGCGTCACTTAGAAGTGATCAGCATCGTGAGAAATATTTGCGTCTATTTGATGTATTAAGAATCTTGTACTGATTAGTCTCGCAATTCATTATATGTTTCAGAATTATAAGTAACAGTTCAACTTCAATTGTAAATGTTGGTTTGGATTATCAAAACTATTTCATGCATTATAAACAATAGAAAAGTATCTCCGCATGGTGCATCATATCTTATTTATTCCTTCAAAGGTTTAGTTGACATGACACCACCGGTGGTTTCCAACTGTCCTGATACGGTATCAGTCTCTGTACCATTCGGTACTCAAAATACACCAATTTCATGGATCGCTCCGACGGCTACCGATGATTCTGGAAATGTTAATGTGGTTCCAAGTCATAATCCAGGGTTCTCTTTTCCTATTGGCTTGTCAGTAGTGACGTACACATTTGCTGATAGGACGGGAAATGAAGCTATATGTACTTTCCTTATCATTGTGACTGAAGATGGTAAGTTTGTGATGTTACCCCTTTTATGTATGACTGAATTTCTTTTGCGAGTCGTCACAAACGTTGCTGTGAATTTTCTATTTATTTCTATTTTTCTTTTAACTATCGTTTTCCAGCTGAAGATGGTAGGTTTACATTACAACCGCATCCCCTTTAATTTACGTTTTAAATATTAATATTTAAAGATTTTTAATAATGCCTAACGCTCAATAAGTCTGGGAAGAAATAAGATGAACTTTCTATTCACTATATTGTTAATTAGTCCATTAACGGATAATTTGCAATACAAGTGCATAGTCAATCACTTCGATTAAGCCCCAAATACTCCACCTACTGTGTGTATGTATATCACTTTTAATATGTAAACTACGTATGCATAATAGGCCTCCAGGCAGAACATTTTTTAAATTTGCAAACCATATCACCTTTTGTATCTTAGCACCCTTCATATTACCAAACTCTCCTTAGACCCCTCCCTTAGCACGACATGAAGTTATCCTCCCCCTTACCCCCACACACCACCACCACCGCAAGAATGGTAGCTGCACCTCTGACTCAGAAATATACGACATATGGTTTAAAGAAAGAACCCTGTGCATGACATGAACCCCGTGTTTTATTTTGGTGTTTCTTCAACTTGAAACGATTAAATAACATTGAGACATAAATGCCATGGGATGTTATGTTAAATTTCGTCAGCTACGAAGACTGACGAAAATTAACACAACATCCCATGGCATTTATGTCTCAATGTTATATAATCGTTTCAAGTTAAAGAAACACCAAAATTAAAACAGTGGTTCAAATTTCGGAGGTCTAAAAATTGCATCAGTGACAAACACTGACCAAAAAAACCCCACACAGTTTAAAAGTCTAGTAATGTATGACATTACAAATAATTGTGAAATGCACTGATCGAAATGAAATGAATTAACCTATCATATCCCTGCAGTGGAACTGTTGGCTATCCAGATGTAAGGTGGATCTTACACTTCGTTATTCCATTGCGTTCTTTAAAGTAATATTTTAGTGATTTTTTTCATCAAATAAACTTCAATCAACTTCTGCAGATGACATCGAACCCCCGGTGATCGACGGCTGTCCTTCCAATGAAATTGTGCAAACGAGCAATTCATATGAAAGAGTTTCATGGTCAGAGCCAACCGCTACCGATAATTCTGGTAGTGTAAGGCTTGTTGCAGGACCATCTTCGTCTGCTAGGTTTTTCTCAATTGGCGTCTCGACCATCCAGTACACCTTCAGAGACGAAGCGGGGAATGAGGCCAACTGTTCATTTAACATCACCATAATGACAGGTATTTACTTTTATTCTTAATCATAAGGTAGCCAATGGGAGTACTTTTTATATGTTACAAAAAAGTATGGGAGATTTTCAATTGTACAAAGTAAATGTTACCATAAGCCATTGATGACGGGATCATGTCGATATTTGAAATACACCTTTTTTCACATTCGGTAGGAAACAGAGGACGCCGGGAACTACGGGGGTTTTATAACGAATATCATTCAAATACGTCATCGGGTGAGTGTAATATTTTGTACCGTATAAATGCGATTTAGAACAGCAAAATTACTTAACGGCAAATTTTCATTGATATACTTTATGTAAACCCGTCCATATATATTGACCCTCCAATTATAGTATCGAAACAACATATATTATTAGTTATCGAGTAACCGTGGCATTGTGTGAAGAATTAGACTACTACTAACGGTGTAGATCCCCCCTCCCCCATTCCACTAATAAATTATGCCATACTCACACAAAGTATCTATAAGCGTAATCCTGCTTTTAGAGCTACTTATAAATGTAATAAATAGTCTCAATATACTCCACTTTAACGTCTGACTTTTTTTGTGGGGGAAGACCCCATACACATGGGAGACGGCTGCAAAGACCCCACGCAGAGATGCATCACCCTTTATAAAATTCTTTATGCCCCTCTGGCCCTTCCATAAATTAGGCACAGTCCCTGATCTAAATTAGCCGGGCAAACTATGAAATTGGCGCTGCCTTTGAAATCCTGTGCAAGCCACTATATGTCTTCTCCTGTATCGTGATTTACTTACAGTGTTTCAAATAAGCAGCATTAACAATAAGCATGCTCATATTTAATAATTCAAGAGGAACTGCTTAAACGTTTTGTTTTCAACAGAATTAATGTCAAGATCGTCATGCTTGAAAGGTGTTTTACTAACCGTCTTGGTAATTGGCTGTGTCATCATCGCAAGCTTGGCTCTGATTGGTAGAACCAAGTTTCGAAATAGATCGTCTCAATTTGAATGGTCTCCTCTAACCTCACCTTCATCGACAAGTAAAGTGTGACCCTTCCTCTCGGTGTTTCAACAGGATAACAATAGGTCTCTTACCAATTCCATAAGACATGTCTTACAACTAATTGATTTCTAAAAGTATGCAGATTAGAAATACATCGATAGATCATTGAATCAATACTCAGTCAGAGTAGCTTGAGTAATGATCGGACTGAAAAATGCTTTACTATAATTTACTGGTTGTATATGTAAACCGTAAGCTAAGCTGTGTACCAACGACAGATAACCCAACTGCCATATTTCTGTTTCATGGATTCAGTATCTTGTGTTTACATGGTGTACCCTTTGAAAATCCAACGGCAAACAATATGTGGATACTAAAAACAACTATAGAAAATAATTAGCCGAATGAACCAATTGAAATGCGAAACTATCACCTTGTTGAATGTTATGACAAAACACCGCTTTCATTATTGGCATTATTATAAACGAAGTGACGTATTGTACTTCATAAGTGTATAGATTGTTGTTAGCTGAGCTTTTGCTAGAGTTAGGAATAGCGAGCATTGGTTTGAACTAGAGAATGAACAAGGACATAGTGAATACGTTGCACATGTGATTTTTTTCCTGTATGGTGAAAAGGGTGTTGTAAATGACCGATGAACAAGGACATAGTGAATACGTTGCACATGTGATTTTTTTCCTGTATGGTGAAATGGGTGTTGTAAATGACCGATGACTTTTGTACATTGGTATGGTACGGGGTATAATGATGAAAGTAATGTGAAAAATGTATTAAAAAGCCTGTAATTAGTAAAAGTAAAATTGCTTCTTATTTCGTATTCTTCACGATCAATCTCCGAGTTATATGACTGATTTGGTGAAACGCTACACGCCAGCTAGGGCATAACCGGTACCGTCCCAAAGTCATCTTTCTCTAGTTATTCCTCGTACAAACAAAGTCACATATGGCGATTGTTCGTTCAGTGCAGTAGGTCCTAAACTCTGGAATTCTCTTCCTCGTCACTTGAAAAATATCATATCTATTGACACTTTTAAGAAGCATTTGAAAACTTATCTTTTTAGGCTTGAGTATGGGTATTAATCTTATTCGTCGTTTTATTCACATTACTGTGCCCATTTTTAAGTATATTTATATTTTTATGTTCTTCATTGTGTTTTACAACCCTGTCTTATATCATTGTTTTTTTTACTTTTACTGCTGTTGTTATTACTTTAAGGTTTTCTTAAGTTGTTATTTTATATTCCAGGTATTGGTTCTTTTGTATACAGTGCTCCTGAGCATGTTTTATTTCATGATAACAGCACTTTAATATTTGGTATTTATTTATTATTATTTCAGAAAAATCTACCGTGTGCAGAATGTGTACATATATGAAACGTTATTGCTAATTTTACAGATACAAGTTAGTAAAAGGTCCGTACATCAGTATTGGCCCCAAATTTTAGCACGCCCCAAATTGCTAGAAGTCTTCAAAATACATGCTGGAAGTTCTGATTCTTCGCTTTTTTTGTTTATGTTACAATAAACAATTAAATATCGCACTGTTGGGAATTTCAGTTAAGTGCTTGATGGAATTTCTAGCATATTTGAGAGTAATACTGATGACCTACTCATCATACTTGGCAAATATATATTTCCCCCCGGCACTTGTTCTCATATTTTTACGGGGATGAGTTTCTTAAATATTCATCTCTGAATTAAAGATAATGACACATTGTACTTAAGATCATCTTGTTTAAAAAGGTTCGATATTGTGTTTTGTATTTGCTAAACTTACCATATTTCTACGTATTTTTGTGATAATTAATCACAATAAGCACACAAAAGACATCCTGCACACTAGTTCTTTTTTTCTTTATTTCTAAATAGATCTTTAATACAAAAAATGTTCTCTCACCCTATGATTTCTTGTCTTGATGCTGTAAATATGCTGAAATTCATATTTTCATCATCAGTAGCGCATGTGTGAAGTAGGCCTACATATAACGACTTGAAAACAATTCTTACGGATAAACACATCATTCTTTAAGAAATTAATATGAATAACAGAAGCTGCTAATGTAATCAATTGCAAGTTGACACCTTATAACATGTTTGTTTATTTGTCAATGTACAATAATAACTAGAACTGAGAGTTTTATCATATATAAGCAGGTGCGTATCCAGGGGGGGGCGTTGGGGGCGCGCGCCCCCCGGGTAAGAAAAAGAGGAGAGAAAAAAAGAGAAGAAAAAAGGAAAAAAGAGGGGAAAAAGAGGAGGAGGAGAGGAAGGAAGGGAAAAGAAAAAGAAGAAAGAGAGAAAAAGGAGAAAAGGAGGGAGTAAAAGAAAAACGCGAAGACACCGGGGAGAGAAAGAGGAACAGTGACATCATTACAGCGCTGAAGGGTAGCCAGTGACGGATCAATGATTTCGTAAAAGTGTGACTCACCCTACCCCTTACACCGACAACTCCATTTTTTGACGTTTCCATTTTCCTCTCTCACTAATGATCTATATATGTACTATATATGGTCTATCATAACGCGTGTGTAGAATTGTGCTATGAAACCAACTGTGGCTGGTCTCAAACTCGACCGTGTCGTCGGGGACACATGACGCATTTTGGGATGGGGGCGACCGCCCGCCCCCCCCATTCAGCATTTTTTTAAATGATATCGCTAAGTAATTTCAAAATAGAAAGTGCTTAGAGGCAACTTACAAGGCCTGGGAAGTGTCATTTCCAGCGATCTGGGAGACATTTTCGGCCAAAATTTGCTTGTACGCTTCGCGCTAACAAATGGTCCTGGGTAGTGCCATTTCCAGCGATCTGGGAGGCATTTTCGGCCAAAATTTTCTTGTACGCTTCGCGCCAACCTATGGTGGCGCTACGCTTAGATAATTTGCCTACAGGCTTCGCCCCTCCCTTGGCAAATTCCTCGCTACGCGCCTGTTCGAATTTGTAACGCAAACAGCAGATATCACATCATATCAGTGAGCATGAAAATGGCGTTCTAGGATGAAAAGCCTCAAAACTGTCCGACTTGCCTGAAAAAATAACCAAAAATTTTCGCGCGAGAAGCGCGCGTTCAACGTGTTCATGTCAATATCATAAAAGCAAGCATCGGTTATTACATCGCATGCCATCATGTACCGTACGGTCCGTTAAAATTGCGCAGTATTTCGCGGGATGCTAATGTAAACAACGACATGTCTCATGTAGATGTATAAAAAGCATGGAGGTCCAATTATGTCAAAACTCTCTTTTACATTAGTAATGGCGAATTAGGGGCTGCACCCCCGCCGCGCAGTGGCGGAGCGTCCATACGGTCGGGGGTGGATGCCCCCCCCCCCCCCCTGACGGACTCAAATGGACTGCTGGCGCCTTTTTCAGCTCTTTACCACTTTTTACTTATTCTAGATTATTAACTTTTTTATTGCGCTCTCATCTACTTATTGACATTTCTCACATTTTGTTGGTGTAATTTGGCGATGACACCTTATTCTTCGTTTATCTGCAAATTAGCCAGGCCCGGAAAGGGTCATTTCCGGCGATCTAGGGAGTATCTTTATTCAAAAATTTTCTGTACGCTACGCGCCAACCAGTGGTGGCGCTCCGCTTAGATAGTGTAGAAAGCGCTCCTACAGACCATTCTCGCCACTCCTGACCAATACCCCTAGCTCCGCCACTGCCGCCGCGCCTCCTACGCCTATGTGTGTAGTGTTCGGTTTCGGAAATATCTGCTATTTTTTCATTTCCTTCAACCAAGTTTTATAATAGCCGTTATAAGAGGTTTTAATGTTTGTACACCAATAAATTAACTGTGTCTGAATTTTCCAAAATTTCTGACCAACATTCTGCATCACATTTCCCTCTACTAGTGCAATTTTGACCGGTCTGTTAGGGGTTCAAGGAAGTTTTTCTATATTGGTTGTCCATAGATGAAATTTTGTACAACATTATGGGTATGTTTTGAAGTGAGTTTATTCACGAGAAATGTGAATTTTCAAATTCTGAACAAATATGGGGCTTGAAAAGTGGGACTGACGGGTATTGTGGGCCGCGACGTAGAATCACCTACAAAAGCAAAGACCCACAGGAGATGCCATCAGGTCGAACATGATGTGTGCCGGGTTGACAAACTTCAAAAAGGTAAGGATGGAAAAAAAAACTATTAGGAAATACCTGGTTCTCAGGCAAAAAGTGTACATCTGGTTGGTCATTTCAAGCCCGAGAAGTGCCGTTTCCGGTGATCTGGGGGGGTTTCAAAACAAGAAATTTTCTTGTACGCTGCGCGCCAACCGATGGTGGCGCTCCGCTTAGATAGTAATTCGCGCCCCCCGGGTTTGAAAATCCTGGATACGCGCCTGATAAGTTACCTCATGAATAATTTTTTTCTTTTTGGCAAAAAAAAAAAAATCTATACTGTACAAAGAAAAACGAATATAATTTTATCTTAATTCACAAAGTCATGTATGTCGATCTATTCTTTGTCAGATACGCCCGTGAAATGTTCACAAACTTTATAAATCCTTTTAATTGTTATGAAACATGGTTATTAAACAGTGCAATTCTGTTAGGAGATGAAAACACTTCTGACCCATTTCTTACCCTTCACATTACTTGCACACATTATATAATCCTTCATTCCATTTAGAGCTACTTATCAAAACCTAAATGATAGCCTTAATTATAGGGCGGGACCCCACACCAACCATATATAGGTGTTGGCTGCAATGACAACACGACAGCACCCCCTCCATTATAACATACTTCATTCACATCTGATACTCCCATAGAGATTCATGTCACCACCTAAAGCAGCCAGGGTGGGACTTTTGTTGATTAGGCTACTAGGCCAATTTATTTGCACAACCTTGCGTTAAAGCAACATGTATCAGACCTAAATATTTGTCTCAGAATGCTCCATTTGTCTGTGGTCGACCAAAGACCCTCTAGAGAGAGGTCCGGTAAAAACGTGACCCAACTGAATTGCCCTCTTTTATGAAATCCTACATTCGCCGCTGGCCCTTCCACAAAAGTCCATACCGTAATCAGTCGGGGAAATTGGAATTTACCCTCCTACCCCGCCTTCAAAATCCTGTGCACGACACTGCCTGTAGGTCATTGATGGTGATTTATTTGTTTCAACACATAGTAATACAAGGTGAACAAGACAATATAACTGCAAATAAGTAATATATGTGAAAGGAAGTAAACTAAGAAACCCTTGTGGGCTTAATCGAATAGAGTACTCCCATCAAAGAAAATAGAAAACCTTAACACCTAAAAAAGAACCCACCCCCCAAGAAAAACAGATAACCTTAACAAATAAGACCAAAAACACTACCCCCCCCCCAAAAAAAAAAACACCACCACCTACTCCTACCCCTTACAACGGATACAATCAATAAAGGCTTTCATAGTAATTTTTCAGATGTCGCCTGAACGAAGCCACGGAAGTGTAGGATTTCAAGTTTGATCGAAAGATTGTTCCACAAAGAAATAGATCGATAACGGAGGCTTTGCATACTCTTTGAATTACGACAAAAAGAAGCACGTAAATGACCAGCTCGTCTAGTATCAAGGGCGTAGGAACCGGGGGGCTGGGGGTGCCAGCCCCCAGTGAAAAATATGGGGGCGGAAGTATTATTCCGCCCCCCCCCCCGCTTCGCAAGTCAGAAAACCCCTTTTTCATTTCCAAATGAGAAAAAAATCTCATTTGGAGCACCAAATTGCATCTAAGGCCAGGTGAAAATGCAAAAATTTTTAAAAAATGGAGTGGGTGTTGAAGTGTGCTATATTGCACCAAATTGCATCTGAGGCCACCTGGAAATGCCAAAAAAATCCAAAGGGGAGGGGGACACCCCCTCCCCTTAGACCCCTCCCGGGCCCAGGTCGGCCATCAGTCTTCAGCCCCCCCCCCCTTACTCAAAAGTACCTTCCTACGCCACTGTCTAGTATTATAACTGTGAATAGAGTGACCAATTGTATAAAAGGTAGCAAAATAACTTGGAAGCAGATTGTTCATAGCACGATAATTAAACGTCAGAACATTTAAGGAAATGAGATCTGTGAACTTGAGCACGTTTATGGAGGAGAATAAATGACTGGTATTATCACGTGGATCGGCTGTTAACAATTTTACTTTGTTGACCACCACCCCTAATCAATTTCTATGGTTTTAAGAAGGTAGCTACTTAGCTACAACTCGTTCCTCTTCACAGTCATAATAAATCGTGTATGCATTGCAATGTGGGAATAGTAGTGATTTGATTGATATGTAACCGTACAATATGTGCATCCCAACATACGTGCGTAAATGATACCCCACATTCACTGCCATTGTCACAAACATTGTCTGGCTAAGAAGCATAGAAAGATCCCGGGAAAGTGAGCGGTGGTCATAGAAATTGCGGTAGGTCAATGTCTGTGGCGGTGGTCAAACAGTTTCGGTTTTGAAAGATGGGGAACGAGATTTAATTGGACAACGTATTCCAAACAATGATTTTACCAAACATATGGATGACCAATGAATCAAACTGGGATATAAAATACATATTAGTGAACCGATTCATCATCAAATTTCTTAAAATAATTTATTGTGTCATTTTTTGTGTCGATGTAAAATCCGATGACGCTACCTGAAGAGTTGTATGTGAGACTGACAGAATTTATCATTTAACAGTACCCCCAGTGCAAATTCGACGTTTTGGAATGAAGTTCTTGTTAGGTCTTAATCAAACTTACAACAACTACACACAATGACCTCCGACGATGATGATGATGGCGAGAGCTTCTTTACCTATGGAGAACCATTAGATGATGATGAAGGTGAATATTACGCACATAATGAATCCATTTTATTTGAAAGTAATGTAGCTCATTGTAAATTTTTCGCCGCTAGTAGTATCATTTTATATGTGCACCAGTTGCACGAAATTTACGACGTAGATTATTCATCGGTAACTCAACAGCTCTGTACCTGTCCAGTAGCCGTATGAGTGGTAATGTTTTACCACTATTCGCGTGCAAAGTGCAATATTCACGTGACTTTGTCACGGTGATATGGCCATGGCAAGAATGGTACAGCGTTCAATTAACATGAAGTTGCACTTACAATTCTTGATTGAAATACAGTAGGCCTAGCATGAGTAGCATGTACATTCTTTTGACATAGAACAACACAATCCTTGGTATGCTGTTGAGAATCATCTCTCGTAATTGTAGGTAACATTTGCACAGCCTACCACCTCTGTCAAGTTAGTCGGCAAGTGCAGATAACAGGTTAATAATTCTAAACGTAATATGCCCATTTATCTTGACCCGGCAGTAGGCTACCTGTGTCTTTCAACTCAGGCCTCTATCAAATTTTACGAAAACGAGTCAAGTTATTCCCCTGCAGCTGGATTAATAACATGGCAGTCCTCCAATTTTTTGTTCAGCTGTGGGATAGATAACATGATATGTCTCTTTCATCCAGATGGTTGGGAATGAATGATAGTGCTTATTCATCCAGTTGCTAGCCCGGGAATATAATGATGCATTCCCTTATTCACCCAGCAGTCGGTTAAATAATGAGGGCACTACCCCTTATTCATCCAACTGTTGGGCGGATAACATGATACGATTCTCTTATTCTGTCGGGTGAATAGGCACGACCATAAACTAGATGCGGTCTCATCAAAGAAAGTTACCCTATTGTAAGTGCAGGGTGCAGATTTTTAGCCTAATTTTGCTCTCTTTATGGAACTAGTATAACAGGGATACAAAGTGGCACTTTTGAGCAAATAGTAAGTTAGGATATATTTACAGATTTCTCAAGTATTATGTCTTAAACTTTACTTAGACTCAGATTGGCTATTGACGTAGAGCATAGTATACACTAGCATAGTATATTACACCTTGTCTTCATCAATACACTAAACTAGTTGCAGCAAATATCAAGAAATTAAAATAAAGTCAATAGGTAGTAACCATGGACAATTGCCATTTCAAGTTTGGGTTTGGTTTTTAACTTTTTGCTAGGGTTATGAAGTAGATAGCAGTTTTGCCCGGATAATAAAAATATCAGCAACTTAACTTTTAAGGGCAACTGCTATTTGACATGACTGGAGATTTTATATATAATACATTTAACACATTTACCACCTTCTCAAGTTGAAGCAATTTCTTTTAATGTAACTTTGTAGTGTATACTGTAGGACGTTTTGCCAGTATTGTTATGAAATATCTTATATCCCTTAGCTCTTTGAATGTTTGTAAACACATGAAGTTCACTTATCTTCTTGAATTTTCCCCTTTATACAGATGGTCCAAAATTGAACTTAACTGCTGTTGAGAACCAAGTGGTAAAGGATGAACAGGGGCGAAGACGCTTCCATGGTGCCTTTACGGGAGGTTTCTCAGCAGGTTATTTCAACTCTGTTGGCTCAAAAGAAGGTAAGAAGTCATCTAGTTGACATGGATTTGAAGTTGCTTAAAAAGGCATTGAAGACTCGCCCCAAACCGCGTGCGGCAATCTGAAAAAGTTAACTTTCTATTGCTTGCAAGTGATGTTTTGTTCGTGTCGCTACAAAATGCAAACAGTAATGAAACATGATACCTTGTTATCATTAGCTGGACCTGAGATGTCCATCGCTGTATCGTTTATACACTGTGCTGTGGGTATTGACCGCAGCTGTATGTACTGACTGTACACTAGTGTCTGATTACCGACGGTAGCAAGCTGTGTGTGTATTTTCTGGGATCGATGGTGGTGTCTAACACTTCTGTTACACCTCATTCGAAACTAGGTCAGATTACCTACATGAGACGTTTCTCTGTGCACGAGTCTTCAAACCCTTTAAGGTTAAAATTTAAAGTGCTCATTTTTAACCACCTCAAAGTTCAGGTACAGAGATAGACATTGGTAAGGGTGTGTTTCTTTGTCAATTCTGTCAAAGACTGCCAAGTCTAATTTTACTGCAAAGTTTTGGTCCTTAGGGTAATAATGGTCAATATAATTGAATAGGAGTCAAGGAGTGGCTGTTGAGGAAATGCATTACTTTGATTTCATTTAAGGGATAAAGTATATTTAGTTAGTCAGAATTGTGGTGACTTTCTATGAAAGATTTGTCATTTTTATGCTTAAAAAAAAATGTGATATCCTGTTAATTCATTACTGTTGTCTTTCACAGGATGGACCCCATCAACGTTTGTCTCTTCGAGGTCTAACAAGAATGAGGGAAAGAAGAACCAAATTGCTGAAGACTTCATGGATGATGAGGCTAGTATATTTTGTTCTCCATCATGATGTACCATACTCAGTTCTTTGACAAAGAAATCATACAAATACCCTGAGAGTCCATTAAATCAAATAGTGGCTGAAATCATTTATGAAGCTATTGTACTGCTCATTATTATGTCTTTAACAAAAAACCATACAAATACCAGACAAATAGAATTATACTTCGTGGATGATGGTGCTACCATACTTTGTTCCCTTTCATGGCTATCATTATCTATGTTCAAACCTCTAACAGACACCATACAAGCTCCACAGTCGATTGAATCAAGCAGTCTCTGCATTTAAACAAATAGTGTCTGAACTGATTTGATTCAGACACTCTTGAAACTAAAAGTGTCTGAATTAAATAGTGTCAAGCTCCACAGTCAATTGAATCAAATAGTGTGTTTGTTATAGTGAGTATTTAAAGACCAGAGCATCATTCTTGCAGACTTTAAAATAACTGTATTTGAATTGACTTGTTGAAATTCAATGTTTAAGCCATAAATATTCCAATTTTCAGCCTTTCATGTATGATTTCAGTCACAAGAATTGCTTAACCTGTCGAAAAAACTGCCATTGTAGGGACAAACGAGGGTAAAAATATTGATATTTGTTGTTGTTCAATTGCAAAACTTTTTGTCAGTTTACTAGGTATGGCTATTGTCACCTTGCAAGCTGATAGCAACAATGACAGTTTAACTTTCCAGTTTCAAAGTAATACGTCTGTCAGTGCACAGATATTTTGACATTGTCGGATTCATCAATTTAAGTCAGTACATAAGTCTTGTGTTCCAATTTTATGCAGGATCTTGGTGAATATGGGATTGCTCCAAGAAAACTCAAGACTGCTGACAAGTTCACATCTTCTGCCAGAGTTCCCAAAAGAAGTGGAGACGATGAAACATCAACGATACCAGGCTTAGCACCCCTCAATGATTTGGTTACAGTCACAAAGTAAGTTTATGTTTGTAATATTCTACTGAAGATTTTTTTCATTTCATTTTTTACTCCATACAAAAGCAATGTGCTTCATTAGTTAGTCTTGTCTTCCATATTTTTTTTCCCTCAGAAAGTTGTCATTACTGTTGTTAATTGAGTCAATACTTGGATTGCCAGTTTCTTTAACATTTACAAACCATATGAAAATTGACCTATTGACCCTAAACCCTTACATGTCCTGCTGTCACAAAATATCTGGGGTGAAGGTAACTCCGTCTGAGCATTTGTAATGGAAAAGTAGTAAAACCACGTAGTACACTAGAAGGTTGGTAAAATTAAGTTTAATTCTCTCTCTCTTTCTCTGTTTTAGTGCATCCATTGGAGCTCAAATATTAAAGAGAATGGGTTGGAGAGAGGGCCAAGGTGTTGGGCCTAAAGTGAGGAAGTATAAGAAGAAGAAGAGCAAAGGTAAACTACTCTTTATTCTAAAGGAACAAACAACTTGTAGACTTACCGTGTTAGTCAACAATTTAATGTTTTTCGTCCAGATTTCCCCGTTAGTTGAAACTTGACAGAATCATCAAATATCCTTATTTAATGTGATTTCAAGTTAAGTATATAGAACAGCATCTCAGTGCTTTGACTATTATTGTCAAGTTATCACATTACCCTAAACATGCCAAGTCTACAAATATAGTTGGTTTGATGTGTTGTCAAGTTACAGGCAATGCAGCAACTCAACAGCGTGACAAGTTTTCGTCAAGATAAAACAACTAAAATGTACAAAGTCGTTGTGATGTTTCGCTTTCTAACACGATAAGTCTCAAAATCACCTGTCCCTTTGGAACCACCATAAACAGATGAATCTCAGAATTTATTGTGGATGTTGAAATCCTACATGTAACTACTTCATGCAGTTTTATCGGCAAATTATTATTACCATAAATAATTTGTAATTAATTAAATTATTACAATAAGTATTATTATGTAATTGCTGTGTAGCAAATGCCAGGCAAATGTCATTATTGATTCTTTCATTTTTCTTGGTCTAGTCCTTTTCCTGTTAAATTGTAACATTAATATTCTCTTGATAGTTATGGCAGTTCCTCTGGAGAATAAAACAAAAAGCAAATTAATAACCAATAACCAAATAATAATCAATAGTCAGGCTTTTACAAAGCTTAAGCGACCATGAATGTGGGAGAAGCCCGCAAGGGCTTTTGGATTACAACTGTCATGTTTGGTGGCTTCTAATTCAACATTTTAACTCAAAATGTTAGAATATTTTCAGTTTAGAAAGTCATCTCAGATTGGAAAACCATAAATTGCTCTTAGATTAAAAACCCACCCGCGATCGAACCGGAAACCTCCCAATTGCTAAGACTCATTGTTTCAATTGTTGCCGCCTTTATTCACTCGACACCAGTTGAATTTGTGAAGTGGTCTAAAATTTTGTTTGTATCTTACGTTCTTATCATCCAGGAAAACTTGGAAACAAGGATGAACAGGGAGGCGAAAGCATTCCAACGTCAGAGGCAGAGAAGTGTGAGGATGAGATGAGTAACTTCTTGTTTGGTCCGGATGATGTTCAACAATTTCTATTTCAAATGAAGAGCGATCAGAAAGGACTGGGTTACAGTGGGATCAACCGAGACACATCTGTGTTAGGAGGGCATATGAACCTTTTCGGTGATGCACCACCAGTGAAAGGCAAACGAAAAGGAATAAAAGGCTCGGTTGGTAGCTCCGTTTTCACTGCAAATTCTGACTAAAACTGTTTATTCACGTAACATTTCATGTTAATTCAAAATATACAGTGCTCTTAACTTATCCAGATTTACATATTAAGTAAAAATGTCTAAATGCCCAAAAGTTTCACAGTTATTGTTTCTTGGATCAGAAGTGAAGTCCAAATTTTTGGTCACATTTTGTTTCCTTTAATAACATAAAAAAAATATATAATGGGTAAATATGTGCTGGTATCGTTTGCATAAACACCATGCTGCGTTACCATTAGTGGTAGAGGAAGTACTGGAAACTGGAGAAATTTTGAAAAGAAGAAATCAAATTGTTTCTCTTGAAGAGCAACAAAATCTGCATTTTTTTGTGGGGTCATTTTTATACATGGCATATTTAAGCAGCCTATTATGTAAACTATACAGCAGAAATTTTGCTTTTAAAAGAATATTCTGATAGCAAGCAATGTATTATTCATCATAAATAGAAAAATATATATATATACTCCACAATGTTTGATGCCAAAACCCATTTCATGATCTTGTCCTAACTGGAGTAGTTGGTTGATTGGATTTTGACCTATTTTTGTGGCTAAATTACTCCAGAAAGTTGGTCACAGTAAGCTGTCTGGTAAATCAGCATGGTAGATGTTTGTCAGCAGTTTTACCTTTTGTATCATCTTCTTGTTAATTTATCTGTTCATTTTCAATAAATTACATTTTGATTCTTCACATAATGTCTTGTGTCTTCTAAGAGAGTTTCCATTAGAGAAATATGTTTTCAGATAGCTGTTTAATTTGCCTATGTAGTGTTTCAAATCATTAAGATTCCGAAGGCAACAGTAAAAAAATGTTGAGAATAACTGAAAAACAAAGAGCATTAATTTCTGTGACATCTTTTTCAGGCTTTTGGAATTGGTGCGTTTGAAGAGCAAGACGATGATATTTACTCAACTGATGATATGAATATGTATGACCAAGTCCTAGGGGGTGAGGATCAATCTGAAAGGAATTTTGGATGGACTGCTCCAAAGACCACTGGTGAGTTTGTCTAGTGATATCTGCTGTCCATCACATTAACTTCATGAAAGTGGAAACGTTTCGATTTCAAATAACGTCATCCATCTAACTTTTTGGAAGCACTTGTTTGTAATTGGGTATCCAGTATTAGATTATGTTTACAAAGTCCATGAAGTATACTAATCAAAATGAGATTTTGCATTTTTATAATTGTCAAGTGGAATAAATTCTCTAGATTCAGTATGAATTTGTCCTCCAGATAATTTGTCATGTTGGTATTGATGAGGTTCATGAAGGAATTTGGAAATTACTCAACGTTTTCCACTTTTTTCTTCATTATTTGAATTGAAACAAAACAAGTCAAGTTGATGAACTTTATTGTTTTGAAATTTGTGAACACTTTCAAATGTTAGGTACACATGTGATGCTCAGTTGTGATTCTTTTGGGAAGTTTCTGATGTAATTGTCGAAATGAGTGAGTTGCTGCCAGTAACTTACATTTTACAGGGAAAGCATCACCAACCATCATTGTGTCTCACTGAATGGAGATGTTTGAGATAAACATTCATCATTTACCCCCTCCCCATTCTTTGTAGAAAACTAAAACATCAAATGTAGCTATTTACATATGCCACCGTTTGAAAGTCATAAAAAAAGGTTTCTATTTTGTTCAATAAGTAATGTCTGTTTTTAGGGAAACCTTATTCTCATTCTGAAAGTGAAAATTGCCAACAATGGCAGAAGTACATAAAGTTACAGCCTTAAAAAGGTCATGGCAAGAAGCTGCGATTTTCGTCAATGTGTTGACGTCATTTTAGGGAACCATGTTTTGCTGGTTAGCATTAACATATTACACTTTTATTGTCAACAATGTCAATAGTTGATAAAAGACAGCCTTTGACATTTTAACAGCATCATCTACTGGTAACACCTATGTCACAGACTAATCAGGTCATGAATAAAGGAACATCATAAGAATCAAGAACTTACAGCATATACAATGGTTCTTGGTTTGCATAAGTAACCTTAAGCATTTTAAATGATCCTGTTTTCACATCAAAGTCCTGGAGATTTGGTCAATCTTGTATGTTAAGCAATAATGAAACAATGATGTGGATCATATATACTTATGATTTATATGTATTATTATTATTATTGCTTTTCCATGAAATGAATAGTTTACCATTACAGACCATTTTTCTTCTCTTTATCAAAACTATGTATACATAAGTCACTAAATCACCCATTTGCTTTACAGCAATGGCTTAAGGTCAGCTCTTCCTAAAGAAGCCTTTTTTTTTAACACGTCGACACCAGCAATCCATGCGATGGTGATGGCGGGTGTGTATGTATGTGTATGTGACATTTCAAAAATTTCCTGGTGGATTAACTTCAAACTTGGTATGTGGATCTATCTTGAGAACAAGAACCCTTTTCTGTGAAGGTCAAAGCTCATTTGTGGTCAACATCAGTCAAAGTCTGAAAACCTTATAAACAGGATAACTCAAAAGTACATCTTTGTGGGAGTTTATGTGTAGTATGTAGATCCAGCTTGATGAGTGTAAGAACCCTATTGAAATTGGTGGAGATCAAAGGTCATTTGCAGAAAACATAAGTCAAAGTCTGAAAACGTTGTAAACATGACAACTCAAGAAATACATATATGTGGAACTTCCTACGTAGTATGTAGATCCAGCTTGGTGAGTGTAATAACCCTATTGAAATAAGTGGAGGTCAAAGGTCACATGAGGTCAACATGGGTCGAAGTCTGAACACTTTGTAAACATGATAGCTCAAAAAGTACATCTGTGTTGAATTTCACACTTAGTAGGTAGATCCAGCTTGGTAAGTGCAAGAACCCCATCGAAATTGGTAATGGTCAAAGGTCACATGAGGTCAACATATGTCAAAGTCTGTAATCCTTGTAAACATGCCAACTTCATACAATTAACCTGTGAGTTCTCTGATGCTATATTCTTTTGGTGAACATTGTTTGGTCAATTTCAGTTTAGTTTTGTGAAGAGGCCCAACATAAAATAGATCTGAAGTGATCTTTAACAATACATTAAGTCATCCAGGAAATGAAATTAGCTGCAAAGAGTTGTTACTCTTGTATTGGGTGCTTTTAGACACACACTCAAGTGGCCCATATCAGTTTTCACTCTGAGCTTCAAGGTCAATAGTTACCTCAATAGGTCTCAAAATTAGCTCAAGGGATCAACAGGTTATCTCAGATGGTCTCAAACTTGGCCTGATTCTCTGTGATTTATACTACATGACCTTGACAGTAAGATGTGAAAATATTTCACAGTGTATAAACAATATCATGTAACTCTCATTCATTAATAACAATTATTAAAGGGATGGATGATGGCAGAGCTGATTTGCTAGCTCAAATTTGGTAAATGAAAATGTCCATTTGCTCATATAAGATCTATGTGTCTATATTCCACCTAGGGAGACTGTTCTATCTGAATATCAATTGATACATTTTGGAATAAAAATTCTATGCTTTAAAACCCTTACCAGTGAATTAATTGGTTGATTCCCACAAGTGAGTGCTAAACATAAGAGATGGAAATCTCTGATCTTTTCTGGTTTGACCAGTGAGTTACTTTTTGAAAAATCACAATAAACTTCCTTTCCTTCGGATGAAAGAGGCCTTCACAAGTACACAAATGATTCAGAATCGATATTCAGTCACCTACTTTTGTCATTGATATTTTGTGTTGTTTTGAATTGTCAATTCCGTAGCATCTTAATAACGTTTCAGTTCCTCCTTACCTAGCAAAGTCAAAGCATTTTTCCAGGTTGCCATAGACTTACTGAAGTCAAGAGAGGTAGAAAGGTTGACATAGCTTGCCCTTCCCACAATTTTTCAGGAAAGGAATGTGCTTACTCTTTTTGCTCAAAATGTGACCTACAGGGTCACAAAAATTTGGATCTCTACCAATTTTTACTCTCTTTTGTGTTTGCCGAAACCAATTCGATAAACTTGACAACTTTGAACAAAGACAGAAACTCCCACTCTGTTTAGGCTCAATCGGGCAAACATGGTCCATTTACTCTGCCTTTATCTTTAATCGGTCACCTTATCCCTCCAAAGCCTTCAAAAAAGTGTAGACGATATTAGCTAACTAGTTTTTCGTCTCGATTGCACGGTTGTTATTACTCTGCTTTCAGTCTCTGTCACATAGATAGAATATAGATTTGTAGACAATAAACGGTGCCGTTGTAAAACTGAAATATGCAGCTACGCATGAAAAGAAAATCAGTCATGCATTAACCCCAAAGTACAGCATAACAGAAAAGGAACATTTCTCAGAGCTAATGTACTTGACACCTCAGAAGTGTCTAGGTATTTCACTGAATGTGGTTATTGTCACCATCAAATTCCTTTCTGTAGAATTGAGCTATTTTTGCAGCACATTGTGATGAATTTTAATATAGCATTCTGATAACTTTATACTAGTCTGGGGAATTTTGACTCTGAATGTTAAAAGTATTCCTTCAAATGAGCATATTATAAGATCTAACTTTTGCATTGTTCTTTTGACCATCATGTGCAGCTATAATTCAAACGTAATTCTTTTATAAATATAACATTCTTGAAAAAACTCTTGGCAAAACGTTTCACCATTAATGGTGCTAATTTGGTACGTTTTGATGGCCGGTGTAGTCTACATGTGGATCAAAATGCATCTGAAATTCATATACTGTCGTTAACCTCTAAAAGACTTAAGAACACTGTTTGTTGTCATATGTGTACTGTATATGTGCAAGCAAGACAAATTAACAACAGGGAAGGTTAAAGATGGAATTAATTTTGCAATACATATACTGTATGATCTTTATACCCTACAGTAGAGATGTACAAATAACAGGCGTACTGACACATAGAGTAAAATTATGACACAAAAAAAAACAATATTGTTTTTAAACTGGATATTGATGAATTGGTTACTTGTAACGTCTCCTAGAAAAAAAATTGCGTCATCTCTTCAGTTTACATAATTTATGAAGAACATTTGAACTTGTTAAAGAGTTTTACACTTGTATGCCAACTTTTGTGTTTACTATGGAGCAATACTTAAACTTCCCAATGTGCACTGTAATATATATGCCCATGGTAGGTCCCAGTACCATACCATTTTTCTATGCCTGAATTGTAGCACAGTTGCTTTGATAAAGTGTTTATTGATATCTGAATTTTTAATACTTAAAGTATTCTATGATTTCTTTCATTAAATTTATTTGTTTCTTCACAATATAAATACAGAGAAGTTAACTAAGTGACAAAACATATCAACAACAGGGAAAATTGTGAAAGGAAGCACTTCAAAAAAACCCAGATGGCTTGTCTAGTAGAGCGCTCCCATAAGTAAATAGAGGGAACAATACAAGAAAGCAGTAACACTTATATCCACCCACACACCAACCCAATACGTATAACCCACACACCCCACCCCAACCACCCACAATACATATATATATGTATACAAAGTTGAAATCAAATACATATATACACACATGCATATATACATACAGTATATAAGTATAATAATTTACTATGCATTATGAACTGTATAATAACATGTAATACCATATAAACATTTAAGTATAATATATATATTTTTCAATCTAGCTTCATCCCAGGGCTGCTTGGATGGTTTTACTGCTGCTTCTCAAACAAAGGCTCTCGTTAAGAAGGTAATGCAATGGAAACATCATCATAACACACAATTATTACATTATTATTAGTCCAACTGAGAATAACTTTCGCATGTATATTTACTGTACCTTTATAACTATACATTTTTATTAATTATTTATGAATATTATGTAAGATGGTAAAGAAGTGTTACATGGTTCGATGCATATTTGGAATAAACATGATTTTATAATGATACCAACCATTCTCATCTATCAACATTTCCTTCTTTATGTATAAACATTGATTAAAATTGAAATATCATGTCATATTCCATTCTTCTTATTACGCACAGGTCTCTTATGGTATTTGGTATTTATGGTATTTATTTGTGGTATGTGGTATTATGTGGTATGTGGTATGTATTATGTGGTGTTATGGTATTTATTTGCGTACTGTATCCATAATGAGAATGTAGTGCCAACGTGATCTAGATGCGTGTTTGTCTACTTGTTGTATATTTACTTTGACAGTTCAGTTTAGAATGAATTGAAAAGGTTTGTAAACAGGAAGCTTTGGAATAAGATTAGATAATAAATGAAGAAAGCTGAGAAGTCTCTGTACACTTCAAACCTTAATATGTCCTATCACAATTGTGGATAATTTACTTTGTTTGGTTTCACAAATGGTGTTAGATTCACCCTGATTATGTCATATTGAATCAATGGAAGGAACACTTTCTTTTTCCAAGAAACAAACAGAAGCTGCTATCATTCTTTAGCAAAGTCTATCACGCTTAAAAAGCAAATATTATCCATTGCATCGGACGACTATCGCATGTTTTTCCATATGTGGTTACAGTGTAAAATTTAATAAGCAAATTCCAAACAGCTCTGCTTTTTCAGATGTATTTGGAAAGTTCATTCTTTTATTTACGTCACTGACATTATTTTGTATTTCAAGTGGTAGCATTGATTCTTGTGTGAGATTTTGTATTGAATTTCAGCTACATTGTTACACTTTGTAGGTAATTCAACATATGTAACCATGGGAACTGTAAATTCCATACCTCTTCTTACTTTACAGATTGTAGTGTGTGTATCTAGTTGCACTGTAAAAGTTATGGAGGATTTAAAGACTATTGTAATAGAGTGTGGTTAATACTGTAGATAATCATTTAAATGAACTCAGCCATTGGGTAGATCACAGTCCCCATTTAGGTAAAATTCAACTTATTTTAGTTTAGCACTGGCCTGGACAGATTTTCTCATCGAAGCAAAATCATGTTTGTTAATACAAAGTATAACTTTGCATAAGGAATACATTGAGCTACTACGTATGTATGTAAATGCAGTTGCTTCAGAGAACATTAACAGCAGAGGTTTGATCTACTGCACTGTATTTAACTGTACATAGTCTCTGCCTGGAATAAACATTTTCATGGCTTGATCCAGGTCAAACTCACTTTTCACATAATAATAAATGTTATCTCTTTTGGCTGTTCAAACTTGGTCCATTGAAGTTGATAGGATACTAGTGTAAATGGACCCACAGTGGATCCCAAATTATGTTGTTTCCTACAAACATTGATCACTTGCCCTTTAAATGAGAAACAAAGTGAACTAAGATTATCAGATATATGGAACGAGTAACATCAGATGTATTATGATCGATTCCCATAGGTGTTTGCTCCTCCAATTTTGCCCAGCGGATTTCAGCCTATTCACACATTTTCTGAGGTGGAGCCTCCCAAGGAAGTAGAGAGGTATTCACGGTTCTCCTTGAGCTCAAATCAGAGGTCAGCCATGCTTGGAGAAGAAGTTCTTCCAGGTAAAACTGAGAAATGAAGCAACTTTTATAGATTCAACCTTTTTTTTATTTTTTTTTATTATACTGCTGAACAAGGAGTTTGAGCTTTAATAAGTCATGAAAAGATGACATGTTAGTCCATCATATGGAAAATGCAAGATCTATGAAAATCCTTTTTTTCCGGTGATGACTAAATGTAAATGTCATTTCGCTAGATAGTAACCGTCTGGCCTATTTCTCAACAGTCCTATGTTATATACAGATGTCTACTGATTAATTCAACTTTTGCAACATTCAGTAGCAACAAATTTGAACCTGTAAAACCACTTTTAATCTTTAAAGGTAAACCTACCACACCGGAAAACAAGCTTAGTGACAGACAGGAATCAAGAATGGAATTTGGAAGAGACGAAAAACAACAGCATAACGAAAAGCAAGCAGGTAAGTTTAAGGCTAGGTCTGCAAATCGTTAGTATACGGTTCCTCAAATTTGACCTTAATATGCAAAGACAAATTTGCATATAAGAATTGGGACCGAGTTTTGTGTTGACGTCATCTTGTGCAACAAATGGCGATATAATCGCAGCTGTTAACAGGAGACAACATACCCTCATAGCATCTTTATTGTACATTTCACTGTAAATATACTCGAGTTAAGCCTGTATGAAATGAAACCCAACTGTATGTAAATCTAAATAGATATAAAGCAAACTAACAGATTTTACTCATTGGAATTCAATTTATTTTGTATCTAAGCATCCTACATTGTGTGAAACTGGAGGAAAGAATATGATGGAAATAATTTATATATCGTAACAATTTACAAAGTTTACTGAAAGTATTTGCATGTTAGAAAAAACATATTTTTATTAAGTTATTAATGTTTGAATGTCCTTCTTCCTCTCCTTTCTCTGATTTTATTTTTGTGCCCCAGGTGATGAGCAATCTATACCCCAGGGTATCACTGAATGGGAGAGACAGAGGGGCAGATCAGAGTTGACAAGAGCAGCTGGACTTCACAAACCAGTATCATCCATGATGGCTTCAAGATTTGTCTCCGCTCAGTACAAGGATGAGGAAGTAGTACAATATGGAGAGACTAATCAGGTAGATATATTTTAGAACAAATTATTTCCATGTAAAAAAAACTTTTTCGTCCCAGCAGGATCTGGGAATATCAAATTGTGGGTCTCAAAATGAGCCAATGTTAATCTGATTAGTAAAAAAGAAACTTACACAATTGGTTAATATCTGTCAGTATGTTGTACATAAATGCAGCTCTTTCATTTTTTCTGATGCCAATTTCACTCGAAAATGTTTCAAGCAGATATTTGTCCAAACAACGTCTCCTCATTCTCCTGCACAATTATCATCTGGTCTCCACTCGCTTGGTTTGCTTCATAAAACTATATTATTATTATTTTTTTTTTGTGTTTGACTCTCTTTAGGGGATTAATTCATTATTCCTGTTTTTATACAGGAGGATAAAAGCCAGCACGAAAATGCCGCAGAGATGAAGATGTACGGGAAACTGACCAGAGAGCTGTTTGAGTGGCATCCAGATAACCTCCTCTGTAAAAGATTTAATGTTCCAAATCCTTACCCTGGGTAATTTTCATATCATTTAGTTTTATCTTTAAAATATAGCAAAATATCCACATAACGACCAGTGAGGTATATCTCTTTTTATTTCTCTCTTCCTGTTTTGAGTAAATTGTGACGGTCCTTTGTCAGTTTCATTTCTCCCTATAGTCAACATCTTTAAGCTTTCGAGTATATTCCAAAAGCATAAATCTTAGTTAAAATCTTAGCGAAATAGTGACCATTCCTATAACTTTTTAGCATATTTGCATGAAATCTTAAAGTTGGGCGATATCTATCATAAGTTAAATAATAACTGTTTCATAAGAGCCTCTCTGTTGTACTTCATCGAATATATAAGATATGGCTTCTTACTGAACTGTCAGCATTCATTGTCAATTTAATTCTAAATCAAGCATTCAAACAATACAAAGTATCGTATTTATCTAACTGAACGTGTGGAACTTGATTGAATTGAACAATAGGGCTGGAAATAAGTGGTTAAGTATTTGCTATTGTCGGTATTAAAAGTGAAATTGGTTGAATGGAGGTCGTGACAGGTTGACTGTACTTTTTAAGACCTCTTTAGCTTCGTTCATACGTTAATTCGGTTATAAGCAAAACAGTGAAGAATAAAAAATAAAAAACAATAATAATAATAATGATAATAATATAATATCATTACAATTGCACTCATCCACTCTGCGGAGCAATCAAGCCACAGAAAAAGGAACTCCTTTAAGAGGTTTTTTTTGTTGCTTATCAATCTCAGGTACATAGCACATACATATCTAGGGTTGGGAGGGGAGGGGTAGGGAATGCAGAGATGCCAACCAGTACGATTTTATCGTATTTAGTACTATAAAACAAGTGAAATACGATAATACCATATTGCCTCTTGAAAATACGATTTTTCATCTTTCAAAAAAAAAAAAAAAAAAAAATTTTTTTTAAAGGAAGCGGAATCGCAAAGAAACATGTACAAGTAACCCCCCAAACCCTGACAAACACATTGAACAACGAGCCTACATGGGCGGGAAATACGCGGAATCGGCAGCTTTACAATTTTCTCATTAAATGTTAATGAAAAAGTAAACATTTTACTTGCCCGTTCTTACCAGTAAAACATTTTTCTGACATTTGACTGGCCCGGGGCCAACGGGCCAGTGGTAGTGTCAAGTTTTTGTGAAAATCTGATTTTTTAGGATATTCAGTCTGTTTTTTTGTGTCAAGAGGTTGGCATCTCTGGGTATGTGACATCGAAGTTTGATCAGATTTTCTTTGAAATTCAGAAAGTCATTATATAAGACCTCTTTAAAGCGCCCCATGTTGTTATACTTTGTGTTAAATGACTGGGCTTTGTGCAGGAGAGCAATTTTGACAATCACTCTCCCCCCCCCTCCAACTGTGGGTCCGTAGCCAGGCTTGACCATACCCCCCCATTCTTGCTACTGTGCCTCCCTCCCGCCTCAATTTGTGGCACCACCATGTGTACAGAATTTTCACAAAATATTGGATGCAAGTAGTTTGCAAGCCCTCCCCCCACCCCCCATAATATGTTGGTGGCCCTTCCCTTGCCCTCCCTTGCCTCAAGCCAGATTTAACCTTTTACCTCTGTAGTTAGATAAGGTCACATGTGACAATTGAGTGTGTGTGTGGCAGAGAACTGACCTCAATATCTGTAACCTTTTTAAATATTACCTAAAAGGGAGGTGTACCATCTGTGGATAACAAAACCATTGTGCAAAGAAGGTTCAATATTTCCCTCATGCAGTCTTTAAAATCAGGGCGATTTATTTAAATGAAGAAATCTTTTCCTTTTTCTGTACAACAATAAGCTAATCAAGCCTAAATGGTGGCAAGTTCAAATATTGACTTTAGTCCTGCTTTAGAAGTTGTCAATAAACTTTAAACAAAGAACCTTCACACAACAACAGGTATGGATATAAACTAGGGTCTCTTTTCATTGGTCCTTCATGGTTGAGTAATCATTGGCCCCCAGGGTAAGATGCCATTAAAAAGTTGCAATCTGTTTTCAGTGTAAACCCATAGTTACATTGTATATGTTGATCTAAAGGAGTGTATGGTTACTATACATGACAACTATATCAATATTTGTCCAGTTTTTAGTAGGCCTATGTATGCTGTTTTGTGAAATCTGATTCATTTTCTCATCCAAAGTAGAGTTGAGGACATTAAATTTCTTGTCATTTTTCAGATCATCTCTCGTTGGTGTACCGACCATGCAGAAGGAGAAAGTTTCTGTTTACAATTTTCTGACAAAGACGACTAGTCTTGATGAAGTCTCTGTACCAGCTATTACAGCACCCACTTCTATCTCTGTGCCCTCTGTGCTCTCTGAAAGGTCAGACAATGGTAGCTTGGCTCCTCAGTCAGAGAGCTCGAAGAGGAAGAAAAAATCCAGATGGGATATTAAACCAGCCATCTTAAGCATCATTGAAGAGAGGAGAAAGAATGTAACTTCGGATAAAAATGAACCCGAAACTAATGAAGAAGGAGAGGAGGTAAAATATCGATGAAAAAAAATTAAAACACCCCACCCCCACCCAACATCCCCCACCCCCACCCAACATCCCCCACCCCACCCAACATCCTCCAACCCCCCCCCCCCCACCGCAGCCAAACCCCAACCCCCCTTAGCTTGTTCCATAGACAAATTTCATTGTTGTTGGTGTGCAGCATTGTAGGTTTATTTGTTTACAGTAATTATGCCACTCACTGGTGGATACATTACTTGAATCACTTTGAGTTCAATTGTTGGCAAAATGCCATAGAATGTACTGTGCCTTCTAACCATCAGGCCACAGAAATATAACGTTTGGTAGTGATTCAAGTTACAGCTGTTTAACACACTTTTTGCAGAGCGTAGAACCCGTAGGGGTCAGTGGTTTGATTCCAGTTGAAATCAATTTGATATTGTTCGTTTTCAAGAAATGTTTAAAACAGGAGAAAACCCGTTCCAAAAACATATTTCTACAAGAAAGTTGTGTTGATTGGTCTTTAACTATCTGAGATTCACAACTTCAGCTCTCCTCCCCACTTCCTCCCCCGCCCACCCACCTCCTCCCCCGGCCCCTCCTCTTTTTCAAAGGATTTTACTTTCTTGGGTGCTTGGAGATGTTCTTGTCTGTGGATTTGCAGAGAAGTGACAAATGTCTTTCTCTTGATGACAGAGACTACTGGCATTTCTGAAAATTGAGCTCGATAACATTGCTGATTGTATATGTCTGTTTGTAGCCATGCATGTAGGTAAAGAACTGTTAAGCAAAAGAAGCCAATATTCCGTAGACAAATTTTCATGTGCTAATCCTCAAACTTCAATGTTTTTCCTTTTCTTGGTCCTGACTAGGAGACAGAAAATCGTCCACCGAGGGATCTTTTTAATGCCATATTCAATGAATCAGATTCAAGTGATTCAGAGAGCTCCGGATCTGATTCGGGCAGAGAGGATGATGACCAAGAAGGAAAAACAAAAGGTTTACATAACTGCATATCTAATTATTATAAAAAAATATTTTATGCTGTAACCATATATAAAACCATTTCTCGCAGCCTCACTTTCCCCTGCCCCCATCACCTACATTCCCCTATCACACCTCCCCTCATCCCCTCCCTCCCCCAACCACCACCTTTGAACTAAATAACTCCCCCATCATTGTTTATCATTAGAAAATGTGTAGCTGTTCATGCCTTTTTTAGACAGAGACCTATTTAAGGTCTCTCCTACCCTCTGTTGCTCAACCTCAAACCCACCCCTTAATTTCATGGATTTATCTGTATTCCAAGAATAGTGCCATTTACAGTTATTTTCTGCTTTTTCTTTTAACCTCAATGAAGCCTTCTTTCTTGTAAGGATAACAGTTAGAATCTGGGTGATCTTATGTTCGACTAAAGAAATTATTGCAGGTCCATCTATCTAGATGTTAGTCTTAATTTTCAACATACTCATATATTTAGATATCTGGAATGCTTCACGTTTGATGAACTTGAGCAGATCCTGATTGATAAATGTTATATGCTTAATGTATTGTTGACTGTTTGTACTTGAAATCACTTCTAACAAATTAAACAAATATGAAATGGAATCATAAAAATCATATCCTTTAGTTCTTCCTCTGAGGTACTGTTGAATGGTCCATGTGCAAACTAGCTATTTCCAGCTCCCATTGATTAAAAGGATAGCTTCTCTCTACGCCTAAGAATTTGGTATTAAATTGCAACCTGCACTAACGGTACAAACTAAACAATAGGTTTATAATTATTTCGTATTCGGTTATAGTTATTAATAGTCTGTAACATGGGGTAGCTAATATTTTCGCGTAACTATTAAAAGCAATGCTCTCATTTCATTTTCAGGTTCTGAAGAACCAGAAGATGTGATACCTGTCAAAGATGAAAAGGATCCAGGAAAACTAGAAGCAAATTTTCTAGTAAACACTTCCAGAGATGGTGCAGATCAGTCGAAGGAATGTATGAGCGAAGAGGACGAACTTTATGGACCAGCGCTTCCGCCCGCATCTTCCCTCGTGCCTACCCACGTTCATTCCTCCGGTCATGATGGGGCGAGTATCTCTGAAGCAGGAAAGAAACATTCTAGACATTCACATGGTAGCAGACACAGGAAGAAACACCAGAGGCATTCATCAGAATCTAGGAGCTCATCGAGGAAAAATAAATCTCAAAGCAGCAGCAGAAAAGAAAAGAAGAGGAAGAGAAGAAAAGTAAGTATTTTAGAAAAGAATTGAATGAAGAAATAGCAGCGACCGTTTAGCTTAGCAGTACCGTTTAGCTTAGCAGTAGAGATTCTGCCATGAAATATTATAATATCTGGAGTCTCAGAGAAGTACCCATGTTTCTTCAACTAGACCCTGCTTTTCATTAAATTTTAATACAGAAAGAAAACCGAACCAAACTTGTAAGCTCATGGTTGACCTCTCGACAACACATCCACCAACTCCTCCAACAACGCCGTTTGGAGATAGTTTCAGATTTGTCCTTAAGACTACCATTATTTCAAGGTTCTGTGGAACAGCATAGTTTGGTTTTTCAGAGATAATGCCTCAATAATGGGATACCCCCTTGCTACTGATGTAATGTAACTGGTTGACTTTCAGACAGGTGCCCCAAGGACGGTTTACTGTCTGTACAGAACTTTTGAATCTGTTTCTGACCACCAGGCAACCCTAATCATCGTTCCTGCATACCCATACATCTTGTGGAGTGACACCGAAAATGAAATGGGAATTAGTTTAACGTTATGTTCCAGTTACATGCCAAAGGAATTTAAGTATTTAGTTTTAACATATTTATGGTTGTGAAGTCGATGCCCTCGACATGAAGAGTTTACTCTTGTAACATGAATTACATGATTGAGTTACATTGTTCGTGTCTTTGAACGCTTGAAGACATCCTCTGTTTTCGTGATTAATTTGCAGGAGAAGAAACACCGTAAGGAATCACACAGAGAAAGGTCGTCCAGAGATAAACAGAAGAAAAGAAGTAATAAGAGTAGTGATTCTTCATACAGCAGTGCTTCAGAAGGTTGAAAAATTACTAACGTTGCCTCGTACGCGTCGACTATTGTATCGGAGGGAACAGCCGAGATGGGACACGCAGATATTTCCAGTGCTTATGTATGGTACTTACCAATATCACAGAGCAAATCCATACCCAAGATATTTACCAAACATTTGTTTGTTTCAAACTGACTTGTTGAGAAGTATCTGTGTACTGTGCAGCTTACTTTGTTAGTAACAGAAATGGAAAAGGTATCGAGCGTAGGTGTAGAGACATTCGCAGAGTTTGATAAATAATTGAAAATATGATGTTGCTATTTCAGATCCTATATTGAACAGTCCATGTGATCTTGGGTAGGAATTTCAAGCAGAATGTACCTCTTCTCCAAAAATGTGGAGAGTATCCTGTTTCATGATGCAGCATATGTGGCATAGTTGCAGAAGTCCGGAGCTTCTTGGATATGCCGATGAGGGATGTGGTTGATAGATGGCCCCTATCGGGGGGGGAAGGGGGGTATGGTTGACCACATTGCAGGATGTAACTTCTTCTTTTTTTCCCCGTTTTTTTCAATAACTACAGCACATCGTATTAAGAGTTAATTAGTGGCCCAGGAACTATACGATAAAGAATAAATGTATTCCCACTTTCTTCAGTTGTTCATGAATATTCCATGACTTTATGGAAACTTGACAAAAAAAGGGGGGTCCATGGCATAACTGTCCCATGGGCCCTACCTAGCTCGTGATGCCCTTGGGACCAGGTGGTCCGGTTGAAGCTCCTTTGAGGTTTAATTTAAGGTAATTGTTGTGTGATGATTGGGGTTTCTCTTTTTCAACAAGGCTAGTCAATTGTGTTTACAAGTACAAGCTATTCATTTTTGAATTTGACGTACCAGGTGTAAGAAGCTGTATCATATTATGGAATTATATGAGAAAATGAACGACAGTTTCCCTGTGTTTTTGTTTTGTTTTTGTTGTTAGTTTGTCTCCTGCATACACTAAACAAAATTTGTCTGTCTTCTTTTTTAGTGCGCTGTACCCATGGAAGGAACTTCATAAACGTGTTAAATTAGTTCTCTATCAGTAACAAACTTGTAGCTAAGTTAACTATCTTCAGTTTTATCAGGAATTGAAATTAATTTGAATTTATTTGAAATAAAATCAAGTAGTTAGAAATAGATCAATTTTTGCAAAGTGAAAAATAAAAAGAGAAAAATCGAAACATTGTTATACAAAGTTTTACACCCATTGCATGCACTTGAACCTTACAGAGAGTGAGGTTTTTTGCTTTTAGTAAATTGGAACGTTTACATAGGACATAGGTAAAAGTAGCACTCTGCTTGCCAACACTTAAGGGCTTGTTGATTGGTTCCATGAAGGATGACACAATTACATAATCTAACTTATGGTAACAGTTGAGCAAATTTCAAAACTAACAATGTGAGCAATTCATCCCTCCCTCAACTTAAATATAGAAATGTGTGTTCACTTTTCTGGTATGTCAAAAAATTGGCGACTTACAGATTGTAACCATATTTTTACACCTGACGGCAAGGGCAGGCCGACCTATCGGGCATTGCCAGAGCATTCGGGGCCCACTTAACATTATTGTCTCCGAAGCAAATCTGTACACTTACGTGCAATTGCTAAGTTTTGTTCCAGTATTGTTGGCTTTTTCCTTGTAAGATATGTTGAATGCAGATGTGAGCCAATTTGTCAATGGGGAAGGGTTGGGCTATGTCACTAGTTTAAGTGGTGACACAAAAGATCGTCTTTGGCCCGGGTGCCCAGATCACCCTCAGTCACCTGCCCGTTGCCTGACAGGGTCACTAGTAATATAAGGCAAAGCCGTAGCGATTTATATTCGCCAAGAAATAAAAAATGGTGGTGTTAGATCGTGCACTTGCTGACGTAACGTGATCCGATTAACTCGAAAGCCTTGACCAAAGGCGCATGTCGAGAGCCAGACCAGGAACAACAATCCGGCGTCCACTCTTAATCATCAGTCCCTTAATCCCCTGCGCCTCCCTTTTAATTCGCCAAGCCAAGGGCGTAGGAACCGGGGGGCGGCGCCAGCCCCCCCCAGTGAAAAATGTGGAGGGGCGGAAGTATCATTCCGCCCCCCCCGCTTCGCAAGTCAGAAAACCCCTTTTTCATTTCCAAATGAGAAAAAAAAATCTCATTTGGAGCACCAAATTGCATCTAAGGCCAGGTGAAAATACAAATTAAGTTTACAAAATGGAGTGAGTGTTGAAGTGTGCTATATTGCACCAAATTGCATCTGAGGCCACCTGGAAATGCAAAAAAATTCCAAAGGGGAGGGGGACACCCCCTCCCCTTAGACCCCTCCCCCAGGCCGGCCATCAGTCTTCAGCCCCCCCCCCACTCAAAAGTACCTTCCTACGCCACTGCGCCAAGCTATAACAAGTCATCGTTTGCTAACCTTGTGTTTACCTATATCCACGTAATCTTTTATTCCCCGTTAACCCCACATACCTGTCTCACACCCACCGGTTCCCTTTTCAATTAGGGCTAATGTACATTCGTTACATTGACTGTTATTTACTGGTCTGAACCTAATTATTACCGTGTGCTATTTCTCACACAGATTTTTTTTTCTCCTTTTTTTGTTTTTTTCAGTCTGTCCCAGTAAAATTTCGCAAATCGGTGTTGATAACCCAGATGATAACTTCTATTGAGAAGGCAACACTTTACACTTGGTGGTAAAAGCTCACAATACGCCTTTGTTCTTGAGAATAATGGTTGCTCTGCAATGCTATTGGATTTATACCAAATCGCAGCCCTACGTTATATTTCTCTTTAAACTAGTACATCAATTCCTTTCTCTCTCTCTCTCTTTTTCTTGCTGTCATTTTTTTAAATATTTTTTTTTATAAGCTGTTTGCTTTTAAATTGCGAAGGCGGTTAGCCTCCAGGACAATGTTTGCACAAGCTGGTATTATGCCACAAAGATTGCCAATTGGGTATGGGTATCAGGGGTCAAAAACATTCTGTTCAGTACAGACAGTTACACAAATAGCACAGTATTTCTGTGAAAACTGGAAATGGAACATACACGACTTAGTCTTCAGTTTCATTTCTTCAAGTAACAACAATCAGATTTGTTGTTTTATGAGTTCAACTAAAAGCTCCAAATCAGGGGCCGGGCATGAGACTGATCTTGTGCGCCGCAGTGATATTTTGCATCAAATCCTGATGTCGTAACACTAACAAAACAAAACTGAAAAAAAAAATCCCGGAAAATATTACTTTATATGGGAACTTAACGATAAAAGAGTTGTACATGCGCATTGCCCAGCTGTTGTGTTTAAATAGTCTGTCATGAGTGGGTCCTAATGAGAAACGTACCATATTAATGTTTCATGTATTCCCTTTTGGTTTGTCAGTGAATTTATTGTTTCAGTCTATTTATGGTAGAATAAAAAACAGTTGTTCCGGATGTTTTAATGATATGACTTGAAAAAGCGGGCGGTGGGAGGGGGGCGGGGGTTGAGGTTGGGAGGGGATTAAGTTCAATATATTCCCCGACTGATTTAGGTAGATACAGAAACCTTTATGGAACGGTCAGACCCGGATCCAAGATGTCAAATGGTTCTATTCTGAGGCATATTTATACAACAAAGAAGGTCCATCAATTATTAGGTCTATAAACGTATACGATTATTACGCACGAACGGTAATAAATACTTTTGAATTAAAAAAAAAATCGGCTGAAATTTTTGTCAGGCCAATTAACGATGGAGGTGGAGAAGATGCTCCACCCCATCGCTTGTGCAAACCATCGGTGTGGGCCGCATTGTTAGAGTTTGGACAATTTTCTTGGTGTCTTCCTGGCTTTTTTTCTCTCCCTAATGGTCCTTGATGGGGACTTGATTGTCCCTCCTGGTCGTTTATTTTCACCTATTAAAAACATACCATAGGTTGTGTCTGTAGGGTGTTGTGTGTATGCACGGAAGTGTTGCTAACCTGGGAAAATTTACCTTGTCAAGTGGAGCGTAACCAAAACTTCGTGTGCTTCAGACGATAACTTTACCCAATTGGGTCAGTAGTCAACAACTTCTTGTTATGAAGGGCCGCAATCGGATAACTAAAATGACGGCTCAGAGAGGACTCGTGTTAGTTATTTTCTTTGGATCCTTACTGCTCTCAGTAGATGGACAATTAGGCAGAAGTAAGTATCTTCTTAATTTAATCGACTTTCTGAAACTGTTGCAAAGCGCAAGATTTCAAAGCTCTGGAACGCGAGATATCAAAAAATCTTTGTAAAACTTGTAAAAATTATATGGATGGAAATACCATGCTCAGAGATAGGTGGTTAATGTGATGTGCGCTGTTATATATGAACGCATTTACGCTCATTCCCCAATGTAAAATGTTATTCCATCTTGAGTACGTGTAATTTTCAGAGTAATTGGCCATTATATGTGATTAATATATATAGGCCTATGCGCGTGTTTTTACCTTATCATACCTTATCATACGTTTTCGTAAATAAGTGCCTTTCCCGCAGGAGTTCTTTTGGTGTGATTATAAAGTTATTGTTTTAGCGATTCATAGTTAATCTTATCGCATTTCATGACTTTCATCAGAAAGAATGTGCTATTGTTGTCGTATAATTTCTTGGTGAACTATGTCTAATACAGAGTTATATTACCATTGTTCTGATGTACACAGACCTGCCGGAGTCATGTGAGCAACCATGATCCAGAAGTTTGGGCAAACAAGTACTTTTTACAATTTCGTGCGAGGTTGAAAAGTGGGACGTATATCCCTCAACCCATCCCCCCCCCCTCCCATCACACACAACAGCTGGATCCGCGCCCTCCGTTAAAACGTCCTTCATATAAGACCCCGAGGAGAGGTAGTTGGGACCGTGGTCGGTTCGTACCAAGCAGATGAGAACATTTTAATACAGGACTCGTAAAAGCTTAAAGCAGGCTACGTAATCAGAACATAATTTATTTGTAAATAGCAATAAAGCTCCGTTCTCTGACTAAACAGAGTGATTAATACAAGACTAAACTATGGTCCATACTTACAATTATTGTTGGAAAATTTGTTTTTGACCAATGGAAGTAGAAGATATAATATGCAGGTGCGTATCCAGGGGGGGGGCGTTGGGGGCGCGCGCCCCCCGGGTAAGGAAAAGAGGAGAAAAAAAAGAGAAGAAAAAAGGGAAAAGGAGGGGGAAAAAAGAAAAGGAGGAGAGAAAGGAAGGGAAAAGAAAAAGAAAAAGAAAAAAGAGAGAAAAAGGAGAAAAGAAGGGAGTAGAAGATAGCCAAGACCTCGGGAAGAGAAAGAGGAACAGTCATAGTGAAAGCGCTGATCCCTATTATATACACAGGGTAGCCAGTGACAGATCAAGGATTACGGAGGGGTGTGCGCCTCACCCTACCCCTTACACCGACAACTCCATTTTTGACGTTTCCATTTTTCCTCTCTCACTAATGTATCTATATAAATACTATATATGGTCTATCATAACGCGTGTGTGTATGGACGCCTTAAACAATTGTACAATTGTGCTATATGGAACCAACTGTGGCTGGTCTTGAACTCGACCGAGTCGTCGGGGAACATGACGCATTTCGGGAAGGGGGCGACCGCACTCCCCCCCCGAGCAAATTTTCTTTATAACATCGCTAGTAATTTCAAAATAGACAATGCTTAGTTCAACTTACAAAGCCTGGGAAGTGTCATTTCCAGCGATCTGGGAGGCATTTTCGACCAAAATTTTTCTTGTACGCTTCGCGCCAACTCATGGTGGCGCTTCGCTTAGATAGTTTGCCTATAGGCTTCGCCCCTCCCTTGGCAATTACTCGCTACACTCCTGTTCGAATTTGTAAAGCAAAGAGCAGATATAACATCATATCAGTGAGCATTGAAATGCATGTTCCACGATGAACAGCTTAAAAAACTGTCTATGTGTGTATTCAAAGGAGTAGGAGCCCAATTGGATTTGGGGCTGTAACGACTTGCCCGAAAAAAAGGCGTCCAACATATCGATGCCAATATCATATAAGCAAGCATCGGTCATTACATTGCATGGTATCGTGTACCTTACGGTCCGTCAAAGTTGCACAGTATACCGCCGAATGCTAATGTAAACAACCAAATGTCTTATGTAGATGGAGAAAAAGCATACAGATCCATTTATGTCAAAACTCTCTTTTACAGTAGTAATGTCGGCCAAGCTTAGAACTTTATTTTAATTACCAAGGAGATAATTTTTAAGCTATTCGTTGCTATTTATTTTTCTTTCATGCAGTAGGTGCCCGAAAAAATGGGAAAAATTTGGTTGCGGGAGGGGGGGGGGGGCTGCAGCCCGCCTCCTACGGGACCTACGCCTATGTGTGTAGTGCTCGGTTTCGATATACCTGATATCGGAAATATCTGCTATTTTTCATTTCCTTCAACGAAGTTTCATAATAGCCATTATAAGAGGTTTTAATATTTCTACACCAATAAATTAACTGTGTCTGAATTTTCGAAAATTTCCTCACCAACATTCTTCATCATACTTTCCTCTACTCGTGCAATTTTGACTTGTATATTAGGGGATCAAGGAGGTTTTTATATATTGCTTGTACCATAGATTGAATTTTGTGCAACATTATGGGTATGTTTTGAAGTGATTTGTATTCACGAGAAATGTTAATTTTCAAATTCTCAACAAATAATGGGCTTAAAACCTTGAAAAGTGGGGCTTTCGGATATTGTGGGCCGTGACGTAGAATCACCTACAAAAGCAATGATCCATAGGACATGCAATGAGGTCGAACATGATGTGTGACTGGTGACAATCTTCAAAAAGGTTATGGATGGAAAAAAAAAACTTTGGGGAAATACTTGGTTCTCAGGCAAAAGTGTACATCTGGTTGCTCATTTTCAAGCCCGAGAAGTGCCATTTCCGGTGATCTGGGGGGTATCAAAACCAGAAATTTTCTTGTACGCTCCGCGCCAACCGATGGTGGCGCTCCGCTTAGATAGTAATTCGCGCCCCCTGGATTAGAAAATCCTGGATACGCGCCTGATATGCATCTTCGTGAATTTTTTTTAATGCAGTTCCTACATTGCGTTTTTGATATAATTAAGAGTTGAAGTTGTCACTGTAAGTACCACGAACAAAATTGAAGTAACCAGGTGTAATGTCATAGTTGCACAATGACAAAATTGTTTTCTTAATGTTTCACTTTATTGCTTTCTTTGGATTGGATAGCGGTTTAAGTTTGCCTCAGAGGATGTGAATTTATCTACGCACGCCCCCACAACTGAATCTATTCATATGATCATACATCTCGATTTTGAAGAAGATGTACATTAAAAAAAACATCAAACAAAATTTGTCCGGGTGCATCTATGACATTACACACGCAATTGTACAAAACGTGTCAATTTCAAATGTGTTTATCCTGTAAACGAGCAGATAGAAATTAAATGGAATTTGGAAGTGGTGGGCACAGCAAAATGACTCCAACATGCGTGGGCACAGGAGGTAAAGCAACCTGGCACCAGTGCGAATGAACTGAGCCATGTCGGCGTGGGGTCCCTTGGTGGGAGAAAGCTGAAGATTTGCCGTTTCATTATTTCCAGAATTTATATTAGCTTCAAATCAGCAGTAGTTTTGAGGTAGACGTAGGCCAAATTAATGTCAGTCGAATTGAAAGAAAATTGTGTATCTTCCTGTCTCAGAGTTCCTTTTTGGACACGGCAAGGTTCCTTATTTTAGTGGTCGCCCTGTGAGCGGGACCGAACATGAGAGGGGGCATTTTCACTGCATGCGTATTGAGTGGACTCTGATTTACTTGATTGGGCTACTCGATAGGCCTACATGTATAGTTTGTTATCTAATTACTTAAACTCGACGTACTTTATCATTGTGAAGTTTCCAGAGAACTGCTGCATATGCACTCAGTCAAGTGCAGTGAGTAGAATTGACCTCAATTCCAACATGTTTGCATTTTATGCTCGAAGGATTCTCTTTCTTTCGCAACAAAGAGAAAACCAAAAACTTGTAGTGCAGTTTTGCGTGTGATGCTTGTAAAGAAGTTATAACAATTAGCTAGCCAAGAACTTGGGCATTCTTTGCAATAATTAAATCAGACTGCAAAAATTCTTGAACAACGCTCTTATAGAAACCCTTTGTACAAAAGTCTCTGTTTAATGTTGGGTTCAGGAAGAAAGGGTTCACCCCACCTTCTAAATGCAAATAATTTACCGCAATAAAACTCATCGGTGCATTTTGAATGGTATTCTGGTGACAAACAATGTGATACTTATATTGAAGAGAAAAACATTCCACACTGATAGTTCACAAGCCCGTCTTATTATAACCCCCCCCCCCCCATCCTAAGTCGAGATATGTTTTATTGAATGTGACCTTTTTTAAGCTGAGGCTGGCTAAACCTTCAATTACTCCAGTCACAGCAGGGTGTATGTAGTGTCATATGGGCAAATAGTCGTTGGAGGCATTGAAAACATGTACATACATATATAGGAATAAACAACATAGCGAACACTACGTATGGATGAGCGATTCTTTTGATAAATTTATATGTCCCAAATGACTAAGAATTAATGGTCGGTGTCGGGGCCGTAGCTGTAGAGGGGTGTGTGACAACACCTATTCATCCGTGCATTCGACAAAATTCTGCACCAGTTGAGAGTTTACCCTTTTTTTGTAAATCATTGTGGTGGTCAATGCCAATCTAACTTGTCTACTAAAAGTGAATAATTTGAATTAACAAAGTAAAATTTAAGAAATATTTACTAAAGATTGAGAATTCCTAAAAATATAATCAGTTTACAGCTTTACCAAAAATAGTTTCATTTTGCATCTAAGCCACGAGGGTTACATAAGCATTGACGTAAAAATGGACTCGCACTTCGTTTATAACACATATTGTTGGTATTGTCTTTCTTTTGGTCGACAAAATATGGCACTACCCCCCCCCCTATATAATGCTCTGGTGACGCCCCTAGTCGGTGTGTCTCTTATTGATGGGTCTTTGGCGTTTTAACCATGTAGCCTTTCACATAGTAATCTGTGTGCTAGATAAGGAAGTCTAGCCATTTGCTTTGTAAAGTCTCTCGCATGTCACTGTCATTTAGCTGAGCGTCCGGTAGTTAGGGGATAACCTCTCGAAGGAAAAAATACCCCAAAGCAGGGACGTAGCCAGGGGGAGCAGGGGGAGCGACCGCTCCCCCCTTTCAGTGTTGATTTTTTTTTTTTACAAACTGTCGTTTTTTTAGCATGGTATTTTGTCAGTGCTCTTTTGATCTTGAATACTCGTCAGCCCCGTTAACTCGATTGTAATCGTAGTAACATTCACGCCTACTGATTCAGCTACTTACTTAGTTTGGCAGATGCAATTAGCTAAATTTAGCTTATAGCCAATTACAAGCCTACAGTTGGCCACTGCGTAATAAAATACATATATATTGCCTACCTAACCGCACTCTATGGAATGTCATGAACTGTATGCACAACAACGTCGACAACGTTCGTTCTATGAGCTAGTCGTCCTTATAAGTTGTTGCACGAACAGCATGTTATGAAGCTAAGATAGCAATCGTACGTGATACGCACTTCCTATAATAATTATTACACTGCTAATACACTGCGATAACGATATTTGTTTTTAGGCCACTGCATATCTGACTATATTGCAAAATATGAAATTTTATATTGTCCATCAGTTAAAGTTCGTCAAATTTATTAAAGTCCAGACATTTGACAATAAACAAGAATCATCCTACTGGAAAAAAATGTAAAAGAGCACTATGTTTGTCTTTCGATATATTATGTAAAAGAACATGTAAAAGAATTCAAACAGGAAACAAAATCTGTTGATAATGATATCATATGATCAGGGGCGTAGCCAGTATATATGTAGCACTGTAGGCCCGGACCTACATTTTTTTGGCCAAGTTATCTTTTTTTAAAAACAGCCATAATTCAAATCGATAAGCTTGCTGGACGAGTTTAAGAGTCTATAGACAGGAAACACTATTGAAATGAACGTAGCAAGAATATGGCTAAATTAGGTGACCTATTCTTCTGTCATCTAGGCTGTCATTTCTATCGCGTGCCATTTCATTCAAAAGACTAGGATCCGATCTTGTCATTTTTTTAACTTGTAGTTAAGAACCCGTTTACGCAGATAATATTTCAGTTGAGAAAACAGTTGAGAAATTTTCATCAGATGGCAATCATCGGATAGCTCTCGCCTTCTCTTATTAGGCTAACTTAAACATTTACTAGCTACAGTTGTATCAAAGACAACTACTGGCCATAGTTGTATCAAAGACATTTCTGGCCTATCTTTGTATCTACAAGTATCAGAAGTTGAAAAGTAAGACTACTCTGTACATGTACCTTGCTAATTTTAATACATTATGTAGTATTGAATTACGTACTATTTTAACTCGTTTGTTTTTTGGGGTTTAAAAGTGATATTGAATGAGGTGTCTCAAGTTAGCAAGAGGCCAGGGAACCAGAATGAACACTCGGGAAGGGCCGTTTCCGGCCATCTGGGGGGTTTGTAAAACCAAAAATTTTCTTGTACGCTCCGCGCCAACCGATGGTGGCGCTCCGCTCAGATAGTCGTGCCTACAAATTTGAGAATCCATATCAATCGCAAAAAGGGCTCCCCCCCTTTCAAATTCCTGGCTACGTCGCTGCCCCAAAGCATGTAAAAACGAAACAATTGATTCATTCACTGTCACTGAATTTAGATAAAACCGAGCGAAATTCAGAGCTGTTCAAAAAGTGAGGTCTCTAAATCGATAATCTAAGTTTTTCGAGTCGATAAACTCAGTTTATCAGATTTTCTTGAGGAACTATGCTTTTCGATCGAAAAACATAGTTCCAATTCGATAAACTCGGTTTATCGAGCGATAAACTCAGTTTATGGATAAACTCAGTTTATCGAGCGAAAAACAGAGTGAACGGCGATAAACTCGGTTTATCCAATTATTGCACATGTGGCGTGCCATATTATCGAACAATTGTGTTTTCCGGTCAATAAACTGAGTTTATCTAAATCTGGGGGGGGGGGGGCTAAAATGTCGAAAAATAGACTTAAAGGCATTAAAGACTCGCCCCAAACCGCGTGCGGCCATCTGAAAAAAGTTAACTTTCTGTTGCTTGCAAGTGACGTTTTGTTCGTGTTGCTACAAAATGCAGACAGTAGTGAAACGTGATACCTTAATTGTTATCTTTAGCTGGACCTGAGATGTCCATCGCTGTATCGTTTGTATAATGTGCTGTGGGTATTGACCGCAGCTGTTTGTACTGACTGTACACTAGTGTCTAATTACCGACGGTAGCAAGCTGTGTGTGTATTTTGTGGGATCCGTGGTGGTGTACATTTCTGTTACCGTCATTCGAAACTAGGTCAAATTACCGGCATTAGCATTTCTTTTTGCGCGAGTCTTCACACCCTTTAATAATATCTTTTTATCATTGTTAATTTTGATAAAAATAAAATAAAAAAATGATTTTTTCCCCCAAAATAAATGGTTACAACTTTCTAACGTTGTAACAAACTATGTCTGCCAGGAAGTATAAAAAGGCAAGGGTAAATGGGATGGGGGGAGGAAATGAAATAACAGTTATGTCTTATATGTTATGCCCAAACAAATGGATAACCTGCTCAGAATTAACGCCAACCAAAACAGATTTCTCAAGCAGATGCCTCTACAGCATCGCTGCTATTGCTTGAATAGTTTGGATATCCACATTCCTGGTATCAGTTGCCCGATCAAGAATTGAAGTTAACGAAATTGTAGGACCTGAACGAAACTGGGACCACTTATTATAGTATATCAGAACAGAACGTGCAACTTGTTTTCCATCATAGTGAATATGAGTCCATTGAAGAAATTTAAAATAAAAAATATTCAATATATATTACTATCATTAAAAAACAGTTTTAATTAAATATTAGCCTACCTATTATCCCCTGTGACCTTATTTTTTAAATAGGATACAGGGTGGATTTCCCATGAGGACTGTACGTAGAACTTCAACCAAGCTATATGCGATGGCATAAAGTGTGTCTTAATCATTTTGACTGTAGTGTTAGCCTTGGTCTATATACCATAGACTTCTGTTGGCTTATAGCCAGCCTAGTCCAGGTTCCGTAATTCTTTCTTACCTCATGCAATACTCTTATTTAACTCGCGTGCAAAGCGATTTGGCCACAGTGTGTGATCTGTCACTTGCAGCCCTCTGTGCTGCCTCTGTTACTGTTCTGGTTCTGCTTATTATAGCTGTTCACTTATAGTTTGTTTATTGTATGACTGTGTTTGTATTCACTACTATCCATCCATCCATCCATCCATCCATCCATCCATCCATCCATCCATCCATCCATCCATCCATCCATCCATCCATCCATCCATCCATCCATCCATCCATTCTAGGTACAATGTCTGTAAGCATTAGGCCAACTTATGAACTCTAATTTTATCTTGGGGTTTGTCAATTTTTGGAAAACAAGTTAGAACTTTTTAGTTGTAAAAGTAAAGTCTTCATAAATTCAGTCACAACTTCCTCAGCTTTTACCAATTTTGTGAGTTGAACAGTGCATAAAGTAAGAGAATTATTTAGATTCATGAAGTATGATGAAGTTAGAAGTTTAGAGAATATAGGCCAATAGGTACAGAATAATTCTTACTGAGATTGAGAAACCCATTCACCGTTCTTGATGCAATTTACTCCTGATCTGTGAATGCGCAAATGTATGCTTTGACATGCAACCTGGTGAACCGAAACAATACAATCTGTTTTTAACTGGTAGACCTTAGAATCATTTAAAATGAAAGGGAAAAAAGAAGAATCTTTTCTGAGTCTTCTCCATACAGTCTTCTCTGACCACCAACACTATTAATGTAGGACATATATGTTAGAGCATGGAGGTAAAACCCTCCATGGTTAGAGTATGCATTCCACTAAGGTTTGATTTGAATCTCTCATGTCTGCACATTCGTACATGACTACTGTTTAAAATGTTATTGATGGGGGGGGGGGGGTGGGAGGGGGTTGGTTGGGAGAAATTCCAAGTGTCATTTTCTCTTAACCTCTACTTTATGTGAGTAAATGCTTTTGGTGTAGTATTGCAGATGTTTCTATTTATTTGTGATAAATATAATGAAAACCCTTGGACTGTTCTCAGTATTTAAATAAACAGTCAGGCATGTAATCATACCAGTGATTGTGATTTTCTCTTTGAAAATGCTGCTGTGAACATTCCTTGGCAATCTGCATGCCTCACCACTACATTGCTCAATTTGTTACCGGACGTAACCTATGAGAACAAGTTTCTTGTAGGTGTATAGCCAATGGGATCCTCAGCATTTATGCAAAGGGCACTGTTACATTCATTCTTAACATAATAAATATCTTACACCAGTTTTCTGTTGTACCATAATGCTGTGCCTGGATTTAAAGAAAGATAAACCACAGATTCTACAAAAATGAGACCAGAGATATGGGTGGAAATTCATGTTTCCTTGTGATAATAGATATACTATGTTCAAGCAATGTTGTAATGAGTCACTGAAACTGTAAACTAAAGCGGACTTTGTCAACTTTGTGCTATTTGATATGTATTATAATATCATCTTGGTTTTCTATCATATTTTATTTTTCTCCTAGATAGAAAACAGTTTTTCTTTTTCTCTTTCCTTAGGTTGTGATAACCCTGCTGTTTGTTCACCACCTAGTAGTTCCTGCTTCAACAGACCACTTCCACTTAGTCCTCCACCTTCTGCTGTTCCTTATGTGTGTGACTGTAGTGCGGGAACCAACATTGGATTTGACTGTGCCAGTGATAACAGTATGTCAAAAATATGATTATGCCTCAGCTAAAACAGTTCCATCTCAACTTTTGCTTTATTATTATTTACGAGGGGCAGAATGTGATAACTGTAGTGAGAATTTCAATGAAACCCCTGCTTTTGCTAAAATACAAACTGACAATGACATTTAAACAGTTGATCTCTGAAGAATTGATTTTAAACATTTTACATAATTTTAATTTAATTTAATATATTTTAGTTTAATTATTTAATGAGGCTACCTGTTTGACTAATGAACCAAGTTGAGAAGGTGTATAAAATATATAATGCACAGTAAACATCACTTTTACAATACATTTCTTCCAGGATATTTTTATTAGAACATTTAATCTTACAGTTTGCCGATTTTGTATGAATAACTGTTTTACTACATGTTTGATATTATTAAGAATCAGCACAAAAAATTGTTTTATAGCATTATGCTGCCAACAAATTCCATGTTTGCTTATATCTTTCATTGTACTATCTGAGGCTAGTTTGCATATCATTATAGGGATAACCATTACAAGTAAATTCCTGAGCTAAGTAATTTTGCTTTTCTCAAGGTTGTCTAACAACAAAAACATATATATACAAATATAACTGCAAACGTGTGATGTTACATAGGGTGTGAACGAAATTGTTAAGGTGCGAACCAGGTGCCCTCATTTAGTCCTAGTGACTTGCTTACAACAGCCTGAATCGGAAAATAGATACTAGGTACAGTAGACTACTAGACATGTTTGCATATGACATGTGATAAAGGATCGAAAAAATCAAAACACATCCTGCAGGTTTTGTGGTTAGGGTCTCAACATGTAGTGTTGAAGGACACCAGTAATTATTATACACCACTATCAAAGTACTCTGAACGATTCATTTAAGAGCACCATGAATTTGAGATATTGAATTATTAACTTCGTGACATAATTGCTATTATTTATACATTATTGATACCTTTGCTTAATTTATATGGTAAAAGTTTTGTTGCTGGGATTGGACATTCTTTATTTAAATTATTGATTTCATTATCTTTGGCAATATGATAGTCAAACCAATGAAGCAGGGTTATCTATTAGACAAACATTTTGTTGATGTGTCAAATAAAAGGAACGCTACATATTAAACGTCAAGCTTTTAGTTGATAGTGTTTCTTTTTTTAACTTAAAAATGTGCATTATGTTTACTTTAAAATGAAAGAAAAATACATTTGTAATATGTTGTAAAATATATATAAATATATATTTTTTTTGCAGTTGCAAGAGATCTTATCACATGCTATGGAAATGGTTGTCGCACTGGATCCTTCCAGTCTGAGAATTACCCAAACAAATATCCCAACAGATGGTCAGCTACCTATTTACTTTATATTCCTGGGGCAACCCGCATCAACTTTGAGTTCACTGGAACTGGTGGATTTGGTCTGGAGTCCTTCAAGGATGACCTCTATGTAGGGGCAGGACTAGACTTCATTGAGACAGATTTATCAGAAAATAGCACCGCTGTACTGGATGGCACAATTCGTTTCTTCGACAATAGAACACTAAATGGACAAATATATCCACCACCATTTAGTCTAGAAACAGATACTGTATGGCTCTTCTTTTCTTCAGACAAAAATCTTGTATTTAACGGTTGGCAGTTGAGTTGGACTGCAGTTGGTAAGTGGTACTTTCCTGTTCTTTCCTGTGTTTTGGCTTTTTTCATTGCCATCTGTGATTTGCAAATAGAGAAATTATGGCAGTGTTATTTATTAAGAACAAATTAACTCATGGAAATAGTAATGTAAATCTCTTTTATTTGTAATAGTATAAACTGTGATAGCACAGAATCAAGATGACATATATGTACAGTAGTACACAGAGCTTCATTCACATGAGTTATTCCATCAAGTGAGAAACACAGTCAATTGCCAAGTGTAGTACATTCAATTTATAAGAGAAAAGGGTAAACAGTTAATCAATCCATTGTGTTTGAGACAAAAAAAAATCTAAAAATAAATGACATGTAGCGTTGTAAGCTGCTTTGAAAGCTGCACATTTGTTGTGCAAATACGTATGTATCAATTTAACGTAAAATTTATCAGTACAGACTGTCAACACTCGGTCATTCTCTGTGATACCAGTTAATTTTTTTACACAGCATGTACCGTATCTAGAATTCAGGGTTGTGCTAGTTAGGATGTGGCCTGTCGATATTTGAACATTTCATCTGCTGTTTTGAAACATATCCTTGAAGATCATTTGTGGGGCTTTGCAGGACAGTTCATAGGAAATATAAACTTTTGGAACTGCTGTAAGCCCTAAGATGCCTTTCACATCTTGTATAAAGCAAACTGCAAAATGACCTTTCTTCTTTGTTTTAGTTGATACAACACCCCCAACTATCATACAATGTCCAATGGATATAACCAGGATCATAGAAAGGGGTACTGCCACCCCTTTGGTAATAACATGGGACCCGGAACCTTTTGCAAATGATCTTAATCCACCGGTAACACTTGTTGCCTCACACGATTCAGGGGATTTATTCGACATCTCAACAACTACAGTGGTTTACACATTCCGGGACCGGTTTGAGAACGCCGCCAACTGTACCTTTGTTGTTGATATCATTGCAAGTAATGTGGTATTCGACTTCTACTTTGTTATGCTCTTTACATTTTAAATGCAATAAGTTTTTTATTATTAGAAAAAAAACTAACAAAGATTGTCGATTATACTGATTATGCACAAGCTAACGAAAATATAGACTAACAATAACTCTTGCCAAATATGATTTAGGATTTTGTCATTAGGTATAGTGCTATATGAACGCAGTAAAAGGGAATACCTTTAGTCAAATAACTCCTGAAATTGATATTTGACAGAATTTACATAAAAGTACAATTTTCCATTATACTTGTTACAGTGGAATCTTGAAACAAGCTTTTGAGGAATCACTCTTGATACAATTTGGCAGGATTCGAGTTCAGAAGCTGGAGAATTTTTACAACACATCACAATTGCCCAAAACTTGAACCAATAGAAAAGCAGAACATTGACATTGTACAGTAAACTATGTTTCACTGATTGGACTTTTGTGTTGCTATATGGACTTTTGTGTTGCTATATATATATATATATATATTTATATAAATATATGTATCTTTCCAATTCAACACTCCAAGTACATTAATATATCAAAAATTGAAATTAACTCAAGCAAATATTCGCCTTAATTTCCTTTTTATTCTGACTTATATCTACTTCAAATTTGTTTTAAAACATTAGATTGAATACATACCATGTAAAATATTCCCACATACTTTGTCACTTAGCAATTAATATCATTTTGCATTCTGAATGGATAGCGCTGATAAGAAAATTTCATCAACTCAAAAATGTCAAGTTTATGTGTAATTTTTGGATTAAATTCCTTGCATCATGACATCCTGAGTCAATATATTACTACTACTAATAATAATAATCATAATACGTAATATTACTTAATACTTAATACTAATTAATACGTAATATTAATATCCTATACATGTTTTGATAATTAACCAGTTGACAGAGTGCCACCAGAAGTGTTTGGATGCCCTGAAGATATCAACAGAGAAATAGAACTTGGCAGTGCAGATCCTATCATTTTTTGGGTGGAGCCTTTTGCTACAGATCTTGGTGAAGTAACCACTGTGAGAAGCCATGAACCCAGTACTCCCTTTCCGGTTGGGATTACTCAGGTTATATACACGTTTTCTGATGATGCTTCACCTCCAAACACTTCCCCTTGCCGATTCCTAGTAACGGTTACCACAGGTAAAATAACTTGTCGAACATTGCATCTCTTTTTTTGGCACGATATCTCAAAATAAACTTTTCTCATTATAACTTATTATGATTTATATCATCAGAGCAAACTTTTTTCATATAGTTTTCCCAACTGTCAAGTCCTTATCTCTGTAATTAAAGCAACTTTCCATGTTTTCCACCATTATAGTTTTACTCAAGATAAGATTCCATTGATCAAACTAAGACAAACTTCCATATTTTCATTTTCCACAAAGTGATGAGCTAGCTGAGCCAATGAGCTAGTAATGAATTATTCATTTATTCTCTGAATAAGTAATGAATAAATTGAGACATTTTCTTCAGTGATTCTCTTTGAAGCAATGAATTTACAGCTGTGTTGGTCACCTCCAGTAGCTTTTCACATTGCACATGTGAAGCTGGAAGCATGAACTGTTTATGGTCACACACATTAAGGATATTCTGCACTGGTATTTGAAAGAAGAGTTTGGGGTTCAAAGAGAAGATCATGTCATACCATTGATTAAGATTCTTTTACTTTTTTTTATTGTACTAAGAACCACTTAATTACATGAGTTCACGACAGGCATATATTACAGTGGTTTAACTATCTCGTATAACTGGAATGTGATAATGTCTCTATGATATTTCAACTGTAGTATCTGAAATATGATTCAATTTAACATGTTATGGTTGGAGATACAAACAGAAACTTTCTCAAGGAAATATTTAAGATTAGCTCTCATTGATTGATTTTCTAAGCAAGGAGTCCTCTCGGTGCTACGTGTTGACATTGATTTTGTTTTATTGAAATTTGAGCTTTGTCACAGTCAGTTGTAACACAGATTTTAAGGAATGTATGACCTATTTGTTTACTCTCTGTGGTATTTTTCCTTTTCTTTCATCTAGTTGACACAATTCCACCTGACATAAGCAACTGTCCAGAAGAAGGTGTCAGAGAACTAATTGAGTTGGGCACTCAAGGAGTAGTCATAACATGGACTGAGCCTTCCGCTACTGATATATCTGGGACAGCAAGGCTGATAGACAGTACCAGGAGATCAGGAGACTTTTTCCAGCCGGGCACTGAAGTGGTCACTTACACCTATTCTGATGCTTCCAACAATATGGCAACATGTACCTTTATCATTGTAGTTATCGAAGGTACTAACAAAATGGATCTAACTACTACGTTTGTCTCACATACCCTCAATCATACTGGCTGTTTTCTTTTGCTGCAAATGACTTGCTGAACTTGAAACAATTGAATTGTCTTCCAAACCATAAAAGATTATGGGTATGACGTTTCAGAACAGTAGTACTGCATGACTATGTTGCTATTGACTAGATGCATGCATGTGTCAGGCAAATCTTAGGACAAATTAATGCTTTGCATATGCATACAATGTACAATCACTGTAGAGGCTTGAAGATTTATTTTGGTATGACATATATAATAACTGACTGTACAGCTAGTAATTACAGAGATGATAACTTTGCTGGCCACTGTTAATCCCAGCTAGGTCATTGGCCACCTGATAGTAAGTCACACGTCACTAAAATAATTGATGGCCACTCAAACCATAACTCATCATACACTACTAACCACTTCATCTAGAGTGATTGACGATAACTACTGATGTGAATAGCCTACTGACTGCACCGGCAGTGATAACACAAATGATAACACAGATGCCCACTGAAACTCCCAAGTCATTACTAAAAGTCACTCAAATTACAGATGTCTCACTCAACACCATAACTCATTATACACTACTAACCACTACATCTAGAGTAATTGATGATAACTGCTGATGTGAATACTGACTGCACCGGCAGTGATAACACAGATGATAACACAAATGCCCACTGTAACTACCAAGTCACTCAAATTACTGATGGCCTCTCGAAACCATAACTCATTATACACTACTAACCACTACTTCTAGAGTGATAGATGATAACTGCTGATGTAAATACTGACTGCATCGGCAGTGATAACACAGATGCCCACTGTAACTACCAAGTCATTCAAATTACTGATGGCCTCTCAAAACAACAAATAACTTTACACTATCATCCACCGTTACTCCCAAGGCACTCCACTCTGATGCGAACTCCAAACCACCAAAAACTATATGGTGGAGACCCTTGTAAGTCTCTTTCTCTTTAAATAATATTCAAGATTTGTAGAATCAAAAGTTGAAGAAGATTTGAGAAAACTGCTGTGATGATCAGGGTTATCATAATCTTCCTTCTTTCAGTCGATACAACTCCTCCCCTGATCATTGAGCGGGTAGGCAACATTGAGCAAATAATTGAACGAGGTGTTCCTGGAATTGAAATAATTTGGCAGGAGCCGTCCTCCACAGATGTTTCAAATACTGATGTTTTGCTCTCAAGAAGTATTGCACCAGGATTCTTTTTCACTGCTGATGCAACAACTGTGATTTACACCTTTACTGATGAGACGGGAAACACGGCCACGGATTCATTTTGTGTGACTCTCATCGTTGGTGAGCGTCTTCCTTTTAAATCCGTCCTTCTTTCGGGATGGTTTTTAAACTGTGATTTATGTTGTTCTCAAAATGTTGTTTGCAGCATGAACAATATTAAAAGGATATTTAGTGTCCCTGCATTTTGTTTTGTAGTAATAATGAAATGATAAAACAGTCAATAATAAATGTGACGTGCTATAAATCAGATACTTAAAGTGATTATTGGAAAGTGGAAGGTTCAAAGAACATTTGATGTGATCAGATCTCACAAAAGGTAAAAGTGTTTTTCAATCATGCTCGGAGGATTATTCATTAATCACAAACGTGAAACAAAAGAACGGATCAGATTGCCTGACTTTCTCATCTCTTACATTGGGAGGATGAGATATTGTACTACCTTTGCCAGTTGTGCCATATATAGCTATTTCAGTTGTTATACAACAGCTGCCATGGTAATGGTTGATTTTCCTATCGAAATATGTAGTTGCCATGAGAACGGAGGTCGGAAGTCACATAGATAAATGGCAAATGTATATTTTATACTAGTACCCAGTCCTTAATTACAGGCCTCATGAAAATTAGGAGCATAAACCTATCCTTCACTAAACCGAGATCCAGCTTAGGCCACACTAGCCTGAACCTAACTGTTATGTTAGGACTGGGCAAATGGTTAATACAAATTGGCTACAAAGTAAAAATATTGGGTCTGGCCTGATCCAGTTATGTGTCAATACTTGGCATAATTGGCAGGGATAGAGGTTTCCAAAAATGTCTACTTGCCACACAGGGTTAGAACGAAAATGGGAAAGTTGCAGTTTTGATACGTGTTTCACTTTGGGTTCTTGCTCCAGCCTATCACTTGAAAACCTGTGCGTGTTTATGAGCCATATGTACGCTGCAGTGTGCCTAGGTGCGAAGCCTATGTCTATTTCCTGCGTCTAAGCGTGCAACAGGACAAAGTCGGCCTAGTCATGTATAATTATCTTCATGCGCCATTTGAATTTCACTAATTGACAATAAGTGGTAGTCTTTCTAGTGATAAAAGTTAGTATTAAATAAACGCAAAACAAATTACAATTTCCCAATAATTTTATCACTGCTAAAAGTATGATTCAGGAGTCAAGACTCCAAGCCTAGCTTTGTTCAGTGCTAGGTTCGCAAAAGAATGTAGTCATGTTATCTTCAAAAACATCATTGCCAGATTGCGTAGCTAAAAATAAATTTACTGATTTGAAATCAGTGTTTGCTTATGGTGATGAGATATGCAACTCATTGGATTGCCCTCTTGTCAATTGTGTTTCTAATACTCTCAGAGCTGTTCTTGCAAGGGTTTTGAATAATATTGGATGGATTGTGTAATAAGCATGAAAGAATGGTAGAAAATATGTGTAGCATGCTTTAAAAGTATAGTGGGTTATTTGTGGATAATAGTTCTGATTATGACACACAGTGATTATATATGATAACTAACAATCAGCTGTTGCTTGCTACTCCTATTAATAAAATAAAAGTTCATGAGTTTAGAAAGCCTTATTTCAGGTTCTTAGCAGAAAGACTAATTATTTTGTTCTAAGGAAGATTGTGCAAATATATTGTCGGCAAAGAATAGTGTGTGCTTTTATGGATGATGCTTTTCATGATACACAATGTCCGTGATATCTATCAAGTATGGTAACTTACAATCAGTTGCTGCTTGCTTCTCTAATTAATAAAAGGAAATAGTTAATGATGTTAGAGAGCCAAATGATAAGATTGTACAAGTCTATCGTCTGCCAAAGGTAATGCTAGCATATCTATTTGTCATCTCTGTTTGGCAAAGTAACTGTTGAGGAGTACTTATATTTGAAGTCACAGTTAACAAATATACTTATCATTGCAGAAAAAAGGGGAGAGGGAGGGGGAGAAGGGGGAGAGTGGAGGAGAAAAAGGAGAAAAAATGGAAACAAAAAAGAGGTGTAATTGAAATATATATCTAAAAAATGTAGAAATGTAGATAATTAGTTCTACCTCATGATGCCTTTGAATTTGCATAAGATGCTCTGGTTGTGCGATTCTGAAAAAAAACAAAACATATTTGTTACCATTGTGCTATATTATGAATGTGGTGCAGCTTCATGCCTGTAGTGCATGATATCCAACTGCATACCAATGCTCACTCTTTTCATTGCTTTCTCAGTGGATACTACTCCCCCAGATGTTTTTGGATGCCCAATGGACATCACAAGAGAAATAGAACTAGGTAGTGAAGATCCCGTCATCTTTTGGATTGAGCCGTTTGCAACTGACATTGGTGAAGTTACTACAGTTAGCACTCATCAGCCTGCCACTTCATTTCAGGTGGGCTCGACACTGGTTACTTACACGTTTACAGATGACGCGACTCCTCCTAACTCCGAGTTCTGTGAATTTATGGTGACAGTCTCGACAGGTATTTGAATATATTGTTTCCCTCTGAGTTTCTTTCTAATTCCATACTGTGTTATATATTAAATGCTGACTTAGAGCTGAATCAATTAAAATATATTTATTTCCTGGAAAACCTTGACAATGCATGGAAAATTCAAAACTGAGTAAGTTAGAAGGTAAAGTTTGAAAGTCGGGAAATAATAATAATAACTAAAATTTATAATGCGCTAATTATAAACAAAATAGTTGTCAAAAGCGCCGTACATATATAGTATATAGAAAAATAAGACATATCATTAAGTCATACAAATATGGGAAGACAAATGGAACTTTCTGCAAAAGACAGCAAGTTTAAAGAAAAATGTAATTGAAAAAATATATTGTGATGATATTCAGAGTAATTGTTACAAAACTAACAGGGCTTCTCAATGTGACTCATAGCACCCTGACAAAGGTATAAGAAAACTAACTCCACAAATGGAAGGACATGTTTGTTTTTTCTTTCTTGGATGTGATTTTGCATAATGACGTCTACAGGGAATGTAGATTGGAAGGGAAACTGCTAAATAGATTGAAGAACCAAACAAATATCCTGATGCCTGCCGCACTGTTTTATTTTTGCTTTTACTTAAATTTTTTATGTATTTTTGATTCACATTTGAGTATCATCTTGGAAATTTTGAAAGGAAAACTGCAGTTTTCTTCTCTCAGTTGTAGCTGTAAGAGAAGTGTAGAAAGAACGCAAATCTTAACGTTTTTTTTGTTTTTTTGTTTATTTATATTTTATTTCTCTTATATTTCTCTTGCATGTGCACAAAAAAAGTTAAATCAGAAGTGGTATCGTGGAAGGAAAAATTCTTAATGAAAGAAAAGACAATAAATTAATTAGAATAGGCACGACAAAATATTTATAATACATGGTGCAATTGAAGAAAATTATACCAATATTATTATTAATATTATTTGGTAAATCAACAATGGAAAGCTGACTGGGAAATTAGAAACAACAAAATTTCAAGGAAATACTTTTGAGTTAAACAAGAAATCTCAGCAATTGTAGGAGTTTGAAGTGGTATCAAATTTGCAAATCCACACGTTTTGATCTTAGTAGGACCAAGGGGTAGCTATAGGTAGTACCTTTGAGACATGTGCCTATAGATGCTGGCTGATTTGGTAGATTGAATAAAATGCTATTTTTTTCTCATCCAACTATGTCTCCATTTAGTAGAAAGTCAAAACAAGAAAATGATTGTAACAAGTTTGTTCATTTGTGTCAAACTTTGAGTCGAATAATTTGCACCTACAATGATATGTTCTTGAAATCTTTTAAAAATGAAGGTGACTTTTTCTTTAATACAGATACTTTAGCAAATTTGTGATTTAATATCATGTTAACTTGAGGTGCTTACCCCTTAATAGTTAATCTGAGAAGGATGCTTAGGCAAATTGGTTATTAGCTATTTTATCTTATTTCTTTCTGTATTCCAAAGTTGACACCACTCCACCTGCTGTCACTTGTCCTATGAATATCTTTGATACCGTTGAACTTGGTATTTCTGGACTTCCGATTACCTGGGTAGAGCCTGTGTTTTCAGACGTGTCTGGTACAGCTTTCGTGTCTGAAAGGTCAAACTTTCCAGGGGAATTTTTCTTGGTTGGAAGTACTGCTGTCATGTATTCAATATCCGATGCATCTCAAAATACTGCAATTTGTGCATTTACTATAACCATTTTGTCAGGTGAGTTCATGTACTTTTTTATTCTTGATGAGCTTTGCAAAACGTAGTCATTTTCTTTTTTAACTTTGTTGTTTATCGGTGTATTTGGCTATAGCTTGATCCGTCCATTTCAATCACGAATTCCTGTACTAGACGTAGTAGCTTGGTAAAGCTGTTTCTTCTTAGTTATCATTTAGAGGTTTAAAAAGTGGGATTGGAAACAAAACAAGTCTATCCGCTTTGACACATTTCATAGAATAGGAAGCACTAGCAACATATTTCTGGAAGAGTAACTTACCTTGAGACAATCATATCATAAGTAATTAAGCAGGGCTCTTCTGGAAAGCAGTGCTTCTGCACTGAGCAGGACTACCCTCATTAAAGATGACAATAATAAAAAATATAAAAAAATACACTGAAGTGATCTGTTAACTTGTAAAGGGAGAGTTTTTGCATACAATTTATTTGCTTCCTTCTTTCATTCATTAATTTTTTCTCCACAGTTCCACATTTGTACAGTATAGTTACTGTGCGGTTACAAAATATTGGCGTGCAAAATAGTAAAGCTGTAAGATCCAGTGTGGTTTCAAAATTAAATTGGCGTAAAAGTTGTTAAAGGAAGCCCCCCCCCCCAAAAAAAACACCCAAGGGCTAGTGGGGTGCAAGAAAGGTAAAGAGAAAGATTAAACACAAACAACAGCTTAGTCACAAAGTATGCAACCTTCAAAGGATGACTAAGTGTGGTCTGTCATAAACTGGGTAGAAAGATAACAACATGAGAAGTTGTCTCACAGTAAAATAAAAAAATTAACTTCATTGGTACTTGTCTGCCACCAATTTAACTTCAAATGGTTCTATTTGCTTACTTTTCCTTAAAATATAATATACATTGGTATCAAGCTTCCCTTCCAATGTATTCTGAATCCAATGAATGAGTGAATGATTTGTATGAGAATAGCAAGCAAGAAACATTTATATGTTAAAATAAGTAGACTAATAATTAATGATTTTATAGTGCTTTGGATGGGCCATGATTAATGAAAATATTGTTTACATATTAATTCTATAAATCTTAATTTTTATTGTTTTACTAGTGGATACAACTCCACCGTCAGTCACATGCCCAGCGGACATAACACGTGTTATTGAGCTAGGCGAAAGTGGAATAAACGTAGAATGGGATCTACCCTCCGGAACTGATCTGTCAGAACCTGTTACAATTGTTTCGACGACCCGTCAACCTGGCTCATTTTTTACTGTCGGCCAAATAGAGATTACCTACGTTCTAACAGATGCTGCCTCAAATCAAAACTCATGTAACTTTATGGTTACTGTTACTACTAGTGAGTTTCTGGACTTTTTTTGTCTTTTTATGTTAAATTTGTTTTAGCTCAAAAACCACAGCCTGTGATTAGACTGAAGACGTGTACCGGTCAAGCGGTGTGGTATAAATCTGCTCTTTGCACTTGAAAAATATTTGTGCAGCTCTCCTGTAAAATATGCTGCTCATTTTTCACTTAAAGAAACTCAATCTAACCAGTTTTACTTTGTAACGCTATTTTCTCTTGCTATGGGATCTACCCAGGGTTATTCGCATTAGATACGTGTTGAAGCTGAACACAAATGTTGAATAATTATGATCTACAATTGTCATGTAGTACATAATTGTTATTCCTTCCCCAGTGGATACAACTCCTCCCAGCATCATTGGCTGCCCAGGAACACAGGAAGCCACCATTGAATTTGGCCTGCAAGGAATCGAAGTGTCGTGGATAGAACCAACAGCTTTTGACATATCTAATGTAGCCAACCTAGTGTCAGTATCAGCACTTCCAGGTTCCCTCTTCATGGTTGGCGATACCAATGTGACTTATGTATTCGCAGATAGCAGTGGAAATTTGGCCACGTGCTCCTTCATAGTCACAGTTTTAACGGGTGAGAAACAAGCAAATTCAGCCTGTAAATGTGAAATACAGGGAAAACTTGATCTTTCTTCTCAAAAAGCAAAGGAAGTGGTTTTCATCATTGATTTTTCAAGAGCAACACACGTTGCCCTAAGTTGATATCAATTTCAAATGATTTAAAGTACCTATCGTTATGAGCCTCCAATGTATTTCAGATATGGGTTACTATAGACTATTAATTGTCTTCAGTGAAATAAAACGAAAAGAATCAAATGTGTATTGATATTTAACTATATAGGTGACCAATGCTCTAACATTTTTTTCTTGGGGAGTAAGAGGGGGGGGGGCTATATTGATGACCCTTGTTTTGAGTGGGTGGGGGCACAAGTTGGACCCTGTGCAAGACACTGCATTTATCACACCGAGCAATGTTATTGCCAAATTTCATATTGGCAATTTAATTGCTCAAGACTGACCAAGGCTGATTTGGTGGGCTGTAATAATGTATTTCATCCCATGCAATGAATACATACATGCATAGCATAGCATAGTGAACAATTTTTCTCTTTGAATATTAATCAGTGCTTCGAATCACATCTTTTCATACAGGGATCAGATATTGAAATTAACGAATATCACCTAATGATATTATTTAATAAATTATATTAGACTTAACAGTATATTACATTTTCATTTTAATGTTGAACAATAATGTTTAACATGTTTTCCTTCCATCAGAGGATACCACACCACCAGAAATACCAAATTGTCCGAACACTATACAAGAAACAATTGAGTTGGGCAGTGATGACCCGATAATTGTATGGGTTGAACCAGTTGCTACAGACCTCAGCGGTGCCTCAGTTTTCAGTAACAGCCATACCTCAGGCAGTACTTTTCAAGTGGGAGAAACAGTGGTCACCTACTTATTCAGTGATCCTTTCGGGAATATGGCAGTGTGCTCTTTCTCAGTTGTTGTGAATACAGGTATGAGGAGCATAAACTACATTTATAGTGTCAAAGAGGTATACTAGCTTACTGTATTTCATGGACATATTTTTTGTTAAGAACATCATTGAAAAATTAACTAAAGCTCAGCTGTTTGAGACATTGCAATATATACCAAGATTTGGATCCAGGTTTTAGGGAGAGGAGGGAGGTGGTGTGTAACCCCACCCCCACCCATTTTAACATCACATAAGAATTCAAAAGTAGGTATCAGCACAAAAACTTTCATTTGGACCTGGGCAAGGATGCTTCTAGACCACTTGCATTAGAAATTGGCTTCAATGACCCCAGGGTCACATCCCGCCCCTTTTGAAAGCTAAGTATAATTAAAGAGCTATATTTATTTTCTTATATATCCTGCCAAAAGGGTCTCTGAAGTTAACGGCAAGACATAAACATTATTTATTACACGATAGCTTACAAATAAAGCCGCCATTCCAATGGGAATCAGACCCTGATTTCTGATTTAAAGACATGGATGTTCATGTGGCTCTCAATGAAATTCCAAGCAGTTGAAATAAGAATTAGTTTGAGTAGTATGATGTAGATCCACTGCTACATGTTACTGCTGGTTGATCTTCGTGCATAGAATTTTTTGGCCCATGTATTTGCATTTTTTCTCCCTACAGTTATCACAGTTGACGTATTAGGCTACAATAGTTAATAGTCCAGTGGTAAATTTTGTAGGAGTAGCTTAATAATCATAATGACTATTCCTATCCTTTATCCTTCTTTATTTGTCTTCATATTTTATTCTTTTTTAGATGTAATCCAGTGATTAAATACTTTTACCTTAGACAGAGATAAAAGAATTCTATTATTTAAGGGAAGAGAGCGGCTAAAAAGTTTAAATAGAATATTTGTCTAGAATGCCCCTGTTTCATATTTAACATTCTTTATTACCTATACATGTATTCTACTGATCCTAATGAATATCTTTTATTGTAGTGGATACCACCCCACCAGTCATCTCAAATTGCCCTGTAAACCAGGATGTAGTGGTTGAACTAGGAGACGAAAGTGGGACGGCCCAATGGGGAGAACCGACTGCAACAGATTTATCAGGAGTAGCTATCCTATCGACAAGGACCCATATACCGGGGGAGACCTTTCCAGTGGGTCAGACAGTAGTGATGTACATATTCACTGATCCCAGCATGAATTCAGACTTATGCCAATTTGTTGTAATTGTTCGAACAGGTGATTCAAAAGTTAATTTCACCCTTTACTTATAAAATCACACACTGCTGTTTTATTTCTCTCTCTTTAAAAAGCAATGTTTGCAGTCCTGAAGTTAAATAATTTGCCTCTTAATCCTGTTAAAGTTTCTGTCAGTTGCTTTCTTGATATTGTTTCAGAATTGTTTTCTTTTAGCCCTTGAAATTGTATGAACTGGACGTTATTCGATAGTATCCAGAAGTCTGATCTTCCTATTATACCTTTAAGACGGAAGTTGTGTAATTCCATGATGGGTAATTTTGGCCTATTGTGGGCTGATAGTGACGTTACAGAATGATTAAAGTGCTGAAATTCCTGCAATGGGACAGGAACTTAATGAAATGCAAATATAAGTATCAAAATGATGTAAGTTGAGTATCAGACGATAAAGAAAGGCACAGTGAGGAGTAGAACAATACATTGGCATTTTTTATCCTTTTCTTGCAGATTGAGCGCTGACATTGAAAATAACATTTGCTGATATTGTCAGAATACTTCAAAATTATTTTGCCCAAAGTCCAACATATGATTTATACTACTTGTAAAGAAATTTAGAAACTGACACTTCAGACTGCCTGAACCTTGCTGTAGGTTACCCGAATGTTCAAGTTTGTCGGCTCAGAAAGTTCATGTCAATTGAAAGGTCGTTTACTACAAGTGAATTAAAGTAGTAAATTAACTTTTTTCTCAGTTTTGACAGTTAGTAGTCTCAGGATTAGACAACTGACCCCTCACCCTGTGCCCAAACAAGAGCAAGTTCAAAACGGTTTTAAGAAAAATGTGTTTGATTTGCCAGATTATTTGTTTGAATTTCAATCAATTTTCTTTTTCTTCTTTGTTTGCTTATCTTTGAAGTTGATAGTATCAATCCAGTATGTCAAGATGTTCCAGAAGGTATTTCTGTTATGTTGGAATTAGGGGAACAAGGTGTAACAGTTGAATGGACACCACCAACTTGTTTTGATTTGTCCGGTGTGACTACCTTGACACCATCTCATCTCTCAGGATCCTTCTTCCTCATTGATACCACAACAGATGTTACATTTACTTGCGTGGACCCTGCCGGACTGACAGGAATGTGTTCATTCCCAGTCGTTATAATTCCAAGTAAGCACGTCTGCATTTTAAATGTACATTCGTTTTTACACAGAATACTGACTTGGAATTTTGGGATGCATGCTGAAATTGGCCAAGAGCTTTATTAGTTTCACAAATGGATAATAAATAACATTTATTGGGAATAGAGATTAGCAGCTATGACTTATTTTGTTCAGGTAATGTTTCAACAGTAGAATGGATGCTAAGGTGGCTGAAACATCCTGCAGCCGAGCTGCACACGATGCATTCTATTTGCACTTTTCAGTTTCAAAAAATAGGTGCTGCTGGTCTGCCAAGGTAATCTCTGTTAATTTGTTTTGAGTCAACCTTGCTGCAGGGGATTTTGCAGCTGCTGTTAGCTTTCCCTTTTGACACAGTGCCTTAATTGCTCTGTGTTTAAAAATGTCCATGTGCTGTTTAATGCAAAGGATTGCCAAAGAGTATGGGGTCCATCAATAGTTGATACAATTTTGTATCTGGTCTGTAAAAAACTTTGCTTAAAGATATGACTGTGAAACTGCTATCTTCCTCATCATTGTCATATCTTGAATGGGATACTTGCCTCTTTCCAGTTGACACCATAGCCCCTCGGATCATCAGCTGCCCCTCTCAAGAGTCTACGATTGTAACCATCGAACTAGGAGAACCTGGGGTTATGGTTACATGGCAGGAACCGATGGTATCAGACTTGTCTGAAGTAGTGCTGGTGTCCCAATCACATATGTCCAATCAATTCTTTGTGGTAGGACCCACAACAGTAACTTATGTCTACAGAGATTCCAGTAACAACATGGCTAACTGTCAATTTGTTGTTTCCGTACAAACAGGTTGGTATCATTCCTTATGCATACTAAGATATTGCACAATAAGTTTGCTTGTCCCAAAATGTTGTTTAAGTTTCCTTTTATATGGGACACATATCATTTTCCTATACTATATTTTAGTAATCTATTCGTATGTTGTGTTCAGTTAAAATTGATGTAGTTGTTAATTTGCTATTACATTAATTTGTTGTGTAAATATTTATCCAGATGTTTCACCGGTATATATGTATATATATGTTGCACCAGTAAATATATTGTAATGTAATTAATAAAAAAAATTAACGAAGTCAGATGGGAGCTTAGTGAAAAAAAGTGAAGATAATTATAAATGCTAACAGCAAGTGCATAATCCTTACGTGTACAGTGCCCTTTCATTGATCTTACTTGACATTGGTATTAAACCAAAGATAGTACAAGATTTCAAGTTGTAAACCTAGTTTGGTATATTTGAGATGGCAGAGAACGTTTTCGTGAGTTCTGAAAGCTATAAATGTCAGCATGTATCAGTTTAGCGAATGGGCATTTGCTAGTTTCCTAGTGGTGGGTATGAGATCCAACTGAGTTGTGCAGTATAGAAGCTAGAAGGCAAAGTGATCATGTGACATCACAAGCTTGTTTGTACTGATTTCTACTGTTGGGCTCATTTTCAATTTCTCTCAACCTGTTGCACTCAGAAGTGTGTTTCTCTTCTTATGTTTTATATTTTGTGCAATAAATATGAACTCCTGATTTTGAGCTATGCCAGTATACTAACAGGTGCTAACAGTCATATTACTAATAACAAGTCTGAAATTGTTCTTAACTAATAATTAGTAACATAAATGCAAAACTGCCCCCAACCTGTGTCACCTGTGTGCTTGCAATTCAATCTGATTAAGAAGTCACTTAATCATGAAAATGACAAAGTGTTCACTATTTTAATTTTAATTCTGTTTCAACTGGTTTTCATGTGCTGAGATATATTCAGTGGTTGGACATTCTTATCATCATCAGTTACTACAAGTCCTGATGTCTTTTATTATTCAAAAAGCTTTAAGTTTTGAGTTTATCATAAACAGATATGTTTCAAAAGTTTGCCATTTTAGACTGAAAGACTTAACTTCAAACTAAAAATGTCTTGTCTTGTCATTTCAAGGAATAAGTTTAAAAAAACCTTGCATTATTTTACTGAAATTGCTATTTTTTCTGCACTTATGATGGGGTTAAAGCAATGCCCTCAGCAGGTTTAAGTGCATGCAAGTTTCCAGATAGATACTTATCATAAACCTGTTGTTGTATGGACATCAATTTATATTCACTCTCAGCTGTATACAGAACCCTGAAGTGCTAGTCTTAATACAGCCTAATATATATCTTGAATACTACTTGCTTCCTTGACTTTCAGAGAATTGAAACTTCTACTTGTTTCACTCTTTTCTTCAAAACAGCGCTTACTATGCTAACAATGTTGTAGACATTACCACTTATATCCACTACTTCTTGCATTTGTATAATGCACAATCTATCAGGGTTTCCTACAACATATGCACTGACTTCCTTTTTAGGGATAAAGGAACAGCAAGACATAAATAAGAGCTAGTGAGAATCGTGCTTTTATGAAAAAATGTTTTCCTTGTCAGATGTGGAAAATATGCTCACGCTTCATTTAAATTACTTTGAACAGTTTTATTAAACCAAACCAAAGGTGTTAAACAATTTTATTGAGATTTTTACATAAATAAACTTCTCCTTTTTTCAGTTCAGAAACATTAAATCTTACTGCAAACAGTAACATACATTTTCAGGACCTTCCTACTAGCTATAAAAGAGATTTAGGATCATAGGTGTTTGTCTTAATGTAGTTCGAAGTAAATCCAAAGCATTGACGATTATCATTTGTGTCTCTTCTCAATCACCGCCTTTCTTCATTCATCCTTCAGTCATCTGAAGTATTGCTTGAATTTCATTTGCATTTAAGCTTCACTGTATGAGCTTGAAACTCTTGGAACCTTTATACTCCGGTATTATATCAATAATTGAAATGATCATTTACATTTTTACATTCAAAATCTGATCGTGTAACTCTTTGCAGTTGATACAGTTGCTCCAATCATCAGTTTGTGTCCAGTTGAGCAAACTATTCAAGTTGAATTGGGAGTTACTTCGGCTGTGGCATTCTGGGTGGAACCAACAGCCACTGATGTTTCAGGAACAGCAACGTTATTGTCAAGATCAATTGGTCCTGGAGAATCTGTTCCTTTGGGAACCACCATAGTTAACTACATCTTTACTGATGCCAGCTCAAACACTGCAACATGTACTTTCTCCATAACTGTTAGTCCAGGTAAAACAAGTTTTCTTTGGGTAACTTTTAGAAAATATAGAGTTTATATTCAATATCAGATATATAAACTGATTGCTGCTTAAGAGGTATCATTTACGCAATATGGTAGATTGTTCGAATGTGTCGCAAAATTAACATAGTGTAGCATGTGGCAGTATTTCTTGGGTAAATTATCTGCAACTTTTCAATTAGTTGAGATCAACTTTAACCACGTTGTTATCATATTCCTAATTCAAATAACAGAGTGTCATATGGGGGTGTTTTGAAGAAATTTCCAAAATGGCTTACTTTCATACTGTTGTTTTTATGTATTATAGTGGACACAACACCACCTGTAGTAGTATGTACAGAAGATGTACCGTTTGAAGTTGAGCTTGGTACCACTGGGACTATTGCAGTGTGGACAGAGCCAACAGCTACAGATATCTCTGGAGTTACATCCCTTACAGAGAGATCTCATAGCCCAGGGTCATTCTTCTCTGTTGGAAAAACTACTGTGACATATGTGTTTTCTGATAATACTGGCAACTCAGCAACTTGTATATTTTGTGTATGCATAACAACAGGTTAGCATATTTCAGTACATGATGTTGTAACTGGGTGAACATTTAGTTCATATATCCGTATTGAATCTTTACAGTTAAGAAGACTACATTTGGTCATTTGAAACCATATACATGTGATGATTGTGGATAAACATTTCTCTTATGAATTAGATACACAGAGATTTACTAGACAGCCATAGAATTGTTGCATCCATTCCTTCACTAATTTAAGTCCTCATTCAGTGGTTGCACAGCAGCAATTTTAGTAGGTCAAAGGATCCTGGTTCCTTGTAGGTATTGTACCAAAACCAATTGTAGTTCTTCATTGATGAGCTTTGATTCTTTCATATCGATGACGTTTGTTTACACATTCTCATAGTCACTTAATAGCTACCAGTCTCTTGTCTTTGCCCTATAAGTAAAACCCATATCTCTGAATATGTGACTTGAAAATGATTTACCCTTTCTTTCACAGTTGATACAACACCACCAACTTGCGCAAATGTTCCTCAAGGAGTATCTGGTGTAGTAGAACTTGGAGTGACGGGCACATTAGTAGACTGGGTAGAACTAACATGTGAAGATCAATCTGGAACAGCATTTGTGACTGAGCGAACACATGTTCCATCTTCATTCTTTGAAGTTGGAATGACAACAGTGACTTACACTTGTACTGATACTTCAGGAAACTCACAGTTATGTCCGTTTGTAGTTACTGTAATAACAGGTAATGGTGGTTTCCAGACTTGATATTGATTGACTCAGTGGTGAAACATGTCACATAAATGATCATAGTGCGTATGCTGAAATATGAAAGATCATTTATTGATTAAAACTTTAATCTTCACTGTATATTTGTGGGTAATGTAATTGATCTTGTTGTCTCTGATTTGTGATGAAAATGGCAGTAGAGGTAAAAAACAATGGGTAACGTAGAAGGTGTTTTGTTTGTTTGTTTGTTTATGAGTCATGACTGTTTCTTTATGATCTGATCTCTTTGGTTTCAAGTCTATTATACCAGAGTTTGTAAGTGATTGAAAAACTCAGAATTAATCCTTAAAGTCACTTTGGTTGTTTATATTGAACAAACTATTTTGTCACTCATATTCTTGATGACTTTTGTTTCTTTGATACCAACTTGATTTAATACTTCATTCACCTCCTATATGATTATTTTGTTATTTACCGCTTTGAAATAATCTACTTTAAGATGACTGCTTGTTATTTTTCCTTCCCAGAGGACACAACTGATCCTACATGTGTGAATCTTCCAACTGGTGTAGCTGAGTTAGTTGAGTTGGGTGTTCCTGGAGCCATTGTAAACTGGCAAGAACCAACATGTGACGACCTTTCGGGAACAGCAACGGTGACAATGAGATCAAATGCCCCCTTTTCATTTTTCTCGGTGGGAATGACAGTTGTGACCTACACCTGTACAGATCAGGCAATGAACAGTGGAATGTGTTCCTTCACAGTCACTGTAACTGCTGGTAATTAATATTGTCTAAGTTACAGAAATATCTAGTTTAATTTGAATTAACTTGAAAGTAATTGCTATTTCTTATAGAAATCTCTCTCTTTCATCTGGTTTCACAACCTATAAACACAGCAGTGAAGAGTTGACATCATTTTGATGAAGTATCTTGCAATTTATATTGAAGAGATTTCCTTATCATATAAGTTTCAGCGGAAATGGTTTATTTGTGGACAGATCTCAAGAGCTAAAGGATCCTTATGTGGAGCTGAATCTTCAGCCAATGTGCCTGTGGGGACTAAATCATGATTTGGCAAAACTTAATAGACATCTGAACGACACTGTACAACCTTTGACTGCACTGACTGACTTCATTTTCCCTTCAGTCGATAGAACGGCACCGATGTGTGAGAATGTTCCAATGGGCCCTGTTGGACAAGTAGAAGTTGGTATGGCAGCTGGGACTCAAGTCAGCTGGCAAGAACCAACCTGTAATGATATATCTCAAACAGCAACTGTAACAGATAGGACGTTCCCTCCAGGCTCATTCTTTACTGTGGGACAGACAGAAGTTATATACACTTGTACTGATGCCTCAGGGAACAGTGAAATGTGTGTCTTTAGTGTCACAGTTTTTGAAGGTAACAGTTTCATATTATAGAGCAGCTTTTCAAACTATTTTATTTGCATCTGAGAGTTGTAACTGAAGATCAACTTTGGCTGAATAGCTTTTCAGTCCAACTGAGGTGGTTATCATTTACATATGAGGTAAGAAAATTGTGTATTTGCTAACTTTCAACATACTTGTGGAGGAAAACAAATAGCGATAGTTTGGTTAATCAAGCACTATTTTGCTCAGCTTGTGTCTCGTGAGCTAATAATATGATCAAGACTGTCATCTCCCTTAATTGTGGCTCTCATGTATAATGTTAGTACTGTAGTTTATATCTGATAACCATGTTGTTTCTATTAATGAAATCAAATCCTTAAATTCCTCTGTTCTTGTTACATTTTGCATTTATTGCTGAAGGTATTCTTTGTTGTTCCTGCTGACCCCCTTTATGTTTTTTGACAGCTTAATTTCTTTCATCTTGTCATACTCTATTCGTATCTTGATTGACAGTGGACACAACACCACCTGAATGTACTAACCTACCAAATGATATTAGACAAATCGTAGAGCTTGGAACAGCTGGTACTGAAGTCTCCTGGATAGAGCCTACTTGTTTTGATCTGTCAGGAACTGGTCGAATTTCTATGCAATCAGCCACCTCGCCGTTTTTCTTTTCTGTTGGGATGATGCTTGTCACATATACATGCACCGATGCTTCGTCAAATCAGAATACTTGCTCCTTCACAGTGACCATAGAAACTAGTAAGAACATATCAATATTCATCATATATTCTCTCTAGATACCCATGTTAACCTATAGAAGTATTAATTGTGCTATTTAAGTGTTTCTGTGTATACGGTAACGAGATTATCATGTGAAGTTTTCAATCAATGGACGATAACAGGTAATACTAGCATTTAGTATGCTTCACTTGTCAATAAAAGCAGGCTGGGTTGTCTGCCAAATTGACTTTTGATTATGTATATTTTTCAGAAGCCACAATATTTGTTCTGTTTTTTTCTCTGAACTTGCTCAAGTTTGTTAATGAAATGAATGTCAATGTCAAACCTTTGTGAATGTGAATGTCAAACCTTTGCAGCTTACCACATTTTTCATAATCTGCTCCCAGCAAATTTCTTTGCTAACAATTCTGAAATCCACAAGTATAACACTATGTCGGCTGATAACCTTCACACCTCTCGTTTTAGAACTAAAACTGCAAATCATTGTTTGAGAATTTGTGGAAATTTTTCTTGGAACTCATCGTCACAGGATATTAAACATTATAGCACTATTACATCTTTCATAAGAAAATTAGGAAATATCTATCTGAGAAATTACCACATTTCCCTCTTCTGCATTTCTTTTGTTATATTTTGATTTGTTATGATCTTAGTATATACATTTCCTTATCCATTTGTATTGTTTTGACTGCATGTGACGTGCTAGACAAGCCTAAAAAGGATTCTTTAGGTCACTTTCTTTACAATGTACCTAAACGTCGTATTAATTAATATATGCTTGTTTTACGTTTGTACGTTTTGATAAACAAATAAATGAAATGAAATTCTTAGTACATGGTATCATATGAGTTGTCTGAACATCCAGAATTGTGGAATGAAATTGAACAGATGAAGGCAAACTTTGCATAACCACCGTGATTTTGGTGGATTAGTTGTTGAGTGTATATTGAATGTCTAGATTTTACCAACCATTTCTATAATATGCCTTCAGTCTACTATAAAATACAAATTATGATCGTGTTACTCTTTGCAGTTGATACAGTTGCTCCAATCATCAGTTTGTGTCCAGTTGAGCAAACTATTCAAGTTGAATTGGGAGTTACTTCGGCTGTGGCATTCTGGGTGGAACCAACAGCCACTGATTTTTCAGGAACAGCAACGTTATTGTCAAGATCAATTGGTCCTGGAGAATCTGTTCCTTTGGGAACTACCATAGTTAACTACATCTTTACTGATGCCAGCTCAAACACTGCAACATGTACTTTCTCCATAACTGTTAGTCCAGGTAAAACAAGTTTTCTTTGGGTAACTTTTAGAAAATATAGAGTTTATATTCAATATCAGATATAGAAACTGATTGCTGCTTAAGAGGTATCATTTACGCAATATGGTAGATTGTTCGAATGTGTCGCAAAATTAACATAGTGTAGCATGTGGCAGTATTTCTTGGGTAAATTATCTGCAACTTTTCAATTAGTTGAGATCAACTTTAACCACGTTGTTATCATATTCCTAATTCAAATAACAGAGTGTCATATGGGGGTGTTTTGAAGAAATTTCCAAAATGGCTTACTTTCATACTGTTGTTTTTATGTATTATAGTGGACACAACACCACCTGTAGTAGTATGTACAGAAGATGTACCGTTTGAAGTTGAGCTTGGTACCACTGGGACTATTGCAGTGTGGACAGAGCCAACAGCTACAGATATCTCTGGAGTTACATCCCTTACAGAGAGATCTCATAGCCCAGGGTCATTCTTCTCTGTTGGAAAAACTACTGTGACATATGTGTTTTCTGATAATACTGGCAACTCAGCAACTTGTATATTTTGTGTATGCATAACAACAGGTTAGCATATTTCAGTACATGATGTTGTAACTGGGTGAACATTTAGTTCATATATCCGTATTGAATCTTTACAGTTAAGAAGACTACATTTGGTCATTTGAAACCATATACATGTGATGATTGTGGATAAACATTTCTCTTATGAATTAGATACACAGAGATTTACTAGACAGCCATAGAATTGTTGCATCCATTCCTTCACTAATTTAAGTCCTCATTCAGTGGTTGCACAGCAGCAATTTTAGTAGGTCAAAGGATCCTGGTTCCTTGTAGGTATTGTACCAAAACCAATTGTAGTTCTTCATTGATGAGCTTTGATTCTTTCATATCGATGACGTTTGTTTACACATTCTCATAGTCACTTAATAGCTACCAGTCTCTTGTCTTTGCCCTATAAGTAAAACCCATATCTCTGAATATGTGACTTGAAAATGATTTACCCTTTCTTTCACAGTTGATACAACACCACCAACTTGCGCAAATGTTCCTCAAGGAGTATCTGGTGTAGTAGAACTTGGAGTGACGGGCACATTAGTAGACTGGGTAGAACTAACATGTGAAGATCAATCTGGAACAGCATTTGTGACTGAGCGAACACATGTTCCATCTTCATTCTTTGAAGTTGGAATGACAACAGTGACTTACACTTGTACTGATACTTCAGGAAACTCACAGTTATGTCCGTTTGTAGTTACTGTAATAACAGGTAATGGTGGTTTCCAGACTTGATATTGATTGACTCAGTGGTGAAACATGTCACATAAATGATCATAGTGTGTATGCTGAAATGAGAAAGATCATTTATTGATTAAAACTTTAATCTTCACTGTATATTTGTGGGTAATGTAATTGATCTTGTTGTCTCTGATTTGTGATGAAAATGGCAGTAGAGGTAAAAAACAATGGGTAACGTAGAAGGTGTTTTGTTTGTTTGTTTGTTTGTTTATGAGTCATGACTGTTTCTTTATGATCTGATCTCTTTGGTTTCAAGACTATTATACCAGAGTTTGTAAGTGATTGAAAAACTCAGAATTAATCCTTAAAGTCACTTTGGTTGTTTATATTGAACAAACTATTTTGTCACTCATATTCTTGATGACTTTTGTTTCTTTGATACCAACTTGATTTAATACTTCATTCACCTCCTATATGATTATTTTGTTATTTACCGCTTTGAAATAATCTACTTTAAGATGACTGCTTGTTATTTTTCCTTCCCAGAGGACACAACTGATCCTACATGTGTGAATCTTCCAACTGGTGTAGTTGAGTTAGTTGAGTTGGGTGTTCCTGGAGCCATTGTAAACTGGCAAGAACCAACATGTGACGACCTTTCGGGAACAGCAACGGTGACAATGAGATCAAATGCCCCCTTTTCATTTTTCTCGGTGGGAATGACAGTTGTGACCTACACCTGTACAGATCAGGCAATGAACAGTGGAATGTGTTCCTTCACAGTCACTGTAACTGCTGGTAATTAATATTGTCTAAGTTACAGAAATATCTAGTTTAATTTGAATTAACTTGAAAGTAATTGCTATTTCTTATAGAAATCTCTCTCTTCCATCTGGTTTCACAACCTATAAACACAGCAGTGAAGAGTTGACATCATTTTGATGAAGTATCTTGCAATTTATATTGAAGAGATTTCCTTATCATATAAGTTTCAGCGGAAATGGTTTATTTGTGGACAGATCTCAAGAGCTAAAGGATCATTATGTGGAGCTGAATCTTCAGCCAATGTGCCTGTGGGGACTAAATCATGATTTGGCAAAACTTAATAGACATCTGAACGACACTGTACAACCTTTGACTGCACTGACTGACTTCATTTTCCCTTCAGTCGATAGAACGGCACCGATGTGTGAGAATGTTCCAATGGGCCCTGTTGGACAAGTAGAAGTTGGTATGGCAGCTGGGACTCAAGTCAGCTGGCAAGAACCAACCTGTAATGATATATCTCAAACAGCAACTGTAACAGATAGGACGTTCCCTCCAGGCTCATTCTTTACTGTGGGACAGACAGAAGTTATATACACTTGTACTGATGCCTCAGGGAACAGTGAAATGTGTGTCTTTAGTGTCACAGTTTTTGAAGGTAACAGTTTCATATTATAGAGCAGCTTTTCAAACTATTTATTTGCATCTGAGAGTTGTAACTGAAGATCAACTTTGGCTGAATAGCTTTTCAGTCCAACTGAGGTGGTTATCATTTACATATGAGGTAAGAAAATTGTGTATTTGCTAACTTTCAACATACTTGTGGAGGAAAACAAATAGCGATAGTTTGGTTAATCAAGCACTATTTTGCTCAGCTTGTGTCTCGTGAGCTAATAATATGATCAAGACTGTCATCTCCCTTAATTGTGGCTCTCATGTATAATGTTAGTACTGTAGTTTATATCTGATAACCATGTTGTTTCTATTAATGAAATCAAATCCTTAAATTCCTCTGTTCTTGTTACATTTTGCATTTATTGCTGAAGGTATTCTTTGTTGTTCCTGCTGACCCCCTTTATGTTTTTTGACAGCTTAATTTCTTTCATCTTGTCATACTCTATTCGTATCTTGATTGACAGTGGACACAACACCACCTGAATGTACTAACCTACCAAATGATATTAGACAAATCGTAGAGCTTGGAACAGCTGGTACTGAAGTCTCCTGGATAGAGCCTACTTGTTTTGATCTGTCAGGAACTGGTCGAATTTCTATGCAATCAGCCACCTCGCCGTTTTTCTTTTCTGTTGGGATGATGCTTGTCACATATACATGCACCGATGCTTCGTCAAATCAGAATACTTGCTCCTTCACAGTGACCATAGAAACTAGTAAGAACATATCAATATTCATCATATATTCTCTCTAGATACCCATGTTAACCTATAGAAGTATTAATTGTGCTATTTAAGTGTTTCTGTGTATACGGTAACGAGATTATCATGTGAAGTTTTCAATCAATGGACGATAACAGGTAATACTAGCATTTAGTATGCTTCACTTGTCAATAAAAGCAGGCTGGGTTGTCTGCCAAATTGACTTTTGATTATGTATATTTTTCAGAAGCCACAATATTTGTTCTGTTTTTTTCTCTGAACTTGCTCAAGTTTGTTAATGAAATGAATGTCAATGTCAAACCTTTGTGAATGTGAATGTCAAACCTTTGCAGCTTACCACATTTTTCATAATCTGCTCCCAGCAAATTTCTTTGCTAACAATTCTGAAATCCACAAGTATAACACTATGTCGGCTGATAACCTTCACACCTCTCGTTTTAGAACTAAAACTGCAAATCATTGTTTGAGAATTTGTGGAAATTTTTCTTGGAACTCATCGTCACAGGATATTAAACATTATAGCACTATTACATCTTTCATAAGAAAATTAGGAAATATCTATCTGAGAAATTACCACATTTCCCTCTTCTGCATTTCTTTTGTTATATTTTGATTTGTTATGATCTTAGTATATACATTTCCTTATCCATTTGTATTGTTTTGACTGCATGTGACGTGCTAGACAAGCCTAAAAAGGATTCTTTAGGTCACTTTCTTTACAATGTACCTAAACGTCGTATTAATTAATATATGCTTGTTTTACGTTTGTACGTTTTGATAAACAAATAAATGAAATGAAATTCTTAGTACATGGTATCATATGAGTTGTCTGAACATCCAGAATTGTGGAATGAAATTGAACAGATGAAGGCAAACTATGCATAACCACCGTGATTTTGGTGGATTAGTTGTTGAGTGTATATTGAATGTCTAGATTTTACCAACCATTTCTATAATATGCCTTCAGTCTACTATAAAATACAAATTATGATCGTGTTACTCTTTGCAGTTGATACAGTTGCTCCAATCATCAGTTTGTGTCCAGTTGAGCAAACTATTCAAGTTGAATTGGGAGTTACTTCGGCTGTGGCATTCTGGGTGGAACCAACAGCCACTGATTTTTCAGGAACAGCAACGTTATTGTCAAGATCAATTGGTCCTGGAGAATCTGTTCCTTTGGGAACCACCATAGTTAACTACATCTTTACTGATGCCAGCTCAAACACTGCAACATGTACTTTCTCCATAACTGTTAGTCCAGGTAAAACAAGTTTTCTTTGGGTAACTTTTAGAAAATATAGAGTTTATATTCAATATCAGATATAGAAACTGATTGCTGCTTAAGAGGTATCATTTACGCAATATGGTAGATTGTTCGAATGTGTCGCAAAATTAACATAGTGTAGCATGTGGCAGTATTTCTTGGGTAAATTATCTGCAACTTTTCAATTAGTTGAGATCAACTTTAACCATGTTGTTATCATATTCCTAATTCAAATAACAGAGTGTCATATGGGGGTGTTTTGAAGAAATTTCCAAAATGGCTTACTTTCATACTGTTGTTTTTATGTATTATAGTGGACACAACACCACCTGTAGTAGTATGTACAGAAGATGTACCGTTTGAAGTTGAGCTTGGTACCACTGGGACTATTGCAGTGTGGACAGAGCCAACAGCTACAGATATCTCTGGAGTTACATCCCTTACAGAGAGATCTCATAGCCCAGGGTCATTCTTCTCTGTTGGAAAAACTACTGTGACATATGTGTTTTCTGATAATACTGGCAACTCAGCAACTTGTATATTTTGTGTATGCATAACAACAGGTTAGCATATTTCAGTACATGATGTTGTAACTGGGTGAACATTTAGTTCATATATCCGTATTGAATCTTTACAGTTAAGAAGACTACATTTGGTCATTTGAAACCATATACATGTGATGATTGTGGATAAACATTTCTCTTATGAATTAGATACACAGAGATTTACTAGACAGCCATAGAATTGTTGCATCCATTCCTTCACTAATTTAAGTCCTCATTCAGTGGTTGCACAGCAGCAATTTTAGTAGGTCAAAGGATCCTGGTTCCTTGTAGGTATTGTACCAAAACCAATTGTAGTTCTTCATTGATGAGCTTTGATTCTTTCATATCGATGACGTTTGTTTACACATTCTCATAGTCACTTAATAGCTACCAGTCTCTTGTCTTTGCCCTATATGTAAAACCCATATCTCTGAATATGTGACTTGAAAATGATTTACCCTTTCTTTCACAGTTGATACAACACCACCAACTTGCGCAAATGTTCCTCAAGGAGTATCTGGTGTAGTAGAACTTGGAGTGACGGGCACATTAGTAGACTGGGTAGAACTAACATGTGAAGATCAATCTGGAACAGCATTTGTGACTGAGCGAACACATGTTCCATCTTCATTCTTTGAAGTTGGAATGACAACAGTGACTTACACTTGTACTGATACTTCAGGAAACTCACAGTTATGTCCGTTTGTAGTTACTGTAATAACAGGTAATGGTGGTTTCCAGACTTGATATTGATTGACTCAGTGGTGAAACATGTCACATAAATGATCATAGTGTGTATGCTGAAATGAGAAAGATCATTTATTGATTAAAACTTTAATCTTCACTGTATATTTGTGGGTAATGTAATTGATCTTGTTGTCTCTGATTTGTGATGAAAATGGCAGTAGAGGTAAAAAACAATGGGTAACGTAGAAGGTGTTTTGTTTGTTTGTTTGTTTGTTTATGAGTCATGACTGTTTCTTTATGATCTGATCTCTTTGGTTTCAAGTCTATTATACCAGAGTTTGTAAGTGATTGAAAAACTCAGAATTAATCCTTAAAGTCACTTTGGTTGTTTATATTGAACAAACTATTTTGTCACTCATATTCTTGATGACTTTTGTTTCTTTGATACCAACTTGATTTAATACTTCATTCACCTCCTATATGATTATTTTGTTATTTACCGCTTTGAAATAATCTACTTTAAGATGACTGCTTGTTATTTTTCCTTCCCAGAGGACACAACTGATCCTACATGTGTGAATCTTCCAACTGGTGTAGTTGAGTTAGTTGAGTTGGGTGTTCCTGGAGCCATTGTAAACTGGCAAGAACCAACATGTGACGACCTTTCGGGAACAGCAACGGTGACAATGAGATCAAATGCCCCCTTTTCATTTTTCTCGGTGGGAATGACAGTTGTGACCTACACCTGTACAGATCAGGCAATGAACAGTGGAATGTGTTCCTTCACAGTCACTGTAACTGCTGGTAATTAATATTGTCTAAGTTACAGAAATATCTAGTTTAATTTGAATTAACTTGAAAGTAATTGCTATTTCTTATAGAAATCTCTCTCTTCCATCTGGTTTCACAACCTATAAACACAGCAGTGAAGAGTTGACATCATTTTGATGAAGTATCTTGCAATTTATATTGAAGAGATTTCCTTATCATATAAGTTTCAGCGGAAATGGTTTATTTGTGGACAGATCTCAAGAGCTAAAGGATCATTATGTGGAGCTGAATCTTCAGCCAATGTGCCTGTGGGGACTAAATCATGATTTGGCAAAACTTAATAGACATCTGAACGACACTGTACAACCTTTGACTGCACTGACTGACTTCATTTTCCCTTCAGTCGATAGAACGGCACCGATGTGTGAGAATGTTCCAATGGGCCCTGTTGGACAAGTAGAAGTTGGTATGGCAGCTGGGACTCAAGTCAGCTGGCAAGAACCAACCTGTAATGATATATCTCAAACAGCAACTGTAACAGATAGGACGTTCCCTCCAGGCTCATTCTTTACTGTGGGACAGACAGAAGTTATATACACTTGTACTGATGCCTCAGGGAACAGTGAAATGTGTGTCTTTAGTGTCACAGTTTTTGAAGGTAACAGTTTCATATTATAGAGCAGCTTTTCAAACTATTTTATTTGCATCTGAGAGTTGTAACTGAAGATCAACTTTGGCTGAGTAGCTTTTCAGTCCAACTGAGGTGGTTATCATTTACATATGAGGTAAGAAAATTGTGTATTTGCTAACTTTCAACATACTTGTGGAGGAAAATAAATAGCGATAGTTTGGTTAATCAAGCACTATTTTGCTCAGCTTGTGTCTCGTGAGCTAATAATATGATCAAGACTGTCATCTCCCTTAATTGTGGCTCTCATGTATAATGTTAGTACTGTAGTTTATATCTGATAACCATGTTGTTTCTATTAATGAAATCAAATCCTTAAATTCCTCTGTTCTTGTTACATTTTGCATTTATTGCTGAAGGTATTCTTTGTTGTTCCTGCTGACCCCCTTTATGTTTTTTGACAGCTTAATTTCTTTCATCTTGTCATACTCTATTCGTATCTTGATTGACAGTGGACACAACACCACCTGAATGTACTAACCTACCAAATGATATTAGACAAATCGTAGAGCTTGGAACAGCTGGTACTGAAGTCTCCTGGATAGAGCCTACTTGTTTTGATCTGTCAGGAACTGGTCGAATTTCTATGCAATCAGCCACCTCGCCGTTTTTCTTTTCTGTTGGGATGATGCTTGTCACATATACATGCACCGATGCTTCGTCAAATCAGAATACTTGCTCCTTCACAGTGACCATAGAAACTAGTAAGAACATATCAATATTCATCATATATTCTCTCTAGATACCCATGTTAACCTATAGAAGTATTAATTGTGCTATTTAAGTGTTTCTGTGTATACGGTAACGAGATTATCATGTGAAGTTTTCAATCAATGGACGATAACAGGTAATACTAGCATTTAGTATGCTTCACTTGTCAATAAAAGCAGGCTGGGTTGTCTGCCAAATTGACTTTTGATTATGTATATTTTTCAGAAGCCACAATATTTGTTCTGTTTTTTTCTCTGAACTTGCTCAAGCTTGTTAATGAAATGAATGTCAATGTAGCTACCTTTGCAGCTTACCACATTTTTCATAATCTGCTCCCAGCAAATTTCTTTGCTAACAATTCTGAAATCCACAAGTATAACACTATGTCGGCTGATAACCTTCACACCTCTCGTTTTAGAACTAAAACTGCAAATCATTGTTTGAGAATTTGTGGAAATTTTTCTTGGAACTCATCGTCACAGGATATTAAACATTATAGCACTATTACATCTTTCATAAGAAAATTAGGAAATATCTATCTGAGAAATTACCACATTTCCCTCTTCTGCATTTCTTTTGTTATATTTTGATTTGTTATGATCTTAGTATATACATTTCCTTATCCATTTGTATTGTTTTGACTGCATGTGACGTGCTAGACAAGCCTAAAAAGGATTCTTTAGGTCACTTTCTTTACAATGTACCTAAACGTCGTATTAATTAATATATGCTTGTTTTACGTTTGTACGTTTTGATAAACAAATAATTGAAATGAAATTCTTAGTACATGGTATCATATGAGTTGTCTGAACATCCAGAATTGTGGAATGAAATTGAACAGATGAAGGCAAACTTTGCATAACCACCGTGATTTTGGTGGATTAGTTGTTGAGTGTATATTGAATGTCTAGATTTTACCAACCATTTCTATAATATGCCTTCAGTCTACTATAAAATACAAATTATGATCGTGTTACTCTTTGCAGTTGATACAGTTGCTCCAATCATCAGTTTGTGTCCAGTTGAGCAAACTATTCAAGTTGAATTGGGAGTTACTTCGGCTGTGGCATTCTGGGTGGAACCAACAGCCACTGATTTTTCAGGAACAGCAACGTTATTGTCAAGATCAATTGGTCCTGGAGAATCTGTTCCTTTGGGAACCACCATAGTTAACTACATCTTTACTGATGCCAGCTCAAACACTGCAACATGTACTTTCTCCATAACTGTTAGTCCAGGTAAAACAAGTTTTCTTTGGGTAACTTTTAGAAAATATAGAGTTTATATTCAATATCAGATATAGAAACTGATTGCTGCTTAAGAGGTATCATTTACGCAATATGGTAGATTGTTCGAATGTGTCGCAAAATTAACATAGTGTAGCATGTGGCAGTATTTCTTGGGGAAATTATCTGCAACTTTTCAATTAGTTGAGATCAACTTTAACCATGTTGTTATCATATTCCTAATTCAAATAACAGAGTGTCATATGGAGGTGTTTTGAAGAAATTTCCAAAATGGCTTACTTTCATACTGTTGTTTTTATGTATTATAGTGGACACAACACCACCTGTAGTAGTATGTACAGAAGATGTACCGTTTGAAGTTGAGCTTGGTACCACTGGGACTATTGCAGTGTGGACAGAGCCAACAGCTACAGATATCTCTGGAGTTACATCCCTTACAGAGAGATCTCATAGCCCAGGGTCATTCTTCTCTGTTGGAAAAACTACTGTGACATATGTGTTTTCTGATAATACTGGCAACTCAGCAACTTGTATATTTTGTGTATGCATAACAACAGGTTAGCATATTTCAGTACATGATGTTGTAACTGGGTGAACATTTAGTTCATATATCCGTATTGAATCTTTACAGTTAAGAAGACTACATTTGGTCATTTGAAACCATATACATGTGATGATTGTGGATAAACATTTCTCTTATGAATTAGATACACAGAGATTTACTAGACAGCCATAGAATTGTTGCATCCATTCCTTCACTATTTTAAGTCCTCATTCAGTGGTTGCACAGCAGCAATTTTAGTAGGTCAAAGGATCCTGGTTCCTTGTAGGTATTGTACCAAAACCAATTGTAGTTCTTCATTGATGAGCTTTGATTCTTTCATATCGATGACGTTTGTTTACACATTCTCATAGTCACTTAATAGCTACCAGTCTCTTGTCTTTGCCCTATAAGTAAAACCCATATCTCTGAATATGTGACTTGAAAATGATTTACCCTTTCTTTCACAGTTGATACAACACCACCAACTTGCGCAAATGTTCCGCAAGGAGTATCTGGTGTAGTAGAACTTGGAGTGACGGGCACATTAGTAGACTGGGTAGAACTAACATGTGAAGATCAATCTGGAACAGCATTTGTGACTGAGCGAACACATGTTCCATCTTCATTCTTTGAAGTTGGAATGACAACAGTGACTTACACTTGTACTGATACTTCAGGAAACTCACAGTTATGTCCGTTTGTAGTTACTGTAATAACAGGTAATGGTGGTTTCCAGACTTGATATTGATTGACTCAGTGGTGAAACATGTCACATAAATGATCATAGTGTGTATGCTGAAATGAGAAAGATCATTTATTGATTAAAACTTTAATCTTCACTGTATATTTGTGGGTAATGTAATTGATCTTGTTGTCTCTGATTTGTGATGAAAATGGCAGTAGAGGTAAAAAACAATGGGTAACGTAGAAGGTGTTTTGTTTGTTTGTTTGTTTGTTTATGAGTCATGACTGTTTCTTTATGATCTGATCTCTTTGGTTTCAAGTCTATTATACCAGAGTTTGTAAGTGATTGAAAACTCAGAATTAATCCTTAAAGTCACTTTGGTTGTTTATATTGAACAAACTATTTTGTCACTCATATTCTTGATAACTTTTGTTTCTTTGATACCAACTTGATTTAATACTTCATTCACCTCCTATATGATTATTTTGTTATATACCGCTTTGAAATAATCTACTTTAAGATGACTGCTTGTTATTTTTCCTTCCCAGAGGACACAACTGATCCTACATGTGTGAATCTTCCAACTGGTGTAGTTGAGTTAGTTGAGTTGGGTGTTCCTGGAGCCATTGTAAACTGGCAAGAACCAACATGTGACGACCTTTCGGGAACAGCAACGGTAACAATGAGATCAAATGCCCCCTTTTCATTTTTCTCGGTGGGAATGACAGTTGTGACCTACACCTGTACAGATCAGGCAATGAACAGTGGAATGTGTTCCTTCACAGTCACTGTAACTGCTGGTAATTAATATTGTCTAAGTTACAGAAATATCTAGTTTAATTTGAATTAACTTGAAAGTAATTGCTATTTCTTATAGAAATCTCTCTCTTCCATCTGGTTTCACAACCTATAAACACAGCAGTGAAGAGTTGACATCATTTTGATGAAGTATCTTGCAATTTATATTGAAGAGATTTCCTTATCATATAAGTTTCAGCGGAAATGGTTTATTTGTGGACAGATCTCAAGAGCTAAAGGATCCTTATGTGGAGCTGAATCTTCAGCCAATGTGCCTGTGGGGACTAAATCATGATTTGGCAAAACTTAATAGACATCTGAACGACACTGTACAACCTTTGACTGCACTGACTGACTTCATTTTCCCTTCAGTCGATAGAACGGCACCGATGTGTGAGAATGTTCCAATGGGCCCTGTTGGACAAGTAGAAGTTGGTATGGCAGCTGGGACTCAAGTCAGCTGGCAAGAACCAACCTGTAATGATATATCTCAAACAGCAACTGTAACAGATAGGACGTTCCCTCCAGGCTCATTCTTTACTGTGGGACAGACAGAAGTTATATACACTTGTACTGATGCCTCAGGGAACAGTGAAATGTGTGTCTTTAGTGTCACAGTTTTTGAAGGTAACAGTTTCATATTATAGAGCAGCTTTTCAAACTATTTTATTTGCATCTGAGAGTTGTAACTGAAGATCAACTTTGGCTGAATAGCTTTTCAGTCCAACTGAGGTGGTTATCATTTACATATGAGGTAAGAAAATTGTGTATTTGCTAACTTTCAACATACTTGTGGAGGAAAACAAATAGCGATAGTTTGGTTAATCAAGCACTATTTTGCTCAGCTTGTGTCTCGTGAGCTAATAATATGATCAAGACTGTCATCTCCCTTAATTGTGGCTCTCATGTATAATGTTAGTACTGTAGTTTATATCTGATAACCATGTTGTTTCTATTAATGAAATCAAATCCTTAAATTCCTCTGTTCTTGTTACATTTTGCATTTATTGCTGAAGGTATTCTTTGTTGTTCCTGCTGACCCCCTTTATGTTTTTTGACAGCTTAATTTCTTTCATCTTGTCATACTCTATTCGTATCTTGATTGACAGTGGACACAACACCACCTGAATGTACTAACCTACCAAATGATATTAGACAAACCGTAGAGCTTGGAACAGCTGGTACTGAAGTCTCCTGGATAGAGCCTACTTGTTTTGATCTGTCAGGAACTGGTCGAATTTCTATGCAATCAGCCACCTCGCCGTTTTTCTTTTCTGTTGGGATGATGCTTGTCACATATACATGCACCGATGCTTCGTCAAATCAGAATACTTGCTCCTTCACAGTGACCATAGAAACTAGTAAGAACATATCAATATTCATCATATATTCTCTCTAGATACCCATGTTAACCTATAGAAGTATTAATTGTGCTATTTAAGTGTTTCTGTGTATACGGTAACGAGATTATCATGTGAAGTTTTCAATCAATGGACGATAACAGGTAATACTAGCATTTAGTATGCTTCACTTGTCAATAAAAGCAGGCTGGGTTGTCTGCCAAATTGACTTTTGATTATGTATATTTTTCAGAAGCCACAATATTTGTTCTGTTTTTTTCTCTGAACTTGCTCAAGTTTGTTAATGAAATGAATGTCAATTTAGTTACCTTTGCAGCTTACCACATTTTTCATAATCTGCTCCCAGCAAATTTCTTTGCTAACAATTCTGAAATCCACAAGTATAACACTATGTCGGCTGATAACCTTCACACCTCTCGTTTTAGAACTAAACCTGCAAATCATTGTTTGAGAATTTGTGGAAATTCTTCTTGGAACTCATCGTCACAGGATATTAAACATTATAGCACTATTACATCTTTCATAAGAAAATTAGGAAATATCTATCTGAGAAATTACCACATTTCCCTCTTCTGCATTTCTTTTGTTATATTTTGATTTGTTATGATCTTAGTATATACATTTCCTTATCCATTTGTATTGTTTTGACTGCATGTGACGTGCTAGACAAGCCTAAAAAGGATTCTTTAGGTTACTTTCTTTACAATGTACCTAAACATCGTAGTAATTAATATATGCTTGTTTTATGTTTGTACGTTATGATAAACAAATAATTGAAATGAAATTCTTAGTACATGGTATCATATGAGTTGTCTGAACATCCAGAATTGTGGAATAAAATTGAACAGATGAAGGCAAACTTTGCATAACCACCATGAATTTGGTGGATTAGTTGTTGAGTGTATATTGAATGTCTAGATTTTACCAACCATTTCTATAATATGCCTTCAGTCTACTATAAAATACAAATTATGATCGTGTTACTCTTTGCAGTTGATACAGTTGCTCCAATCATCAGTTTGTGTCCAGTTGAGCAAACTATTCAAGTTGAATTGGGAGTTACTTCGGCTGTGGCATTCTGGGTGGAACCAACAGCCACTGATTTTTCAGGAACAGCAACGTTATTGTCAAGATCAATTGGTCCTGGAGAATCTGTTCCTTTGGGAACTACCATAGTTAACTACATCTTTACTGATGCCAGCTCAAACACTGCAACATGTACTTTCTCCATAACTGTTAGTCCAGGTAAAACAAGTTTCTTTGGGTGACTTTTAGAAAAGATAGAGTTTATATTCAATATCAGATATAGAAACTGATTGCTGCTTAAGAGGTATCATTTATGAAATCAGGTAGATTGTTTCAATGTGTAGCAATATCAACATAGTGTAGCATGTGGCAGGATTTCTTGGGTAAATTATCTGCAACTTTTCAAGTAGTTGAGATCAACTTTAACCATGTTGCTATCATATTCCTAATTCAAATAACAGAGTGCCATATGGGGTTGTTTTGAAGAAATTTCCAATATGGCTTACTCTCATACTGTTGTTTTTATGTATTATAGTGGACACAACACCACCTGTAGTAGTATGTACAGAAGATGTACCGTTTGAAGTTGAGCTTGGTACCACTGGGACTATTGCAGTGTGGACAGAGCCAACAGCTACAGATATCTCTGGAGTTACATCCCTTACAGAGAGATCTCATAGCCCAGGGTCATTCTTCTCTGTTGGAAAAACTACTGTGACATATGTGTTTTCTGATAATACTGGCAACTCAGCAACTTGTATATTTTGTGTATGCATAACAACAGGTTAGCATATTTCAGTACATGATGTTGTAACTGGGTGAACATTTAGTTCATATATCCGTATTGAATATTTACAGTTAAGAAGAATATACATGTGGTGATTGTGGATAAACATTTCTCTTATCAATTAGTACACAGAGAATTACTAGACAGCCATAGAATTGTTGCATCCATTCCTTCACTAATTAAAGTCCTCATTCAGTGGTTGCACAGCAGCAATTTTAGTAGGTCAAAGGATCCTGGTTCCTTGTAGGTATTGTACCAAAATCAATTGATGGTTCTTCATTGATGAGCTTTGATTCTTTCATATCGATGACGTTTGTTTACACATTCTCATAGTAACTTAATAGCTACCAGTCTCTTGTCTTTGCCCTATAAGTAAAACCCATATCTCTGAATATGTGACTTGAAAATGATTTACCCTTTCTTTCACAGTTGATACAACACCACCGACTTGCGCAAATGTTCCTCAAGGAGTCTTGGAGGTAGTAGAACTTGGAGTGACGGGCACATTAGTAGACTGGGTAGAACTAACATGTGAAGATCAATCTGGAACAGCATTTGTGACTGAGCGAACACATATTCCATCTTCATTCTTTGAAGTTGGAATGACAACAGTGACTTACACTTGTACTGATACTTCAGGAAACTCACAGTTATGTCCGTTTGTAGTTACTGTAATAACAGGTAATGGTGGTTTCCAGACTTGATATTGATTGACTCAGTGGTGAAACATGTCACATAAATGATCATAGTGTGTATGCTGAAATGAGAAAGATCATTTATTGATTCAAACTCTAATCTTCACTGTATGTTTGTGGGTAATGTAATTGATCTTGGTGTCCCTGATTTGTGATAAAATGGCAGAAGAAGTAAAAAATAATGGGTAACGTAAATGGTGTTTGGTTTGTTTGTTTATGAGTCATGATTTTTTCTTTATGATCTGATCTCTTTGGTTTCAAGTCTATTATACCAGAGTTTGTAAGTGACTGAAAACCTCAGAATTATTCCTTGATGTCACTTTGGTTGTCTATATTGAACAAACTATTTTGTCACTCATATTCTTGATAACTTTTGTTTCTTTGATACCAACTTGATTTAATACTTCATTCACCTCCTATATGATTCTTTTGTTATTTCCCGCTTTGAAATAATCTACTTTAAGACTGCTTGCTATTTTTCCTTCCCAGAGGACACAACTGATCCTACATGTGTGAATCTTCCAACTGGTGTAGTTGAGTTAGTTGAGTTGGGTGTTCCTGGAGCCATTGTAAACTGGCAAGAACCAACATGTGACGACCTTTCGGGAACAGCAACGGTGACAATGAGATCAAATGCCCCCTTTTCATTTTTCTCGGTGGGAATGACAGTTGTGACCTACACCTGTACAGATCAGGCAATGAACAGTGGAATGTGTTCCTTCACAGTCACTGTAACTGCTGGTAATTAATATTGTCTAAGTTACAGAAATATCTAGTTTAATTTGAATTAACTTGAAAGTAATTGCTATTTCTTATAGAAATCTCTCTCTTCCATCTGGTTTCACAACCTATAAACACAGCAGTGAAGAGTTGACATCATTTTGATGAAGTATCTTGCAATTTATATTGAAGAGATTTCCTTATCATATAAGTTTCAGCGGAAATGGTTTATTTGTGGACAGATCTCAAGAGCTAAAGGATCCTTATGTGGAGCTGAATCTTCAGCCAATGTGCCTGTGGGGACTAAATCATGATTTGGCAAAACTTAATAGACATCTGAACGACACTGTACAACCTTTGACTGCACTGACTGACTTCATTTTCCCTTCAGTCGATAGAACGGCACCGATGTGTGAGAATGTTCCAATGGGCCCTGTTGGACAAGTAGAAGTTGGTATGGCAGCTGGGACTCAAGTCAGCTGGCAAGAACCAACCTGTAATGATATATCTCAAACAGCAACTGTAACAGATAGGACGTTCCCTCCAGGCTCATTCTTTACTGTGGGACAGACAGAAGTTATATACACTTGTACTGATGCCTCAGGGAACAGTGAAATGTGTGTCTTTAGTGTCACAGTTTTTGAAGGTAACAGTTTCATATTATAGAGCAGCTTTTCAAACTATTTTATTTGCATCTGAGAGTTGTAACTGAAGATCAACTTTGGCTGAATAGCTTTTCAGTCCAACTGAGGTGGTTATCATTTACATATGAGGTAAGAAAATTGTGTATTTGCTAACTTTCAACATACTTGTGGAGGAAAACAAATAGCGATAGTTTGGTTAATCAAGCACTATTTTGCTCAGCTTGTGTCTCGTGAGCTAATAATATGATCAAGACTGTCATCTCCCTTAATTGTGGCTCTCATGTATAATGTTAGTACTGTAGTTTATATCTGATAACCATGTTGTTTCTATTAATGAAATCAAATCCTTAAATTCCTCTGTTCTTGTTACATTTTGCATTTATTGCTGAAGGTATTCTTTGTTGTTCCTGCTGACCCCCTTTATGTTTTTTGACAGCTTAATTTCTTTCATCTTGTCATACTCTATTCGTATCTTGATTGACAGTGGACACAACACCACCTGAATGTACTAACCTACCAAATGATATTAGACAAACCGTAGAGCTTGGAACAGCTGGTACTGAAGTCTCCTGGATAGAGCCTACTTGTTTTGATCTGTCAGGAACTGGTCGAATTTCTATGCAATCAGCCACCTCGCCGTTTTTCTTTTCTGTTGGGATGATGCTTGTCACATATACATGCACCGATGCTTCGTCAAATCAGAATACTTGCTCCTTCACAGTGACCATAGAAACTAGTAAGAACATATCAATATTCATCATATATTCTCTCTAGATACCCATGTTAACCTATAGAAGTATTAATTGTGCTATTTAAGTGTTTCTGTGTATACGGTAACGAGATTATCATGTGAAGTTTTCAATCAATGGACGATAACAGGTAATACTAGCATTTAGTATGCTTCACTTGTCAATAAAAGCAGGCTGGGTTGTCTGCCAAATTGACTTTTGATTATGTATATTTTTCAGAAGCCACAATATTTGTTCTGTTTTTTTCTCTGAACTTGCTCAAGTTTGTTAATGAAATGAATGTCAATTTAGCTACCTTTGCAGCTTACCACATTTTTCATAATCTGCTCCCAGCAAATTTCTTTGCTAACAATTCTGAAATCCACAAGTATAACACTATGTCGGCTGATAACCTTCACACCTCTCGTTTTAGAACTAAACCTGCAAATCATTGTTTGAGAATTTGTGGAAATTCTTCTTGGAAATCATCGTCACAGGATATTAAACATTATAGCACTATTACATCTTTCATAAGAAAATTAGGAAATATCTATCTGAGAAATTACCACATTTCCCTCTTCTGCATTTCTTTTGTTATATTTTGATTTGTTATGATCTTAGTATATACATTTCCTTATCCATTTGTATTGTTTTGACTGCATGTGACGTGCTAGACAAGCCTAAAAAGGATTCTTTAGGTTACTTTCTTTACAATGTACCTAAACATCGTAGTAATTAATATATGCTTGTTTTATGTTTGTACGTTATGATAAACAAATAATTGAAATGAAATTCTTAGTACATGGTATCATATGAGTTGTCTGAACATCCAGAATTGTGGAATAAAATTGAACAGATGAAGGCAAACTTTGCATAACCACCATGAATTTGGTGGATTAGTTGTTGAGTGTATATTGAATGTCTAGATTTTACCAACCATTTCTATAATATGCCTTCAGTCTACTATAAAATACAAATTATGATCGTGTTACTCTTTGCAGTTGATACAGTTGCTCCAATCATCAGTTTGTGTCCAGTTGAGCAAACTATTCAAGTTGAATTGGGAGTTACTTCGGCTGTGGCATTCTGGGTGGAACCAACAGCCACTGATTTTTCAGGAACAGCAACGTTATTGTCAAGATCAATTGGTCCTGGAGAATCTGTTCCTTTGGGAACTACCATAGTTAACTACATCTTTACTGATGCCAGCTCAAACACTGCAACATGTACTTTCTCCATAACTGTTAGTCCAGGTAAAACAAGTTTCTTTGGGTGACTTTTAGAAAAGATAGAGTTTATATTCAATATCAGATATAGAAACTGATTGCTGCTTAAGAGGTATCATTTATGAAATCAGGTAGATTGTTTCAATGTGTAGCAATATCAACATAGTGTAGCATGTGGCAGGATTTCTTGGGTAAATTATCTGCAACTTTTCAAGTAGTTGAGATCAACTTTAACCATGTTGCTATCATATTCCTAATTCAAATAACAGAGTGCCATATGGGGTTGTTTTGAAGAAATTTCCAATATGGCTTACTCTCATACTGTTGTTTTTATGTATTATAGTGGACACAACACCACCTGTAGTAGTATGTACAGAAGATGTACCGTTTGAAGTTGAGCTTGGTACCACTGGGACTATTGCAGTGTGGACAGAGCCAACAGCTACAGATATCTCTGGAGTTACATCCCTTACAGAGAGATCTCATAGCCCAGGGTCATTCTTCTCTGTTGGAAAAACTACTGTGACATATGTGTTTTCTGATAATACTGGCAACTCAGCAACTTGTATATTTTGTGTATGCATAACAACAGGTTAGCATATTTCAGTACATGATGTTGTAACTGGGTGAACATTTAGTTCATATATCCGTATTGAATATTTACAGTTAAGAAGAATATACATGTGGTGATTGTGGATAAACATTTCTCTTATCAATTAGTACACAGAGAATTACTAGACAGCCATAGAATTGTTGCATCCATTCCTTCACTAATTAAAGTCCTCATTCAGTGGTTGCACAGCAGCAATTTTAGTAGGTCAAAGGATCCTGGTTCCTTGTAGGTATTGTACCAAAATCAATTGATGGTTCTTCATTGATGAGCTTTGATTCTTTCATATCGATGACGTTTGTTTACACATTCTCATAGTAACTTAATAGCTACCAGTCTCTTGTCTTTGCCCTATAAGTAAAACCCATATCTCTGAATATGTGACTTGAAAATGATTTACCCTTTCTTTCACAGTTGATACAACACCACCGACTTGCGCAAATGTTCCTCAAGGAGTCTTGGAGGTAGTAGAACTTGGAGTGACGGGCACATTAGTAGACTGGGTTGAACTAACATGTGAAGATCAATCTGGAACAGCATTTGTGACTGAGCGAACACATATTCCATCTTCATTCTTTGAAGTTGGAATGACAACAGTGACTTACACTTGTACTGATACTTCAGGAAACTCACAGTTATGTCCGTTTGTAGTTACTGTAATAACAGGTAATGGTGGTTTCCAGACTTGATATTGATTGACTCAGTGGTGAAACATGTCACATAAATGATCATAGTGTGTATGCTGAAATGAGAAAGATCATTTATTGATTCAAACTCTAATCTTCACTGTATGTTTGTGGGTAATGTAATTGATCTTGGTGTCCCTGATTTGTGATAAAATGGCAGAAGAAGTAAAAAATAATGGGTAACGTAAATGGTGTTTGGTTTGTTTGTTTATGAGTCATGATTTTTTCTTTATGATCTGATCTCTTTGGTTTCAAGTCTATTATACCAGAGTTTGTAAGTGACTGAAAACCTCAGAATTATTCCTTGATGTCACTTTGGTTGTCTATATTGAACAAACTATTTTGTCACTCATATTCTTGATAACTTTTGTTTCTTTGATACCAACTTGATTTAATACTTCATTCACCTCCTATATGATTCTTTTGTTATTTCCCGCTTTGAAATAATCTACTTTAAGACTGCTTGCTATTTTTCCTTCCCAGAGGACACAACTGATCCTACATGTGTGAATCTTCCAACTGGTGTAGTTGAGTTAGTTGAGTTGGGTGTTCCTGGAGCCATTGTAAACTGGCAAGAACCAACATGTGACGACCTTTCGGGAACAGCAACGGTGACAATGAGATCAAATGCCCCCTTTTCATTTTTCTCGGTGGGAATGACAGTTGTGACCTACACCTGTACAGATCAGGCAATGAACAGTGGAATGTGTTCCTTCACAGTCACTGTAACTGCTGGTAATTAATATTGTCTAAGTTACAGAAATATCTAGTTTAATTTGAATTAACTTGAAAGTAATTGCTATTTCTTATAGAAATCTCTCTCTTCCATCTGGTTTCACAACCTATAAACACAGCAGTGAAGAGTTGACATCATTTTGATGAAGTATCTTGCAATTTATATTGAAGAGATTTCCTTATCATATAAGTTTCAGCGGAAATGGTTTATTTGTGGACAGATCTCAAGAGCTAAAGGATCCTTATGTGGAGCTGAATCTTCAGCCAATGTGCCTGTGGGGACTAAATCATGATTTGGCAAAACTTAATAGACATCTGAACGACACTGTACAACCTTTGACTGCACTGACTGACTTCATTTTCCCTTCAGTCGATAGAACGGCACCGATGTGTGAGAATGTTCCAATGGGCCCTGTTGGACAAGTAGAAGTTGGTATGGCAGCTGGGACTCAAGTCAGCTGGCAAGAACCAACCTGTAATGATATATCTCAAACAGCAACTGTAACAGATAGGACGTTCCCTCCAGGCTCATTCTTTACTGTGGGACAGACAGAAGTTATATACACTTGTACTGATGCCTCAGGGAACAGTGAAATGTGTGTCTTTAGTGTCACAGTTTTTGAAGGTAACAGTTTCATATTATAGAGCAGCTTTTCAAACTATTTTATTTGCATCTGAGAGTTGTAACTGAAGATCAACTTTGGCTGAATAGCTTTTCAGTCCAACTGAGGTGGTTATCATTTACATATGAGGTAAGAAAATTGTGTATTTGCTAACTTTCAACATACTTGTGGAGGAAAACAAATAGCGATAGTTTGGTTAATCAAGCACTATTTTGCTCAGCTTGTGTCTCGTGAGCTAATAATATGATCAAGACTGTCATCTCCCTTAATTGTGGCTCTCATGTATAATGTTAGTACTGTAGTTTATATCTGATAACCATGTTGTTTCTATTAATGAAATCAAATCCTTAAATTCCTCTGTTCTTGTTACATTTTGCATTTATTGCTGAAGGTATTCTTTGTTGTTCCTGCTGACCCCCTTTATGTTTTTTGACAGCTTAATTTCTTTCATCTTGTCATACTCTATTCGTATCTTGATTGACAGTGGACACAACACCACCTGAATGTACTAACCTACCAAATGATATTAGACAAACCGTAGAGCTTGGAACAGCTGGTACTGAAGTCTCCTGGATAGAGCCTACTTGTTTTGATCTGTCAGGAACTGGTCGAATTTCTATGCAATCAGCCACCTCGCCGTTTTTCTTTTCTGTTGGGATGATGCTTGTCACATATACATGCACCGATGCTTCGTCAAATCAGAATACTTGCTCCTTCACAGTGACCATAGAAACTAGTAAGAACATATCAATATTCATCATATATTCTCTCTAGATACCCATGTTAACCTATAGAAGTATTAATTGTGCTATTTAAGTGTTTCTGTGTATACGGTAACGAGATTATCATGTGAAGTTTTCAATCAATGGACGATAACAGGTAATACTAGCATTTAGTATGCTTCACTTGTCAATAAAAGCAGGCTGGGTTGTCTGCCAAATTGACTTTTGATTATGTATATTTTTCAGAAGCCACAATATTTGTTCTGTTTTTTTCTCTGAACTTGCTCAAGTTTGTTAATGAAATGAATGTCAATTTAGCTACCTTTGCAGCTTACCACATTTTTCATAATCTGCTCCCAGCAAATTTCTTTGCTAACAATTCTGAAATCCACAAGTATAACACTATGTCGGCTGATAACCTTCACACCTCTCGTTTTAGAACTAAACCTGCAAATCATTGTTTGAGAATTTGTGGAAATTCTTCTTGGAACTCATCGTCACAGGATATTAAACATTATAGCACTATTACATCTTTCATAAGAAAATTAGGAAATATCTATCTGAGAAATTACCACATTTCCCTCTTCTGCATTTCTTTTGTTATATTTTGATTTGTTATGATCTTAGTATATACATTTCCTTATCCATTTGTATTGTTTTGACTGCATGTGACGTGCTAGACAAGCCTAAAAAGGATTCTTTAGGTTACTTTCTTTACAATGTACCTAAACATCGTAGTAATTAATATATGCTTGTTTTATGTTTGTACGTTATGATAAACAAATAATTGAAATGAAATTCTTAGTACATGGTATCATATGAGTTGTCTGAACATCCAGAATTGTGGAATAAAATTGAACAGATGAAGGCAAACTTTGCATAACCACCATGAATTTGGTGGATTAGTTGTTGAGTGTATATTGAATGTCTAGATTTTACCAACCATTTCTATAATATGCCTTCAGTCTACTATAAAATACAAATTATGATCGTGTTACTCTTTGCAGTTGATACAGTTGCTCCAATCATCAGTTTGTGTCCAGTTGAGCAAACTATTCAAGTTGAATTGGGAGTTACTTCGGCTGTGGCATTCTGGGTGGAACCAACAGCCACTGATTTTTCAGGAACAGCAACGTTATTGTCAAGATCAATTGGTCCTGGAGAATCTGTTCCTTTGGGAACTACCATAGTTAACTACATCTTTACTGATGCCAGCTCAAACACTGCAACATGTACTTTCTCCATAACTGTTAGTCCAGGTAAAACAAGTTTCTTTGGGTGACTTTTAGAAAAGATAGAGTTTATATTCAATATCAGATATAGAAACTGATTGCTGCTTAAGAGGTATCATTTATGAAATCAGGTAGATTGTTTCAATGTGTAGCAATATCAACATAGTGTAGCATGTGGCAGGATTTCTTGGGTAAATTATCTGCAACTTTTCAAGTAGTTGAGATCAACTTTAACCATGTTGCTATCATATTCCTAATTCAAATAACAGAGTGCCATATGGGGTTGTTTTGAAGAAATTTCCAATATGGCTTACTCTCATACTGTTGTTTTTATGTATTATAGTGGACACAACACCACCTGTAGTAGTATGTACAGAAGATGTACCGTTTGAAGTTGAGCTTGGTACCACTGGGACTATTGCAGTGTGGACAGAGCCAACAGCTACAGATATCTCTGGAGTTACATCCCTTACAGAGAGATCTCATAGCCCAGGGTCATTCTTCTCTGTTGGAAAAACTACTGTGACATATGTGTTTTCTGATAATACTGGCAACTCAGCAACTTGTATATTTTGTGTATGCATAACAACAGGTTAGCATATTTCAGTACATGATGTTGTAACTGGGTGAACATTTAGTTCATATATCCGTATTGAATATTTACAGTTAAGAAGAATATACATGTGGTGATTGTGGATAAACATTTCTCTTATCAATTAGTACACAGAGAATTACTAGACAGCCATAGAATTGTTGCATCCATTCCTTCACTAATTAAAGTCCTCATTCAGTGGTTGCACAGCAGCAATTTTAGTAGGTCAAAGGATCCTGGTTCCTTGTAGGTATTGTACCAAAATCAATTGATGGTTCTTCATTGATGAGCTTTGATTCTTTCATATCGATGACGTTTGTTTACACATTCTCATAGTAACTTAATAGCTACCAGTCTCTTGTCTTTGCCCTATAAGTAAAACCCATATCTCTGAATATGTGACTTGAAAATGATTTACCCTTTCTTTCACAGTTGATACAACACCACCGACTTGCGCAAATGTTCCTCAAGGAGTCTTGGAGGTAGTAGAACTTGGAGTGACGGGCACATTAGTAGACTGGGTAGAACTAACATGTGAAGATCAATCTGGAACAGCATTTGTGACTGAGCGAACACATATTCCATCTTCATTCTTTGAAGTTGGAATGACAACAGTGACTTACACTTGTACTGATACTTCAGGAAACTCACAGTTATGTCCGTTTGTAGTTACTGTAATAACAGGTAATGGTGGTTTCCAGACTTGATATTGATTGACTCAGTGGTGAAACATGTCACATAAATGATCATAGTGTGTATGCTGAAATGAGAAAGATCATTTATTGATTCAAACTCTAATCTTCACTGTATGTTTGTGGGTAATGTAATTGATCTTGGTGTCCCTGATTTGTGATAAAATGGCAGAAGAAGTAAAAAATAATGGGTAACGTAAATGGTGTTTGGTTTGTTTGTTTATGAGTCATGATTTTTTCTTTATGATCTGATCTCTTTGGTTTCAAGTCTATTATACCAGAGTTTGTAAGTGACTGAAAACCTCAGAATTATTCCTTGATGTCACTTTGGTTGTCTATATTGAACAAACTATTTTGTCACTCATATTCTTGATAACTTTTGTTTCTTTGATACCAACTTGATTTAATACTTCATTCACCTCCTATATGATTCTTTTGTTATTTCCCGCTTTGAAATAATCTACTTTAAGACTGCTTGCTATTTTTCCTTCCCAGAGGACACAACTGATCCTACATGTGTGAATCTTCCAACTGGTGTAGTTGAGTTAGTTGAGTTGGGTGTTCCTGGAGCCATTGTAAACTGGCAAGAACCAACATGTGACGACCTTTCGGGAACAGCAACGGTGACAATGAGATCAAATGCCCCTTTCTCATTTTTCTCGGTGGGAATGACAGTTGTGACCTACACCTGTACAGATCGGGCAATGAACAGTGGAATGTGTTCATTCACAGTCACTGTAACTGCTGGTAATTAATATTGTCTAAGTTACAGAAATATCTAGTTTAATTTGAATTAACTTGAAAGTAATTGCTATTTCTTATAGAGATCTCTCTCTTCCATTTGGTTTCACAACCTATAAACACAGCAGTGAAGAGTTGACATCACTTTGATGAAGTATCTTGCAATTTATATTGAAGAGATTTCCTTATCATATAAGTTTCAGAGGAAATGGTTTATTTGTAGACAGATCTCAAGAGCTAAAGGATCCTTATGTGGAAGCTGATTCTTCAGCCAATGTGCCTGTGGGGACTAAATCATGATTTGGCAAAACTCAATACACATGTGAACGACACTGTACAACCTTTGACTGCACTGACTGACTTCATTTTCCCTTCAGTCGATAGAACGGCACCAATGTGTGAGAATGTTCCAATGGGCCTTGTTGGACAAGTAGAAGTTGGTATGGCAGTTGGCACTCTAGTCAGCTGGCAAGAACCAACCTGCAATGATGTATCTCAAACAGCAATTGTATCAAATAGGACGTTCCTTCCAGGCTCATTCTTTCTTGTGGGACAGACAGAAGTTATATACACTTGTACTGATGGCTCAGGGAACAATGAAATGTGTGTCTTTATTGTCACAGTTGTTGAAGGTAACAGTTTTACATTATTAAGCCGTTTTTTATTTTTTCTTAATATTTGAAATGTTCCTATCTTAATTTTTTTTTGCTTCATCTAGGAAATGTGGCAAATCTATAATGTTTACTTTTCTGTAAATTTGCTCTGTTCTTAAGTCTTTATTAAAATGGAATTTAAATGGTATTTATTGCTCTGTGAACTAATCGGTGACTGAAATATTACCTAGAGGATCTAATATCCTATTTCAGATCAATTGTCATGACGATGTCATTCTCTCATTTTTTTTTCTGCATTTTTTCCTTGTATGTCAGAATGTCCTTGTTGGTATAATTTGTTGAGTTTAACCTTCTTCTTTCCCTTTTGCCTCGTAAATCTGAATACATTTTGAACATTTTATATCCCAGTTGATAACACACCTCCAGTCATCGATTGCCCTGAAGATGTCTCTCTGGTGGTAGAGATTGGAACTGGCGGTGCCACAGCGACTTGGATTGACCCTGTGGCTACTGATTTGTCTGGTATGGCGACAGTTTCATGTGATTTTGTTCAAGGAATGTTCTTTCCTACTGGAGAGACAACAGTAACATGCATAGCAAGAGATAACTCCAACAATGTCGCCTCATGCACCTTTATAGTCATCATAGCGGAAGGTAAATCAAGAGCTGCTTTTTATCTTCGAATGATGCTTTTATTCTCCCATGCAGTCAATCTTAATAATTATATATATATATATATATATATATATATATATCCGTTTGATACATAATTATGTTCCAACGATAAGAAAAGATTTAACTTCATCTTTGAATAAATTAAATGTTGTAAAAATGCGTTTTCGACGTGCCTCACTTAAAACATCTGATAAAAGAAAGATGGTTGAAACTTGTTATGTTTATTCATTATATATATATATATATATATATATATATATATATATATATATATATATATGTTTATTCATATGTGATTCATATGTGTTATCCTATAATAATAATAATCACACACACGTGTGTGTGTGTGTGTGAAATCCTATCTTGAATTTGTTGTATTTTTGAAATGTAACTTATTAAGCTAGGTTGTGTCGGTATAAAATTCATTCACTTTATTACTGGTTTATGTGTTGTATTTTTGGACTTTTACTTTAATATCCATCTATAAATCATAAAGGCAAGTAGTTTTAGTTGTTTCTTGTTTTTCATTGTTGGATAGTCACCTGTCCAGCAGCTTATAGGATATAATAGATAAGAGATCTATTGCAAGTACAGTATTTATTCTGTGGTCATGGAATATCGTTGGGGAAAAGTGTAAGTATAGGAGCTCTGTTCATGAATTTTTAATTTTTAATTTCAGTTGACTCTATACCACCAATAGTGACATGCCCACCAGATACTTCAAGAGTCATTGAAGTCAACAGTGGACCGGTGCCGGTGTTCTTCCAACGACCAACAGCTACCGATAACTCTATGGTAACGCCAACAGTAGTATCTCAGAGTCATAGTTCGGGTGATTTATTCGATGTGGGTAAGACAACTGTGGTCTTTCTGTATGCCGATCTAGCGGGCAATCAAAACCAGTGTTCCTTTTGCATCGAGGTACTTGAGCGTAAGTGTGTTTTTAATTTACCTTTCTCTTCAATCAAAACAAACCCAAAGTCAAATAGTGATTATTTGGAGCAGGTAAATGCACATATTAAGTGGTTTTTTTGGTAGAGTAGCTTCTGTATTCATTATTGCCCTCTTTTTGAGATTATTCTGTGCTAAACTCCAATAGCTATGCAGGTCATAACTTGAATATAATCACAGATTTTTACATTAAGTAACAGAAATTTCCTAAAGTTTTTGTATGTGGTGTAAGTAATAGATACTAATTTAAATGTTTAAGGAGTCAACTACATATTAAAACATGCCACCAGAGTATGTCAACCAGATATTAATAGCCTAACCTTATTCATAGAAGGGTATTTGAGGTCAGATAAATTGTGATTGGGGAGATTAAAATGTTCGGCAACAGGGAAACCTGGATTATTATTGCGGATACTTAGCAATAAGGTCTAGTTTCTTCCATTTCATTAGTACAACTGAAGAAGAGCCGTGTAAACGCTCGATATATTTTGTTACCTATTTAACGTTCTAAGTAATAAAGTTGGAAATGAAAGTATCATTTTTTCCATTTTTTCCTTGTATATATATATAGATATATATATATTCTATAGTAGGTGATTTGAAGTAAATTGGTCCAGGGTGGAATTATGTAACCAATGGTACCATTTTCGAACTAGTTTGACGAGTTTTGTACGTCAATGTTTTGGTGCGGGGTTTGCTTTTGGCCTCTTTGATGGCAGCTTAAAAAAACGAAAGAACTGTCTGTTAACCTTCTCAATTGGTGTTGTGACTATTCTTTGGTGAGAGAATCAAAATCGACTTCAGAGGAGCAAATGCGTTGAATGCGCAAAGCTTGACTGTATGGAATGTTTCTGGTACAATGACTCGGATGGCAACTGCTTGGTAAAAGGTAGTTGTGCTTGTTTGTGGGTTTATCGCACAAGCCATTTTGTAGTGTCACAGTGGTGCACAGAAAGTGAAAGTCATGTCTAGAAAAGTCTGCAGTAAATTTGGTTGTGTGATGAAACAAGTACATGCCATCAATGAAAAGTTTGAGATATGCCTTACCATGGGTTCATATCATGAAGATGTCATCAATGAAAGGTAACCACGGATGTGGTTTCAAGTTATGCTGAGACAGACATTCTTTCTCGCTGTTTCCCATAAAGATGTTGGCAAAAGAATAAGCCATTTTGATACCCATTGCTTGGGTATGAACCAGAGGGGGGAAATGTTTGTTGCCAAATACCAGATTATTGCCAATTTAAAAAGGTTTAGGTATCGGCATCACCATTCCAACTACAGACTATACCATAAAACAAAATGTTACCAAAAACCTTTCTGCAAAACTCCAAACATTGACTGTTTTACTTCCAATCACCTACTTAATTTAATTTTTGTATCTCACTCTCACTCTAAATGCAGCATAAGTTGAATAGTTTTTTTTAACATTTATCATGATTGATCTCCAGTATAAGGAAAAACGTGTCACAAAAAGGTCGTAATTCCACTGTATGTATTTGTCACCTGTATCGAACAATACTAGTTTGTTTCATCTATATAAATATATGTTCCAGAAATCATGTTCCAGTGAATTAAAATATTGTAACCTTCAATTTCCTGGGTTTTTTTTCCTTCTTCTTTCTTTCAGAGGATACCATGAGTCCATTAATATCAGCATGTCCTAGAAATTTAGAGCAAGAGACAACTTTGGAGCTGAATACATGTTTTGTGTCATGGACCGAACCCACGGTTAGCGACAACTCTGGTTCCGTATCATTAATAGAGCAGAGTCATCAACCATTCAGTCAGTTTGAGGCTGGAGTAACCACCGTGACATATACATACGCTGACTCTGCTAATAATCAAGCCATGTGTTCATTTACTGTAACCTGTAATCCTGGTGAGTATAAATAAATAAATAAATATTCTCCATTTCTTGGAACTTTTTTAAAGGATGAAGTATTCCGCAATTGCGATTTCGTGACTCTGCGAGCAAGCAATTACGGTAAGTTGCGGTGGGGGGGGGGGGGGGAGTGGTGAGTCTACATGTCTTCAGTAATTATGCTCATCAAATATTAAGACAACCATGTACTACATTTTGATTGTCAGAAAAGCAAATATGGTTGCCTGAAAAAATATAGCAAAACAACAATGACCAATATGTACTGTAGAAGAGATGTGTAAGTATGGTGAATAGAACACCAATACGTACACTTTAGGAGAGATGTGTTAGGTTTGGTGAATAGAATGTCCAGCTTTTGAGGGTGATACCATTGTTTCTATTTGACCTATTTGAGGATTTGTTTTAGTCTGAATTTGACATCTCAACCATCATTTTCATCACATATGATATGGGTTTGATCAGTTTATGTTGAAATTTATATAGGATGCCTTCATCTCTCAAAAATTCCTGAAAATGATTTTGGATTTGTTTGCATTATTCATATCCCACTAATTTCTTTGCGTGACTAGCGTGACAAGCGTGACTGAACACTTCTTCTAGAGATTTGTGATCTCCTCCTGCATTTCTGACTAATAGTCACAGTGTAGGCCTGTTCCTGTAATATTTGTTATGAAGCTTTCTAGGGGAGTCTTACTGTGTAGTATGGGTGCATTGATTTTCTGAATGCTTGGTGACTATTTACAGTGACTTCTCCCTCTGCCATGAACACAATATGACAGGTTGTTTTGTGGTCTCCTGTGATTTTTTTTTCCTGCAAATTGTTATATACCAATAAAGAAATAGAACTTTTGTGTATGTGCAAAGGGTAATGTAGTAATCGACGGGAACATTATAACAAATCATTATATTTTGTTATTGTTATAATGGCTGTCTGCCATGCAGTATGAATGTTTTTTTCTGAGTAGAGGTGACATTAATGAGATGGTGTGTCCCCGGTATGATGTAAGTTTTATAATCCTAAAAGCAACAACATTCTGCTAGTTTGTTGTAAGGTATTTAGCTGCTTCAGAGAATGTCGTAGCTTTTATGTAGTAATATTGTGTTGTAGCTATTTCCTTGAATGAAGTTATATTGTGTTGTAGCTATTTCCTTATATATAAATTATTGTGTTGTGGCTATTTCTTTCTTGTCATAATTTCAGTGGACATGATAAGTCCGTTTGTCTCATGTCCTGGAAATGTCTTGGAGACCATCCCTCTTGAGTCTAGTTTCTGTTTTGCTACCTGGCAAGACCCTCAGGCATCGGATAATTCTGGCACTGTTTTCTTAAACAGTCAAACACATCAACGTTTGACCTCTCCATTTCCTGTTGGAGAAACTGCTGTGACCTACACCTATGGGGATCCCTCCAACAATATAGGAATGTGTTCATTTACTGTCACATGTGAACAAGGTGAGGAAGATAGTTAATGTCAAATTGCTTCTATTTCAGTCCCTCCACAACTACTTTCACATACTCACCATCCTCTATTCCAACCATCTTCAGCTACCACCTTTTACCTAGCCCACCATCCCTTACTCCATCCCTCCTAAACTACCATCCCTCTCTAGTCCAGTTTCTGATTTGCTACCTGTTACAGACCCTAGGTCACCTTATAAAGTTTGGCACAGTGTTTTTAGAAAATCAAACACATCAGTCATTTATGTTTTGTTACCAGAATGACTGAAACATCCAGCCACTCCCAATCACCCCTACTCCCAACCTTTATGCCACCATCCTTTATCCCAACCATCCTCTACTCCCACCATCACCACTGACCCTTCCCTCCAACATATGTTATTCTCATTATTTGCAAATGTCTCCATTCCATCCGTGTTGGATATGAATAGAAGTTACAGCGGCAGACAGCAGCTGTAAACCTGAGTCGATCATATTTTTGTTTCAGTATATACAAGTACAGTAAAACTCGAATTATCCAATCCCCCTTGTACGCAAACCCCCGATTTTCTGAACCGTCCATCCATTCATTAATAAAAGTCTGGGGGCCTAGTGTTCTTGATTCCAAGTACTCTACAGTACTCAATTTATGTACGACGTATTTAATGTACAACTATCTTCGGTCCCGACCAGTTCGGATAATCATAGCTTTACTGCATATACATTCTCTTTTCTATTCTTGCTTGTCTTTCTATCTTGCCCTCAGTGGATGGAGAACCTCCAGTATTAGTTTGTCCCCAAGACGTAACAGCCGTTGTAATCGAGGGTCTCCAGGGTACGATGGTCTTCTTAAACCAGCCGACAGCTACGGATAACTCCGGGCAAGCTCCTTTCGTTTCCCTCAGCCGTGAATCAAACAGCTTCTTTCCGGTGGGAACTACGTTAGTGGTGGTTACAGCAACAGACGCTTCTGGAAATGGAGCCACTTGTTCCTTCAATGTTATTGTTATAGAAGGTACTGACAACTTAGTCAAGGATATTCTCTGACTCTGCTATAATTGCATATAATGTGTTCTCTGGTTGCATGGCTGCACTAGTCATTAGATCTGTGGCCTGCATGATGATCGAACATCTCTGGTTACATAGCTGCACTAGTCATTAGATCTGAGGCCTGTATGATGCTCATCTCTGGTTGCATAGCTTCACTAGTCATTAGATCTGTGGCCTGCATGATGAACATCTCTGGTTACATAGCTGCACTACTCATTAGATCTGAGGCCTGTATGATGCTCATCTCTGGTTGCATAGCTGCACTAGTCATTAGATCTGTGGCCTGTATGATACAAATCTCTGGTTGCATAGCTTCACTATTCATTAGATCTGAGGCCTGTATGATGCTCATCTCTGGTTGCATAGCTTCACTAGTCATTAGATCTGTGGCCTGTATGATGCTCATCTCTGGTTGCATAGATGCACTAGTCATTAGATCTGAGGCATGTTTGATGCTCATCTCTGGTTGCATAGCTGCACTAGTCATTAGATCTGAGGCCTGTATGATGCTCATCTCTGGTTGCATAGCTGCACTAGTCATTAGATCTGTGGCTTGTATGATACAAATCTCTGGTTGCATAGCTTCACTAGTCATTAGATCTGTGGCCTGTATGATGCTCATCTCTGGTTGCATAGCTTCACTAGTCATTAGATCTGTGGCCTTTATGATGCTCATATCTGGTTGCATAGCTTCACTAGTCATTAGATCTGTGGCCTGTATGATACACATCTCTGGTTGCATAGCTTCACTAGTCATTAGATCTGTGGCCTGTATGATGCTCATCTCTGGTTGCATAGCTGCACTAGTCATTAGATCTGTGGCCTGTATGATACACATCTCTGGTTGCAAAGCTGCACTAGTCATTAGATCTGTGGCCTGTATGATGCTCATCTCTGGTTGCATGGCTGCACTAGTCATTAGATATGTGGCCTGTATGATGCTCATCTCTGGTTACATGGCTGCACTAGTCAGTAGATCTGTGGCCTGTATGATACACATCTATGGTTGCATAGCTGCACTAGTCATTAGATATGTGGCCTGTATGATGCTCATCTCTGGTTGCATAGCTTCACTAGTCATTAGATCTGAGGCCTGTATGATACACATCTCTGGTTGCATGGCTGCACTAGTCATTAGATATGTGGCCTGTATGATGCTCATCTCTGGTTGCATGGCTGCACTAGTCATTAGATCTGTGGCCTGCACGATGCACATCTCTGGTTGCATAGCTACACTAGTCATTAGATCTGTGGCCTACATGATGCACATTTTCTTATCACCTATTTTGTACTTCAAGAAAATATGTTATGTTTTAGTAATCTGTACATCCACATGTATACTTTGAAGACAGAGTTGTATTTTCTTTTTTACGAATTCATTTAAATTAAAAAGTAAAACAAGAGACAAGTGTCCTCTGTTTAATAAGAACTGTTAAAATCAACATTATTTTCATTTCTACAGGGAATCCCTGTGACCCGAATCCATGCAGTAATGGTGGTGTTTGTGTCATTGACAGTCTGACCATGTTTACCTGTGTTTGTCCTGACTGCTTCGAAGGGAGGATTTGTGAAATTTGTAAGTTTGTAGCTTGTTAAAATTGCATAAATTTGTGTTTTCAATTTGAAAGAAATATTGTTATCACATGCCAACTTGTTCCTCTGTATGAGTAGATCTATAACAAACATTTTCACTGACTCACTAAACACAGGAAACTTGCTTATCTGATCACATTTTGACAAAGTTGTCTTCAATATATGGATAGTTTCAAAACAATTCAATGTGTTCTAGCTGCAAATTAATGTTTTATTTTGTCTTTGTATGACTGACTTAATTATTTTGTAGGACTGAAGGAGTCATTTTTTATGACTGGGGGAGTTATTTTGCATGTCTGACACTGTTATTATATGACTGACCTAGTTATTTTGTAGGATGGACTCAGCTATTTTGTATGACTGACTGTTATTGTGTAGGACTGACGGAGCCATTTCATATGACTGTCCGAGTTAGTTTGTATGACAGACTGTTTTTATATGACTGACTCAGTTATTTTGTATGACTTACTCAGTTACTTTGTATGACTGACCTAGTTATTTTATATGACTGACCCAGTTATTTTGTTATGACTGTCTCAGTTACTTTATATAACTGACTCAGTTATTTGTTAGGACTGACATAGTCATTTTTAGACTGACAGGGTTAGTTTGTATGACTGACTCAGTTATTTTGTATGACTGACTCAGTTATTTTGTATGACTGACTTAGCTATTTTGTAGCACTGACTCATTTATTTTTTTATGACTGACTCATTTCCTTTTATGACTGACTAAGTTATTTGGTAAGTTTTGTATGAGTGACTGTTATTGTGTATGAGTCGTTTTACTGGTCAACAGAGTTAGTTTGTATGACTGACTGTCATTTTATATCACTGACTCAGGTATTTGGTATGACTGACTCAGTTATTTTGTATGACGGACTCAGTTATTTTGTATGACTGACTCATTTATTTTCATGACTGACTCATTTACTTTTATGACTGACTAAGTTATTTTGTAAGTTTTGTATGACTGACTGTTATTGTGTATGATTCACTTTAGTGGTCAACAGAGTTAGTTTGTATGACTGACTGTCATTTTATATCACTGACTTAGTTATTTTGTATGACTGACTCAGTTATTATGTATGACTGACTCGGTTATTTTGTATGACTGACTCAGTTATTTTGTATGACTGACTCAGCTACTCAGTTAGTTTGTATGACTGACTCAGTTATTTTGTATGACTGACACAGTTATTTTGTATGACTCATAGGCGTAGGAGGCGGGGGGCTGGGGGGGCTGCAGCCCCCCCAACCAAAATTTTTGGTGAAAATTCGGGCAATATGGTGATAATTTTTCGGGCACCTACTGAAAGAAGAAAAATTTGTAGTGTGTTTTTCAGTTTGTTTTAGTGAAAATTCGGGCAATATGGTGATAATTTTTCGGGCACCTACTGAAAGAAGAATAATTTGCAATGTGTTTTTTCAATGAGTAAACTGATATTATGATTGTAACGACTTCCCCAATAATTATAACCAATATGGAAGGGTAATAACACGGAAAATATAACCAAAATTTTTCGCGCGCTTCGCGCGCGTTCAACAACTTTATGTGCATATATAGGCATTTATCGGTTATTTGCATATGATTTCCGTAATAACCGATGAATGTCTATATGATATGCACTTTACAATGTTGAGCGCGCGCGCAGCGCGCGAAAAATTTCGGTCATATTTTTCGGGCAAGTCGTTACAGCCCCCCCAAATCAAATTAGGCTCCTACGCCTATGGTATGACTGACTCAGTTATTTTGTAGGACTGACTCAGCTATTTTGTACTATGGCTGACTTCAGGATTGAGCTTCAGGCTAGAAAAAAAAACAAGACCTTTAGTTCTGGACAGTATATAAACAATTTAAAACATCACGGGTCAGAATATTTTAGTTTACATAATCAGCTTTCGATGAATTTTCTATAAATGCAACATTTTCTCCTGATGAAATCAAAGAAATGTTATCAGCTATTAAATTATTATTATTATGATTTTGTTTCAAACTACTGTAAACAGCTTTTAGATGGATTATCAATGAAGGCAACATCTTATCCTGATGAAATCATGCAATTTTATGAAGCTTATCATCATTAAGAATGACATTCATATCTCTTCTTCTTGTTCCCCTCAGCACTTGACGCTTGCTCTAATAACCCCTGCCAAAATGGTGCAGCCTGTCGGGCAGTCGATGGTTCATGTGATGTCTTCACCTGTGAATGCCCACCGTGCTTCTCTGGAGAATTTTGTCAAGACTGTGAGCCTAATTTTAATTTACTTTATAGCTCTTTGCCTTTTATTATTTATTTTTGTTGGTGTGTGTATATCAACCTGTTTTTGTTTATTTCATCGTCACTTGTGCTTTCAAATTAAGATAAAGTCCAGTTCAAGCTAAACGTACCCATAAGGATATTCCAACACATGAAAACATGTCAGTACTATGTATTCAATATTTCAATTTCAGTAAATGGCAAAAGTTTCAAAATTTTCATTTCACAATCTGTATTTTAGTAATAACAAAATAGTTTTTCGAAGATAACAAAGAATGAAAATTTAAAAAAAATTATATTCTAATGTATGCAGTGTCCACCATTTCTGGTGTGCATCTACGTTATAATGCTGCTCTTCACATATTGGTCTTTCTCAAAAGTTATGGTCCAATTTCATAGAAATGAGGAATTGTCCTTTATTTTTTAAGGTTTTGTCCCATTAAACAGCTTAATAGGCTTGTCGGGTCTGTTTGTAGCAGTAAAACCAAGAAATGTCAGCAGGTCGTCTACCTATAACAATGCAGGATAAGTCATGATAGACTAGCTCTTCAGTTTGCTGCTTAACTTGAATTTACTCTAGCCTGAATAAATCAATCATGTTGCACTTAGTTATTGTGCCAATTACATGTGTAAATTATTGTGTTATACCCTTAAAGTATAAAGGGTTAAAAGTTAATCACAGTCAAACAGTTTCATTATCTTTGAGCAACGGAATAAACGCATTCCGACATATTTTAGTATCGGTTGATTACCACCTCATTTATTCGTTCTCTATATACTAATTTTATATAAACATATAGAGGTACAATCCTTATTTTTTTTCTTCCTTCATTTTCTTTCTTCCTTTCCTGGGAGTGTTTTACTTCTGTAAGCCCCGAATCTTCCTAGAACTTTCCCTTCCTGATTTATATTTAACTTTATCAATTATATGTGCATAAAATATACTGTTGTGGAAAAGCAAATAATGTAATCATAGAAGCAGAAATGACTTTTGGCAGTGTATATACACGTTTCTGTCAAACACCTTGCAATCTTCCATAGGAAGTTTTACCTTCTCATTCATCTTGTCCATAGTTTGTACATTTTAAATAATTGCTTAATAATAACCTTCAATATTCTTGGTATTATTTATATTTTTGTTTTTTATTATATCATAGTCCGTGATGCTTGTGAAAACCACCAATGTCGGAATGGTGCCGAGTGTTGTCCCGATGTCAACTGTCTTACGTACAGCTGTCAGTGTCCGACATGCTTTAATGGACCTTTCTGTGAAGTTGGTAAGTTGTTCAGATACCACACAATTTAAAGATCATCATATTAAGTAATTGCCCCCGAATATATGCTAACGAGATCAATTCCAAAACCCCAGCAAGTACTTTATAGTGACTTTCTAAGACAGAAAATTAATTGTCTAATTTTTAACATTCTTCAATCTCCGGGACTTATTTGGAGGGTTAGAAGTACTTTCGAAGAGCAGTAGCATTCAACCTTTAGCAGCAAATAATGTGGAGTCACTGTTGAAAAAATCTATCCATTGAATGGTAACGCACGCACAGCACACATAGGGGAAACCCGATAATCAGAGCAGTTCCTGGAAGATTCAATATTCAAGATACTTACTGGCAGGGTCAGGGTTAATTCTCTCCTCCTAACTTGGGAAGTTATTATTTGATGCAATCATTTTGATACCGAATAGTAAAATAGTCAATAGTTTTACCAGCTAATAATCTTACCCTAGTTCAAGGTAAGTTATATTACGACAGACAGAAGTCAGCAAAGCCGTCTTTTACTGAGAATTAGTTCTCGGTTTGCTTTAGTCTACTACCAACACCGACACCGCATTTACCGCTCAGCTTCGAAGGATGTTGTGGTCGAGTGGCTAAAGGCAGAAATAGGAAATCCAGGTTCAAGTCCTGGACAGATCATTATGTTGTGGCCTTGGGCAAGGCGCTTTAGTCTCCATTCGCCTCTCTGTTCCCCAGGTGTTTAAATGGGGACCTGCAAGGTAACTTGTGAATATAGTCCTGTGCCCTGGTTTGTAGTTGCACCCTATGGTTAGTCCCCCTCCCCCCCTCCCCTAGAGATACATTGAAATTCTGCACAGTGCCTTGGGAATGACTGTCTGAATCGTGCAGACCTGGGTGTGACAAAGTTACCAATGGCCAGATTCTAAAAGTTGTGTGAGAAGGCCTTGCCTATACAAGACTGTAAAACTTTAGCTCTCAAGGTTGTTGTATGGAGATAACATTGCAAGAACCATAGCGATTGTTTGAATTTTGTAAAGAAACATTTGTAATACAACCAAGGTCCTGTAGTACAATATTACTAGAGTAAGAAGAGCATTTGTTTCTTGAAACATCTGAAAGTTGATGGCAATAATATATGAATTAGAAAAATTTGCTTAGTTTTTGTTTCGCGCTCCAAAATACGAAAAGAAAACAAAAAGAAAGAAAGCGAAACAAGTAGTAATAACAAAATATCTCACTACTTATTGTAAAAGGAAATTATACTATAGGATACTAAGTATATTCTATGTGAGGACTAGTTCTGTTTATCTACATCATTCATGGAAACATTGCACTTCATCTGTATAGTAACTTTATATGAAGCTAAGTTCTTTAAATCTGATATCCATGAGTGTTATCATCCTGTTGATGAATATGATGATTATTAAATAATGCTCTCTTGTTTGGCTTTCAGCTATTAATCCATGTACCACCAATCTCTGTCAAAATGGTGCACAGTGTCTACCAGACTTTACTGGAGATTGTTCAGGCTATGCATGTATTTGTGACGGCTGCTTTACGGGCAGACTATGCAATCAACGTAAGTAACTTTACAATTTTATTCCCTTTATTATTAATTTGTTTTCCTTTAGAACCTGCTATGTATTTTAAAGTGCTTTATCTCGCTCTGTCTCTCACTCTCTCCTTTTACAGTTGAATTTTCACTTAAAATTATATTTCATATTTTTTTACGGACATCTCTTTCGTTGGAGCAGCTGGGTATATTTCCTTACCCATAGTTTCATAATATTACACACCAGGAAAGCCTATCAGATTCTCTCAGGTAGTGTAGCTACTGCAATGTTCTGTACATGGGTATCACTTCCTCCTGACCAGGAAGGATGCAAAAATGGTGATAAATTTACCCTCAAATTGAATTAATGGTTGTAGCAATTTTGCCCTCTTTGTAGGCTTATGCTACTGTGAAAGTGCACTAGGCATAGACTACATATTTAACCTAGCTGCTTTAAGGGTGGTTACACAGTTACCACGGAATTGATTTCACATATCATTTTTTCAAGCTTGTCTTCTGGTAGAAATAAAGCTGCCACTTTCTATCATATTTTGTTTTGGTACACTCGATGTAAAAGAATAGAAAAGAATGAAATCATCGTCCCTTGTGCTTTTAAGGGGGTTTTGTTCCCAGGATGACTTGAGAGGCCCTGAAATCAGAGGTTTTAGTTAAGAAATGGAGACCATATGTTCAAGACAGACTCAGGGGATGGTCCTGGGGACATTTGCTGCTCCTACCGAAGGTTCACAATCGCGTATTGCAAATGGTGCTGATCAGTCTTACATGACAAGTTTGACATACATTATTATAAGAGTATTACAGATCAAACATTTAATACATTTTGCAATATTTTCAATTTGAAGACAGAAGCCAACGGTCTCTGCAAAGAGTTCACATGCATGAGTGGTTTTGTATTTGATGACAGCCTGTAAACTGGTTTTACTTTCCCTTTAATGTTTCCATTAATTCATAGCATTCGATATCTGTCAGACCAATCCATGTCAGAACAATGGACTGTGTACCAACGATAACAATGACTGTTATCGATTCACCTGTCAGTGCTTTGGATGTTTTACTGGACTCACTTGTGAAATAGGTAAGTTTTTGAAGCCATTAATAGCAACTTTCTTTAATATTCAAAACCCTAACACATTGCTTGTATCAATAACTTGATATGGCAAAGTGACAAAAAAAATCCAACACCACATATTTCTTTGTAAATAATTATTTTGTTCTTGTTTATGCTGAGGTTTTGTGTGATAATGTGCTAAATAAGCATGTTGACATTTAAAAAAAATACTACAGATCGATATTTGAGCAATTTGTTTTCATCTTATTTATCTCTTTGGCCTAAGAGTTGCTTACTTTCAAATGTTTTCCTCAAATGGAAGACATGTTTGTAAATATCACAGATTCCAAAACAATTTTCAGCAAATTTATCCTAACTTGGTGTTAAATTTTCGGTAAAAATTATTTTTGAAAACTTTACCAATATTGTGAGATGTATAGTATATGTAGATGTTACTCATTTCAAGGCAATCTTCAAGCAGTTTAACCCAGTTCTAGATCCATCATTTCTGTGAAGGGAACCTGATGTGTAATCAATACAATAATTATTATTAATTTCTCTTCAACCAGCATTCCAAAATCCATGTTTGCCAAACCCTTGTACCAATGGTGGACAGTGTACTGTAGTTGAGACATCCTGCAGTTCATACATTTGTAACTGTCCTAAAGGGTTCATAGGCATCAACTGTGAAACTGGTAAGTCAATTATTTTCCTTCTTGTAGTGTATGTTGTTTTTAGAAATACTGTCAATGATGTGAAAACCAAAATAATAAAGAAAAAAGGGAAGTAAACGCCCCTCCCCCTCTCCCCTCCCCCCGGTCTTGAAAAAAACCCAGATGCTGAGCCTCCTACAACTGATGGTTCTCAAGGGATGTTACCCTGGTGGTCTTAGACATGTTTAATTTTTTTCATGCTAGGCTATAAGAAGTTAATAATATTGCTTTCAATGAAACGCCAAATTAAGCAAACATGCAACTTTTTGGCCTGATTGGCTATCCTTGTAGCTTTGTCTCCTTTTGAGAGCTGTTGATATCATGTAATACATATGTCTCATGATGTTTAATTTCTTTCATGTACCTCATCACTACAGTACAAGTTGATAACAGCAATCCCTGCAATAGCTTCCCCTGTGAAAATGGAGCCACCTGTGTTGCATCTGGCATTAACTACATTTGTATGTGTAGAAATGGATTTGCAGGCATCAACTGTGCTGACTCTCTTGGTAAGACATAGTGCAAAGCTTAGATATATTGCAGATAATCCATACGTTTAAATAAGATAAATATGCAGGCTTGTCCACGACAACATTGGTGTTTAGAGATGACTTTTAATCCCGAATTTGATCTGTGCTAGATAAGTCTGTCTGCGTAGTTTATGTTGCAATGATACCTTTTTTCGTTGTTTGTAAAATGTCTCATTAAACAATTGTTGCTCATCTTTCATGATGTTTAGACACTTAAACGGTTAACCACACAGCTGTCCATATATCTGTTTAACCAAAACATCATTGAGAATTGCATTAAGAGTTTAATAGCCAAGTGTGTTCTTGCCTGGGTGGCATATTGGTAATTACACCTCAAAGTGTTAATTCTACATATTTTAGGCAAGTTTTCATAGGTGGACCAATTGAAGAGTATTTCAGAAATATCTAAAAATGTATTGCCATGAATTTGCAGTTGCAAAACTTGCAAAAGAAACCTGTAACATTATCAAGTAGTGTTTTGCAGATAAAATAGAGAAAATGTGGAGACAGCTAGGAGTTCATTAACAAATTTTGAACGATTTTTTAAATGTTTTTGTTTTAGCAAGTTGATGTTTATATCTGCACTGAAGACAAAGTTGGCATCATTACAAAGTGCAGAATTTTGCACATCCTACACATCATAGTTAAAATCGTTTTGGTTTATCGTTTATCAATTCACGCATGACAGTGCATGACTTAAACCTACCAGGTTAATTACAGTCATCTTTGGGCAGACTTAAAGCCCTGAATTGTTCTAGAATTTGAGTTTTGATGACCAGACATTCCAATAAAAAAAAGATTGATGAACTTATAAACCTTCATGAAGACGAGACATTACATGTTATTTCTTGAAATGATTACTCTATACTAAGTTTGCATATGTAACACACCCCCAATACCCTAATAATAGCTAAAATCACTGTTGGATATAAGAAGTGGATGCGGATGACATAGAAACACACCCTCCAAATAGTCACGGTTGGATGGTCCTTGTGGCAGAACTCTTTAACGGTAGGGTATTCTCGATTTTACCATTGATGATTCTCTGTCTAGGTGAACGACTTCTAGGTTCATTCGACATATTTTGACCTTTCTTTACAGTTGCACAACCTCAGTTGCAGCTTGCTTGCCGCTCCAATCCATGTCAGGCAAATGCTGAGTGTATTAACAGCTTCCATAGTGCATCGAACAACTTTGTATACCAGCCTCAATACAGTTGTAGATGTTCCAATCAATTCACTGGACAAAATTGTGGAGACTGTAAGTAAAGTGATTATCCATGCTACCTTTTGTCTTCTGTTGACTACTTTGACATTCAGCGTAACTCGTTAACCTCATTAAAAGGCTCCTGCCAGATGTCGTCCCTTTATGAAACTGATTATTTCTACAACTACTCGATTCCATCGGCTCATGTCATGAACCATTTCTCAGTTTAGCTAGCCCTCATCATGTACCCCATCTGGTAGTTTAAAATGACTCTTGAGTGATAATTTTCTCTATAATAATCAACTGCCGAAACTAAATATATTCTCATATATTATTATATATATTAATATATGGCTATTGTAAATTAATAACACAGCAAAAGTAAGCGGATAGACTAGGTGAATACATGTGTTATCTCCTTTATGTGTTATCTTGCATTTATACTATCGAGATCTGTGGAGATAAGCTAAGTAAAGAACATCTGATGAAGTTGGAAAGAGTTAAAGACATAAAGCACACAACATATGACCTTCAAGTGTCTTGCTATATTCACTATACATATATTGACTATAATGTATAGAGCAGCAGTCTTTTTCGGCCCAGTACCCAGGGCCTTCCATAATGACTCGGCAGCAGCCATTGGAATCGATCCTCAGAGTGCATGAAAGCTACGGCTTTGAATATGCATGAGGTCATCGTCAGGGGTGAATTTGCACTCTCGTCAAAGTAAAGTAACAAAATTATTATTCTTTGTAGTATTCATGTGTAGGATTTTTTTGCAAACGGGAAAATGATAGTTTATGACCGTACCTGTGTCTCCTGCAGTCGCCGGAGTTGCATTATCTTTCTGCAATCCAAATCCGTGTTCCAATGGTGGCAGCTGCAACAACGCTTACCACAGCTTTATGAGTGAGGTGGATTATGTCTGCACCTGTCCTGTAGGCTTCAGAGGACAGGACTGTGAATCCGATGGTAAGTGATAAAATTGGCGATTAAATATGCGATTAAATGTGCGATAAAACAAATAAATAAATGAAGTGTGTAATCGATTCTTGTGTATCCTTCTTGATATTTGTGTTGAGTTTTGACCATAGAACAAGGCAGACAAAAAATACACTTGATTGTGAGACCGAAGACGTTATTAAAAGATGTGAAGTTATCTTTTTTCGAGCTAAATTAGTTGCCTTTGATTTGACATTTGGTGTTAAGTAACACTCCTCACCAATTAATAGAGCACTTCAGTATTTTATTTGCCAGCTGCCAGTATCATCAATGAAATGTTTTCAAATATTTTGATTTGTTCCAAAGTTGGTAATCCGTGTGACAGCAGCCCGTGTCAAAATGGAGGTACCTGCACGCCGTTTAATACATACTTTTCATGCTCATGTTTGTCTGGATTCAGTGGACTCTTTTGCCAACTAGCAAATGGTGAGTGGCTTCGTTTTTTTTTCAGACGTTTTTTTATTATCTTAACCTCTGTGTACAGTGTCTAATTCCGTGCAGCATGGTAAGGATGAATTTTAATAGTAGCAACAAAACGAATGGTCTCATCATAGGAGTGTTAGCTCAGTGGATAACGCTGGTGCCTTTCGAAAATAATGTCCCGAGCTCGAGTAACTCCAAAATTAATGTATGTCGTCCAGTTACAGAGTTGTTTACAATTGACAATTCTCTATCATGGACGTTAAATATGAATGTAAGAGACTGACATCGGTCAGCTCGCGGCTTTGATAAGCCAATGAGGCTTCTTCGCGAGTTCCTGCTTGCAGGAGGATCTAAAAAGGAGGATCATTAGAATATTTGGTTTGAAAATATAAAATCCCAGAATAAATACCATTTCTAAAGTATTTTTGATAATGTGCATGAGCTGTACCTTCAGGTTTGTGTAACCATCTCCTGTGTTTGTTGTGAGGTCGTTGTTGTTTAGAACACACACAAAAAATCCCAAAGGTAATACAATTACTAGGGTATGTAGTGTTGCAACAGCCTTTGCTTGAGCATATTCTACCTTCCTCTACCTGAATAACTCCATTGTTTCAATAAATATGGAGAAACCAAACTATAGGCCCTATAGAACAACTACCACATCTAACATATTTCAACATATTTAGGGTTATTACAATCTTTCTTCTAACCTTCACAAAAGAAAGGAACATTTTGGTGATAACAGGATGAATTTGATAATGGTGGTTAGTTTGGAAAGGGGGCAGGGGTAAGGGTTCATTGTTTGGTGTGGTAGGAATTTTTCTCTGTTAATGATTAATGCCATCATATGCCCTCTATGTAACTTGAAATTTAGAATGTGTGTAATACTCCGTTGACAAATGAAGAACTAATTAATTTACTGATTTTGTTATTTTTGCCCAGCTGGAAATGTCCCTAGTGTGTTTAACTGTCCATCGGACATCACAGTATCTACAGCGGGGACATCGAGCCAAGCATCCTGGCAGGAGCCTATTTCCTTTGGTGGAGTTGGTACTGTTGAACAGGTATACAACTCTCATAACCCTGGAGACTCTTTTCCGGTTGGAGAAACACCAGTTACTTACGTGTTCATGGACTCCGCACTTCAGTTTACGACCTGTTCGTTCTTTGTGATAATCAGAGGTGAGTTAATACCTAGAACAGAATGAAAGTCTGACCTCACAGTACTGTTATGGCATGCACATTTCAACAGTCTGATCAATTTTTGTGGCCATGTTAGAGTGTAAAATGTAAGTTTGTGGTCTTTTATCAAGCAAGAATTATATGCCTTTTGATATTTTTTTTTGGCAGGCAAAGCAGATATTTCTTAGTCTTATCTATAAAATGTCGATAAATGTTTTTGCTCTTGTCTTCATTTAATATAATTTTCTATAAAATGGTTAGGGTTAACGAGTATGCTTTTCTTATGATCTTAGATACAGTTTTAGGACATTTGAGTGGTTAAGGCCAATCTTTGATACAGTTTTAGGACATTTGAGTCCTTGAAGCCAATCTTTGATACAGTTTTAGGACATTTGAGTGCTTGAAGCCAATCTTTGATACAGTTGTAGGACATTTGAGAGGTTGAGGCAAATCTTTCATGCAGTTTTAGGACATTTGAGTGGTTGAGGCTAATCTTTGATGCAGTTTTAGGACAGTTGAGTGGTTATGGCCAATCTTTGATGCAGTTTTAGGACATTTTGAGTGGTTAAGGCCAACAATTATTCTTGGTCATTTTGGGGTATAATTCAGGAAATGCAATGCTCTGTTCTTGTTATGTTGTAAACGGTATCTGAGGACCTGTAGGGGTGTGACACTAGTAGAACTAGCCAAGCAGAAAGACTACTAAAAGCCCTTCAAGTAAAGTTCGTCTCTTTAAACTCTGGCCTGCAGTACAGGCTCTCTATTTTTAACCTGCCATAGCTCTTTATCTTGCATGTACAGATAGACTGTAGTTTTTGAACAATCAACTAACCCAAACCATGTGTGCTACAACAAAAGTACACCATTTGACTGAAGAATTATAATAATTAGTAACAATCCTACCGAAAGCCTTTTGTAGGGCCACTCCATAATTTAAAGAAACCCAAATAAAAACATTAAATTGATATTTGCCTTATCAATTTCCTTAACTGTCTTGTTCTGCTTGTCACATCAGGAGCAGCAACCAACAGTCCTTGTGATACAAATAACCCATGTCCACCAAATGAAGTGTGCATCTTCTCTGAAATAACTATGACGTTGACCTGTGAACCTTTTGGCAACCCACCTAATTTCATGCCTGGTAAGATGCTATTAATTCCCCGCGGTGTTAAAATAGTCTAAGCTTTTCGGACATATATGCAACAGACTGGGCTGTTCTGTGCTTTTCTTTCAACAGTAGTAGTGTCATTATATTTCGGACTGATGAGTTAACCCATTGTATCATAAAGTAAGATTAATGAATTATGACAATGTTACTATAATCTCAAGATGATGAGTGATCTCATTGTATAATTACGATAGCTTGATGGATGATGCCAAATGTTATCATAATCTCAGGATAATGCGTTACCTTATTTGTATCATAATTTCATGTAACCATAAGAAATTGAGTCTTTGGATATGGTATAAGTCTCATCGAACATAACTTATAGTTTACCAACTCATTCTTCCCATGTTAATTCAGTTTGTAAGGAATACTATTTTGTCCAGGTACATGCAGATACATGTCAATTTAAAATGCCTTCAGTGTGATAGCCCTATACTGGAATATGTGGAAGAGTTTCACAGTTTCCATATTCTTCAAAGTTGTTGTCTGTCAAATTGTGTTTGTTTGATTTTAATTTATCAGCTTTTGAGAGTAGAAGGAAGAGAGATGTCTCCATACAAATACTACGAGACGATGGTAAGATATTCCTCTCCTATGGGGTTGATGGTATTCCTTTCATATATGATATAGTGTTCCTTTCATATCTGATATAGTGTTCCTTTCATATATAATATAGTGTTCCTTTCATATATGATGTAGTGTTCCTTTCATATATGATATAGTGTTCCTTTCATATGATATAGTATTCCTTTCATATATGATATGGTGTTCCTTTAATATATGATATAGTATTCCTTTCATATATGATATAGTGTTCCTTTCTATATGATATAGTGTTCCTTTCATATATGATATAGTGTTCCTATCATATATGATAATGTGTTCCTTTCATATCTGATATAGTGTTCCTTTCATATATGATATGGTGTTCCTTTCATGTATGATACATGTCATGCTGTGTTGTTAATGATACACCAGACAAAATCTTGATGCATTAGCCAGTCAAGAAAATGATTTAACTGAGAAAGGAAAGAAATCCACCTTTCGGGATGATGTACCGATCAATTTGGGTATATACATAGGGATATCAAAATAGAAATCATTTAATAACCAACCATGAATTGTTACGTTGCAATTTTTATTTCTCTTCTCTGCTGGGAAATCTATCTAGATTATTTCCTGTCCAATTTAAATGATTCCTTCTACACAATGTGCCACTTGAGTTCTTTTTCTAAATGAGTTGTATACTTCCCATGCAATATATCAGCCATAATGATGCACGCTAAGTACATCCACAACGCCTTCATCAAATGTCTTTTTGAACAGAGTAAAACTCTGTAAGGCTAGCGGGAGAGTTGTGCAGTCCCACATCTTCCATGATAAAACTGTTTAACATTAGAACTGAAACCTGAAGTAGTCGATGACAGTCTAATTACTGTGTACAATAAACATAGATGATGAGGGCTAGAGGGGCTATCCACTCTTGTTAAGACCAAACACAGAACAACTTACTACTGCTGAAAAATAAACACTTTTATAGCTGTGGAAGATTATACTATCCTCCTTGTTCTATATTTAAAGGCATTGAAGACTCGCCCCAAACCGTGTGCGGCCATCTGAAAAAGTTAACTTTCTGTTGCTTGCAAGTGACATTTTGTTCGTGTCGCTACAAAATGCAGACAGTAATGAAACGTGATACCTTAATTGTTATCTTTAGCTGGACCTGAGATGTCTATCGCTGTATCGTTTGTATACTGTGCTGTGGGTATTGACCGCAGCTATATGTACTGACTGAACACTAGTGTCTAATTACCGACGGTAGCAAGCTGTGTGTGTATTTTCTGGGATCGATGGTGGTGTTTAACACTTCTGTTACACCTCATTCGAAACTAGGTAAAATTACCGGCATTAGACGTTTCTTTTTCCGCGAGTCTTCACACCCTTTAATTGTTAACGTTTTACAATGTCATGGTCTTTCTTTACAGAGTACGGTACAGAGTGTCCCTGCTTAAACGGAGGAAGGTGCATCATTCTTGTGGGTAACGGAACTTTCTGCCAGTGTCATGCTGGTTACCATGGCAAGATTTGTGAAGGTAAGGCTGTGCAGAAATATTCTCAAAGTTAAATATTAGTTCTAAGGGAATAATGATGAGTGTCAAAAGTATAAGATGTTTAATGAATGCCGGGTCAAGGCACATGTTTACTTACTGTACGTCCATTGTAGAGTAGTTTAAATTACACTTAATTTTTTTTATCTTGTAGTTTATTTGTGTGATAAGTGCAGCTACTTTACCAGATTCAAAGCTGTTGGGGAAAAAATATTCAACTTGTACGCTTTATTAGATGTCTATATATCCTGTAATGACTTTTTGCAAGAGCTAATTGGAAGATTATTTCATAGCCAAGTATGAAATTTTCTTACCAAACTCACAGTGTAAGCAATGTCCCTACACTACAGGGAATGTATTAGTATTCACACTTTGCAAAGCAGCTTTGAAGTTAGATAACTTTTGTTTTTCATAAAAATGATGAAACCTACATACAAACAAACAAAAAACTGCTGAAAATGTTTACAATTTGCACAGAATTTTGCTAGGTTATTGCAATACCCACTGAAGTATTCCATAAACTTTCTTTTCTTAATTGGTTTGGTTTGTCTTCTAGATTCTAACGAGCAATTGGAAGAAGTACTGACAGGGGATGATGAGGAGGAGAGGCAGGAAGCATTATTTATAAAAGTAATCCTGGGTTCCATGTTGATCATGATGGTTCTTTCTTTAATAATGCTGACTATAAAAATGATTAAAAGAAAACAGGAAGTCAAAACTGATGAGAAACCAGTAATCACCTAGATAATTTAGCTTTCTGTTATATCGAATGTGGAAAGTACTCTATACACGTATTGCGTTTATTTGTTTGGTATGTGGGATCAGACAGTGTTTGATGACTTCATGAATGAGACACTTGGAATATAACGAGCACAAATATTTGGGGTACCACTGACATCTTCTGTGTAATTGTGAAATATGATTCGTATCTTAGCGATATATATATTCCTGCATTCAATTTCACTTGCATGAAAATCAAGCCAAACTGTGTATTCTTTTAATTCTGCCTTTCCTTTGTTCTGTACTTATTACATATAAAACCTAAAACTATGGTTGAAATTTTTATTATTATATCAACTGCTTTCTATGCAATTCATAATCTTCTCAAAACTATCCTCAGTGTTGTTAAATCCAACTGTACAATGAGAGATGAAGTTATAGGGTAGATTTTGGTCACTGTTCAGAGAACATATTAAAATGACTTTGGAAGCCCTCATGTGAGGGTGTGATGTCATTTAGACAAAGACATGTCTTATCTGTCTGTATGCACTGTCATTGAGGAAACTAGGAATTCTATACCTACTTACAACTGCATTTTGAGTTTACGGACAATTGCATCCACATCACTTTATCAAGGACGTTATTTTTCAGTCTGGAAATGCTTTCATTAGGTCTGTTCAAAGTGCAGATGATTATTTAAGTCTTGTCAGGTACCACTCAGAACCGGTTTGAGACTTCACTAGTTTATTTCTCTCTAGGTGTTGTAGTACAGGGATACTGAAAGTGTTTAACTTCTTCATTTCCTATAACAAAAGCCCCAGTTGGATTGTACAACTATCTGGTAGTATCTCCAAAGCCAAAATTAGAAAGATATATCGGCCTTCAGAATATGCCTCATTGATCAAACTATGAGATCAAACTAATGATCCTGGTACAAGACATATTCGGGATTTACACAATTCATCCTCAGCAAGTTTTCTGTTACTTTGTGTTTTTGTAATGGACTAGAACATTTGTCACTTGAAATGACTTGTATTAACCGAAAAAAGAAGGGGGGGGGTTAAAATCATGACTTTAAAAGGTTTGATTTCTTTCTTTTTCTGATGCGTCCAATTTGTAAGACATATCGAAGCTTTTGGAAAATAACTAAAAAAAAAGCATTCTCACTTTGTTTTCTTGTCCAGTGTGGAAGAATTGATAAATTTTGGAATTTCTTAAAATTATACTTGTATTGGGACTTCTTTTGAAATGTTAGTTTGCTTTTTGGGCACTGCAGATGTATTAAGTAATAAATCAATTTCTTTGCTATTTGATTTGATTTTAAGGGTTACTGGGAAAGAGAACAGTACTATAGCACAAGAAGATGAAACGTTGATTTAATAGGAAAGAAGCGTATAATTTTATTATCTTTCGTAAACCATCCTGAAATAATGAAAAATGCCACCAAAATCATGGAAATGAAAAAACTGTTGCATACATTGCAAATGGTACAAAGTAAACATTTGTAACGTGTTGCCACTGTTTCTTTATTCACAATTAACTCGTAATTTTGATATTCAATTTCTTTCTTTTTGCAAATTAATGACTTTTGTACAAGCTTGCAATAAATTAACTTCTGCCATGATATACCCTGTTGTTTCCATAAATTTTACTTCAAATTAATCATTTCAATTCCTTTTTTAACCAAAGTAATCTTCAAAGATGCAGTTTGGCGGAAGTTAAGTTGTGGACCAGACTCCCCGCTTGATAATCAACATTCAAACAGCTTCAATTGATTTTGAACCTCTGGCGCTCACTATCAGACCCAGCGCTCACACTATTAGACCCTGCAATCACACTATCAGATCCTGCGCTCACATTATCAGATCCTGCGTTCACACTATCAGACAGTGTGCTCACTATAAGACCCTGCGCTCACTATAACACCCTGCGCTCACATTATCAGATCCTGCGCTCACATTATCAGACCATGCGCTCACTATCAGACCCTGCGCTCACACTATCAGACCCTGCGCTCACACTATCAGACCCTGCGCTCACTATCAGACCCTTTGCTTTTGATCACTGAAAAGGAGGTTACCGCACTATAAGTAAACGTGCAAAAGCATAAGCTTTGTGTTGTACAGCGCTGCTATTAATCCTTACTACTATTGTGTCAAGCAACGGAGGAAATAGGTGAAAGCCAATCCTGAGACTGCATTACATTACAAAGTTAACACCAAGTACTGATAATGCACAGGATCTGATCCGCTCCTGATCGTAGTCTATCACAACGTTCAAATTGTGGAGTCTGATCCACGTTTAAAATATATACAGTACAAACCAAAACCACCCAGTGGGGGCGGGAGGGGGGGGGGGGTAAAGAGCTTGCTTATTCTCAATTTAAAACAGTACTTTTGATTTACAAGCAGATAGAGAGTGTCGTAAGTGACAAACAGCTGCAAATGAGATGCTAGGAATCCAAGGAGTTTGGTAAAGAAAGTGGATCCAGAAATGTACATGATTTAAATCCACAGTACCAGGTAAGGTATCCATGAGTATTATGTCTGATGGTTTTGTCCAGTTAGGTTAGATCTTCATGAGCTGTATAACAAAGAAAATGTTCAGAGAATTAAACTATCACTAAATATGAGCCATTGACATATATCTTTGTGTCGAGAGAAATGAATTTTAAATTTAATGATGTCGTCTTTCATATGAATGTTTTGCTTACATTCAAATTTGTTTCTTTTGGGAAGTGATTAACTTCACAAAAATGACACTAATTGCATCATCGATAGATATACTCACCATGATTGTTGTTGCTATGGCTCTATTAAACTGTCAATGGAAAAATAAAATACATATTTCAGATATGAATACAAAGGAAATAACAGTTTTGTAACTTTTAATGTGACAATGGTATAAGCAAAAATATGCGAGAACAATCTCATACATTTCAAAAATGGTGCAATTATTTCAGAGTCGATTTTTTTTTATATTTAGGGTCCTCTTTATTAGAATTATAATGAATCAATGGAATAATATGGATTTTACGTGCCATTTTAACTGCTAATATAAAAATGCTTTTAAGTTAAAGAGGGCCTCCTAGCAGGATCTTCATCCTATTTACAAATACCCAAGTACCCAAACTACCTCGGCAGATGACATTGGATTATCTCCTCCCGAGGGGCTCGCACATAGGCGTAGGAGCCCAATTTGATTTTTGGGGGGGGGGGGTTGTAACGACTTGCCCGAAAAATATATCCCCAACATTTTGTTGGCGCGCCCCATCCGCATTCAACATGTTAATGTGCATATCATATAGGCATGCATCGGTTATTACATCGCATGCCAATAACATACAATCATTTGCCGTGTTATTACCTTTCCATATTGGTTATAATTATTGGGGAAGTCGTTACAATAATAATGATCATAATAGTATCAGTTTAACCATTGAAAAACACATTGCAAATTATTTTTCTTTCAGTAGGTGCCGGAAAAATTCTCAGCATATTGCCCGAATTTTCACAACAATTTTTGGTTGGGGGGGCTGCAGCCCCCCCCAGCCTCCTACGCCTATGGGCTCGCATATTAGTCTCACTGTATCATGTGACAACATGATTAACCTTATGGGTGGTTACTGTAATTCCTATGCAGATGGTTAACCTCTGTTGATTGACATTTATGACATTACGGCTCTCGTTGCTACCTTGAAACGCTTGTGTCGAGTACTCAATAGTATCTCTCGCTTTGTGTAGCAAGCATAAAAATGTAAATACACTAGAATATTGAAGTGAAATGTTAGATTTTTTACCTGGAGCTACAATAAAGAAACTGCAGACAGCTGTGTTTGTGAAAGCATCTGTAAAATGGTAAATGACATTAATGGTTTGGCCCCTGCTAATGAAAACTCCTGGGAAATGTGTCTCGGTACGAGTGACTGGTGGTGATGCATCTGTAGCTGTAGGAACTTGCCAAGTCACTTGCTCATAGTTGGATGTAAATGATGTCACTGTTATATTTCCAGGACAGCCTGCAATGTTTGGGGCAGTTGTATCCAGAAGGGCTTTCAAGAGAAACAGCAAAAAATCATGTACGAGTTTGTAAATCTCCGGGTACACTTTACACCTCATCAAAACAAATGGGAGAAATTAAATAAGAAACGTACATGTGTGTAGGCATACATATATCATAGAATGAACACGAATAGTACATAGTCTGTAAATTACGAGCAGGTAAAAGCATCAAACTCTCGATAATTAATTGCAGATGATTCACACACACACAAAACAAAAATGTACATTTCACACAAAAAAATTGATAATATTTGGTAAAAAGGGATTTTCGGTCCCAACTTAACTGCTACCTACTGTAGGCTACTTGCCACTACTGATTATCATTAAGACACTAAATGCGTATGGAAGTATAAAATAAACTGAAAATAGAATTGAATCAAGCAAAAAATAAAATAAATAAATAAATAGAGCAATCAGTGGGTTAGGGAAATCGGTTATGAAGAGTATGGGAACCATCCACCAACCTTGTTGACACAGTGGTCCCTGGAGGTTTGCTCGACATATGCAGAAGAAGTCTGGTGCATTGGCAGACGGGATGCATGTCCCTCCATTCAGACAAGGAAAGGAGTTGCAAGGGTTACCTAAATGTTAAAGATGTTACAGATTGATTTACATTAAGAATAGTAATGTATACATTAATATTGTAGATTTCAATATATTGTGACTCCTAGACATACATCTCAGCCACCTAGCTTATCTCTAATTGAAAGTCTGCAATATATCTACCCACTTCATTCACTTTTGCAAATGATTTAGATATGTCAAAAACAAGAAGAAGAAAAAATAGAAAAATAAAACACATTGTTTTGTAGGAGGGAGGGGGGTTTTAGTAACCTTTTAAGGTAACCCTACAACACCCAGTGGTTAGGATGTGAATGTCTGCAAAATTCTACCCAATTCTTCTATTTTTTTTGTAAATGCTTCGCACATGTCAAACACAAATAAGTAAACACAAGTTAGAAGATGAACAAGAAGAAATTAAAAGGGGATTGGAGAGGTAGGGGGTAAGTAAAATTTTCAAGGAAGGGGGAAGAGAGGGAGTGGGTAAGTAAAATTTTAAGTAACCCTGGTGCACCCGTAAGTTATGCTGCTTGCACTCACTCACACATCACATATCTAAAAGATGGATCTTCATTAAATCTTGCATTATTTGTATTACATACATGCATGGAAATGTATACCGTATAAATAAGTACAGCTTTAAATAACCTTGCTACAAATTTTCTCAGCATCACTGCGAGCCTACTAGGTTTAAGTGACATCAAAATCATCAGTATTAAGTTTGCTTTACTCTTACCAATTCTCTCACACAATTGTCCATCAAAAGTGGGTGGACAGTTGCAGACAAACCCATTTACAGCTGTTCGTTTTATTACAAATTTTATTACAATTTATTACAAAAGTTAGGGAAACGCTTAAATAAACTTTATGTAGTTATGTAATTAAACTTCCATTACAAAGGAAGCATGTAACAGCAACGAGTGCATGCAGAGATGAAGATGAACGGCATGGAAGTTTCTACATGAAAATTAATGATCGATTCAAATATCGAAAAAATTGAATGCTGCACATTCAACAATAAAATTTTGCAGAAATATATATGAAGCTTACCATTTTGACATCTGTCTCCTTCAAACTGGCCTGTACATAAACAGAGAATGCTTGATGCCGCTATCTGTACACAGGTACCTCCATTTTCACAAGGCTGAGAGGCGCATGTTACTAATGCTGTGAATAAAAAGTAACCCTTGATCTTTAAATTCAGTGAACGTAGACAATGACTTTGAAACATTCATTACCAGGATAAGATCATAATTGCGATTTACAGGTTGCAAAAAATTTACATTAAAATATAACCCCAAACCTGCAAATTTTCAATACTTTGAACAGGGTTGTACTGATTCACCTTGGTTCTGATTGCATACTCCAGCACTGAACAAGATACCCCAGCACAGAACAAGATACCCCAGCACAGAACAAGATACCCCGGCACAGAACAAGATACTCCGGCACAGAACAAGATACCCAGGCACAGAACACGATACCCTGGCACAAAACAAGATACCTGGCACTGAACAAGATACCCCGGCACAGAACAAGATACCCCGGCACAAAACAAGATACCTCAGCACAGAACAATTTTTGGTCGTCTAAGCTAAGTATGTCTAATCGATTCTTTAAGATTAAGGAAATTAAATTCTTACTATTAGTCTGGCATCTGTCTCCTTCAAATTGGTTTGGACATTGACATAAGAAGCCTGTCACACTGATTTGCACACAAGTACCTCCGTTCTGACATGGCGTAGAACTGCATGGGTTTGTCCCTGAAAATTGTTATCATCGTTAAAGTTATACATATAAAGGAATATATTTAAGCAAGTCATTAATAACTGAGAGAGATGTACATACAGAAAGAAAACAATGTTGTCCCTAATCCTTTAATCTTCTCACATGATCACAATAATTTAATTCATCAAGTGAAATGCAAGTCAAGGTATGTAAGGTCAAAACCCTTCATATTTTGACTCTTTGTCAACTTTTCTTATGAAGTGCATATGAGTTGTTATTCCCCACATTTAACACGATTAACCAATATTTTTTTCAATACAGAGATTCAAAAATGAAATTCTAAACCTCCCCCATCCCCACCCCCATCCCACCCCCTCATGCTGCAGGGATAGCTTCACTTAGGCAGTGAGAAATAGACAGCTCACAAGTTTCACTTTCCAGGATACTCACTCTGTGAACATGTCTGTCCAGTAAATCCAGGTGGACAGATGCAGGAATCTACGCCGGCGACCTGACGACAAGTTCCGCCATTCAAACAAGGATTTAGTTGACAACCAGTGGAAGTACCTAAGAACAAATAAAAGAAAAATATATTTTGTCATTCTCAAAGACAATATTCATGCACCAATCTTAGCTAGAAAAGCAAAAGAGGAAAGATCTGGTTTTCGATTTCAGACAATTAATCGATAACACTGAGAAAAAAACACACTTCTTCCTGTATACATGTTAGAAATCACTGTTCACATAATATGGGGCTTGTTTCGTTTCAACCGTTTATTCGTTCCGATCTTTCCCGCAAGTAGCTTTCTGGGCCTTCTTACTCAGTTATGTAAGGTAAAAGACGGTATCAGAATCCCTGGTTGGTTTAGTTTCTAACTCCAGTCTGTTGTCCCCATAATTCCTTCACCAAAACAAACGACAGGTCAAAGGTCGCATAGAACTTATGTTTTCAGATACTAAGCATGAAGACCTCCGTCGAAAACCATGATGTGTTAACAATGAAACATGCACAACATTTCATACAAATCTGTTGCCTGCAAAGAAACGGGAAAATGAAAGAAGAAAAGGGGGCCCTTGACTGAAGATCCATTGACTTGCATATTGGGTAGAACTTGTCTAAATTTCAAGTTTCATGATCGTTGATCCAGTCAGTGATTTACAGATACTGAACATCGTACTGCATACAACATATAGTAGTTTTTGTCACAAGATGCTTACATAATACCCGCAAAAAGTTTATTAGGGATCTTTATTGCTCCCATAGGATAAACAGGTAATAAAACTGTGTCACTTTTGTGTTCTTTTACATGATAATTACACAGCTTCTGAGGAGAGTATGACCTAGTTTACAAGATATATTTCTTGTTGACTATCATTTACCTTGAGTTACAATAATGAAGAAAGAACAGCTGTTTCTATTTCCCGATACATCCTCGTAAACGTACTCGACCTCCTGGTTGGTCCCGACGCCGTAGAAGGCCCCAGAGACAGCGTTCACGCTAACTAGTTGGACTGGACCTCCCGAATTATCAGAAACCTGTGGTGTAGGCCAACTGACCTGGGCACTGCTGGCCCCTGGGGATGCTTGGACAACAATGGTTTGTTGAGGGCAACCACTGATTGTTGGTGGTATAACATCACCTAAATATAAGACAAGACATGCAAGGGGGAAAAAATAAAACTTACAGAAATCACAATTAAAGTTAACGATTGTGCCCAAGAGATCACTTAACATCTCAAAGTCATCAGAATATAGATAATTCAAACGTTGGAGGTTTAACAGTCTTGTTTGAGGCCAAGGCCCTCTCACATGACTTTACAACTTAACCCCTGGTCATTGGTAACTTGTCACACCCACACACCAAAGTGTGCACAATTCAAACAATCCTTCTTGGGCCACTACAGCGCACCACAGCCATGGGTCCCCCAGGGGGATTTCCCACAGGATGCAGATACAAACCGGCGCACGCAACTATATTTACAAGTTACCTCGGTTACCTGGGTTATTTTACAAGGGGAAAATGTGGTTAATTCAAGCAATGAATTCACTATAACTTGTTACAAATCTCACCCAGCAATCCACAGGTAGAGCCTGAAAAGCCAGGACGACACTCACAGACAAAGTACTGATTGAAGGGAACACAGGTCCCCCCATTACTGCACGGAATAGTAGAACAAGGATTGCCATCTGCAAAGAACAAGAGCTACTATGAATCAGATTTTTTTTTAAATTTTTACTATGGTTGAGTTTTCTCACTCTGTTATTTAAGTCAAAACCGGAGATTGAAAAAAAGACACGAAAGTAGAACAATACATAAATTAAGGCTCAAAACAAAGCTCAGGTGAGCTTATAAGCATCCTTACATAAGTAGTAGCGACAAAACAAAAGAGACAATATCAGAAAGAATATAAACAAGAGGAAGAGAGAGATAGAAGAAAACAACCTGCAAATTATACATCATTAAATAATTAGGTTAGTTTTAATGAAGCAGTGTTTAAAGATTCTCTTCAAGGAACATAAAGAATTTCAACACTGAATGTGAACCCCCCCCCCACCCCAAACAAAAAGCCCATAAAGGTCTTCCGTTCACTGTGTTTGTCTCAGAGACCATTCTAAATTGTCTACTTTGCCTCCCTCTTCTATGTACAGCTGCAAACTAGAAGGCATTTGGACCCTTTTAATGGGAAAGTGCTATGGATGTTGTGTTGTAGAGAGTAATTCACAAGTGACTACATTGTTAATGCATTCTCACCTTAGTTTCTCTTTTGAATGATTCTCACACAAACACCTGTCGAGCTTTCATCGCGTTGTTAAAATCTTCTTACCTTATTTTCTCTTTTGAATGATTCTTACACAAACACCAGTCGAGCTTTCATCGCGTTGTTAAAATCTTCTAACCCTAATTTCTCTTTTGGATGATTCTTACACAAACACCTGTCGAGCTTTCATCACATTGTTAGTACCTCTCTTTTGCTGCTCAGTTTAGTGAAACTTTATATAAAATTCTCAGAAATCACCAGTTGGTTGGTAAGGAGTTCCACCTAGGTATTGCACTTGAGTACAACAACAGTCATCTCTAGGTATTGACAGGCGTGGTCTCAACAAAGGAGAAATTAGACCATGCCCCCGGATATCTCTATCTCTCTCAAAATATATTTCCCAGAGAGATGGTAATTTCTTCTGCATACATTGCTTTAGATCGCTTAAGACTGGATCATTTCTCCAACCATCCCTAAACAGTCAATCAACAGATTATCAAGCAATTATATACTTTCATCAAGAGAAGAATCACCAGAGATCTCAGTCCAACCAATGTGCACCAGCAGAATCCTACATTAATACCATAAATTGCTTAAACGATAAAAAGCTCAATTATTTGCCAAGTGACGTAGACAGCAGGGTGGAAACAGATGGCTAAATCCAATTAAATGCATCCATTTCAAACTAGCTATATATTTTGGCTAAAATCCTGTAATAGTTGTCAGTTGAATACTCAGTGTAAAACATTACCTCACCCTGCTGCACAAGTGTTGATACTTACATGGTATGGTGCAGACTTCACCAATGAAACCGATTGGACAATCACAAAAGAAATCGACCCTGTCATCAAAGCTGCAATAACTATTTAAACAAGTCCCTCCATTCTGACATATATTGCTTGACTGACATCTGTTCAGCTGAGGGACTAAACCTATGGGAGAAAAGTGACAGTTGAATGAAATATTTACACCCATTCCGTCTGCAGAGAGCCTTTGAGTAGAATTTGGTGAATGGCCTGAAGCCGACTGTTGCATTTTGTCTGAAACTATATATCCTCTTTTAGGGAGCTACAACATCAAGTTTCAAAATTCTAGAAAGATTTTATCTCTCCACAAAAAATCAATCAAATAAAATAACAAAACAAAACAACAATAATTACAAAGAACAAAACAAATAGTGAAACTAGTTGATAATCATAAGTAAAATATCTATAAACCGAACTGCTCTGTGCAAAGTAGTCTAGGCTAATATGCACATCTGTTATGAAAGTTCATTTATACTAGGTCAAGGCAAACTGCCAAATACTTGTTGTAAATATATTACTTTTCCGATGAATATTTAACCCACCTGCATCAAAGAAATATTTTGGAAAGACAATCAGTGTAAACGATACTTACTGGTCAAAACGGTACACCGTTCTCCCGTGTAACTATTTGGGCACACACATGTGTATTGTGGGGTGTAGGTGAGGGAGCCACTACTGGTTGAATAACTGTTGAAACAACTGCCACCATTAGCACATGGCGATGACACACATTGATCAAAAAAGCTGTTACTACCTAAATAAAATGGGGGAGGAAACATAAACATTATAACAATTTAAATGAAAGAACTTTCATGGAGTAGAAAAAAAACAGTAGACATAAATCAAAAGTGATATTATCCTCTATCATTATATGTTTACTTTCATTTCTTGTTTTAAATTCAATAACAACAACTTTATTCAAATAATATTAAATAGATAGTGGAGCTCCATGGTCAAGATGGTTAAATTTTAATTAAGTAGTACATTTTTGCTTAGTCACTTTTCATGACCATATATAACCTGCTTAAAACCAGATTCGTTTGGATTACTTGTACAATTTCCTATGCAAAGTCAATGACAGAAGTTGTTTCTTTCCTTGACTTTTGTTAACTTAAAGATTCGGTATTCTGCCCGTGAGAGTTATTCAGCCCATAGTTATAACCACCTGCTTTGGTATTCTGCCATGAGTTATTCAGCCCATAGTTATAACCTCCTACTACGGTATTCTGCCATGAGTTATTTCAGCCTTTAGTTATAACCACCTGCTTCCGTATTCTTGTCATGAGAGTTATTCAGTCCTTAGTTATAACCACCTGCTTGGGTAAACTGGTCATGAATTGTCCAGCCCTTGGGGTTATCACATCCCATTTTGGTATTCTGTTGATGAGGTATTTAGCCCTTAATTATAACCACCTCCTCTCATATTCTGGTCATGAATTGTCCAGCCCTTTGGGTTATTACATCCCATTTTGTTATTCTGTTGACGAGGTATTCAGCCCTTGGTTGTAATTTCCTGTTGAGGGTATTCTGTAATTCTCTTAATTGACTTAGCTAGAGTGATGTTATACCAAAGGCTGCAGCTCTTACCTGTCTGCTGTCTACAGTTAATGCCAGTGTAGCCATCCCGACAAAGACATTTATAAACACTCCCAGAGGAGACACAAGAGCCGTCATTTTCACAAGGAAAGTTGTTGCATGGATTTTCCAGGATATTAACAGCTATATCAATAGAAAGTATAGATATTGGTAAGTATGAAAAATATGGTAGAATGAAAATTAAATAAATATATATAAATCAAACATGGACTAATCGAGCAGTTAAGAGAAGACATATTGATATGTTTTACCAATAAGTCATGTGAACTTCAATGTATGATAGATTGTTACAATTTATCAAACACTTTTTGTTTACAAATTCACCTTAGAAAAAGAAAAAGAAAATTGGGAATGTAGAAAATTTAATTCACAAAGCATCATCTGCCATTTCCATTTTTACGGACACAAGGATTAGATACATCGATAAGAAATTGTTTTTTTACTTTAATCACAGAGACTTGAAGCTTCTTAGCCACAGCAGGCTAGGTCTTATTTAATCTATCCTGATTTTATTAATCAGACATCAGTTGCAGATTAAGAGGCTATTTTTGTCATGCCATTCCTTGAAAGGTAAGTTTGATGGCTTGTAGCGTGCCTAGTAGGGATCAAACAATGAAAATTGCAACAACTAAGAAGTCAATCTAGAAGCAAGAAAAACAGTGATTAGCTGTGTTTATTCAAATAATCAGGGATCTGATTATAATTCATGAATATGAACAAAAATTCATCAAAATTAATTTACGAAAACAAATGAATTTTAAGTTCAAAGTCACACAGATCCTGCACCTTTGAGATGTGCAGTTAGACAGTAATAACTGCTTAACAAGAGAGAACAGTAAATACTACTATCAATCAGTCTGCAACAACATTACCCTTTCTTAGAATAAAGGCAAAGTTTTAACTTGCTAATCTGCATAATGCATATGGTCAAAGGTCAATTCATTCAAACGTGGTACGACGCAGGAGATGACTTACAACTTTCACAGCGTTCTCCACTGAACCCGGTCTGACATGCGCAAAAGAAGCCGTAACACGAGTCCGACCTCCTGATACACTGACCACCGTTAAGGCAAGGAGTGCTGCTACATGGATCAGGAATGGCTGGAATGACAAAAAACAGACCACAAAATATAAGCAAAATATTAGAGAAGGTCGAGGCATTTTGGGGTTACAGGTAGGGGTGTAAAAGAAGGGGTGTAATAGAAGGGGTGTAATAGAAGGGGTGTAATAGGGGGGATAATAGGGGTGTAAGTAGGGGTGTAATAGAGCAACTAATGAGACAGGATAAATGATGATTCATGAACTAGGAATTGATGAGAGAGACCACAATAATTTATTGGATTATTGGAGTACTGTGAGATGTTTTATGGCAAGACATTTATCCACCAGGGTGTGAATACATGGATAAGACAGAGATTCCAAACTATGTGGATGTCGGAAATCAATTAGTATTACGCACTATCATAGATAGGAAATGCCAGAGTAGAAATGAAATCACTATACTGCAATTCATTTAACAATAAAAGCTGTGCTATCACAGTACAGTCAACACTAATGTAAATTTCACTTACTTCTTTGAGTGCAGCCGATCGCAAATATAAAGTTTTCATATCTTACAGGACAGATGGGGGGGGAGGGGGGAGGTTAGGGGCAGATGGGTCAGAGGGTTATAGTTCCAGGGACTGGGGAAAATATGGGAGGAAGATGAATGTAGACTTCTCTTCATAATATGCTTTAAGATAAAATGAAGAGTTTCAAGTTAAAGGAGGCCTGGTCACAAAACTGTCAAAGTGGGTGTCCAACCTGGCCCTTGGCGACATGCCGAATAATGGAAACCAATTCATTTACCTATTGCACAAAACTCTCCTCGGAAACAGTTAAGACATTCACACGTATACTGATCACACTCTACAGGGTCTGGTATGCAACTGGCTCCGTTCAGACATTCATGATTCCGGCAGGCACTGACTCCTGCGAAATGAAATTAATTTGGATTTCAAAATAGAAAAACAATCTATAATATTGATAGATTATCACTTTCCAATTAAAAATTTTGAAGCAATGATTATACAATATTGGTAGTTCATTATTAGCATGACGCTATAACTTATCAATTCCGCAATTTTCATAAGAGTACTTTTGACTTATTCGTTACCAATATATATAGATATATATATATTACAAAGAAAATCAATTTTGAATAAATGACAGAGTACATGTCATATTGTCATATGAAGGATGCAAGAAACTTAACATATTTTAATTTTCCATTTGCTTTTGATTACCTTGTGCAGTTTATAAATCTACATTGCTAAATATGAACTGTCCTCAGACATGGCTAAGTGAATATTCAGTTAACGTTCATAGGAAAATCATTCCACAATCAATAAGATTTTCATATATATGTTCATGCATGGCCTGCAATGTACTGCAATGTGTAATACATTTTGTATAGACTACTGCTAGACCTAACTAGATAAATATACTATATTTGGCTATACCTGTTAAATGAGATGTAATGCTACAAAATGCCTGTTACGTTAGGGGGGCGGAAGGGGTTTGGTTGGGGGAGAGAGAGAATTGTTAACATGCTGCTGAAAGTCTGTTTAAAGGATTGGTTCAGGTGTTTGACATGTCTATTTTGTATGAAAGAGCACAAAAAGACAAAAAGAACAGTGAAGAAACTACCATGATAGCATGCTCTGTTAAGGAGATATATGACACTTTGAAGATATCAAAATTTCTTTGAAAATGACTGGTGTAGAAAGACTTACTGTGAGGGTGTGATGTCACATCCTCACTTCCTTAACATGTGTGAATATATTTCTTTAAAAATTATTTACATTTTTTAACACATTTGAAAATAATATAATCAAAAATTCTTCAGATGTTCAATCTCAAATACTTCCTTTGACAAATTTGAGATCTCCTGACATATCTTTTGGTTGAAAGTCATGAAATTTCACAAATATTTAGAGAAAAAAAACAAAGACTTTTCAGAAATGTGAGGATGTGACATCACAGCTAGTCAGATTTCAGCAGTTTCTACTCAATCTGATAAAACTTTACACTTGAATATCTCTTTAACCGAAAATGATATTTGAACAGTTTTTTCACCATTGTTTCTTTTATTGTCCTCTTTCATATAACATAAACATGTATGACAACTGAACCAATCCTTTAAGTAAATATATGAAAGAGGACCTGACATTTGTTACTAGCAGATTCTTTCCTTCTTCAATTACAGAGCAGTTTAAGCTCTCTGCAGAAGACTCTACCAGCTATAGGTTTCAAATTTTAAGGCCCTCGAACATAATTTATGTATTTGTGAAAATGAACTAAACTTTGTAAAAAGTGCTACTCACTGGTCTGGCAACTTAAGCCAGAGAAGCATCTCGGACAGTCACAAGAGGAAGCAGTACACGAATCTGCAAATGGTATACATACGCCCCCATTACTGCAACTGTTCAAGTTGCACGCCCCTGTTGCTGTAGATATCAATAAAATGAAATTAATGACAGAAATTAAATTAAAAACAATCACAATAGTTTAGTGGCATGCTTGGGTTAGTTAATTTACAATACTCAAAGTATCATCAAAACCGGTGATGTACTAAAGCGGGGGAGGGGTCTGCCCCGGGTCCAGTCAGAGGGATGCCACTTCAAAGCCCAAAACGAAATGAATATTTTGAACAAACGATAGAGCAAAAATTAAGAATGAAAATTCCTAACTCACATTAATCAACTCAAAGCTGTGCCAAAGATCATAGCACCATTTTGCATCTATGCCACCTTACCTAAACAAAATTTCTCAAAGGGGAAGGAGAAACCCCCACCCCCCAGGGCAGCATCATCCTGCACGGGGTGACAAAGGAAGGATCTGCCCAGGTGCCAACTATTCTAGGCGACCACTGACATTGCGTTAACCAGTGACATGGTGGTATATGGTATCATATAACAGGGGTGCAAAAGATACTTTATTAACCTTTCCAAAGAATCCAAAGGCTGCATTAAAAAACAAAATGTTATGTTGGTCAATTACCATATGTAAGCAAAGGTAAGGTTAATAGTTTAATAGAGGTAGTTTACTGTAGTTTCTATCAGGGTTGGCCAGACCGTGGCTCGTGAGCCACAAGCTGGTCTTAACATTTTAATGTGCGGCTTGTTGGAAATATGTTAATAATAGCTCCTTTTTGCATCACATATATTTTATATATAAGGTAAATTTGACAGTTTCAGTCAATAACTAGCATGTCTTGGTGCTCTAAAAAATCCCAAGTTTACTGTTATGTAGCTATTTATGGTCCAAATTTCTAAAGGGGGCTCAAAACTGGGTCCAATTGATGACGGAATGACTCACAGATCTGACAGGTGGAACCGGTAAAACAGCCAGAACAAACACATGCGGCATCGGTCAGAGACATTGCCTGGCAGACTCCTCCATTCTGACAGATCCGAGAACTGCAAGGATTAACTTCAGGAGGAAGACAAAATACTGATAGGTTACAGATCTCATCTTTCAAAGCAACTTTGTGTTGCTTCGGCATAATTTGATATTGATAATTAAGGGCTCAATTGATCTCCAAATCCCCATATTAATAACATATGCTTTTAGCTTGAGTATCATAAAGTTGTCCATTCAGATGATGCAACATGAGATAGAAGTTTGTGTTCAATTTTGGTCAATATTTATAAGAATAAAGTCCTCTAATAGAATCTCTTGAATTGAAATGAATGCTAATTCATTATTTTTCTATGATAACCTTCATTTGGTATAAATAAATATATATATATATATATATAAATAAAAGAAATTAATCTGTAGCAAGTGGTATGACAGATACATAGTACATAAATAAAGATCGTTCTGTGACACAAGTTCGAGGGTTCGATTCCTACCTTCGCCTGATGAGTCCCAAAAGGACGAAACCGGTCGTGAAGTGGAATTTTCTGGTGTGTTGATCTTTATATATATATATATCTATATATATATCTATATATATATATATATACATATATAGTTCCTTATAATTGTAATTGAGCAACAAGCAAATGCAAAACATTGTTTAAATCATCATTAGAGAACCTGTTCCCTTTCCCTTTCCCTGCACCCACCCACTCACCCCCCTTCCCAACCAATGGTGAAACCAACAAGGGTTGTTAGAAAATAGGCTACGTACCACCAACCAAAGTGACTGAAAATGAACATTCCACGGTGTTGCCTGAAGGGTCTGAGAAAACGTAAGTCACTGGGGTAGTTCCGAGGGGGAAAAATGAACCTGGCACAAATATGACGTCATTGATTATCTGTACGGATCCTGATTCATCAAAAGCAGTAGGGGCATCGTATTGTACTATGCCACCTCCCATGGTGATAAGCACCTGGTCTGTAATGTCATCAGGACATCTGAGCAATACCGGTGCAGTATCTAACGAAAAAGAGGCAGATTTAACAAAATAGAATTTGTGAATGCATCACGTTTACATTCCTTAGTAACAAGTTCATACTTGTTGGGCAAAAGATTAATCAAAATGGCCACAAATTTAAAGTACAACCAACATCTTCTTAGAGATCATTCTAAGCACAAATCGAAAAAACAAAGCATACGCCCCGTAATGTCATCTGAGCATTACAGGTGCTGTATCTAATAAGAGACAAATTTAACACAAATAATGGTTTTTATGTAACACATTTTTGATACATCTGGTAATTTAATTAATGTGTACCATTATATTTATACAATTTGTGCAATACACTTATCTATTCCTGATATATAGACATCAAATATGATGCCATATTTTTTTTTATGACACAGCCAATTCTGTGTTCACTGGTTTTCAGACTACTTTATTGGAAAGTTTATCGGCAAGTATTTAACTTACCTTCAGACAGCTAACTTATAGCATTAAGAAGAAAATATTGTAATGAAATTTCAACTAGGGTAAGAGTCGACTATTGATTCTCTCGACAAATATATATAGTTTGAGCGGATACATTACGGAACCTAACACAGACCAATAGCCAAAAAATAATGACTTGGGCCTAATTTTGCAAACCTGAATTCATCTATTGATCGACTTCACGTACATCAAATTTCGCCACAGTATAAATATGAACCGTGCCTTGTTTAGTTCCAATGTAATGAACACTCAGCAATACTTAAAAAAGGACAGACATACTGACTAATGAATGATAATGAAGTCCAGTGGAGTAGCCAGCATTCTATTGTTAGGGGGGCAAGATTTTGCTGAAGAGGGGGCAACCCCGTGATGGCTGATGGTAGGAATTACCAAGAAATATATGTACTAACGGGCACCTCGTCTGCACAAATACACATCCACCACGATATTGATCAACGGTCTCCGTATGTGGGTATGACGAAGGCCCAAAATGTGTAATATCTCGGTCTGATTACCAAGTTCTGACCTTATATGAAGTAAGAACATGAGCCCTTAGGTATGCAGAGATGCCAAGGTCAGATGTTTTTTAGGCGGGTGAAAATTATCTGGTGCTGTTGGTTACGTACACCATCTAAGCAGAGCGCCACCATGGGTTGGCGCGAAGCGTACAAGAAAATTTTGGGATCTTACGGCCCCTCAGATGGCCGGAAACATCACTTCCCGGGTCATCTAAGCTGAATCTATACTGTCTCCATATTTGTATTGTGTCTATTTTTTTTTCATTCCAGAGGAAAAAATATCTTGAAATAAAAAAAATCTCTGAAATTTTGCGGACGCTGTAGCGTTCACGTGTGTCGTAACGGTATTATTTTTCACGAATCGTATAGGTAACGTTGCTTTCAGCCGGGCATAGTTAGCACGATCGGCTTTGAGTAATTTCCGATCCTGGTGGTTCTGAGATAATTCGCATTTTGGTGTGATGAAATGAATTTCACGCTAGCAATGATACACTTTCACAGGAAAAACTCTGTGGGCCTACAATGCGGGAGATTCTTCAAAAATGCGGGAGTTTTTTGGAAAATGCGGGAGATTCGGACAGGTGGGCGGGTGAGCGGGAGACGACCCGAAAATGCGGGTGACACCCTCCCAAAGCGGGTGACTTGGCAGCACTGGGTATGAATACTTGTGAATAGAGCGCGAAAAAATGTAAAACAAAAGTATTTTGAATACATCACTGGATTTCATTTGGGAGGCAAGACTGTAACACAAAGCAAATTTGGGGGGGCATTGCCCCCCCTGGCCCCCCTCTGGCTACGCCACTGGTGAAGTCCATACACAGCTGGCCTACCTCTTGTAACGACGATATCAAAGGAACCGCTGCCTGTGTTTCCTGCACCATCTCGGAATGTAAAGACCACAGCAGTTGTACCGACGGGAAAGCAGTCGCCTGACTGATGGCTTTGGAAATCCAATACAGGAGGTACCCCTGAGTTGTCTGTTGCAGTGCAAGGTGCAAAGGACACAACCGCACAGGACCCAGTGGTGTCGGCGTTGATATCACGGCCAGCACAGTTCACAGAAGGATCAATTCCATCGAGACCTACAGAGGAATAGAACGAGGTACATACCAAAACATCGATAGTGTACCCTACGGTATGTACGGAGATCAAAGGTGAACGACACGAACACAGGGAGAAGAGTTGGACCTCAGATCAGAGACAGAAACTTAACTATCCCGGGATGCATTTTACCAAATCTTTTACTTTTACGTTACAAAGTATGGAAGGTAATCAATTACAATCCTCTTGTATCGATTTGATCCCCGGTATGCAAAGTGGGGTCGCAACCCTTTTAAAGCCGCCAAATATATTTTGGAGGAGTGCTAGATGCTTGGGAACCAAAAAAAAGAGGAATATATATGTGGGGAATAAAAAGGTGAAGTAACTTAAATTTCACAAAGTATAACGCCAGAGGTCGAACAGGATTTGTCTAAGAGGAAATGAAGTCAGAGAAAAAGATATCATAATAAACTGAAGAAAAACTTCCATTCCTTTAGCCCCCAAATTTCTGAAAATATTCTCAGAAGGTAGTAGAATTCTAAGCAGATATGAGAAATGAATCCGGCTTGACTTTTTGTAGATCCGGCAGATATCATTATCGGCCCGATGGGTCCAACCAGACCAGTTTCTTGGTGTATCCCTAATTTGACATCTTTGTCAGGTTAGCGCAGACTTTAAAATATAAAGGAATTCAATTTAACATTAGTGGATGCTTCAAACTCCCACATGGCATTATAATCTCATCCCACCACCTTCAAAGCCCTTCTTCTTTTTTTTTTTAACCTACCAAATCTAAAGCATTAGCAACAGTTTACTTCCCCCTTACCCACTCCTCCCTTCCCCCCCCCCACCTCCTCCCATCAGTTACATCAATACCCTGTACCTCAACCGCCTAATAACTAACTTTATTGATAAACCTTAGAAATGGCATACAATGTGAGAAGCACTTTACCTTGTACGATAACGTTAAAAGTGTCCGTTCCAGAGTTGCCTGCATCATCTAAGAATATCACCCTCACTTCCGTGCTTCCTATCGGGAAAAATGAACCTGATGTTGGTTGGTAGGAGAGCAGAGAAGGAGGTCTCCCAGAGTTATCCACTGCTGTGCAAGTGTTAAGTTGTACGATGGCACCAGACTGTCCAAATGGTACTGTACGCAATATGTCTGCACAGGTAACATCAGGGCCTTCAATGTCAACAACTATAAGTGTAACAGATCAGAAATAATTGAGGTTTTTAGATAAACATTCTACTCCTCAAAATTCCCTGTCAGTTGAAGAAGTTTCCCTGGATCGCCGAAATAAATTAACTACCAGCATAGAGAGCGGCAATATTTTGACAATATGAATGTAAGAGACTGACTTCGGTCAGCATTGCGGCTTTGATAAGCCAATGAGGCTTCTTCGCGAGTTCCTGCTTGCAGGAGGATCTAATATACATACATACATACATTATCTGGCGCTATTTTATCACTTAAACTAAACTCAAGACTTTACTCGGACCATCAAATTGAAATGTAGGTTAGTAATTCGAACTCGTCACAACAAAAAGCTGCTGATTTTTCTTAAAGATACGCAGATATCGAAAAAATTGCTGTAGCTATGTCGCTCTGCGACATATCTTGTATCTGATAGGGATAAGGTTACAGATCTTCAAAATACGTCTCGGCATGTCGTCAATGTTTTCGCACAATATTATACAAAAACTAAAAGGAAAAAGACAAAAGGAACTATGATCAAGTTGCAACAGTGGTTTAATTCTCCACCATACTCTTTTTCTGAATAGAGAAGGGGGTTATTGTCCCTAGTTTTTTGACATTTTGTGATGAAGCGTTCTCAACAACTTAGGATCGACTTGTTCTCTTGTTATGATTCGGATCAAAATGACTCTATTCGATTTGCATTTCAACTCTTAAAATTGAAATGATCCCTTCTTCATGTTGTTAATGAAATGAAATGGTGGAAGCAATTTGCAGATTTGTCATTGGCTGCTTTTCAATTCTACAACCATGAAAAGACCGCAGCCCTAAGATGTTCAAAGAACAATAAGTGTTCAAACCTGTACCTCTGGCTTCCTATAAATTATATTATCTTTTTTTCCCCTGTGAGACAACTTTTAAAGTTTAAGTCCGAAGTCTTGGGGTTAATACTTGAATATCTTCTCAATAAACCTACCAACGACGGTTACTGTGAACACATCAGAACCTCGGTTACCACTATCATCTGCATATTCGTTAGTAACCGGTGTAGTACCGAGTGGAAAGAAAGAACCGGACGTTGGTGATTGACGAACCAGCGATGAAGAGCCAGAATTATCAGAAACCTCACATGATGGTAACATGACCGTCGCACCGCGGGCTGGTGGCAGCACCATCACGACTTCATCGCGACCGGAGCAATCTACTGAGGGTGGCATCACATCAGCTTTATAGAGGAAAAAAAGCAATGCTAAAACTCGTCGATTTAAGACTTTAATTATCAGATAAGAGAGAAACTGCAACATCAAGGGGAAAAGAAGATCCTCATTCACATCATATGAAAATCTCAACTTGAACAGCGATGTCACACTCACTTTATTTGACATTTTTAGCATTTCTCAGATTTTTTCATTATGGGCTGGATCATTTCTCAGATTTTTTTAAGAATTTGACAATACATTTTCTTCTTGCTAACTTTCCTTAAATTTAACATGAACACAATGATTGATTCACACTACAAACTTGGTCGTTTACATCTCATAATTTGATAGAGCTGTGACCTCTGTTCAGAAGGAGTAAAGTCCTCTTACTGATATCATTGTACTGATGTAGTTCTTCCAACATAAGTTTCTTTGGGAGGGATTTTAATAATACAGTATTCACTTGGCATCATCAAGTAATATCAAAAATCAAGGCAAGCATATTTAACACCCCAATTAACCGGTTGCCATTATGTCTAACACAAAATAATTCAAGACTCAATCAATTGTCACAGTGAAGATCTAAACAAATTGATTAACCATTGCATTATATGGTCCAGTGTATAAAGTCTGTAGCATGAGAAACAATGAAACCAGGCATCTGGGAAGTCCCGTGTCCTGGCGGCTTAAGTATGACAGAATTTTTAATCCGGGGAAAATTTGCCCACCTAAAATGACAACCTGCGAATTGGTGGCGCATGCCAGATATGAAGTGTATTAGGTATACCGCCATTAGGCCGTGCAAATTATGGCCTATTTTATGTCATCAGATAACTCTGGCAATTCTGGCATGTAGTTGCAAATCGTTCACTGTATTAGGGTACCATAATATAATTTTCAACATGCACAAAATATCACTTCTTCCTGAATATTCTGAAACAAAAAGTGACTTTTAATCTCCTTCTGATTTGTACTTTTGTTGATTTCCTGACATTGACATTGTGAATTGTTTTATTTTCCTTTTTTCTCTCTCTCTCGTTTCGTCGCCATTATTCTTAACCTCGAATACAATTTATGGATCACAATCTCCAGATTTTCTGTGCCAAATGGAATTGTAAAATCAAGACTAACCATTGAAGATGGCAAAGGTGCATTCATCCCTCTGCCCTCTGACGTCTGTGCACGAACATCTGACGACTGTAGTGCCAAGTCCGACAGGAGTACCTGATGCAGGGTCACAGGATGTCGACAAGGTACCTGAACTCCCTGTGCAGATTGGGTTGCTCCAGGTAGCAATGAAAGTACCAGGGGCCACCTCATTCCCACCTGTCCCATCAGAGGGGCAGGTAATATCTACGAGACGAATCTCTTGAAGGGCCAAAAATATTGATACAAGATTTAAACGTAAACTCACTACCTAATCAGCTTAAAGTTCATCTACAAGTTTCTACAAGAAGTTCACATATGGTTGTTTTACATCTAATAAGTGTATATGCTGAGATGACAACAAATATGAGACAACTTTATTATTTGTAAAATGTTTTTTTGTTTTACACTTCTAAGCACCAAAAATAAAGTATATCAATGTTTCATAATTGAAATATTGTATGTGATGCACAGACAGAAGATATTTTTTTGAAAAGAACAAAGAAATATGGCTGGAACAGGATTCCAAATAGTGACCTCTGGATTACTAGCCCGGTGCAGCTCTAACGACTGAGCTATCCTGCCCTTAATCAGTGCATGTGTGTAAGGGTGTATGTATGAATGTATTTTAGATCCTCCTGTAAGCAGGAACTTGCGAAGAAGCCTCATTGGCTTATCAAAGCCGCAAGCTGACCGAAGTCAGTCTCTTACATTCATATTTAACGTCCATGATTATGAATTGTCAGCAACTCTGTAACTGGACAACATACATTAATCTTGGAGTGACTCGAACCGGGGACCTTAATATTGGAAGGCACCGGTGTTAACCTTTGAGCTAACACTCCACAATATATACTTAGCCATTTCTTTTGCTGGGGGTGCCAGTTATAGAAGCCATCGTATCTAGTATGGTGTGCAATGAAGGAAAACACCTCTGTTTTATTCGATACAACCCAGAAAGCGTCAGGGATGGAATTTCATGAGCACTTTGGCTGTATATGTGATTATGTATGTAAATGATTGGGTAAACTTTAGTTCAAGGAAAAGAGCGGAGTAAAATGATCTTTTCTGTTGTCTAGAGTTTAACAGGTTTCCTATTAATCATTTACTTTATATAAGGATCATCAGTGTGGGCAAGTTATTACAGACATGCCACCTACTTCTCTGAACATTCATTCAAATGAGAAGATTCTGTATAAGACATTGTCTATATACAAACTTCACACACAGAAAGTGTTTAAATGAATACATACAGCCTTACTAATCCTGGGGATTGATTGAACTAAACTATAAAGATACATATTTCTTTCAATCAACTACATACAATAATTTACAAAATTATTACACTATGATTTCATATTAATACAAACCTGGATTTACTGTAACAATGAATGTATCTGTAGCTGTGTTGCCACAGGCATCTTCAAAGGTGTTTATGACTGTGGTGGAACCAATAGTGAAAAATGATCCCGATCTTGGAGATTGGTTCATGGGTAGGACAGTTCCAGAGTTATCTGAGGCTCTACATGATGGTAGTAGAACAGTAACACCAGATGCACCAAATGGAGCCATCCTGGTAATGTCCAGACCACTGCAGTCAACCGTGGGAGGTATATTCTCAGCTTAATGTCAAATAAAAATGAGGAATACAAAAGAATATTTTTAGATTCAATGGGAAGCAAAAGCAGAACGATCATCACCAATCTTTGTGTAAGAAGTCAAATGAATGTACAACTACCCACACAATTAAAGAAACGTTAATTCTATTTCAAAGTAAGGATGGCTCAGATGCGTCTTCACATGGCATACTGAAAACTTGTCTTTAGTCTAGAAATGAAAAAAAAAACACACACTATTTTTGGAATAATCATTATTTATCTAAACATATTAATAACTTTGATATTTTCTTAGATAAAGGCTTATTGATACTTTCTTGTTGAAATATTAAAAGGCAGTAAAAAAACCTACATTCACTTGGCACTGATTTGATGAACAATATTGTTTTGTTTTTGCACCAAGAAAGAACATTGAAAAGTAAAACAAATAATAACTAGGAGGTTTCACCTTCCAATAAAATTGTGATATCTCACATTGAGAAAATGGCAGCCACATGTACAATGGCTTTCTTGTAATGGTGTTAAAATAAGTCTCTAACCTGCAGGTAGATTAAAGAAACAGGTTTCAGTCTCTCCTGCATTATCTACACAGGTACAGATTGCAAATGTTTGTCCTGAGCTGATATCACTGCCAGAGGAAGGATTGCAGCTGGTGGTTATAGGTTGTACTCCTCCTGTGCAGTCAGGATCACTCCAAAGTCCAATGATAGCATTAGAGTTAGTCTGGCACTTGGCTACAGCATTGGTGGGACAGATAATCTGAAGCCGTGGACGATCTATCAAAATGTTAAGAAAGCATCTTATGGTTACAACAGAGGGGAGAAAGTAGAAAACAATACAACTACATATGTCATTATTCCAAACATGCTGCGAAAAAGCTGTGACAGGGCCAACCATTATTACCTGCGATATATATATATATATATATATATACACATATATATATATGTGTATATAATTGTACCTTTCTTATATTACTGCCTGATTCACTATTAAATAAGCTGATATATATTTTCAAACTGCTCAATAATATCCCATTGCTGTCAGGATCATTCAAGCCATCAAATTAAAGCTTAATAGTCAGATCGAAGGGTATGGTTCCTCCTGGTATGGTTATGTGCAATGTGAGTGTTAACTTAGGACTGGTGTAATGGTCAATGCACAGACTAATTGATACTAGGCCTTTGATAATCTCCACCATTTTCATTTCCATGTTGTACAACAACACTATTGTACAATTATGGTAGGAATGTTTTCTATTCTCTTAGTGTCAATATTAAATGTTTGATCAAAAAACTTTGGCTTTCCTCTTTCACTAGTTCAAAAAAAAAGTTCAGTCCAAGATAGCTATCAAGTGTGGAACAGTTTGAGATTAATTACTTCAGCCCTGCTGCTTACATGTACATTGGTTGAGCTAGGTACATCAGCTATGAAAGATTGGTAGCTGGGTTTGTGTCAATGTTTAAAGGTCTGAAAAAAGACACCCAGTTTCCCTGTTTTGAAACATCTTCTGTGACTTTCAGATAACAAAATTACAGGATGCAATTTCAGTTTAAGCAGCTCTTTCCAAGTATTCAATTTATTATTTCAGCAGCTGCTTTATTCAACAATTTGACTAAATTTGTCATATTTAAATAAAAAATAAGATTGCAAATGGATGAAACAAGAAGATTACAGAAAGAAGATTACAGATCAAGTTTTCAGAGAAATTCTGCAATTTTGAATCTACTCTGTGCAGCTGATGGACAATATCTGAATGTTATAATGGTCAGCCTCGCCTAGAAACTTTCAACACAATAGATGTGTGACATAACAAAAGCTCTGGTGTCTAGCCAGCCACTAATAGACATTATCTGCAAGTACTAATGTTCAGCTGTGCTGCGAAAATCTCCACCACATTGGACGTGTGGCAGTGCGATGGCTTTTGCGTCCAGCGAGCAGCTAATAGACAATATCTGCCCATGATAGTGGTCAAAAGTGCCTAGAACTTCACTATGTATATTGCATCTTACATAAATAACAAAGGCATGTTTTTTTAAGTGGTAGCAGATGTGCTTGGATTTGGCAAATGGGATTATCAAATATTGAGACAGAAACTTGAGGTCTGATCTGATAAAAAATGTTGTATGGCTAAGTACTTGTAATAAAATAAAACAAACAGCTGTTTAAACTATATATAGGCTTCAAACTGACCTTCAATGATCGTCACAGTATAAAATCCTGTTGCCCGATTGCCGCTTGGATCTTCAAAAGTGTTTCCAACCATCGTCGGTCCGACAGAGAATGGTGTACCTGGTGGTGGGTTCTGGGGCAGAGGCAAGACTGTTCCAGAATTATCTGTAGCAGTACAGTCCGGTAGATTAGGAACCACAAGACTTTGGGTTCCGGCTGGGACAGTCCTGGAGAAACTGAGACCGTCACAATTAACAACTGGAGGCTCATTATCCACTGAGAGAAAAGGAAGGTTCCAATACAAAGAACAGTGAATACCCCTTTAATAAACACTCAGTCTGTCACCCTAAGGCTTGCTTGAGAAGATATTAAAAGGCTCATATCCTTACATATCCACTATGGAGAGGATGTGAATGTTCAGCACAGGAGACAATGTTTGCAAAAGATTAAAGTAATCGATAAATGAATAAAGACTTCATGGCAATGGTTGTCTTTATGGCAATGGCTCACATGAACAATAATTCATATAATTCTTATTAAAATAAAAATATTAAAAAAGCAAACCAATTTTTGTGATAATCAATATTGTAAGTTAAATGTAAGGAATATTTAAAGTTATTAGACCAGTAATACGAGACTGAGGTCATACAACATTTAATCTGTTCATAACAATTGTGCAGATATATCCAATGATGTGACTATGTATAATTATATTGGTCAAATTGTTAATGTTCTTCCAGACATCCCAGTCATCCAAAATTCAGTTCTGAAGACTAAAAACAGCTTTGGGGGTGTCCGGCAGCGACCACTTGCTTATATCAAATTTAGATTCAACTGTAAGTAAATCCCCTCAAATGGGTGATACGACAAAGATTTATCACCCACCATCACCTTGGAGATACTGAAATAAAGCATAAAACAGTGGACAAGCCTACCATACCACTGGTCCATAACTGGTGTTCTCTTTACCAGATCTACACATCTCTCCTACAGTGTAAATATTGCTGTTCTCTTCACCAGACCTACACATCCCTTCTACAGTGTACATATTGCTGTTCTATTCATCAGACCTACATATCTCTCCTACAGTATACATAATGCTGTTCTATTCACCAGACCTACACATCTCTCCTACAGCGTTCATATTGCTGTTCTATTCACCAGACCTACACATCTCTACTACAGTGTACATATTGCTGTTCTATTCACCAGACCTACACATCTCTCCTACAGCGTTCATATTGCTGTTCTATTCACCAGACCTACACATCTCTCCTACAGTATACATATTGCTGTTCTATTCACCAGACCTACACATCTCTCCTACAGCGTTCATATTGCTGTTCTATTCACCAGACCTACACATCTCTCCTACAGCGTTCATATTGCTGTTCTATTCACCAGACCTACACATCTCTCCTACAGCGTTCATATTGCTGTTCTATTCACCAGACCTACACATCTCTCCTACAGCGTTCATATTGCTGTTCTATTCACCAGACCTACAAATCTCTACTACAGTGTACATATTGCTGTTCTATTCACCAGACCTACACATCTCTCCTACAGTGTACATATTGCTGTTCTATTCACCAGACCTACACATCTCTCCTACAGTGTACATATTGCTGTTCTATTCACCAGACCTACACATCTCTCCTACAGTGTACATATTGCTGTTCTATTCACCAGACCTACACATCTCTCCTACAGTATACATATTGCTGTTCTATTCACCAGACCTACACATCTCTCCTACAGTGTACATATTGCTGTTCTATTCATCAGACCTACACATCTCTCCTACAGTGTACATATTGCTGTTCTATTCATCAGACCTACACATCTCTCCTACAGTGTACATATTGCTGTTCTATTCATCAGACCTACACATCTCTCCTACAGTGTACATATTGCTGTTCTATTCACCAGACCTACACATCTCTCCTACAGTGTACATATTGCTGTTCTATTCACCAGACCTACACATCTCTCCTACAGTATACATATTGCTGTTCTCTTCACCAGACCTACACATCTCTCCTACAGTGTACATATTGCTGTTCTATTCACCAGACCTACACATCTCTACTAGTGTACATATTGCTGTTCTATTCACCAGACCTACACATCTCTACTACAGTGTACATATTGCTGTTCTATTCACCAGACCTACACATCTCTCCTACAGTGTACATATTGCTGTTCTATTCACCAGACCTACACATCTCTACTACAGTGTACATATTGCTGTTCTCTTCACCAGACCTACACATCTCTCCTACAGTATACATACTGCTGTTCTATTCACCAGACCTACACATCTCTCCTACAGTATACATATTGCTGTTCTATTCACCAGACCTACACATCTCTCCTACAGTATACATATTGCTTTTCTATTCACCAGACCTACACATCTCTCCTGCAGTGTACATATTGCTGTTCTATTCACCAGACCTACACATCTCTCCTACAGTGTACATATTGCTGTTCTATTCACCAGACCTACACATCTCTACTACAGTGTACATATTGCTGTTCTATTCACCAGACCTACACATCTCTACTACAGTGTACATGCTAGTGATTCTTTGCCATTTGGATGCCTTTTTTTCGGACAACCAACTCTGCCGTTCGGATAATCAAAACTGTAAGACCTGCTTGTCCAAGGGACTATCAAAGAACTTCTTTGCTAAACCAAGATAAAGGCAATGACAGTTAACTAGGAATCAAATATTACAGGACATTTAGATCTACCAACATACAGTCTGCAGGGAACCAATTGTTAAAATCAGCATATAGGAAGAGTCATTTCCTTTAGATCAAAAAAGAAAGATTGCAAAAACCAGACACAAATACAGAAATGACATTGATGAAGAGTAAGAAGGTGAAAGAGGGATGACTTGCCTCGTACAAACACTACAAATGTATCCTGTCCTCGGTTACCGTTGGCATCCTGAAAGATATTGGTGACCGGTGTGGTACCAATCGGAAAGAATGAACCCGATGGCGGTGACTGTGATACTTCAAACACAGTTCCTGAGTTATCAGTAGCAGTACATGAGGGTAAAACCACCTGAACCCCAGATGAACCTGGAGGTGCATTCCTGTTGACTGTTATTCCACTGCAATCCACAACAGGCGGTTCATTATCACCTGTAGAATAAGGACGTTATAGTCAATTAGGCTCTCTTTTGACCGTGGAAACAGAAATCACGCAAAACTTGACAAGCTGTTGTTTCTTTAACAGCCAAAATATAAAAAAGTATATATATATATATATATATAAACAAATGGTTATTTGGAGACTTGTTTGGCCTTAAGAAAAGAATTCTTTCTTTAACTTTCCTGCCTGCTTAACTTTGATATCAAAAAAACTTTAGCCCCTTTAACTTTTAAACATCTATTATCATTATCAAATGCATATTTGAATTCCATTTGCCAAATGAATTTGGGTTGGCAGATGAAAATAGAAAGTAAAACCAAAAAGAGGGTAAAATACCACTGGCAACTTGCACTTACCACTGATGATGACTTCAAATGTACCCATGCCTCGATTCCCACTTGGATCTACAAAGGTGTTGGTGACCCGTGTGGTACCAATCGGAAAGAATGAACCCGATGGCGGTGACTGTGATACTTCAAACACAGTTCCTGAGTTATCAATAGCAGTACATGAGGGTAAAACCACCTGAACCCCAGATGAACCTGGAGGTGCATTCCTGTTGACTGTTATTCCACTGCAATCCACAACAGGCGGTTCATTATCACCTGTAGAATAAGGACGTTATAGTCAATTAGGCTCTCTTTTGACCGTGGAAACAGAAATCACGCAAAACTTGACAAGCTGTTGTTTCTTTAACAGCCAAAATATAAAAAAGTATATATATATATATATAAACAAATGGTTATTTGGAGACTTGTTTGGCCTTAAGAAAAGAATTCTTTCTTTAACTTTCCTGCCTGCTTAACTTTGATATCAAAAAAACTTTAGCCCCTTTAACTTTTAAACATCTATTATCATTATCAAATGCATATTTGAATTCCATTTGCCAAATGAATTTGGGTTGGCAGATGAAAATAGAAAGTAAAACCAAAAAGGGGGTAAAATACCACTGGCAACTTGCACTTACCACTGATGATGACTTCAAATGTACCCATGCCTCGATTCCCACTTGGATCTACAAAGGTGTTGGTGACCGGTGTGGTACCAATCAGAAAGAATGAACCAGATGTTGGTGACTGTGATACTTCATTCGCTGTCCCTGAGTTATCAGTAGCAGTACATGAGGGTAAAACCACCGAAACCCCTGATGCCCCTGGAGGGGCATTCCGACGAACTGTTCGTCCACTGCAATCCACAACAGGCGGTTCGTTATCAGCTGAATGTGCAGAAATTTGTTGAAAATTGTTTGCATTAGAACAGAATCAAGTGAGCAAACTCAGTCCAAGCAAAATAGCAGTTCTGACAGGCTGCTTATATATTCAATGGTTAAAATGAAAGCCTCAATTTCGAATGACTGCTGCCTTTCCAAGACGAGGCTGCAAATGTCTACAAAACAACATCAAGGGGAGACAGTGTTCTCTGTCTAAAGCTTGAGAGCTTCATCATATGATTAGCTTTTACATCTAGCAAGTAAGTAAACAGTTATGAAACCCTTTTGGTTTACAGGCCATATTTCTTTTTTAAGCTGAGTCTTTGCAGACCCCTTTGCCCTCCTGAACCCCCCCTTACCCCACCCCATCCAAAGAAAAAAGTTAAAGGGGCTGTATCAGGTCAGGTAATGAATCAAATGAATGATCTTCTAGTGAGGATTGTTAATCAATATTCTTCTGGTGAGGATCTGATAAAAGTAAAATATTTGGCGGATGAAATTAGAAAGTAAAACCAAAAAGAGGGTAAAATACCACTGGCAACTTGCACTTACCACTGATGATGACTTCAAATGTACCAACGCCTTGATTCCCACTTGGATCTACAAAGGTGTTGGTGACCCCTGTGGTACCAATCGGAAAGAATGAACCCGATGTTGGTGACTGTGATTCTTCAAACACAGTTCCTGAGTTGTCAGTAGCAGTACATGAGGGTAAAACCACCTGAACCCCTGATGCCCCTGCAGGGGCATTCCGACGAACTGTTCGTCCACTGCAATCCACAATAGGAGGCTCGTTATCAGCTGAATGTGCAGAAATTTGTTGAAAATTGTTTGCATTAGAACAGAATCAAGTGAGCAAACTCAGTATATTACAAGTCCAAGCAAAACAGCAGTTCTGACAGGCTGCTAATATATTCAATGGTTAAAATGAAAGCCTCACTTCGAATGACTGCTGCCTTTCCAAGACGAGGCTGCAAATGTCTACAAAACAACATCAAGGGGAGACAGTGTTCTCTGTCTAAAGCTTGAGAGCTTCAACATATGATTAGCTTTTACACCTAGCAGCTTCAGTTGACAGAATTTTCAGTTCATCCCTTATAAACCCCCCCCCCCCAAAAAAAAACATACTGAAAATGAGAGTAAAATATGAAATCACAGTGGAGAGTCAAAAATTTCCAAATTTAAAAACATTTGCAAATTAGGAGTATATAAAGAATTTACTTTGTTTTGAATGTGATTTCAGTTTGAAAGTCTACCCGTTTAAAACCATTTTCAAAATAAAATAAAACTGGTAGCAAACTGCTTATCCACTAGAGACCCTGTGTAATAGAATATGTAAAAGTAGGTTGGCCTGATGTTTCGTTCCTAGCAGGATCTTCTTCAGAGGTCATAAAAAAAAGAAATTTTAAATTAATTAAAAAAGGCATTTTCCTTAAATTTCATTACTTAAAGGAATTTATTACCTGCATTCACTGTAACTGTAAAGGAATCACAGCCTCTGTTTCCATCTGGATCGACATAACAAGTTTCCACCACTGTCGTTCCGAGGCGAAAGAATGATCCTGATGGTGGGCTCTGTGAGGAAAAGGTCGGCAATCCTGAATCGTCAGTAGCTGGACATGGTGCATATGTTGCAGAACTACCGGTTGCTACCAGGGATACAGTGAGTACAATATCTAATCCGCTACAATCCACTACTGGTGGAGATGACACTGCAGGGAATAGTAAAAAGGAAATAGGAACATTTCTTACACATTTGTAGGATACGTAATGAAAAGATGAAAAGGTAGTTGCAATCTGCTAAAAGAGATTAAATTATGTGTCACATTGCTTCCCGAAAATCCATAAAGATCCCCAAAACTACTAGTTTGTAACAATTTATCCAACACTATTATAGCAAACGTGCTGAATTATAATTTACACGTAAGTTGAACTGCAAACAAAACGGTTTATCTTAATTCCAAAAATTTTAACCAAAAAGGAAAATGAACCAATTGAATTTTATTTGTCTAGGGTGCTACTTTCCAAAAGGATTTAAATCTTTACAAAAAAAATAAATAAAAACATAAACAGAACAAATGAACTCATTCAAAGTTCTACTACTTTGGCTCAAAGTCAAATTGTCAACTTTTAATCATGATGCTAAATTGGTAGCCATACAAATTTAGACAGTCTTGCCACCATAGTTAGAGCTATAATCAGCAAAATGCCAGTTTTCTTTGGCAAAGGAGAGTAGAATATTAAACCTTCATCAGACTGACTATATACAAGTAAGTAAACAGTTACGAAACCCTTTTGGTTTTACAGGCCATATTTCTTTTTTAAGCTGAGTCCTTGCAGACCCCGTTGCCCTCCTGAATCCCCCCCTTACCCCACCCCTTCCAAAGAAAAAAGTTAAAGGGGCTGTATCAGGTCAGGTAATGAATCAAATGAATGTCCTTCTAGTGAGGATTGTTAATCAATATTCTTCTGGTGAGGATCTGATTATAAGTAAATATTTGGCGGATGAAATTAGAAAGTAAAACCAAAAAGAGGGTAAAATACCACTGGCAACTTGCACTTACCACTGACGATGACTTCAAATGTACCAACACCTTGATTCCCACTTGGATCTACAAAGGTGTTCGCGACCTGTGTGGTACCAATCGAAAAGAATGAACCAGATGGCGGTGACTGTGATACTTCAAACACAGTTCCTGAGTTATCAGTAGCAGTACATGAGGGTAAAACCACCTGAACCCCAGATGCCCCTGCAGGGGCATTCCGACGAACTGTTCGTCCACTGCAATCCACAACAGGAGGCTCATTATCAGCTGAATGTGCAGAAATTTGTTGAAAATTGTTTGCATTAGAACAGAATCAAGTGAGCAAACTCAGTATATTACAAGTCCAAGCAAAACAGCAGTTCTGACAGGCTGCTAATATATTCAATGGTTAAAATGAAAGCCTCACTTCGAATGACTGCTGCCTTTCCAAGACAAGGCTGCAAATGTCTACAAACAACATCAAGGGAGACGACAGAGGTAAAGGAAAATGAAGAGATCTGTGAGCAATGTGACCAAATACATTCACTTCTCCAGAGGTATCAACCAACTGTAATTGTTAATTTAGGCTTTCTCTTAAACTAATAATTATCTACACAACCAATTACAGCATTCCCGAGGTAGGTTTTAAGTCTATCAGAATGTGATTGTGAAACCTCTTATTTACGAAGCAGTTAGGGAGTCATCGTCAATCCTCCGAACAAACAGCGAAATAAAAAATGAGGATGTGTCGATTGGTTCACTCCAAAGTCAACTCAGACCGTGAGGCTCTGCGGACATTGTCCTGATCATGAGCAGTGCAATTCACCTTGTATAAGGAATCCAATAAACCATACAGATGACTGTCATGATTGAGTGAAGCAATTCTGTGACTGTCTGAACGTGATGGGTAACGTCCACACAATCACAAACAAAAAAAGTTTATGTTACTAACGATGGTTAAGGCCTTCTCACTTCTAGACTTTACAGCAGTTAACCTGTGGTATTTGTTAACTTGCCACACCCACACACCCAATTGTGCACAATTCATACAGTCGCTCCCAGGGTTGTACAACGTGCCACATCTACTTGTCCCCTGCCCCCGGGAGGGGGGGCTTCCAGTAGTGTGCAGCCACAGACCCATTCCTGCAACTATATTTACAAGTCACCTTACCCATGTATACACCAGCTGGGTGAATAGTAACATACACTGTAAGGATCTGGCCAGAGATCAAACCTGTTTAACAGACTGAAAGTTCTTTAGCCATTGACCTCATTTGATCTCATTGGCTGGCCACCGTTAAAATGAAACAGGAGAGACATGATAGTGTACCTTCTGGATTCACAGTCACAGTGAAAGTACCAAAGCCTTGGTTGCCATCAGTGTCTGCAAAAATATTGGTGACAGTCGTTAATCCAAGTTCGAAGAAACCTGATGGCGGAGTTTGGCTCACAAAGATGGCTTGTCCAGAATCATCAGTTGCCGAGCAAGTAGGTAATGTCACAAACACACTGGAGAAACCAAACATTGCAGTTTCTACTATATCTCGTCCTGTGCAATTCACAACCAGAGGCAGAGTTGGTTGATTTACTGCAATAACATGGATCAAAAAGAGAATAGGAACAATAAAAATAAATTCATAATGCATTGAAAACAATGTATAAATATTGCAAAAACATACTATGAGTAGAATTACCAATGAGAATGTCATCTCCACTTGCCTCCCAATTTGTCCATCGTCAGAATTATCATCAGTTTCATTAAACAGAGAAATCTGTCATTAAGAATTTCCGAAAATTTCTCTACTTTAATATAAATTATACTAGCTGCCTTCTCTCCTAGAACTCAAACTTGGTATTTTAGATTTAGTTCTGAAGGCATTTTTAGACCACTTTATGACTTTGAAGACCAGAATAAGAGAACATCATCTGTGATAAGCAAAGAACATTGGCTTTATAAGTGAACAAATGTTGTTCTACCCAACTTTAACTTTCATGTAGGTCATGATACAGGCAAATTAAAGGTTCAAGAAATGGGCATTATATGTCATCTTGTGAGAAGGTACAACATTTACTGAAAAATTTGACCAGGCTGTGGATACCACAGTAGTGTAATGATTTAGTGTGTAAAAGCCAGTGATGGGGTATTTCATGAATTATGATACAATATGGTGATTTAGTGTGCTCACTGGGTACCAAAACATTGTCATGACCAAAGTTGAAATAAACATGCAGACCCAACTGAGGGTTTCACAGATTAGAAGTGTAGTATATTGATAAAGTTGGTGTATTCTGATGTAGTCGTCCCAGGGTTCTTCGTAACTACCGGTTGGTCCGTCCGCTGACCTTATGACCTACATATCATTACATCAGATTGTATATACACCAATGTGTATCAACTTAGATAAGTTCACCGTTTACTCGTTAAGAATAAAGACGCCAAATTATAAGTCCGTTCTCGTTTGTTGTTTTGTTTTGAGCGTTTCGTTTGGTTAATTAAGGGAGTCAAACCAGTGGATACGTCAAGAAGTTTTATACCACTGGAAGAAAAATGCAATTAGACACAGATTGTTTTCATCTTGTAGCCACATGTAGTCAGGTACCATAGTGCCATGGCTAATTGAATGTGGCAACGGTAAAGGTGTCATATTAGTATGTCTTCCATGTTTGTCTTTCAGTGGTTTTTCACTTTAATATCAAACCTTCATGATCTCTCTCCTTCACCTCTACGGTTGCTGTTTTCAAATGCTCAAGTTGCGAGTATTTAGTAAAGTGAGCACTTCTGGTTAATTGGTTACTGTCCTGTAGTTCAATTGAAACTCTATTCATGTGACCATTAGGAAGAACACTGGTTGTATGAAACCAGCTTGATGGGTATTAGGATAATATATGAGGCTGTTATGTGGCTGTTGTACCCCATTTCTGTTCCCAGTTGCCACTTATCATTCCCTTATGATGAATAAGAGTTATGCAAACGATTCAACTTTACTGCAGTGCATTCATAGAACAGTAATTCTTTAAGACCCAGTGAGAAAGGCACAACCAAACCCCAAAAATACCAAATTTTGGAAGCTTATATTCAACGCCAGTTGCACGAATGCATGGATGGTAAGAGGGCTGGGTGGGGGAGGGGGTCGAAGGTGTGTGGTTATATGTTTGCTATTTAGTTGTTGTCTTCATCATACTGCTTGCTCGATATTATAGTCAATGCTCAGGGAACAATGAAATATCAATGTGGTGCTATGTAATTTACAGCTTCCTGTTGGACAAAACAATAGCCATAACATGGAGGCATATAAAATACTATTGTGTCATAGCTGGACTCCTACACTACGTTAAAGGCAAATTATCAAAGATAGAAAAGCATCACGACAGTTGTATGCAGGTTTATGTGTTAGCTCAGTGGTGTTTGCTCAGTGGTTAATGCCGGTGCCTTCCAATCATAAGGTCCCCGGTTTCGATTCACTCCAAGATTAATGTATGCCGTCCAGTTACAGAGTTGTTGTTGTAGTAAAGTGGAATTTCCAGAGTATGTTCTTGTTTTGGTCCCCCATGTCGCTTTAACTTAAACAGATCTCACCCAAGGTTATCCAGGGTAGGCATGATTTGTTCCCTGTCAGTTGTTCACGCTGATATTAGTGGGCATCATACAATTTAGTGCCTGTATATTTTCTCTTAATGGGTTGAGGATCTTAGTATTTCTATAAATTTAACTTTCATTTGTATCTAAATGATTGTTTCCTACCTTGTATTAAATGTTTTCCCCGTAAACATTCTTGTTACTGGTTAAAATTGATAGTTACGCCATGTGATACGTCTAGATGCTCACATGCGGTGCTTGTGAGCTAATTGATCTTTGTTCTGGCGCTTGGCCACTCACCGATCACTGAAGCGAGACGTCCGATTTCCGTGCAGAATATTGTTAGCCAAGAAGTGACTGTTTATCAAGTGATTTTTCTTGTAGGAATAAGTGGGTGAGTTTAATAAGTATTTTTGTACATGCGTGCAAGTATAGATGTAGACTTAATGTCTATTTGAGACCAAAATGAACTTTATTTTGTTGAAGCTAAGTTCCGTAACGAAGTATTTTAAGTAGCGTGTATCGTAACCTGTTATACTAGTTTTGCGGATGTATTAGTTACGAACATTCCTTCACCTCGATTGTCAACTTTGGATCTTGTGATTTGAAGATGATAATTTTTAATATGAATAACTATGTTAAGCTCATCTCTAGTTGTGACTAGCGGTGATTATCGATGTTGATTATTTCATATTTTTAGAAGTAACGATTATGAAATGTATTGTACTTTTCAAGCTAAGGTATCACAGTGAGTGTACATATATGTGAGAGACGGACACGCTCGATGATTTTACGGAAAGAGGGAGACATTCTGATATGCACTATGAATGTTGATAATATGACGTACTATGAGAAAATAAGGTTATTTGGTAATGAAGTATGATATTATTCCAATGTGAAAATGGATTTCGTTTTTTAGTGTTTTCTATTGTCGTATGTTGGTTGGTTATCACATCGTTTCAACTCCTAATTCTTTATTGATTATTTGATGTCAAAGTACATTTAGTTGCCATGGTAACGAAGAGTCTTAGTAAAGAATGAACTCAGCAATGGAGGTAGCTGAATTTATAAGATGTTTACAAAAGAACTAATATTTTATTAGGATGGATTCAGATTTATAAGGTATGGGTATGATGGGATTTACAATCCATTGTGGATGCATATCTTTGGTCTTTTCATTGTATTCTTGTTATATATTGTACATACAGTAGTGTTATTAGATAAAACAAAGGTCAAGGTTGTTGTGTTGAGAGTGTCACCTGAGCTCTATTGATATTTGGAGAATTAACCTGATAGTATCGCTGGAATGTGTGATTATGACAGCATTGAGTGTTCGTAACATGAGTTGATTTCATTCTTTGGTATTTCCAGACATAACACTGTAGCAGGATTCATATCAACATTTCAATGATTGAATTATGGGAATGGGGTGCCTTCATTATTTTATGTCGTAGTGATCAATGTTATATGATTTTGGTTGGCACATCTCTATATTACCTGTTATATTTACTTTTTAGGTAACTGTCCTTGAAGGTGTAAAACTATCTTTGTGAGGGTACATTTTCTACTGGGTATCTGGATGGTGAGTCATGGTGTTTGGTAGTGATGATTATCTTATTTTTCAGCACAGTTCTGCTAAATTACTGCAAGGATATGTATTGGTATCATCTGAACACAATTTTATTGCTTTTTGGAAACTGAATGTTTTAGTAACAGTTTTGTTTATAACCATATATTTGGACAATACCCTCTACAGAATTTATGCTTCATATTTTATTGCATGCACTTACAGAGAGAATTTAGTAAGCAGTTTCAGTAGAAGAGGTGACTATGGTAAAGATGATCATGTACCTAAAACTGGCAACATGGGCTGTGACTTGCTTTAATTTAAGTTTTCTCTAATCAACTACCTGGATTATTAAAGTGATGTTCCAGGTTGGAGATTTTCTATGTTTGATAACATTTGTTTAACTTGCATAAGTTTTATACAGAAATCCCATGTTGATTGTTTACGATGAAGCATGGAGCATAATTATATTTTTTTTTCCTTTATTTATCCAAGTCATTTGAAACATGCTGTTGTGTGAATGCAAACTTTATTTTATCGTTTATTTACTTTGGTTTGTAACTTGTGAATTCCATGTTTCAGGAGCTGTTTATCCAGTATTGACAATATAGACCGACAGACCGTATACTTCCTGGTTGTGTGATTCTTTCCCGAGGCTTACTACCTCAAAATTTGCGTTCTTCTTCATTGACAATTGACAATTCCTAATCATGGACGTTAAATATGAATGAAAGAGACTGACTTTGGTCAGCTTGCGGCTTTGATAAGCCATTGAGGCTTCTTCGCGAGTTTCTGCTTGCAGGAGGATCTAAACTACATACATACATACATGTAAACCTGCTGGAAAACAACAACTGTACATCCACAAATTCAATAGCAGTATTGTGAGCCTAGATCTGGAGCAAATTCTTTAAATGGCAATAGAACAATACTTTAATTCATTCCTTACCTACAGTAACTCTAAATGTGCAAGTATTGGCATTGCCAGCAGCATCTTGAAACAAGTATGTAACCCCTTCCGACATTCCTGGAGTGAAAAAATCTTGGAAATTTGGTGGCCCTAAAACCAACATAGGAGGAACTCCAGAGTCATCTGTGGCTGTGATAGGGGGCCAACGGACCAGCTCCTGCCCTGTTCCAGATGCCTGCTGAGTAATGTCATCAGGGCAATTGAATATTTCTGGTCGGATCAGATCTGGCAAATCTGCAAAGAATAATGTTATAGCAAAACCTGCTCTAATACTTTCTTGTACACCGAAATAATTTTTATATGGAAGAGCAAAGTGAACAACAGGTAAGCGGGCATTGACCTGTGATTACAAAATAGTTTTTCCTTTGATTTAGTCAAAGGAGTGAACGGTATTGCAATCGTGAGATCCGTTGACCTTTGCAGTTAGTCAAAATGTCATCGATATGGTCAGAGGCTTGTAGAATTTCTATAGCAATGAATAAAAGGGTGAGGTGATGTGTTGAAATGGAGGGCTAGTTTGCACCTCTTAGATCCGATTTATGATTTTCTAGATCTTACTTTAAGGCTTAATAAATAATATTGTTAGAAGTATATATGTTAGGTGGCAGATATATATGTTATATATCAGGGGTGGGTAACCTTTTTGAATGAATAGGCCAGATATAAGGGGTGAAAACTTGACTGGGCCGCACCAAACCAAAGACCTTCTGTTGATTTCAAACCTTTGATTCAGAGGACTTTCAAGCAATAGGTGTGTGTACTTAATCTGTATTCACAAAAACATAATGTCAATACAGTACAGTTGATAATTAATGGGGATAAAAGGCCAACCTGACAGCATCATTAGTGACGATAAATTCTAAGCACCTAGCTCGTTTTTTGTAATGATGTAATATAGATTGATTTGTTTTCTTTTTCTTGAGACATCTCATTGCCCACAAAAAATCACTGGCGGGCCGCATGTGGCCTGCAGGCCGTAGGTTGCCCACCCCTGGCCTGTTATATATGTTAGTAATATATGTTAGGTGGCAGTTATATATGTTATATCTGTTAGTTATCTACGTTAGGTGGCAGTTGATTGAGCATTTCTTGCCGGCAACATAACTCACAAAGTACGGTCTCTCATGGAAAAGGGAATGACAAAAGGTCACAGCATTTTAAAGAGCATTCTCTTACAACAATGTTTGGGTTTGTTGCCTTGGCATCTTGAAAAAGCACACATTTCTATTAGATAAGGAAGACCTGGGTTGTAATATATCATCGAGTGATACTATCTGCTTTTCTTTCTATATGAAGTCAGCATTTACCTAACTTAATGTCTATCCACATATGTATGTACATTTGTTGTCAATCACAGTCCCACAATGACATTTATTTGCAGCAGCTGTGAGTCACATGATATCTAAGCAATTAATAATGGCTAATAGCTTCTACAAATTATTTAACAAAAACCCAAAAAAAAGCTACTTTGTAGCGGAAAGACTAGAGCTCATACTATTCACTGCCTCTGAAAAGTAATTCCATCAGACCAAGACTGAAAATGATTACTGAAAATTTATTTGATCAGAAAAATTAATATCTTGGAAACAAATGGAAAGAAAATTTGTTGTCCATTTTCTAAATTCAACAACCCTGTTTTCGTAGCCATGTGTCCCAAACATATACATAATCTTTCGCTCATACTTCGAAGACTATACCACTTCGATGGAGCAATTGCTTACCAGATACGATAACTGCAAATTCACATTGGTCAATGTTGCCACTTTCGTCACGGAATTGATAGGTCACAGGGGTAGTTCCTAGTGGGAAGGTTTCCCCGGGGTTATGTGTTGATGAAGTGGTAACAATGCCCAAGGAATTGTCAGTAGCTGTTGGAGGTGTGAAAGAGACGGGTGTCTCGCTTCCATCAGGTGAAAGAGTGGCTGTTATTGGAACTTGAGGACAGCCAAAGATCTGTGGAGGTGTTTGATCTTTAAAACAATAGAGAAATTAACTTAAAAGTATGCAAGGAAGCTTTGTTACAGAATACTAGAAGTTAATTAATCGACAATTTTAAGAACACATACGACACAAAAAGACAGAAAGAATGTTTCACTTCAAATTATTCACAGAGAGAAAAAAATTATTAAAACTCACCTAGGATAGTAACTGTAAATCTACACGACGAAACAAGGCCGCCACTATCTGTGAACGTGTATTCTACATCAGTTATTCCGATCGGAAATAGTTCAGGTGGAACGTGGGTTCTCCCTCTCGTTGGTATACCATCATCATCTTGTGCCCTGGGTTCCTCCCAAGAGACGGTAGAACCACTTTGATCACCAGGTGCAATTTCAGTTATTGGCATAGGACAGTTCATTACTACCGGAGGCTCATTTTCCGCTGCAATTAAAGGAAAGAGACAGATATATTAAAACAAAAATAGTTCCAAATAGCCTGATGTTTGTAGCTTTTGAGTACCATAAAATACCCTTAAAAGTCACTATTTGATGCAAATGATTAATTCGTCCCTGTGTCAGATGTTTATTACTGCTGTAGAAGCTTCGTTATTTTATTTGGCAAAGTGGAGAATAGATTTATACCGAGGCTTATACTGTTTGAATAACTTTCTCAAAGTAATGTTAAAATGACCTTCAACACAGTTTTACTGAAAATGATATAATTTTCATTGGCTTGAGAGGAAAGCATTCTGCTAGGATATAATGTATTTCAGCACAGTTTTTTTTTCCAAATTAATATCTGCTGGACACAAACACAGAGTATCACAAGTTATTTCTGGAAATTCTGCCCACTTTGCTCCAAACACTACATTTTAAGTGTTAAGCAGCTTCCTAGCTTAATGGGAAGCCAAATGCACCTAAACTTCTATTGGGAATCTGTTGCTGGGGTCTTTGCCACTCTCAGTGATGGATAAGGACTTCATGGACAACGACAGAATTTTCTTCGCATTTAAATATCAATTTATCAATGATTGCATCAAAGATTTAGGATGTTACTGATTCTTCTGAAGACAAAATATTGACAATTAGCAATGAATTTTCACTACAGATGACGAAAGGTGATTGTTTACAAAGACTAATGGAAAAGAAAGTATTTTCTAGAATTTCCAAAAATACAGAAAAAATTATATCCTACCATAGTTAAGTGTATAGCAAATAGCCTAACCACCTCGGCGGTTACGGATCTCACGTAACTAAGAAAACACAACTAATTTTTCACATCCACATATAACTTTTGTTATGACTTACTGTCCCGAGTCAGCACAACTCTAAATTGGCAGGTTGCCATATTGTTCGATTCATCTCTGGCTGTTAATGTCACTTCAGTTGTACCCTCAAAAAAGAATTGCCCAGACTCATGAGTTCCGGTTATGAACGTCATTCCATTGGAGTTATCGACCGCAACGATCGTCTGCCACTCTATTCTCTTACTTGTCTCGGTGACGGTTAGAGTGTCCATTATATCAACTTGAGGACAATTCTGGAAGACAGGAGGTGTGATATCTGTCCAAGAGGAATAAGGAAAGTTACTGTAGTTTCTTTGACTGTGAAAAGGGGGTATGGGTTGAAATAGTTAAAGTCACAAATTTAGTTGGTAAGCACTGAAGTCATGTTATTGCAGTCCAGTTCTAAACTGTAACAAATGTATAATTAAAGGATTGGAAACAATAACATAAAGAGTGTTCAAAAGAAAGGTTTAATAAGAAACAGATTGAAAAGCTCAACATTTGAATTTATTCTCCATGTTAATGCAGGCTGAACAAATTTTCTACTTTGAAAAACAGAAGTTGCAGCTATGAAAACTTAAGAATGTTGAAAGATTTACACTAAAAGTTTGTCAATATCCATATATATTTTTTGCCCTTTTGCTTAATTTTAATAATATCATCCTTATATCACTTTATTTTCTTAACTTTGGCTATGATGGTAAACAAACGATAAGCATATTAGTATCATGTTTCCTATTCTAGAAACTTTGTAACTTTGTTGAAAATAACACAACTATAAAAGTCACCAATGGCAAGCTAACATTTCACCAGGGCATATTTTAAGCGAAATTAATTGATTAGCATGTTTTGCTAACCAACTGCCATTTTGATTAGCACTACATAAAAATCGATTAGCATTGAGAAATTTGTGAATCTAGTAATCTTCATTTCTCATTTATGTATAAATGTATGTACTGTAGCCTAGATACGCCTGATGCTATCATTCCACAAAGTATGCATCAAAAGGAGGACATATAAATAAATTCCTTGTGTGAAAATGCAGGTGGTATCCGTTTCTCATTTCGCTCAACTAACCTACTCGCGCCGGGAGTCAAGTCATATTCCAGCCACGACCAATTGTTCTCCGAAATCCATTTCTTAGCCGTTTCCTCCTTTAAACCTTAAACTGCCATGACGAAGTATTCGGAAGTAAATTACAAAACGGAATCTGTGGAAACTGCGCGATCACAAATCCAGAACTCCTGATTCTGTAACAATGTAATTTCTGTTCAACCGATGGCGATAAATCCGATAATCCGATTACATTCTGAAACTACAGTACTACACAGTGCAATATTATTATTGTAATGTTAGCCTATAGCCAGCACCAGTAGCCCACAACGTGGTATTGCAATTAGGGTTGGGCGATATTTGCTTTTTAACGTCACAATAAATAGTTCAAAAATTATCGCGATAATTCGATAATTACGATAATTTTTCCTTGTTGTGTTTAGTGTGTTCGCGAACACACTAAAACAACTGCCGATTTCCCACCGGTGGTTTCGCGCAGCGAACATGCACACCAACCCCTGTTGCATGCAAGCATAGTGTCGTGGGGTCCAGGGGCCCGCCTTAGCGCCCGGTGGTGTCAAGGGGTGGAACCCCTTGTGTGGGGTTCCAGGGGGCGAAGGCCCCCGGAAAATTTTAGTATTTTTGCGTGTCTGGCGATATAAAATTCGCAGTTAAGGATTCAAAATACTGACAACTTTTTGAATTTAAATTGTCACGAAACTGATGAAAATTTTAAAATGACAAGTTAGAGTAGCTATATTATGTGATAAAATGAAAAGAGATTTAATCTGTCTTACAATCTTTAAAAAGTGCAACTTACAAAACTGTCGATATTATGAAACAAATTACGATCGGCAAAGCCCCGTTTCTAGACTGCCTAACAATGAACAGCGTGCACTATACGTACATCAGTTTACAACTGCAGTGTTTATCCCTACTAAAATATCACGGTAGGCTACATGTGATGCGAATTTTCACAGGTACCTTGCCAAACAACCCCCCTGTCTAACACCTGTTTGTTAACATTTTTGGCACGTTTCCAATAAAAACTTTTCATGGAGTTAACTATTTTGGCTCCATTCTAGAATTAATTAGGTCAGTCAGTAAAGGATCGGTAAAGTTATGCAAAATATTATCTTAGACGTTCAAGAAAAGAAGGTAAATATCCCCGTAACATTAAGGTAAGTAAAACACACCTCAAGTCAACCGACTCCTCCGCATGAACAAAACAATCTATTCCCCATGATACACGAGGCACAGTCTATACCATACAGTCATAGCACAATATCAAGGCCCCAATAGCTACAGTATGGCCATCTTTATGAAAGTAAGAATCTTGTAATCCCATGTTTTAGGCCACTTGGCATGATTAACTAAATGCTAAATATTGTTTCCTTGTCCTTGTAGAAAATGTCAACTTCGCAAAATACAATTAGTTGTGTTTTTGTTGTTACGTGAGATCCGTAACCGACGATAATACACTTAACTATGGTAGGATATTATTATTATTATTTTTTTTGGTGGAAATTCTAGAAAATACTTTCTTTTCCCCCGCTTAACACTAGATGTGGTCTTATGGTTTATTCAGAAATGGGTGTACTAGAGCCTTGTTTACATGACATTAGTTGCATTTAGCACGATATGCCAGTTTCGCGTGAATTTTTCGAAACTATTTTGCTCGACCTTTCGTAAAATTTGAAAGGTGTACCAACTTCCTGTTCGTACACAATTGGTAATGTCTCTACTGATTTTCAGAGTTTTTTCTCTGTACAGTCAATGTTGTAAAGGACGGGTTTTTCAAGAAGTTCAAAAGTCAGTAAATGAAGTTGATAAACTTTATTTCTTTTCAACTTTCTAAACCATGGAATGCTAGAAAAACATTTACACTTAATACGGAAAAAGGATAATCGCATTTTTTCCACATTTATTTCAAATTTCTTTCACAAGAAATTATCGTCATTTGTTCAATCCTCAAAAAATATCGTCTTGAAAAAAATATAAGCAATATCAGTTACGCGATGGTCCGTATCATAGTGGTACAGTACGGATGTATCAATGACCATGCTTCTAGTAGTTTATACTGCCCGCACATACCTAGCGCCCGTTCGCGGACTACGACTGTCATAGATATAGTACATACTACGGCGCTGTGTAAAACATGCATTAGCAACTTGATTGTGATTTCCAGTTAGGCTATATTGATGATGGAAAAACGTAACGATTCATGATTCGCAGAACTTGCGAATCAACTAGGGAAATGATTCGCAAACAGGCTATTTCGACTCGCAAACTGCGAAGCGAACCCGGTTAAAATATACTTCAAATGTCGAGAAGAATTTGGTCTTTGCTTGTAAACCAATGTTCACCCAACTTCAATATGGATAAATTTTGAATGGTTTGACATTTTGCTTTAAACTAATGGAATAACTTTCTATATAACACAGTTGGTGATGTAGTATGGAATGGGCATTAAAGGTGCCAATTCGGGGCAGCGCAGAGAAAATAATTTTTAATGTCTGAAATTACATCGAAGTGTCAAATTCATCTTTTGGTGGTGTCTGCATACAATTTGTATGTTATAATAAAGTTTGTCTTGTGAAAATGAATGTGGGGATGTCAATTTATTCTTGTGTAAAGTATTTAGGCTGTGTTTATAATGTCATATCACGATAGATTTTGTTGTACTGATGTGAATCGACAATGATCTAGACCATTGGTCTGCAAACCTGCAAACCCAGGATCTTCCTTGAGGACTGAGCCACAACCCACCTGACCCCCCTCCCCACTCCCACCCCTCAGAATTGACGCTCAGAATACATGAAGACCATCTCGGAACGTGGATTTGACATTTTAAAAAATGGTAACCTAATCCATCTTTGTCAGCATGTTTTTCTGTAAATTTTCTGAAGTATGGGGAAAATCCCCATTGTTTTGTAGGTACATAAACGAAATGAAAATATGAAATTTCATTTTATGGTATATGATGCTTCTTATTAAAAACCAACACTAGAACTGTATGTTATATAATGAAGTCTGTGTTCTGACGATGAAATGCAGCCTCAATACAACATATCTGTAGTTGTAACATACGTAGGTTATCATGGAAGCTTAAATATTGCATCAATGCAACAGGATATAAACTGGTTGTTGATTGGTCAAATGGGGATGATCAAATTTTCCCTACATTTTCATTGGATACTGCACAAAGTCAAATTTGTAAAGAAGTAATGTTATCGAGCTATTTGATGCGATTTCGATATCAACATGTAAAATATGTTGTTTTTCTTAATTATCAAAGGTACCCCATTGACAGCACTGACAGATTTTTTTACATCTGACTACCTTACCAAGATGAAATAGACTTACCTTCAACTATAACATTAAATGAACAAACTGCGACATTGCCAACAGCGTCGGTGAAGGTATATTCGACCAGTTCTGTGCCAATTGGGAAAGTTTCACCACTTTCAAAGTTTGAAACTATTTGAACAGGTAGGCTCGCATCAAATTCAATTGTTGGAACTGTCCAGACTACCACAGCATCACTGCCAGAAGCCACTCTTCGTACATCGCTGTCAGAGCACCTGATCATTGGGGGATCCATGTCCACAAAAGCTATGAAGAAAGTAAACAAGAACCATTAATGTTGCAATTGCTTGAAATGATCTGCAAATTGTCGATCCCTTGAGCAGATCAAAATTGATTCATTTCGTGAAGCAAAATCATACACTGTTTAGTGCGCCGCGAGTTTTCTTATTGCGGAAAGGGAAGATTTGAAGATGTTTTGTACTAAAGGAGACGTTTGCAGTGATATCATATCTGAACTGAATCATCGATGCTTGTTCATCAAACTACAGCTAGATATATTGACATTAATGAAAATGTCTCCTACTATAGTATGTACATGAGAACCCCCCCCCCCCCCCCAGGCCTGCATCACTTCAAGACTGTACTGTAAAGCTGGGTTGTTATTGTGTGTAATTACTCCTCACCAAAGGCATGAAGAATTCACAATTAATTGTATAAACCTTAAAGTCTAACCCAGCAAACACAAAACATTATCATAACGTTTTTAAAAGAGCCTCTAAAATATGTTTTCATAACCTTAAATGTGGTGTTATGAAAACTTGGCCATAACGTTTTCATGGGATGTAATATTTTTCTCACATTTTGAAAACGTTATATTAATGTTTTAACGAAAATATGTTTTAAAATAATAGCCTGAAATTGTTTTCGTGACATATTTATTACACCACAAATATTGTTATCAAAACAAAAGACGAAACATTTTTATAACGTTTTAAAAACGTTTTTGTGTTCGCTGGGAATTACGAGATACCTCAAAACTAACCTGGTCTGGGTAGTTACTATTTATGAGGACAAAATTGACCCGTCTCCTCCCAACTGACACGCTCTTACGTCTGCCGTGTCTAAAGTGAGAGTGTTACTTTTTGCTGATCTGTCCACCTATGGTGTCCCTGTCTATTCTGGACTACTGCCCTCACCGTCAAACAACGTCTCCCAAATCACAATCTGCTTGTCTCCTATCACAATCCAACTAGAGCTGTATAATTTTTGCATTGGAATTGATAATTGGCCCGATGCAGATTAGCTAACCGATTATAGGTCAAACGTTACTATTTTTATGTATTGGAAGTCGGGTTACTGTGTGTTCCCCCGTGTGTCTACAGGATATCTTCATATTCCAGAAGGTGTGTTACAGCTCAGGGTAACTTTGTGTTCCCACATGTTTTGCTGCCATTGAATAACTGGGAGTTGCGTAAACAATGGTCCCGTAAGTTATTGTCATTACATTTATTTTAGAATCCAATTAATTAAAAAAGAGTTGCTTAATATTATATTAATTGGACTCTGATGGAATTCTCGCACATACAGTAGTGAGGGAATATTAAGTTAATATACTGTATGAATGTAACACTGTGTCCGTATATATGTTATAATATCAAAATATTCATGTGTGAGGGCTTATGGTGTTATGTGCACACTCTAACATGTTGAGAACATGCTAACATTTTCATCATTCTATTATTCCTCTTGCAGGGTTTTCGTTTAATCTTATAATAAATTAGAAACTCTACCACCAAGCCATTGTCTATTTCCTGACCACCGCCTTACGTAGCCTGTGAAACAACCCTCAAAACATTATACCCTTACAAGTGACTCTACTCATCAACTCAGTGACACATCACACATTGAATCATTAATACTAGTAAAAAGCATTTATGGTTGATAATGGGGAAAAATTTCTATTAAATCAGTATATTTGGTATATTTATAGCATGAAAAAACAAAATGCTCTGCTCTAATATGTATGTATGTATGTATGTATGTATGTATGTGTGTATGTATGTATGTATGTATGTGTGCGTGTATGCGTGTATGTGTGTATGTGTGTATGTATGTATGTATGTATGTATGTATGCGTGTATGTATGTATGTATGTACGTATGCATGTACGTATGCGTGTATGTATGCGTGTATGTATGCGTGTATGTATGTATGTATGTATGTATGTATGTATGTATGTGTGTGTGTGTGTGTGTGTGTGTGTGTGTGTATGTATGTGTGTATGTATGCGTGTATGTGTGTATGTATGTATGTATGTATGTATGTATGTATGTATGTATGTATATGTGATCTTCCCGCAAGCAGGAACTCGCGAAAGAAGCCATGGAGGCTTGTAGACTCGCAAGCTGACCGAAGCCAATCTCTCGGCACACATCCATTTAACGTCCATGTCGGGAAGTTGTTATTGAACAACACCCTTGCCAGACGACACACATTGCTGTCGGCGGGGAATCGAACCAGGGATCTCATGACTGGGAGACGCCGGCGTTAACCACTAGGCTATACACTCCGCCTACACTCCGCCTAATATAAACTGAAGGACAGGGGCGGGATTTGAGTTGTGAAAGTGGGGGGGCAAACCTGCCAGCAAGACTATCTAAGCGGAGCGCCACCATCGGTTGGCGCGGAGCGTACAAGAAATTTTTTGGCTTTACTAACCCTCCAGATGGCCGGAAACGGCACTTCCCGAGTGCTCTAAGCTGCATGTACCCATCCTTGAAATATGGATCTCATGTCTGCAATTGTATCTAGATAGTTAATTATCGTTTAAAAAATTGAAGAGGATTGGTAGTAGAACATATGGTCAGATGGTGATGTGCAACTTTTGTTATACGTCACTATCTAAGCGGAGCGCCATCATCGGTTGGCAAGGAGCGTCGAAATTTTCGATGAAAGGTACCCTTAGATCGGTAAAATTAACACCCATATAGGCTTTAAATCTAAACAATTAATGAATGTGTTTAAAGTTAGGGAGGACGGATAGAAGAACTTATATGGTGATGTACAACTGAAGCTTATACGTCACTATTAAGACGGTGCACCACCATCAGTTGGCGCGGCGCGTCGAAATTTAAGCAAAAAGGAAATCCTAGATCAGCAAAAATGGCACCTCCGGTAACAATAAATCGCATCTAGACAGTTCTTTCCCCCTAACATTATTTGTATATTGTGCATTGGACCGATCAAGAATATGTTCAGCACCCACTTCGAAATTCTCCCCGCGGTCCCCACTTCTTGGAGAACTTGGCAAATATTGGGGGCTGACATACCTTTACCCCCCCCCACACTTTTTCATGGGGGATAAGCCCCTCAAGTCCACCGGTTCCGTCGCCACTGAAGTCGAGGCGGGGTGACTTTTTGGATTTTACAATGCGACTATAGGTGCAACATGGAGCAATATATTTACGGGTCATTTCATAGTACTGGCTGAGATTTGAAAAGGAAATTATTACCTGGCAGTACCAGCATTATGTTTGAACTATTGCCAGATTACCAGGCAACATAGAAATTCATAATAAATACTTGAATGTTGCTTACTGTTAATGAAGGGATAGACCACTGGGGGTGGGGTGGGGGTGTGTCATGTGTCAGTGCATTGAATTTAATTATTGATATACCCAATATGCAATTCTGGCTTTTGTAAATCGTTTCTCTGGATTTAGATATTCAACGCATTCAGTAGAGCAGCAACGTTGAAAATCAGTTCCTGAAGCTAGCACTGTAGCACATGCCGTGGATTCATCACATGCAGAATTGAATCGCTTGTGTGTTAGCTCCAGGATTCGTAACCTGTGCTGCGAACCATGTGCTAGCTCCAGCTCCAGTTATTCATGCTACATGTTACGATGTTAAACACAAATTCGACTAGATTCAAAACATATAGGCCTATTTGAGAGGGAACAATTTCGATTAGGGTTGTGCACATTTGTCTGCAAAAACGACAGAAAAAAGTGAACTAAGGTTTGGGAAAAAGTGGGGGGGGCAAATGCCCCCTCTTGCCCCCCCGTAATCCCGCCCATGCTGAAGGACTTACCATTTACGGTGACATCAAACATGCAAGAAGCTACATTCCCTGAGCCATCTGCGTAATCATAACGGACGGTCGTGACTCTTCCAACAGGGAAGGTTCCCCCAGTGAGGCCTTGAAGAGATGATGGACTGGAACTGATCAATTGTGGTGTTTGCAGTGAATCATCTGTTGCAGTCACAGCAGGCCAGGAGACAAACCAAGTTGCTGCTCCAGCCACTGCATTCTCTAACTGGTTTTCAGGACAGTTAATGACAGGGAGTTCCATATCAATTCCTATGGAAAGTAGATGGAAGAATTTGTGTTTGCAAAGAGCAGACAACCATGGGAGGAGAGAAGAACATAAGTACAAAATATGGAACATCAAATAAGGAGTGCTCTGACATAAGAGACTGTTTGATCTGAAACTTACAAAAGACAAGATACATTCTAAAGGGTAGCAATATATTGTTTCATCTGACCACCTCTGTCAAATATTTGCAATCTTAAGCAACCCCCCTCCTCCCCTTAGATACAGTACACCCACCTGCCTGCTTCCTTCATATTTTCTGTGAATGAAGTATTTCTGGGCGGTAAAGGACACAATTTTAGTAAAATGAGCACTCCAAAGTTTCAATTAAACAAGGGTGATAAAAGCAACATACAAATCCTTTCACTTTGGAACTATGAGTATGACTCTCCCATGTACATGCATGTATGCTTGAAATGCAAACGTTACGCTGAAAAATATCTGAAGAAGTGTCTCACCTGTTACCATTACATTAAATTCACAGATTGATGTGAGGCCTCTTGTGTCTTCAAATGTATAGGTGACAGTATGAACACCCACAGGAAAATCAAAAGGTGGTACATGACTAGAGGTACTCATAAAAGGTCCAGCATTGTCAATAGCTGTAGGAACATTCCATGACACAGTCACTGTAGATGCACCAGCTGAAAGAGTTCTGACTATTTCACCAGGACAGTTTTGTATTTGAGGTGGCTGGTCATCTCCGAACCCTATGATAGTATATATATATAATAAAATAAAGCATATGACAAAGAGGTGAAATAGTTAATGAAACTCAAATACAAAATAAATATTTGAAAAAAAAACTTTGGGCCTTTATTGCCTAGCCTACACCAAGCCTATTATAAAGTCATGCAGGCTACCTCGAGTCACATCGTAGGCCTAGGCCAAGACATAACTTGGTCCTAACGCTAGCTAGCCGTTTGGCTTACTTACACAGTAGCAAAGACCACTAGCTCTGTGGTTCTTTTGCACGTTGGTGTGCGACAAACCTCCATGGCTTTTACACCTTCCTGGTGTATGCATGTTATTCTGTGACAACGTTGAAATCACTTGCTGTGTAGTATGCTCTAGTGCTGCTGACAGTGATACTTGAAATATCTAACTCTCCTTTCTCTGCATTCTAGCCTACACAGAAAGCGTTATGACCAGCTTCAAATAAAATTACCAATGACCAGCTTGTCACACACACGATGCGTGCGTGTGCCGGGAAGCACAGCATTAGTAACAATTGCAATAGTTTATGTGGTGTGAAGCCGTTTTCTTTATTGTTTTTCTAAGTAAATAAAGAATCAATCATTCATGGCGTACATATAGGGGGACGTACGCGTTGGCGTTCACAAAAGATGGGGGGCGTGGTGCATTCCCACTAATTTCCACCGTCAGTTGGGGAACTTGGGTAAAATTGGGTCAGTCTGGCGATTTGGCATTCAGCCGGGCGAGAATTGGACCACCGTACTGTAGTGATATCACATATGTCTCCACACAATCGGGGACGTCGCTAGAGGGGGGTGGGGTGTCTCACCCCCCCCCCAATCTTGGTAAACATGACGATAGTTGACAAATTTGAGTGCGACAGTCGGAATTTCCGACTGTCGGAATTTCCGACTGTCGCCAGCTTCAATTCGGAATTTCAGACTGTCGCACTCTAATTTTTCTGACTGTCGCACTCTAATATTCACATGTTTTTTATTAGTGAGTGACATAAAATTTTCGATCAAAATTGACCTTTAATCAGTCATATTTACCACGTTTTCCTCGTCACATCGAGAAATTGTATCTCGCGATCCTTATACTCCACCATACAAAACTTCGTTTGATTTTGAATACAATACTCTAAAAAAAAATACAACGTTCGATCGCCAGCTTCAATTCGGATATAATAATTTATGTATTAATTTTGCTTTTGGGTGGGTTGACCCTGTTCGCTTGCTTCAAGTAAGTTCAGGCTATACCAGGTACGTAGCCAGGGAGCAGGGGAGCGACTGCTCCCCACTTTCAGTGTCGAAAAAAATGTTTAAAAATATATATTTTTTTTTTAGCATGGTATTTTGTCAGTGCTCTTTTGATCTTGAATACTCGTCAGCTGCGTTAACTCGATTATAATCGTAATAACATTCAGGCCTACTGATTCAACTACTTACTAAGTTTGGCAGATGCAATTAGCTAAATTTAGCCTATAGTCTATTTCAAACCTACAGTTGGCCACTGCGTAATAAAATACATATTGCCTACCTAACCGCACTCTATGGAATGTCACGAACCGTATGCACAACGACGTCGACAACGTTCGTTCTCATCCTTTCTATGATTCTTCCTAAGTTGTTGCACGAACAGCATGTTTTGAAGCTAAGCTAGCAATCGTACGTGATACGCACTTCCTATAAATAATTATTACACTGCCAATACACGGCGATAACGATATTTTTTTAGGCCACTGCACACCTGGCTGTCTTACAAAATATGAAAGTTTATATTGTCCATCAGTTAAGTTCGTCAATGTATTAAAGTCCAGACATTGGACAATAAACAAGAACCATCCTTCTGGAAAAATTGTAAAAGAGCACTATGTTTGTCTTTCTGATATATTATGTAAAAGAATTCAAACAGGAAACAAAATCTGCTGATAATATGATATCATATGATAATGGCAAAACATTGCACCAGATCGCATCTAAGGACCTTCAATTGTTCAAATAACATAAGCAAAACTTTGCCCCATAAGGTACAAATGTATCGAAGAAAGTTCGTAACATAAGTGCAGTCGCGAAAGATTGGGTGTCTGACTGACACTGTGCGGTAGGGGGGGGGGGACAAGGCAGCAGTCGGAATTTTCTGGCTCCAAAACCCATCCAGATGGGATTTCAGCCACTACTCCCCTCCCCCTCCCCCCAATCATCAGGCCTTAGCTACGTCCCTGCACACAAGTTTGTACTTTTAATTCGTTACAAAAGGTTAAGAATATTTGAATGATTGTAGCATCCGGTGGGTCCCCCCCCCCTGTACCCCACTGGAGTTTGAGATACACTCCAGAGAAATTTCATAGTAGGCCTACTGATCTATTCTTTCTGACATGTAGGTTTATTTATTTTGCTGCTAATTATTCATTATATCGATGCATTTTTCTTCACGATAAAAATATAATCGCCCGCCAGACGTCGTTCGAACCCTGATAGTTTTAAATTCAATTTAAATAAGTATTAATTAGGTTCTCCGTCTACAATAAACAACCCTTGTCTATACTCACCCCCCCCCATCCCAACCCACCCACCCCCCTTGCCTCCTGACCTTACGGTAGGCTGAAAGGTGATACCTGTATTCTGTATGATACTGTCAGCCTGTTAGAAGAAGAACTTGAAGAAACACTTACAGAACACTATAAATAAAAAGGTACAGCTTCCTTCTTCTCCGGTGGCCGTGTTTTGAAATTCATAAATAATGTCATGAAAACCAACTGGTAACATAGCTTGTCCGGGAATATGACTTCGAAATATTCGTTCCGCATTTGCAGTTGGTTCCGTCCATGTACCAATGATTGAATCGTCTTGATTTGGGACGCCCAAACGGACTGGGAGTATTGGACATCCTTCGATCGAAACACCTGTAACAGTAATCGACAAGATGTGGGCTTGAACGTCGGTTTCTCAGTAACACAACTACAAGAAAATATCCTTTAAAGGGGCACTTACACTTGCATTAAAAGTACTCCGGGAAGTTGTGGTGACGAATGCACGGAGGATCCCATTTTGTCGGAAAGTGTTGAGGTAACTTTACGGGTATATCAATACCGTGGGCGCAATAATACATTTTGTAGGGCCAATGAAGCATACAGTCAACTGTTCTTGCTTTATAAAGACGGTTTAATTGAAAAGATCGCACTGCGTTTATGGTAGGCGAGAAATGAAGCTAAAAAAGAGCCGTACATTCACGATGATGCATAAATGTAGGCATGAAAAAATTCTTATCCCTGGCATTTGGTGGGTGGTATATGGTGTATTACATCCCCTCCACCCATTTTCATGGGGGATATATCCCCCCTCCCCCCCCCCAGGATCGCCGCCCATGCACATGTCCCACTACCTCCTCGAATTCCACCCCTCAACACTGCCCGATCGCTGCCTTTTACGACGCGCAGCGGCTGTGTGATCAGCAACCTTCGTGAACGTACGGTACGGGAATTTTCATACATCTTTTCGGGTATGGTGCCTATAAACCTAGTATCCGTTTCTTAGTAACCGACTCACGATCCATATATTATAGCTATTTATTTCATGGAACATTCCCCACGCCTCCTCAACCTGATGTAGCTCTATAGGCCTTTCCCCTGAGCCAGGGGCGTAGCGAGCGGGGGGGTGTGGGTGGTGTCACACCCCCCCCCCCCCAATAATTTGGTCGCTGTCGGCAAATTTTGGGTCTGTCGGCAAAAGGAGAAAAGGTGAAGAGAGCGGAAGGGGAAGAAAGAAGGAAAGCTGAATAGAAAAAGGAGAACGGGAGCTTCTTCCGTGCCAAATTTGACTTAAAATATGCACCAGATTGCATCTAAGGACGTTCAAACTAATTTTTCCAAAGGGGAGGGGTATACCCCCCTACCCTTAGACCCCTTCCCCATTTCAGTCACCACTTCCAGATCCGTCGGCAAATCAAATTTGACTTAAAATATACATCAGATTGCATCTAAGGACGTTTCAAAACTAAAAATTAGACCCCTCCCCCATTTCAGTCACCACTTCCAGATCCGTCGGCAAATCAAATTCTCCACACCCCCCCCCCCCAACAAAAACCCCTTCGCTACGCCCCTGCCCTGAGCTCAAAACCAATATCTACGGTATATATAGTCTGTTCACATCGTCAGAGTCCCAACCGCTGATATAGGCCATATATTATTTAACCGTTCCAGGGAAATCAGTTCGTCAGTATTGGCCCAAAATATGCTAGATATAGTCAAATAGTTGCCCCAATGTCATCAAGCCAGACCTCATGTAGTTTTCTTTACTGAAGCATATAATTGTCTCATTTTAATTATAGGCTATTTAACATTCCTCAATATCTGGAAGAAACTTGGAGATGCAGAGTCACTAGCAAATTAGATTTTGAAAATATCTAGTAGTTTTCAGCAGGCTAAACTTTGGGGTAATGATGTGTAAGCTACAAGCTTGACTTTCATCACTTTTATCGCATATAAATGTGAGGCTTATACAAGTAACTCGCCATTCCTGGGTGGCAACCATACGTCTATAAAATAATGTACCACTTGGCGTTTATATAATAATATTGGGCGGTAAGGGGGGGGGCGTTGGGGAATGGTGAAATGCGATCCAAACACGGGTAAAATGTCTACGACTTAGAAACTGTGATTACTGAGTAGGACTTTGGGAATACGATGGTGGGCCGAAGAAGTTGAATGTTTGGGCGTGGGAGAGGGGGAAGGGGTGCTGACAGACATGAATCATCACCCGAGCAAGAAGAATCCGAAAATGGTGCCGAGCTAGACCATGTGTTAGACTATAGGAGTTAGACATGTGTTAGACTATGAGCATACTATGGAGTGTTAGCTCAGTTGTTAACACCGGTGCCTTCCAATCATAAGGTCCCCAGTTCTAGTCACTCCAAGATTACTATGTAAGTCGTCCAGTTACAGAGTTGTTGACAATTCATAATCATGGACGTTAAATATGAATCTTAAAGACCGACTTCGGTCAGATTGCGGCTTTGATAAGCAAATGACTGGCTTCTTCACGAGCCTTCCTGCTAACAGGAGGATCTACAATACATTCACGACTAAGTCAATAGAATATAGATGAGACCTACCTTGTGCTGTAACATGTGATATCCAAACAAAGAACAGAAAACAAAGCGTTAACGAATGGTCCATCGTAGACCAGCTGTTGCATAAATTGTTCCTCTCCAGTTCCCTCCCAAAAAAATTACAGTTTTCTCCAAAACAGTGGCGTTGAATTTAAATTAACGGAGAATAGCGATAACATTAATGGTATTTACTTCAATTCAATGTTTTTCTGTTTTTATTTGCAAAGTAGAGTATAACATGTTAAAATATTATGTACTATACTGTACTGTTACAATCATGTACGTGCCTAATTTACTACGTCGGTTCTGCTTTTTCTATAGCTTTACCGAAATTTATATAACAGTACAAATAATATGATTTTTTGTCGCATTTAGGGCGGTCTACAAGTTGTGCAGTGATCCGTTTATCTATAGTATGAAACAGACTATTGCGCTTTGCCAGGCAACACACACGCAGACATCTATTGACCTAGCAAAATAACAATAGACATTGTCTATAATACTATAAGAAATATTATTAATTTTATGAATTCAATATATGCTATTCTTTGTGGTTTAGGCCTAATCTTTTGTGTATAGTTCAAAGTAGTCTGTTACAAAAATAACTTTTGCAGATCAAACACGTACCCACCTATAATTGTTAATAATGGCATTCCAAAGTCGTGAGTAATTACGAAAGTTAATCGACTTCATGCGAATGCTTTAATGTATGAGAAAGTGTATTCGCGTGAAAAACAACATTGTAGACCAGAATGCATTGAGGTTTCGATGACTTCATTGCACTACACTTCTGCTTGTTATGTAACCAGAGCTAGCTAGGCAATAACACCACCATTTTGATACAATTACACAATGGCATGATAAACACATGTCAGTCCACTGTACGTGGCAATTCACACCTCCACCAAAACCAATAGGGGTCTTGTACTCAATGTGATCATCCACACACCAACTGTGAGAAGTATCAACGTTTCCCATCAGTAGATATCATTTAAAAGGATTTTCAGATGGTAACCTCATATGAGATTTGACCTCACAAGCAACAGGGTTCTCGCACTCAATATGGCAAATCCATGTACCCAGGTATGAAAAGTATCCATGATTTCTACCATGAGACTTAATGTTTTCAAGGTTTTCAGGCCTTGACAAATATTTTTAAAAGTACTCGCTATTTGGCGACCGTGACTAAAAATCTTCTCGCAAAAATTTCACTTGCCAATAGGCCTATGATTTTTGTTCAAGTCTCCATAGTACAGATCTGCAATATCGATACTTTCTATGAACAAAGGTTAGGCACTAAAGGCTCGGATACATGGTGCTACGTAATTGCAGATTGGAAAATTATGTTTCTGTGCAGTATGAAATTTAAACTTGATTCCACCACAGTGTTGAACAAAGTAAAACATGTCGCATAATCATAAATAAGCAGTTAGGCCTACTGTAATGTCTCAAACAATTAAAAATAAAACATCTGCAAAAACAGCAACGAAGATAGCTTGACTTCTTTCACATTGTGGTTCCTTTAATACTAGGCATATACTATACAGTAACTATAGGTGTGCGCGAGTCCTAAGCCTATGCAGTACCTCACTGTTACTTTGAACCGCTACTCGATTAGCACGACTTCGTACATTTTCCCAATTATTTTATCTTGTCTTTAGATGCAGATTAGTGCGCAAATAAAATATCGCTATTACTCCATTACACTGCCTAAGTCAAAGCGATCTTTTACGCAATGAAAATCTGAGGTTGTATAAGAGCATCTATCTTCCAAAAAATCCCAGCAGCAACAACAACAAACTTGTCTCAAAACTCCTTAAATTGTTGTATATTTTGCGAATTATGACTGATAGCCAGTGGGAAAATGCCTTAAGAAATAATTGAGGAGATGTTTTGCCATCTGAAATGTATTGGTATTCTGACTGGTATTCTTCGCGTTGTTGTGTTAACCCAACTTTAAGTCTTTATACCCCACCATTGGTGAACTAGACTACATATAAATGCCAATATGCCTAGCCAGGTTTGTTCGAGTTGTCCCATAATCATAAACGTGACGAAAGACGAATGTTTCTTGTAACTGGGCCTAGCTATGCTGAAATTGTTGGAAAAGACTACATAATTTGAGATCAGCCGATCCAGACACAGCTCGTAAAGTCAGTGACAAACTAAGACCGTTTCACACAATTAATTCGTATTGAGTGAGGGCATAGTCAAAAATCGAACTAGGCGACAGTTAAGTTTCGTAAACGGCGCCCGGTCATTCGAAATACGACGGAACACTTCCAATAGCACCGCTCTATGTATAAAGAGTACACCATGTTGCATGTGTATTAGCGAAAGTCTCCTCCGGAACGACATGTTGAAGCCTACGGATATGGTAGGCCATACGGGAAATAATTGCTGATTTAATGTCCGTATGAACTAAAATTATTACCGGTGATAATTCTTTTTAATACCGGCATTAATTCTCAGCCAATCACCGTGTAGCTTCATATGACGGTATATAATATAATTAATACCGGCATTAAATAGAATTAATACCGGCATGAAATAGAATTAAAGCTGGCATTAAATAGACCAATCACATTAGCGAATTTTGAAGCTGTTATCATGCTCTGAGCTAGTCTTAATCCCTCTTGCTGTAGCGTGAAAGCAGCGCAGTTATTTCTGCTCCATACAAATAGGGGTAGGGGCCGGGGGAACTGGGGACATGTTCCCCCTCCCCCACTTTTTTTCTAATATAGCAAGTGTATCAAACTGGCAAGCATACTAACACATAATATATATTTAAGTGATATGGCCGGTGTATATCGCTTTATAGCATAACGAATGGTGGTTGTGGAATGAGAAAGTTTTTCTCCCACCCCCACTTTTTGGAAGCTTCCTACCCCATGTGTAGAAAGCAAAGTACAACGCAATGGCACGCATGACAGACACAATACAATATCTGCGTGATTTTCGTCGAGAAGCGAACGATACTTGTAGGTGATTGACAAATGTTGACTCCCAATCCCACACAATCCGATGTTTTATATACCAGTTCGCAATGCTTTGAACCGGTTTGTTAATCTTCGAAGTGCATTATACGCTATACAAAGCATGGAAGACTCCTGAATGAAGACGAGTACAATGTCGCACCAGTGTCCCTGGATGAATTAACGGGGAAGTTTCACGCCTGGCACAATAGCTGGAAACTTGTGAATAACATTGCATATTACACTGTAGCGCAGCTTCAGTTGCAGTGCCAACTAAACAAATATGGTCTTTATAATGCCGGTATTAATTCTATTTAATGCCGGTATAAACTATATGTAATGCCGGTATTAATTCTATTCATCGCTTCAGATTATTCAAGAGAGCCTGGCTCTGTCTCATCTCTGTTACGGGACCTAAACCTGGTGCCCTTGGCAGAGAGGCGCAGACAAAGTAGAATCATCTTATTTGCTAAGGGCATCTATGGTCAGGCTCAGATCCCTATTGACTGCCTAAGAAAGCCTCTGCGTAGGAGTCGGAACATGCATGATATGCATTTCTGCCAACTGTATGCCAGTACCAATTGCTATAAGTATAGTTTTTTTCCAAATACAATTAGGGATTGGAATAGTCTGCCTTCAGACCTCATTAGTAGTTCCAGTGGTTCTGTGAATCCTGTCACTTATGTCAGTACTCGGGTCAGATTTAACTAGTTATTCTCTTGACGTGTGTGTGGTGAGATATTGTCCCTTTTTGCGGATGTGTCACCGTATCGAAGACGAAGACGAATGCCGGTATTAATTATATTAAATGCCGGTATTAATTATATTTAATACCGGCATATGAAGCTGCATGGTGATTGGCTGAGAATTAATGCCGGTATTAAATAGAATTGATAACGGTAATAATTTTAATTCGTATGGACATTAAATCAGCAATTATTTTCCGTATGGCCAACCATACTCAAGTGAACATTATTATGTGTAGATTGCGTCAATAAGGGAAGACTTAGACGCTGATTTCGGGGATAATTTGTAAATATGTATAATGAATTATAAATATATAGATACCTTAGATTAAAAATTATTTTTCGCGTAGAAAATATTTCTATAGGCAATTGCAGTGAATACGTCGTCTGTTCCTCGTGTCGAAGCTATCTAGTTGCCGTGAGCAACACAATTACGTGTACATAATGTCTGGAAGCAACGTGTTCAGGGGCTTATCCAGGATTTTCCAATAGGGGGGGCGCCAGGCATGAATGATCGCCGTCCTGGGGGATGGGTCTAAGGGGAGGGGTGTACAATTTTTGCTTTCGAAGAAGGGCTGAAATGCAAAATGGTGTCATATGCATGGGCGGCGATCCGTACTTCCGAGTGGGGGGGGGGGGGGGGATATGACCTTGTTGACTATCTAAGCGTAGCGCCACCATGAGTTGGCGCGAAGCGTACAAGAAAATTTTGGGATTAACAAACCCTCTAGATGGCCGGAAACGGCACTTCCCGAGGTTTCCAAGCGGCATATACCCAACTTTAAAATAGGGATGTCATGTCCGAAATATCTCATAATCAGGATCCAAAATACTTTTTTTTTAATTTCGGGTGTTATTTTGGGAAAATTGCCCCTGTCAATCTTGTTTCAGGCGCAACGTTAGAATGTTCGAGAGCTCTTTTATATTATTCGATGAAGAAAATGGCCTCATGCAGGCTATTACAGGCCTATACACATGCAATACACAATTACACATAGTTACATTCCTAGGTACCGATTGCTAGGGCATCCAGGTGAAACGTGTATTAAGCATTACCCTGGTTACATGAGATTCTCAGCTGTTCGAGGGAACATGTACGTGTGTAGGCCTACTATAGGGCCTATATGAATACTATGAGGGTGCATATATGTACTATATCAATACCGTGGGCGCAATAATACATTTTGTTGTTATAGGGCCAATGAAGCCTACAGTCAACTATTTTTGCTTTATAAAGACGCTTTATTTGAAAAGATCGCACTGCGTTTATGGTAGGCGAGAAATGAAGCTAATAAAGAGCCGTACATTAACGAAGATGCATAAATGTAGGCATGAAAATATTCTTATCCCTGGCATTTGGTGGGGGGGGGGATATGGTGCATTACATCCCCTCCACCCATTTTCATGGGGGGATATATCCCCCTCCACCTAGGATCGCCGCCCATGGCCATATGTGATCCATTTTTCGACCTTAATAATAAGCAACATTTCCAGTAAATATGGACACAAAATGCACAATTTAGTATGGCTGGCATGTCACTTAGTGTTTATAGTGATAATACAAACACAATTACCATCTATGTTTCTAAAACTATTATGCCGCCGAACTTCGCCAGAACCTTTTTTTTGCAAACAAAAAATAAAGCATACGGGAGGGGGGGGGGGTTGAGCGATCACCGACATCTCACATAAAGGTCGTCATCAATTTTTTTTTTTTTTCTTTTGCTAAACTTTTTTTTTTTTTGGTGACGGCCAATAGGGGGGGCGCGCGCCTGTTGCGCCCCCCCTGGATACGCCCCTGGTGTTAGTGGTAAATGCCCCGTCGCCGTTGGCACTTTTATTCCTTCAAGCCCAAACAGGCTCAAGTGAGCATTATTGCGTGTATATTGCGTCAACAAGGGACGTCTGAGACGCTGATTTCAGGGATAATTTGTTAATATGTATTATGAATTGTCAATAGATACCTTAGGGGAACCATTTCCAAGGTCAATAAATAGCTATTACCGATCGGCTATAGGCAATTGCAGTGGTTACGTCATCTATTTCTCGTATCGAAACTATCTAGTCGCCGAGAGTACGTCAATTACGTGTAGATGATGTCTCGAAGCTACGTGTATGGTAGGCCGCATGGGAAATAATTGCTGAATTATGTCCGACATAATTCCGAAATATTTACCCCATAAATACGAATTATGTTCGACATAAATCCGAATTATGTGCCACATAAATATGAATTATGTCCGACATAAATCCGATTTATATGCCACATGAATACGAATTATGTCGGACATAAATCAACCAATCACGTACAGAATAATAAAGAATGTCACTCAACTCGACACACCGTTAACTCGACACATTCCAACTCGACCAAACTGTCATCTCGATACACGGTCAAATTGTCATAAGCTACTTATGTCAACTCGTCACACTGTCTCGTTTTGTCGGGTGCGTGTGCCGTCGAGGTTGTTGGTGGACGGTTAAAGGGGGGGGGGGGTAAATGGTTAATTTCCATTTTGTGAAAGTCTGTTGCTTAACTTTTTATCCACCCTAATTAAAACGTAAATACCGGACAAACTCCCCCCGCCCCCTCCTCCCCATTCCAAAAAAAAAAATGATTGAACACAAGTTTACTTCAACAGTTGCAAAATATAGCACAGATTACATCTAATGATCATTAATTATTAGGCCCAATATATCGACACCCACCCCCTAAAACCTACCGTACTACTTATAGGACGGTGATCAAAATAGTTTCCTACGTGCCTGGTGTGCCGAGACTACTCTCTCTTGATAAATTCTGTCACCGGTAAAACAAACATCCACAACACATTGAACACACTGCATGAACACACAAGCAACCCCACAACACAAAAACTGCAACCCACCGAGCGAAAACGTATAAATGCGGTACATAATACGGATTTATGCGGTACATAAATACGATTAATGTAACGCATAAATAAGCATCGAGATGCACTCACCTGATTGGCCGATTTATGTGGCACATAATTCGTATTTATTTGTACATAATTCGGATTTATGTCAGAAATACTTCAGCAATTATGTCGGAAATAATTCAGCAAGTATTTCCCATGCGGCCTACCTGTTACCATGCCCTGAGCTAGTGTTCATTCCCTCTTGCTGTAGCGTGAAAAGAGCGCAGTTTTTTTTTTTGCTGTATAAAGCAAAGTACAACGCAATGGCACGCATGATGGACAAAGTACAACATCTGCATGATTTTCGTCGGGAAGCGAACGATACTTGTAGGTTATTGACAAATGTTGACTCCCAATCCCAAATAAATCCGATGTTTGTTCGCAATGCTTTGAACCGGTTTGTTAATCTTCGAAGGGCATTACGCTATGCTGAGCTTGGAAGACTCCTGAATCCAGATTTATGTGGTAAATGTACGATTTATGCGGTACATAATTCGGATTTAAGCAGTACATAAATATCTGTATTCACCTGTATTCACCTGTCTTCTCGGGCTCCTTGGTAAGACGAAGTCTTATAATGCCCACCCAAAACTTATCAAAAACACCACTGCAATGGTTTATTTGCTGATAAGCTTATATAGACTAGCTGGATGACTAGGGAAAGACTCAAGAGGATTAACACCTGCTGGGTCTATAACTGAACTTGTTACTGTGTGGTAAGATACGCATCCACCTCTGATTTGAGCTGTTAATGGTTGGTGCAGATACGATTAATGTACCGCATAAATAAGCATTGAGATGCGCTCACCTGGTTGGTAGATTATTATGGTACATAATTCGGATTTATGTCGGACATTATTCAGCAATTATGTCTGACATAACTCAGCAATTATTATTACCATAGCCGTATAGTAGTAGATCTACAGTGGATTAGGTTTGGTGAAGGTACGTCACTATCTCTGATGAATATTATTTTGCTATACCGCCACCCTTTCTAAGCTATCGGTCTCTTCTAGCTCCCATTTTTGCTGAAGAGTAAAGCAAAACTACTGCTCGCAATTATCATAAAATATTCCTTTTTTTCATCGTGAATGGACTCATTCTTACCAACAAATAGAGACTCAATAACGCACGGCTAAAGTGTGCTGGCCTTCTTGGTCGTTTGAAGTTTTAAATGGTGAAAGAATGAAATAATGAATCTTGATTCCCTTTCTCTGGCCTTGTCGCAGATTTCCATCTTAGTGGCCAACCTCACCAAGAAAAACTACAAACAAAGCGTTGGGGAAGTCGCACGGGTAAGCACATTCCTTGAGCATTTATGTCCTTCACACCCCATGAACATACTTGGTTTGTCGTACTTCTTTTTGATTGTCAGGATCACAGTATTGCACTTAAGTCCTACCTCAAGAAATAGAATGATTTACAAGTTGCATTGCGCTAACCAAAGCAACTATGGGCACCTGTCAATCCGCACGTTAGGCTAGCCTCGACCAAGCCTAAGCTTTGCTAGTGCAGTTTCCTCGTCATGTTCTGCCATATGGAAATCCTAATTAAGGTTACTGTGACTGTCTGGTAAAGTTGTAAAGAGAAAGATACATCGCTTACATATGATAGTTTACAACTATGTGTCTATAGGTTCTCACCATTTACAGCATTGACTCAAAGATGGACTAGCTTGAGCAACTGTGGTTAGCCAATATTTGATACAAACTGTTCAAAAGTTGCCACTGCAGTGTTAGGCTTAACTGCAGATTACCCAGCAACCATGTAGTTCCACTTTGATGCTGGCCTCACAGTTACAATCACTGAATAATCTATAGCCTAAATTATGGTAACTTCACACAATAATTACTAATTGAATCGACCGCAACTTTGAATCTACAACAATGATAATAGAGAGCAGTTGTGGACTGGCCACACGGGCGTTTGGGCAATGCCCGGTGGGCTCGGGAGCCTGATAAAAATTACAGCCCATTTTCAGAGTAGTTAATAGAATACAGACAGGCTGTGTAGAAATATTTTTTATCTGTGGGAATCAGCTCATGAAATCACCATGTTAGTTAGTCTGTTACGTGTTAGTTAGTAACAAAAGATTTAACATGATATTGGCTTATGGCTGTTATTAAGGTTTTTTTCCCATTTTTTTCAAGCATGTTGTCACGAAATGCTTGAAAAACTAAATAAAATCCAGTCTAAAACATATATTTTTGTCTATTTTTGTTTACGCTTTTAACTTTCCTCAGTTTAATCAAGTGATGCTTCTGGAATTTTATTATAATTGGGTAATTTTTAAAGGATTATTGCAACCTACATTTGAGAAATATAGCACCATTTTGCATAAAGGTATTCCGTAACTTCAAAAAATTCGCAATGGGAGGGGGACACCCCTACCCTTACATCCCTCCCCCAGGACAGCGACCAGTATGAAGTAGCATATCAAAGAATAATGGGCCGGTCTAAGTGGAAAATGCCCGGGCCGGTTTAAAGACCCAGTCCGCCCCTGTTAGAGAGACACACACTGTAGGCGTATTAATACCACTGTGACTGCGCATACGAGAACTCGCAAAGCCCCGTCATTGGTATTACTTTGGACTTGATATAATTTGGAAGAGTGAATCTACCAACAACAGCAGTGCAGTAGGCTATATTGGTCTGTTAGTTTAAATACCATTTGCCACCCCCAAATGATGCATCCTCATAATCCATTATGTCAGTCTGTATGCAAGACACAATCTTTGAAGAACTTTTTGTTTACACACGCACATGCAATTTTATAGGAAATGATGTGTGTGTGACGGTTACAATGGTTAAGGCCTCTGCAACTTTAAAGGCTATAGGAATATTCATAAAGCTACCATCCCATCCCACGGCACTGTTTGAAGAGTATTCCAAATGTTGCAATTATTTTATTGACTGCTGTGGGCAATTTCCTGTTCGTAATTGTAAATTATGGCCTGATTTGTCTTAACGTGTGAAGTTGACAAAATGGATGTTTTCTATTCTCACCTGTATGAAGTGCACAGCACGGTCTAATTTAAGAGGCTAGGGAGATGCATTCCTCCCCCCCCCCCTCATGCTTCATTGGTCAACCAAATTTTAGTCCATCACCATTTTGTTGTTTATGTTAAGGATAAGTTTGGATTACACTGTATTTTTCTTAACAGAGTCAGCTCCCACTCAGTTTCAGTATCTTGTGTAAATGTTGTTGCACTTCTATGTCAGCTATAAATTTGCATGTCCAATATGCAAGTGCACTGTGCACTTTTCAAAATAAGATTGGAATGGATCAAAGCTGCCATTTTCAACATTTCTTCCATTTTTTTTTTTCCGGCATATGGAGGTTTCATAAGTGAGTACTGAATAAATTAAACTTCTTATCAATGTTTCATCACCAGGACACTTTTATTCGTACAGTTTATTTGCATGTCAAAATCAGTTCAAAAAGCTGCTTTTTAGAGATTTATTCTAATATTTTGTATCATTGTTACAGCTGGTGTCTCAGCACGGGCCTGAGGCAGACAGGCACCTGTTGCGCTGTCTCTTCTCCGCTGTTGATTTCTCGAGTGAAAGTAAAACCAACGGAAAAGACGCACACCAAGTGAGTGAACTGAGGACAGTATGTCGTTTTTAAGAGTGGTTGTACACACGTTGTTTTGTGTTGCAGATATGCATTTTTACTATTTCAACTTGGAGAATGTGTGCAATGTACGGAAAATTACATTCTCGCTTCAGTGAAATGTTGTTCCATCCGTTTTAGCGGCCCAGGGCAAGTTACTATTTTTATGCATATCGCACCTTATTACGATATAGAATAGACCCAGTATTCATTAATTAACAAGATTTGCAGACTATATCCAAACTGGTAAATTACTGCATGATATTAGCTGTTGCTTGCAAGCATTGGTAATGGAATTTGTTTCAATAATGGATGGAACACTTGTGATGAATTGTTTGAATTTTTCATTTGACAGACCTGTGTTGCAAAAAGTGTCAGAAAACTGTGTTACCAGGAGGGTTGTGCATTCAATAATGGTTGATGGCGGGGGGGGGGGGTGGGGGGTGGAGGATCCTTACAATAAAATGATGACAGTTTTTATCGTTGTTTGGTTGTTTGTTAGTGGATATATTGCTTTGTTTAGTTGTTTACTAGTATATATATATATATCAGAACATGTACCTCTTGATTCCTTGTCACACAGACCCAGTATCTCGTTGATGAATGCTCACAGCTGGTGGCAAAACCTAGTTTCATCAGTAGCCTGTGTTTTGCTGTTGACAACCCACTTAGCCATCAGAAGGTCAGTCTCAAATTATCAAAAGAATTGATATGCTTCATACTATTGTATTTAGCAGTTCAAGTAACATTACTTTAAGTGGAGGTAACGGACTTGCTTAGAGTTACCACATGCTTATAAAGTTTGTGTGTTGTATGTTGATGCACCTTGGTGTGTACAAGAACCCTATCATCATTTATGTTCAGGTCAAAGATCTCTTGAGGTCAATAGAGTTTAGGGTGTTAAGAAGTCCCTGTAAATACCATAGCTCAAAAAGTAAAGCTTGGAATGACATTCATATTTTACCAGTTGGGGCCACAGTGATTCTGGAACCTGGTGATCTGTAATGGTAAAATCTTGCATCCAGTGTTGTCCTTAAAAACCAAAATATTATAAACTGTGGCAAGAAATCCCTAAGATTGTTGGATTTCTGCTCTTCCTTCAGTGGTCATGTCAGCTTGAAAGTAAAAGATCGTTGAGGTTGTGATGCGGTCAAGTTTGGAAGAAGCAAATCCAAATTGCCTACATAATGGATTACATGACATCATTGTTGATGCTTGTTACCGCGGTTGCTTGACTGTGTGTAGTTTTGTGTAATAATGGACATTGTTCCCTTTATTTTTTTTCTTCTTTTAAACAGACTTTAAAGCCATCACCTCAACTTCTTCATCAAATCAGTAAAGTTCTGAAACTCACCAAAGTCAAGGAAGTGGTCTTCGGCCTTGCTCTTACCCATTCTGCCAGTACAGACCTCAAGAATTTTGGTATTAAACCTATATTGTTTGTTTCATTGCATGAAAGATCACAATTTCCATTAGTGAGCTTATCCACACCTGTGTGTCACAATGAATTGTTTTTTTTTTCAGGAAAAAGGAATAAATCAAATTCTTCTTTTTCATATGGAAGGTAAATTGGAGGATATATAAAGTAAAATATAAAATAAGCAAGACATGGATATTGAAAACAATCTGATGTCAGAGGGTTCGATTTACAAATCTACTTTTAAGAGTTACAAAACCGAAGAAGAAGATATTCAGTTTTATTGATTAGGACAACAGCAAGTTGTATTGCCAAGTATGAGATAAGATATGACTTGGTTTCTGTGATAAGTATGGAACTATGTAGTTATAAGAGGAAATGTTATATAACTTCACAAAGAAGTGTTTATACATGGTAGAGTAGGTTTATAGAGCAGTTTACACATCTTGAGTGAACCATGTGTATAAGGCAGATCAGGTGTATAAACCAAGTTACACATCTTCAGTAAACCGTGTATATATATAAAGACATGGTAGATTTGGTGTATAGAGCGAGAACCGTGTGTATAGGTAGAGTAGGTGTATAGAGCAGGTTACTCATCTTCAGTGAACCATGTATATATATGAAGATTTATGGTAGAGTAGGTTTTTAGAGCAAGTTACTCATCTTCAGAGAACCGTGTATATATATGAAGATATATGGTAGAGTAGGTGTATTGAGCAAGTTACTAATCTTCAGTGAACCGTGTATGAACATATATGGTAGAGTAGGATTATAGGGCAAGTTACTCATCTTCAGAGAACCGTATATATATATATAAAGTTATATGGTAAAGTAGGTGTATAGAGCCAGTTACTCATCTTCAGTGAACCGTGTATATATATGAAGTTATGTGGTAGAGTAGGTGTATAGAGCCAGTTACTCATCTTCAGTGAACCGTGTATATATATGAAGTTATGTGGTAGAGTAGGTGTATAGAGCCAGTTACTCATCTTCAGTGAACCGTGTATATATATGAAGTTATGTGGTAGAGTAGGTTTATAGAGCAAGTGACACATCCCAAGTGAACCGTGTGTATATATATATGAAGTTTTGTGGTAGAGTAGGTGTATAGAGCCAGTTACTCATCTTCAGTGAACCGTGTATATATATGAAGTTATGTGGTAGAGTAGGTTTATAGAGCAAGTTACACATCCCAAGTGAACCGTGTATATATATGAAGTTATGTGGTAGAGTAGGTGTATAGAGCCAGTTACTCATCTTCAGTGAACCGTGTATATATATGAAGTTATGTGGTAGAGTAGGTTTATAGAGCAAGTTACACATCCCAAGTGAACCGTGTGTATATATATATGAAGTTTTGTGGTAGAGTAGGTGTATAGAGCCAGTTACTCATCTTCAGTGAACCGTGTATATATATGAAGTTATGTGGTAGAGTAGGTTTATAGAGCAAGTTACACATCCCAAGTGAACCGTGTATATATATGAAGTTATGTGGTAGAGTAGGTGTATAGAGCCAGTTACTCATCTTCAGTGAACCGTGTATATATATGAAGTTATGTGGTAGAGTAGGTTTATAGAGCAAGTTACACATCCCAAGTGAACCGTGTGTATATATATATGAAGTTATGTGGTAGAGTAGGTTTATAGAGCAAGTTACACATCCCAAGTGAACCGTGTGTATATATATATGAAGTTTTGTGGTAGAGTAGGTGTATAGAGCCAGTTACTCATCTTCAGTGAACCGTGTATATATATGAAGTTATGTGGTAGAGTAGGTTTATAGAGCAAGTTACACATCCCAAGTGAACCGTGTATATATATGAAGTTATGTGGTAGAGTAGGTGTATAGAGCCAGTTACTCATCTTCAGTGAACCGTGTATATATATGAAGTTATGTGGTAGAGTAGGTTTATAGAGCAAGTTACACATCCCAAGTGAACCGTGTGTATATATATATGAAGTTATGTGGTAGAGTAGGTTTATAGAGCAAGTTACACATCCCAAGTGAACCGTGTATATATATGAAGTTATGTGGTAGAGTAGGTGTATAGAGCCAGTTACTCATCTTCAGTGAACCGTGTATATATATGAAGTTTTGTGGTAGAGTAGGTGTATAGAGCCAGTTACTCATCTTCAGTGAACCGTGTATATATATGAAGATATGTGGTAGAGTAGGTGTATAGAGCCAGTTACACATATACACTGTAGATTAGACCTGTGTATAGAGCCAAGAACCTTGTGTATAGGGTAGATCAGGTGTATAGATCAAGTTACACATATTCAGTTAAGTACAAACTTCTTGTATAATGTGAGAGTTGCTGAGAATGTTTTGTTTAAATCTTTGTAAAGAAATCTTTACAAACCTGTGGTAAAATAGAAATTGACCAGATTTAAGTCTGACGTAAAGGATCCTGTAGATAACATCTGTAAGTATTTGATATTACTAGTAGAATTTAAATGACTTCCTATATGGACATTTATGACATGATGTTTCACAATGAATTCCTCATCTCTTGTCAGTAGATCATCTAAACCCCAAAATCCAGACAATTCCCTCATTTTTCTTATATTTATTTCTTTGACATTGCTTCCATTCTCAATTGGTCACTCTGTTGGTTATATTTACAGCACTGCAGTACGTTAAGCAACGTTTGCCTGACTTCCTGAGGCTTTACATTGACGCAGACCAACATAGTCGACCCGAAGCTAGTCTTGCCGATCTCTCGGTGGAAATATTACACTTGCTTCTGACTCATCTTCTGTATCGATCCAAAGATCAGCTAGGAATCCCGGCCACTCAGACCGCTGCATTCCTTAAAGCTCTGAAGAAAGGTAAGTCTTGGTCAAACTAGGCTGCTTTTTCGGTCGGCTTACAACACATAGTCGTTACAAGCATTTAGGCAGACCAGCATTTCATGTTTGAGTAGGTAAACTTGTCGTCACTTCTCAAGAAGGCTACTTTGTTTAACAGACATTAAAAACAGTCGTTATCATTTCTCCTGATGCTCACACTTAATGTTGATGCCAAGCCAGAATTTGCAGTGACCATGGATGGATGAATGGCTTTCAGCCATGTCTGTATAGCTTCTTGTCTGCAGTCGGCAGTTGACGAAAACACAGACTTTAGACCGTATTGTCGTGATAGCCAAATAAGGCTTAACACACTGCTGCGAATTGAACGGGAATTTCCATGCATGGATATGCTCTGACAGTATACATGTACGTGCAGCAGTATGTTGGTTTCATCTTCTCTGGTTATGTAACAGCATTTTAACATGATTCAGCTGTTTCCCTAGCTTCAAAGCTTAGCTGTTTAAAAGAGATTGTTTTCAGTTTCTCAAAGTCCTCGATGATGTTGGCTTGGTCCAGTGATTGCAGACTTTGATACTTGTATATTGTATTCATCACTGTGGGCAAAAATTGTGCAAAATCACATATTTCAACAGTAATATTTCCAATCATGCCTGTTTTTTTTTATATTGTTGCAGAGTTTCCAGTAGAGCAAGTGCCTGTGGTATTGGTACCGTTGCTCTACTCAGACAGACAAGATATCACCATGGACAGAATCACAAATGACCCTTCAAACATTCCAAAAGGAGTGGTAAGCATTGCAAATGAATCATACCAAATAATTTGGGGAATATTTCAGTGGCAAACAGTGGGGAAAGAATCGAGTGATAATGATGCAGCAAACTTGAGATACACAGATCGGGTGTTTCAGTCATTTTAAGGTCAACATTGAGTGTTTGACCCAGTAAATGACATCAGGATGAACACTGAGTGATGTAATGATGTGCTTAGCAGATAAACCTGGCTTATCAAGTCTCCATGGACCGAAAGTGATTCAGTGGCTCATCGTTTGTGTTGTATGTTAATGCATTGCTAACCAACTTGCAAAGAAATTGACTTGTAATGTGCCAAAGCTTTTGATAGGGAAACAAATTTCGGGATTTTTTCGTAGAATACAAGGCCACAGTTACAACGTTAGGCCTTTGAATGAGGTGTCAAGCAGACTTCTCCACTCTTTGTGAACCAGTGAATAATTCAAAGGATCATCTCAGGAGGGTTCATTTCTTTTCCTTTTATATATTTTTTCCAGATGGATGCTTCTCTTGCAGACATGCTCCAAGAGATGGGGTATGCCTGCTGTGCTAGTCCAGACGATTGCAAGAAGACATTGAAGATGGTAAATCCCAACCTCAATCCAGGGGTAGTTGCTAAGGTCATTGGCATGATGGCCAGGACACATGATACCCTTACAGATAGCCATCCCTTACAGGTAAATATCTAAACGGATTTGTGAAGGGTTTAATTTCAAAGTAGAATGTAGGTTGCAATATCCCAAAAAAAGTTGTCTTGGGAAGTTAATTTAGTACCTGCTTGGGTCTGGAAAGTGCAGGAGAGCTTATAGCTACTGTAAAATATTATGTAAGGAATATGAGAGGAGTAATATTGAGAGATGTTCATGGCAGCTATATCTATCTAGGTTTGCTTCTCCTGGCTGTGGAGGGTGGGGTGGATGAGGAAGATAGGTGAGGAGGGTATGATGGTGAGGAGGGTGTTATGGGTGGGGTGGGTGGGTTGTTCTGACAGTTATATCTATCACATAGACCATTATCAATGGTAGGGTTTGTGTCTTCCTTAGGGAGACGTAGAGATTGATAAATGTCCCCACCAATTGTACATACACATTTTATGTAGTAAGGTATCAATAAATTAAATTTTGATTTTATCCTGAAATAGCTAGACCAGGCTGATTATGAGTTTGTTGTGTATTGAGAATTCAATTTACCTTTGGGATGATAACCAGACTTTTTAAGAGTTGATATTTGTTGAATTCTGTATCAATACCCATATTTGTATTGACACTTACATTCACTTTAACATGATTATGATGGTGCTGTCACATAGTTTGTAGATCTTCTCAAATAATTTTCTACAAGGGCGTAGAGGAAAACATCAGTTGGAGCAAGTGGCCAAACAGAATCAAAATTTCACAATACATAGATTGAAAAAGTGTACTACTGGGCAGGCTGTTCAGTTGCTGCAGGGGCTATTTAAGAAAAGAAAAACCAAATATTACTTTCCAAGGCAACACTGAAAACCTTTGGTGGCCCTGATTTTGCCCACAGGCCACCTATTGAGAACCCCTGTTGTTAGATTGTACTTAAAAAAATCAGAACCAAATAAACAAATTGACTGTTGGCATAACCTTTCTTATTTATTTTGCCTCCTGATAAGACTCCTGGTGGCACCATTTGGGGTGATGGTAGGGAAACCAGAAGCGATGGGTCAGCCAACTCATGGAATATTGATGCCTTTGTGGACGTCATAAAAGAGGTAGCTCCTCATATGAACTTTCATGTCGTTGCCATGGAGTTAGACCATCCAGCTTTGATCATTAAGGATGGCAAGGCATTGCAGATGGTGAAGAATGCCATTGTTAGAGCTACACAAACAGAGTTTCCTGTCGAGATATTGTTCAAAGTGTGGAACAACAAAGATGGACAGGTAAGCCTCACCTTAAATTAAGCTTTTGTTTCTATTTAACAGACATGAGCTTTTTCTTCGAATTTGTGGAATATCCGTGATTTCTTTTCTACCTCTGAGATTAACACCTCTCATGTTCCGTGAATTTCTAACAACAGCTTTGATCCGTCGTTCTCATGTTTTTCATTATCTATGGATATCCAACCTGCAGGGGGACAAAAACTATTATCCTAACACACTGTAGCATAAGCAAACTGGAGCCTATACCGCAATTTTGGCAAAGTTCCGTGATTTTATTTTTACCCCAGGGTCATCCCTGATTTAAAGAATTTTATTTTTTGGTGGGGAGGGCATGGGGGTCGGTGGCATCTTATTTCCTCATCAACCGAAGTAAACGGATTATTCAAACAAAGTTTGATGCCCACCTCGTACCAGATCTTTTTAAGGATTTAGTGTAGTTTAAAGTAGCATTGTTATGAGTTACTCCTCCATCTGTAGTTAGCAGGGGTTTTATCCTCGACAGATAATAATATCAGCAAAGTTCTCTCCCAAGCTGGTTTGTACAACGGTAGGCTAGGCTAGGGTTGAGTTGCAGCTGCTTGAGTGAGAGTGGTCTGCTGCATCTTTGCCAAGGGTTGATCATATCAGGTCTGCAAAATAATAGAAATGTTTATTAACATCTGTCTGTGGCAATAGTGCAACAAACTGACAGTGGAGTCCATAGTGATATACTTACAGATGATAGATGCTAAACTGTTCTTGGATCATATTAATCAATCAAACAGAATAATTAGTCGAACGAGACAACCTTATCTTCCTCTTTCGACTTGTGTATCCAACTTTAGACGTAAGTTGTGTCAAATATCATCGTGTTTCCAACATAACATGCAAGTGCAAGTTGTGTCAAATAACAACGTACCAGAGTTATCAACTGCTGGTGCTCTTGTTCTTTAGAAGGGGAAAAAAGGGGGGGGGAATAAAAGAAAGAATGTGTTTGTTTGTTGATTAATTGACAGAGTCAAATCTTAGTGATTGTCCTGATGATTGTCTCATGACAAGGTAAATGATGCGGTAATCACTTGTCGCTGTTGTGATGTCACTAATGTTTCTTGTTTGATTTTTTGACGGCAGCTCTCTTGGATACAGCAGGCCCTGAAGTTCCCAGAAGTCTTCTGCTTCTCCGACTTTCAAAGCAGCCGTAAAGTCGTCACCGACATCCTGAAATCCCCTCCAGAGGATGAGAACAAGAAGATAGCGACTTGGTAAGATTGGACAAGAGTTAAAGCTGTTAAAAACACCTTAATTGCTGTGAATTTAATCTTTCATTGATGATGCGAAAGCATCTGAAAATTGTATGTAAACATTTTTTTTATTTGGGTCAGGAACAAGATTTTGTAGAAAAGAGCTGGTGACGATAGTGTGGTTTTGAGCTGCGTAGTTGTAGCTGCTGAGACTATCACCGGTGTAAGAGGAGGGAGAGTCAGCGACCTGACATTCAGATTCATGTGAATTTAGTTGAGTATTTTATTGACAGCTTCTCTCGACCTTCTCTCCTAGGAAATCGTTGGAACTCGTCGAAGTCCTTCTGAAATTGGCAGAGACAGAGAAGGCTGATCAAGTTCAACTCCTTTTCACGTTTCCGATTAAAAATTGCCCCGATCTGCTGCTTTTAGCTCTCCTACAAGTTCAGGTAAAAAGTAACAAATTTATTTGCAATCTCGCAAATATTATGCCAATCTTCCCTCTTTTTTTTCCAGTTGTAATTCTTTGGTCAGGTTACTGATGACAGCAACTAGTTTGCAATACATAAGACCAGCCAAGACACGATTTCTGGAAAAATGCAGATAATTCAGTACGATCGAGGCTTATAACAAGCACCCTTAGCAAAAATTAGGGATCACCCCCAACTTTGTAATGAGAATTCACCACAAAATCAATTTATAATCATTGCCCTTCACAAAGAAAAGTAGTAGACATCTTCAACTAAGTCATTAAAACTTAATGCAGGACATGGGTTAATAACTAGCACCCTCATCAAAGAAATGATTAATAATGATCGTTCATAAATCTATTGCCTGGACCTGGCTTTGTCGATCCCTGCGGAATTAATCCTTCGTAATGATTAACTTCTCGTGGTTCTAATTGAACCCATCTCTCGGCCCATAGCTTCTCAGATAGCAATGTATTGCAGAATTATGGTCACTTAATTATACTGACTGTTGAATAGAATCAGAAGAGATTGCATACGGAATGACATGTCAAATTTTGTATGATTTCGGTTCTTTTTGACAGTCCTCGTGGTCTTTCATGAAGTCAGAGCTGATCCGAGCCTTGATGCCGACCTTCTTGGGTAATCATGCCAACTCAGGGATTATATTACACTATGCATGGAGTGGACAGGTACGTTATGGGCGTTGTAAACTATTTGAGTACGAAAATCAAGTGGAAAATATGTCAAACTTCAAACTGTACTATAAAACCCATCCTGTGCTTTATCTACGAATAGAATTGTCACACATGTCTGGTAAGGTACTTGTACATCTCTGGAATCTTTAACAATTTTAGCCACGTTGTAGCCACAAATGCAAACTTGTGCCTAACATATCTACTTGTAAAATCAAGTTTCCACTTACATTTTCCTTACAGTGCATGTCGGTCATCGTATTGATTTTGATGTTCTATGTTGCACTGGCAGAAATTTCAAGTGCCTTTTTTTTTTACTACACTACAAATCCACTTGCATTTAGCTTGTAAATAGTCTAGAAGTCGAGGCCTGCATCTACTTAGAGAGTGTTTTACATGTGTGAACAGTGGCCATTTTGCGTCAAGTTTTTGCACTTTTTTGAAAAACTTTTTTAATCATTTCTTTTAACATTTAAAACATTCATTTGCATGTCACTGTGTGTTCTATGAACCAGCCCGAGTTGTGTAACGTGTTTCACCTGTTCTCTTATTTTCATGGGTTAAATCACAATAAGCCCATCGGATTTCTGGTTAATCGTTTCTTTTAACATTTAAAACATTAATTTGCATATCACTGTGTGTTCTATGAACCAGCCCAAGGTGTGTAATGTGTGTCACCTGTTCTACAAAAGTGTCTTGTTTTCATGTGTTGAATTTTGTCAGACTTGTTAGGAATCAAACTGAAAGCTACTTACGGTTAATCATGTGTCGAAACAGCAAATTGACCTAAAATCATAGCTGCTTTATTTTCTCATCCTTCCTGAAGGAGTCCCGTAATCATGAGGAAATGAGATTTTCTAAAGCTATGTCTAATCTCGATCGTGGTATTTTACTTTCGCCTCTCAGGGTCGATCTCCGACCATTCAAAAGATCATAATAAAGTCGATGGCGGAATGGTACCTCAATGCAGAGAACGATCAGACCAGGCTGTCACGTATCCTGGACATCGCCCAGGACCTCAAGGCACTCCTGTTGCTACTGAGCACACAACAATACAACTTCATGATCGATCTGGCATGCCTTGCTTCCAGACGAGAGTACCTGAAACTAGAGAAATGGATGACGGACAAGATCAGAGAAATTGGAGTGAGTCTAGTTATGTATATATTAGGAAGTTAAAAAGAGTTGGAATGTGTGTATGTATGTATTTTAGATCCTCCTGCAAGCAGGAACTCGCGAAGAAGCCTCATTGGCTTATCAAAGCCGCAAGCTGACCGAAGTCAGTCTCTTACATTCATATTTAACGTCCATGATTATGAATTATCAATTGTCAACAACTCTGTAACTGGACGACAAACATTAATCTTGGAGTGACTCAAACTGGGGACCTTATGATTGAAAGACACCGTCGTTAACGTTAATGTCTTTCAATTTGATTTGGTAATTTCACTTTTGAGTTTAGGTCAACTGTTTTACTAAGCAGTTATAGTGGTTTACATCCTGTTACCTAAGCTCTCCCCAGTTATGTTTTTATATGTATATTGTAAATAGAATAATGTGGAAGATTATGCAATCTGCTTATCCAAAAATGTGGCAGTTCTGACTAAAGTTGAATTTTTTTGTTTGGTACATTTTTAGGTTCAAGCCGAAAGAATGATTTGACCTTTGCATCTATTTTGACAGTCCCTGTAAAATATGTTATTGAGTTGTTTTGTCAAAAAAAGTGAGAATGTTTTGGTTACAAAGAAGTGTGTAACTTTTATATCAGCAAAGGATTTTTGGGGGCTGTGAAATGTATAAGGAAGATGCTTGCTTTGTAGCTCATTTAGCTTCAAATGAGGAATCGTTCTTTTCTTTTCTTTTTTCCTAAACATGTTTCCTCCCAGTCAATTATTTGAACTGTTATCTCAGGACTGATGTGAAACATGCAATAATTTGTTTCCCCTCAATTTGTCTACAGGAGCCTTTTGTGAAGAGTACCCTTACCTTTCTTAAAAGGAAAGCTCCTCAAGTCTCTGGTCTGGTTCCTCCAGAGCCAAGAGATTTACCCGGGGGTGGAAAGACCGGTGTTCTTCCAACGGAAACGATCGCTACAATACTGGCTTGTCTTCAGGCTTGTCAAAAGTGAGCTATCTAAAAAGTATCTTTCTGATAATAGCAGTAAAATAACTGAGAATGGGTTACCAAGTGGTAACAGGAACCAATTTACTGTATGACAAAGTAAAGTCAGGAGATGAATGCCCTGCCCCCCACCCCTCCCTCCCAGTTATAAGATCATCACGAAATCCACGTAAAGAAACTGGTTTACTCGTGTTTGTATGCATCTTGGTCATGTTGCTCTCCATCAGGAACAAACTTTCAATCTCCCCCCCCCACCACCTCGCCACCTTCCCCCCACCCACTCCTTTATGAAATCTTGATCTTTATATTCTTCTTTGTTATTTTCTTGGTCAACTCCTATTGTCTGAAGTATGATGCTTTTTTTGCACTTGTTTGACAATTTTACCAAAATCTAACAATTATTAGAAATATGAAATACAATTCATCAAACAAATCCACTCTCTTAGTTTTCATCTTCTTTCTCTTTTTCATCAGATAAAGATAAATAAAAACTATATAAAATAAAGGTTAATGAATTCCATCTCATACATATTCATTTCTTCTCCCCGACACTTTGGACGACATAAACAAGTGACACGTAAAGAGCGAACTACAAAGTCTTGACTTTCACTTTATTGTTCACCCAAAAAAATGGACTGATGAAGGTAAAATGTTCTTGAGAAAGTGATCAAAATCTTCCCACACCACTGCCTTTAGGTCACAAGCAGTAGTCAGTTTAAAATTTAAAAAATTGTTTTGTACATTTTGATGATACCATTTTGTTTTCTGTTCCTCTACCCTAGCAACGTCTCCCCAGAAACCAGTGATGTCATAATGCAGATGGTATCTAACTGTTCTCCCCTGTTGAACAGTGTGAGGCCCCCTCAGGGGGTCATTCAACCCCAGAATGCCCTGCCAGCTCTGTCACCCCATATTGGTCCTGGATTAGGACCCGGTCTAGCTCCAGGGATCAACTCTCCGGTAAATGATCTCACATCTTTACAACATATAACATTGTGCTAGTCACAACCAACTAGGCATCTCCTTCATATAGGTGTTGACGTGTGCTTAGGTGCATTGTCTTGAAACATGACAAATGTTTCTCTCAAAGTGGTATACCGGAAAAAATTCTAGATCTCTTTTTCTGAATGGTGCAGTGACTCATTGTAAAATATTGCAGGTTTCTCTATGAATTATTATATATCACATTTTATTCAAATTTCTGGCTTGACTTCCAATAAATCGACATCAGTTTGAAATGTTGTAGAATTGAATATATATCTTTATGGTTCAGGTAGCAAGACCTGAACAACTTGAAAGTATTATATCTGCTGTTAATATTTTTGATATTGTTTTTTAAGTGTTCAGTTTGATTTTGTTTATAGATGGATCCTATGCCACCCCTCCAAGCGCCTATTGGTACCAGTGCTACTCCAACAACACCAGGGGCTATACAAGGCTTTCCTCCAGGTGGTCCTTTGAGTGGAGCCTTCAGTAACCCTCCTCCAGCTGCACCACAGTTTCCGCTTCTTAGCACGGTCGGTCTTGGAAGCATGAACAACCCCTCTCATGGTATGAACATTATTAACTTGGTAATGCAGTTGGTATCTTGTTTATTTGACTGTTCCAGTATCATTGGTAAAGGTTAAGTTTGAAAAACAGTTTTTTTTGGCAGATTTATGAATTTGACATATTTTTCTTTTGACATTTTACATTTCTGCCAGGCATGGATAACAGTCTCCGTAGCAACATGAGGCCTGGAAACATGATGACCAATCCTGTAGGGACTGGAGCCACCGGTGCTGCACTTAACCAGCCACCAAGAACTCCTGGATCAGTCAAACCAGGTTGTTGTCAGTATTTACAATTTTGGGAAAAATTTTCCTCTTTTAATCGAAAAGTTGTAGAGTAGAAATACTGCCTGTTAGTGGCAACTGCATAATATCAAAAGCCGTAAATCTAATGCTAAAAGTTTAAAGTCTCAATACGTGTTTGCTGATGAATTTTGGAAAACCAACTTCCGAAGCAGATTCAATGTTTCTTATTCTAAATGCACTCTGACTAGTCACTGCGACCGCCATATCGGCATGTTCGTTACACAAAATGTAACCTATATATATATTCGTATGGTCCTCTCGTAAGTCCTATGCCCAACAGTCTAAAACAAAACAGAGAGATGATGATCTGTTGGGCAGGTCTTGCAAATTTTGAGTGAAATTTGTAGAATCTACGGACTCGTTAAAAAAATCTGGCGAATTTTATTCAGCTCAAAATGTTTTACGACAGACAACTCAATAAAAATAAGGATCATTTATATGAAAATTGCATAGAACGGTGTTATTTTCACTGAGCTTTTAGGGCAGTATGCTGGAATGGTCGAAGTTCAAATTTAGCAAACACACATTGAGACTTTAAGATTTCAAAGTTTCTAGTATTGTATGAAGGCAAGGCCTTCGCACACGACTTTTAATAAGATTTAACTCCTGTTCATTGGTAACTTGTCACACCCACGCACCCAAATTGTCTACAATTCAAACAGTGGCTCCTGGGGTCATACAGCGTGCCACATCAACTTGTGGCCTGGGGGACTTCCCATAGTGTGCTCCCACACACCAGCACATGCAACTATAATTACAAGTTACCTCGCAGGCCCCCCCCCCCCATTTGTACAGTTGAGTAAAGAGAGGCAATGGAGATAAAGTGCCTTGCCCAAGGACACATCATAACTATCTGGCCAGGATTCCAACCTGCAATCCTTAGATCACAAGTCCATTACCTTTAGCCATTTAACCATGATGCCCAGTAAACAAAGAACATGATTCCAAAGTATGTACAATTCCTGTAAGCTATTGTGGCAGGTAACTGTGGAACAGTTGCATTGTTGTTGCCTATCGATGTATTAGCCTTGTGCTATCATTTACCAGTATGGTATGGTGTATTTTAAACTATTTGTTGCATTCCTGATTCCTTCTGAGACTTTTTTGTTTGTTTCCCAGTCCAGGGGATGGAAAGTTTATTTTCAATTAGGACCTTAAAAGCTAAAACTTAGGACCTTAAAAGCTAAAAAGCTTGTATAAAAAATGACTTCAATCTCATGGTTATCTATGTGAGGAGGTATCACAGAAATATGTTAGATAGATGAATTTGTGACATGTTTGGGAGCCAACTGTCTGTGATGTTAATTTATATTTTTCAGCTGACATTTCAAATCTCTGGCCAGAACTAAGTCAGACCTTCCCACCGGAAATAGACGAAGAAGCCAATAGAATCTTTCAGAAGATTTATAATCAGCCGCAGGACCAAATCAAAGTGGATGATGTTCTCATGAAGCTCAAGAAATTTAAGGACTCAACAGTCAAGAAAGAGCGGGTGAGGAGAGACTCTGTTTTCTTCGGTAGCAATTTGATTTTGATGTCGTCACTATGGACGATGGAGCTATAGGATGGATGGTTGGATGATTAATGCTACAATATTAAATTCTTTCCGTTTTAGAATGGCATAGGAAGGAGAAGCAGGAGGCAAAATGCAGGTGGTGGGGGTTGAGGGAGGGGGAAGGGGAGGGGAGAGAAAGAATGGCATTAAAGGAAAAATTTGACTTGCTTGCACTACTTGACTACTTGATCAGTTCGTTATCACTGCTGTTGAGATTTGACCCGAATATATAAAGGAGAAGAGCTGGTCATTGTTGTCATATGGGATTTAGTATTAATCTGTGTTTGTTTCTACTCAGGATGTGTTCATGTGTATGCTGAGGAACTTATTTGAGGAATACAAGTTCTACCATCAGTACCCTGAGAGAGAGCTGATGATTACAGCTTGTCTGTTTGGTGGTATCATCGAGCAGGGTCTTGTCACGTAAGTATATCATGTAATCTGTCACCTGGTTAGTGATGTAGATAAGTGATGGTAATAATTTCAATTGCCTATCTCCACCCAGGGGTTAAATGGGGGTACCTGTGATGTAACTTGTCATTGGGCGCAGTATGTAACTGCAGCCGACTGGAGGGATTGTCTCTGGGACAGGTTATCTTTGACCAGGGGTAATATAACGTCTGTATTGTGCATTGACACCTATCGCTGGTATAAAGCGCTATATAAATCAAACATTATTATGATTATTTTTATTCAACTGTAAACACAAAGTTTTCCAAAGATTGATTGTATTGTAAGAATGTGGATGGATCACGTTTGATACCTTGTCACTGCAGTAGTTTCAAGATATTTGGAGGTGATAAATGTATGAAGAATGTAGAAGGCAGTGTGTATACTCCCCAGCCCTTCATACTGCCACAAGATGGAGTGAAAAAATGATGAATATATGAAGAATGTAGAAGGTAGTGTGAATACTCTCCAGCCCTTCATACTACCACAAGATGGAATGAGAAGATGTATGTATAAAGAATGTAGAAGGTAGTGTGAATACTCCCCAGCCCTTCATACTGCCACAAGATGGAGTGAAAAATGATGAATATTGTAGAATGTGGTGTGTGTACTACCCTTCATACTACCATAGGATGGAATGAGAAATTGAATGTATGAAGAAGGTAGTGTGTATACCCCCTAGCGTTGTGCGGTAGTCGGATTTCACACAACCGGTAGTGTTGCAACATGAATCCCGGTATCGTAACTACAACCGGTATTTTCCTCAACTTTCATCTATAGTTCAATGCACTCAGTTACGAGACTCAATGTCATACATTCAATATGCATAGCGTACAGTACCGCTCACGTATAACTGGACATGTGTACGCGCACATGATCGTATAAAGACGTATAAACAAGTACAATCACGTATAAACGCGTTGACAAACAAATTGCTGCGTAGACACCTCGTATAATCCATGTAAGAGTTTATACGCAGGAAATGCTATTATGCTCAATGATTAGGGATTAAAGTCGCCGAAAAAATTTGTGAGATGTTTGAAACAGCCGTTTCTTAAATGGTAGTTTAAACATGCTTGTGTCTGGTCCATCCTTGCCAAATTCAGATATCCTGTTTTGTTCTGAACCAGTTTACTGTCTGTCTATCAGTTTCAGACACTATGGTACAGTGTCACTATCTTGACATCTCAGCTACACCTTTACACACATTGTGTTATCCACTGTGTTGAATCATGTCTTATCATCCTCAGGTACATGGCCCTCGGCATTGCCTTACGTTACATTCTAGATGCCCTTCGTAAATCTCCCGACAGCAAGACCTTCATGTTTGGTATCACCGCTCTGGACAAGTTCAAGACTCGTCTGAAGGAGTACCCTCAGTACTGCCAGCATCTAGCATCAATTCCTCATCTCTCACAATTCCCTGAAAGACTGATTGAGGTAAATAGACAATCTCCCACCCCATCTCTTACCCTTACCCACTGCCACAATTGTGCTTCGGTCTTGTTTGTCGGCCATTTTACCCGGTGGAAGAGAAATGAACCTACTTGCTTCTGGTGCACAATTTAATGTAACAGAGATTTGTCTACTCGTTGTCAGAAGCGGGTCTGTATTCTCTAAGATCTAATGCAAGAAGAGAACTTGTGAAGAACTGACTTATGAAGAGAGCTTCAAGAAGTGACTTTTTTTAGATATCCTATCCAAAAAATATCTAGCTGGGATAGGAACCAGAACATTAAGAAGTATAAGACATCTGAAGGTTTTTCAACATTAATAGAACGACTGTAAAGTCCCAGTTGGATCTTTGACAGTTGCATCGTGCAGTAGGGAGTACAAGCTGAGTGACTAGGAGATTGTCTTTTGGGAGATTTCAAATGTACTGGGATGCTGCGAAAATATTAAAACTGCTGAATAGTATTGGAATTTGTGATACTAAACCACTGTTGCATTTAGTCACCACAAAATGTTTGCATTGTTTCAGCATATTCAACAGATATGTCTCTGCCATTTCTTCTGGGGGAAGGGGGGTGGGCGAGTGGAGGTATTTTCTGTGAAAGTTTGAAAGCCACAACTTTTAAATCCCTTTTGTCCTCTTGTTGTTGTTGTTTGTGTCTTTCTGTAAACAGTTGTTGATTATTAATTTCAGTACATTCAGTATGGTCAGCAGTCCATGGAGCCGCCGTCTCGTCCAAATATAAGCTCAGCTCCAGTACCAGCCGGTCCGACGACTACCGTCAGCGGGCCGGCAGAGACAGGTGTGGTATCCGTTCCCAAGACAGCCACCACTACTACAACATCCGTCAGCAAGATACTTCCAAAGAGTAACCCGGTGAGTCCCACATCTACAAGTCCCGCATCGGAACGGTTTTATTAATCAAAGGAAGTTAGCTAGCATCGTGGCACCCCTAAAGAGGTCTCCTCTCAGGACTTTTGTGAATCTTTTTCAGGTTTGGACATTGTAAGCCTGAGCGTTATGGAAATAGAGTATGAAAATTTCAATACCCACTAGGCCGTTATAAACCTAATACCACCGTATGTCTTTTAACCAGCTTCCATCTCAAACCGTGCAGCTGCTGGTGTCTGCACCCAAGATTAAAATGTGAAAGACTGGTGTGTTTTATCAGATCCATTCTGTGTAACACCGTCAGCTTTTGAAGAGAGGTGTTCATTGCACAGGCGCAACTTTAAGGCGACACATACACAAAGAGGTCGCTAGTGTACACATGGTATGAATAGTGGCTTTTGTCTACATCAGTGGAAGAAAAGGGTCGGAAAGCAAAATTAACGATCCCACCGCGTTGATATACACACTGTATAAATGCTGATTGAGAAGTGCGGAGTTAAACTATTCGTAAATATGATTTGTGGTAAATGCTCACAATGGTTGGTAACCTAGTGATGACCACTCAGTCTGTTCTACCTTCCCTCAGCCCTCCATCGCTAACACCACCAACATCGACACTCTGCTAAGTGCAAAGGACAAGCGTTCAGAACTCCGTGAGGAACCTCCAGAAGCCATCCAGGAGAAAGTAGCCTTCATCTTCAACAACCTATCTCTATCTAACATGACACAAAAGGTAACAGTTTCTTAACTCTTCATGAGTGGGTTTTTTTTTGGGGGGGGGCGGGGGGGTGGTAGGGGTTGTTTTTGTGACAAAAACAATAGTAGCTCTACACTGCTAGAGAACACCATATTGAGTATTGTTGCTATAAGCACCCCAGTTTGTATGTAGGGGGTACTTGGTTTCTATATGTAAAAGCATTCAATCGCTGGTTTCTTTAACCTTTTGTAATTTAGAAAATTTGTATAGGGAAAGCCTTGTAAACATAATGCAAAGACTATTTTCTTTTATATTTCAACAGGGAGAAGAATTGTCAGAGGTTATTACAGAGGAGCATATTGATTGGCTAGCACAGTATCTTGTAATGAAGAGAGCTAGTATCGAAATCAACTTCCATCAACTTTATGCCAATCTGGTGGACCATCTGAAAATCCAAGGACTCGTAGAGAAGGTCATGTTGGAAACATACAGTAACATTGAGGTTAGTCTACTGTTAGTCTAACATGTTCACATATGTAACATTTCTGTTAAAGTATTTTCCAATCATTGTGATTTTCAGTTAGCTGTGGGGATTCCAGATCTACCTTTTCTAGGACATTTTACATGCCCTGACCATTATAAACAGTTTCTCTCAGCTCGAAGAAAAAAAAGTAGATTTCATTTCTGGTTTGTCCATATCGAATATTGCCTTCTGGACGAGCTCACTCCCACATACACTGCAATGAAGCAAGGCCATTGTACGGTAGGGCAAGCAATGAATGACCAAGCAATCGCCGGGAGGAGCTGTAATCAGCTCGTGGTGGTGGATAATGTTTCTTGGCTATTAATAAATTACTGTCATTGGAATGCTACGCTTTGGTTTAGGATTGGAAAATCTGATAAATCTCTTAATTATATTCGGTGTTAACTAATTATATGAAATGATGTGATAGATCTCTAATTATATGCGGTGTTAATGAAAATGCCATAGTCATAATATTGTCAAGCATCAGAGATAACAAATGAGGTGCATCTGACCGTCATGGATCACCCAGAGGTGAATCGGTCGTTTGAGCGGTTCAGGTTTGTCAAAACAAGACAAAATGGTAACTGGTTGTAAATTTAATGCCAAGTCCAAACAGATATTTTAAATTCTCACTCCATTTTGGGATTGGCAAGAGAGAGTTGTTATAACTAACCACAATCATGGTGTCATTTCTAATGTAGGAACTAACCTAGGTTTAACATAGACATAACTTTAGCAACAAGCCCTAGCCTTGAGCCCACTGTAATAATTTGAACTTTAAAACGGATGTAAATTTGCCATTTTCTCGCAAAGAGACTGCAATCTGGTATATTTGCAAAATGACACCTAGTAAAGGGAATATAGAAAAAAGGTCATTTGAGTATGTAGTAGAAAGAACACTTGATAAACTTGTTGATGAGAGCTTTGAAGATTTTTGTTTACTAGAAAAATTGCATTCTTTTCCTTCAATGTTAATGTTGCAGTTTATAACATCAATCTGTTTTTTTAAACAGTTTTTTGACAGTTACTTTGTCATGATCGTCTTGATCCTGTTTAGATATTGTCTTTTCATATTTTGCCCAGGTTCTCCTCAGCTCCGACAAAAGTGCCTCCAACTTCTCAGATCGTTCTCTTCTGAAGAATCTGGGACATTGGCTTGGACTGTTGACGCTTGCAAAGAACAAACCAATTTTGCAAATAGTAAGATTAATTTTTTGCAGTAAAATTCATACCTCTTCAGAGATAGCTATTGATTTAGTGCCGTACAATAGAACATCGGTCATTCATCAATCATGCTTAAGTAAAAATTTGTTTAATATGTCGATTTAACATAGAAAAATTTCTGTGAATGCTCTGTGCAATTCTTTCAGCTGTGATCTTGTATTAAGGTATTTCTTTCAACTTCAAAGTGTCTCCTTTTTATTCTTTCTTTGAGAGACAATGAAGAGAGAGAGAGAAAGAGGGGGAGGGAGTTGTAGATTTTTCAAGTTTGATTTTATAACGGCAGTAATAAACTCACGTTGTTATCCTTCTCAACAGGATCTGGATCTCAAGTCTCTCCTCTTCGAAGCCTTCCACAAAGGCCAATCAGAGCTCCTTTACGTGGTTCCATTCGTCGCCAAGGTGATGGAGGCGTGTCTGAATAGCCGGGTCTTCAAACCTCCAAATCCGTGGACTATGGCTATCATCAATGTCCTGGCAGAGTTGCATCAAACACCCAGCTTGAAGCTCAACCTCAAATTTGAGGTGGAAGTTCTCTGTAAGAACTTGGGCCTGGATATCAATGTGAGTACACCTTGTGTTACTAGTCAAGTGTTTCGATGGGTGCAGTATCACATCTGGTCTGTGAGACTACACTCTACAAAAGTGGAGGTGTGTCTCCCAATTTTTTTTGCTTATTCTTGGAAGATGTCATGACACGTTTCAAATAATCAAATGCAAATTTTTTTTTTTGGTGCTATTTTTCATTGAAACGTTTAGATGTAGATGTACAAACATGGTACCAACATGATTTTGCATGAACCCTTTCATAGCACATAAAAATTAAATATTGCCTCGTTCTGTTCATCCCTCAAGGAACTGGATCCACCTATATTCCTCAAAGAGATTGACCGTTTGCGCTACATTAAAGAGAAGCTGTCCGTAGGTAAGCCAAAGGAAGAAAGCTTGCTCCTAGCACCGGTATCTGAACCACCAGCTGCAATCACCACCACAGTGACCACAGCGGCAGTGACCCTCGCCCCCACCACGACGACCACAACTGCCGGGAGCCCCTCGCAGATGCCTCAGTTCAACTTCCACGACCTGAACACGACATCACTAAACGGTCTGGCTCCACACATAGTCATCAATTCTCAGGTGAGTTCTAATAGAAACAGCATAGGATGATATTTCTGTTGAAACAGTTTGATTGTAGGATGTCCTAACCCTACCCTTTTTTTTCCCACACCACTCTTCTGCCCGGGAAAAACCTGTTTTTCCCACTAAGCGGTAAAAACCAGGTAAAAACCGGGAAAAACTGGTAAATACCGGTAAAAACCGCCTCCGTCTCGAAAACTAGTATTAATTGTCCGTAAAATGCAGGGTCATCAGTAGGCACAATATTGTTTCATGACAGGCATATTTTATTAAATATGGGAGTTTCTTAGCTTCATTTTGAGCTATTTTATCACATTCTTATTCTACTTTTTGTGGAAAAAAGAGTATTTTTCGTATTGCACATGTATAGTTATTCTGTCACGATCTCTTTAGCAGTATGCATTGCCTATTGCCCAAACCATTATAGGTCTACACTGGGACATTCACCCCTCCTAAATTCTTCAGGCCTATTATGTGGCATAAACAGCGGAGGATAGAACGAAGTGGCGAGCCATGGCATCCAAAGCCTCAAAGGGACAAGGAACCATATTATAATATAATATTATGTGCTCAGACAGTTCATTCCATTAATACAGTAGGCAACAGTCTATTGAGGCGAACTTCAATCCAGGGAGCTCAATAGAAACTGCTTTGAAACTTTGCAAGGCACATGGGCCCAATTAAAGTATTAAACGCACAATGGCCCTATGGAGCCATTCACACAACCAAACTGTTTACCTTGATGCAAGCATGGTCCAATTATTATACAACTTCATGCATGAGTGATTAAACACTTTGAGGTGGACAGGTGAGGTGATACTGGGCACTTCCTGTGTATAGGCTAACTGAAGAGGTAGGAGTATCAACAACACAAGTAACTGTTCCAATTGTTACTTATTCTCAAATTAGTTGATGTCACAACAGTCACTTAGTACAGTACCTATAAGCAATATAAGCATAGTACAGTGCCTAGTGCGAAGTGTGAACAGAGTACAATTTATCGCAGACATGAAGTGATCGTTCTTGGATGTGAATCATCATTTGGATCTGAGCGGACTACTGTGGCATGTATAATATGACGAACCATAGCCCTAGGAGGCACCAACAATTTGATACGAGTCCATTCTCTAGATAATGGAATTATGCATCTCGATAGGAAAATAAAGTTGGTTGATTTGAGCATCCAATATATTATTTATTTGAATTATTTATAATAGTCTAATCGGTAAACTCACAAGTTATAGATCATAGCTGTTCTTTGGATGTAACCCAACCCCCTACCATAAGATGCCATTTTCTTGTAGATTCTATGCTCCTCCACAAGTTCCACATGAGTTTTTAGGAATTCTATATAATTTGAGGTTTTTCCCAGTTTTTCCCACTTATAGGTGGGAAAAACCTCCCGGTAAAAACCGGTAAAAAACTTGTTTTTACCGGGGCGGTAAAAACCGCCCGGTAAAAACCGGCCAACCCTGACATAATCTCAGTTTGTGCCCATTCCATGTAAATGTAACTTTATATAACAACATTTTGTTGCCATATCGTGCCATGCGTATTTCTTTTTTTTTCATTCAATGTCACTTTATTTTCTTTCCCTGTTACAGCTGGCTCTCTTTCAGAACCATCCTCAGTTGCGCAGCTGCGTCAGGCCCGCCATTGACAGGGCCGTCTCTGAGCTGGTCCACCCCGTCGTGGATCGATCCATCAAGATAGCTCTCACTACTTGTGAACAGATAATTAAGAAGGTAAATATCTTTGCAAGAAGAGTTCTGTATTTGGTGGTATCAAGTCGTCTTACACACACACGGAAGCCTGTTTCTTTCCCGAACATTCTTCTAATAGAGAAATGAAACCTACGTACTTTCGAATAACAGCACACATCCAAAGTAGTTTATTTCACATTCCAATATATTTAATTATATTTGCAGGACTTTGCATTAGATCCGGAAGAAACCAGGATGCGACAGGCAGCCCACCACATGGTCAGAAACTTAACAGCTGGTATGGCCATGATTACCTGTAGAGAACCTCTGATCCCAAGTATCAGCAACAACTTTAAGACCTCTTGCCTCAGTGCTATCAATGTAAGTTTATCAGCAAATTCAAACATCGGCCAATAATACTTTGGTTTTTATGGCAGGGCGGTGTATTTTGCTGAGACAGTAAAAGTGACTGTGAGAGTCCCAGTGGGATCGTTTCTTTGCTGGACTTAAATATGGGTCAGCAATGATCACATCCTTTTAGCGATACGGAAATTTCTTCTTTCCTGCTATTAAATAGGAAAAATGCACTTTCCACTGGCTGTCTTCAACAGCCTTATATTTCTGTTAAAAGCTGAGAGAGGCGCTCATCATCATCATCATATTTTATAACAGTTTATAATAGCAACAGTTGATGTGATTGGTTGAAACTGTGAAGCAGCTGCAAACATAACTCTGTGGTGACCATCACCTGGTATATTGCTGTATTTGGTATACGGTATATGATATCCTTTATACAGCAAGTTCATTGGTGGAAAAGTCTTCTATTTTTGTAGTTCCTTGTAAGAAACCCTGACAAGATAGTGATGATGGTAGCCAAAAATGGTATTATTAATTCATCTTATATAACTGAATACATATTTCTTCCTCAGGGTGGTACCCAGCAGCAGAAGGACATGATAGAGCAGGCCAGTGGAGTCATTGCTCAAGAGAATGTGGAACTAGCATGCTGCTTCATCCAGAAATGTGCTGTGGAAAAAGCCATTCCTGAGATGGATAGACGCCTTGCCACTGTAAGTCCCGCCTCAAAATTATATCCTTTAACTTTTCAATTATTGTTGGCAAACAAATCTTATCGATAACAGATACTCAATGGTAAAGTTGTGATGTTGATGTTATTTTCATTCTTCATATGTTAATGATGTTCTCTTGTTTGAGTTCGGTTAGGGGTGGGGGGGGGGGAAGGGTGGTATATTCAAATAGGACCATTTCATTTGAGAATTTGCTTAATCTTCATTCAATGTATGTTGTTGTTGCTTGAAGCATTGCTTTTGGAATATGTGCTAATGGCAACTGATGTGTGAATCTTTCGCTGTCGTAGGAAATTGAACTCAGGAAACACGCCCGCCAAGAAAATCGCCGTTACTGTGATCCCGTGGTACTAACCTATCAGGCAGAACGAATGCCAGAACAGATAAGATTAAGGGTAAGTAACGTCACCTCTCCTCACCAACTGTAAACAATCCTGTCAACTTGGCTTGCCTGCCTGTCTGTGAATAATTACAAGTGGTCTGCTTCTTTCAGTGAAGGCTACCATTCAGCATATTAGCAACATAGTATTTGTTGAAACAGATTGTTGTTATATTAGTAAAATGTTGTACCATTTATTTAGCTGATTCACTGAATAATTTGGGATTCCAACTATGAAATTCTCTGTTGATACGTCGACATCATAAATTTAATTATTAGTTAAAATTTCATAATAGATGGGGAAAATTTTGTCGTCCTGGCGACACTAACGTCTCTTGTGCGTCTCTTGTGCACTTCATCTACAATTTCTTGTAAATCTGTAGAAGTATTCTTGTGACACCTCACTGCCTTATATGTTGGTTAAACTTAAGGTACATAGGTAATCGACTTTCCCATTTCCAAAGTATTTAGCTTGGTCTTGCCCGGTCGTGCAGCTTTAATGAAGAAATCAAAGAGTCACCAACTGTTTGTGTTTTTGTTTTTATGCTCATTATAACACTGAGGTAGCTATTTGCATGGTCAGTAGTGGTGCATTGCTCATGTCAGCATTATGAAGTAAACCCTTTCCTTCGTCTAAGGCCATACTAGTCTGTATTAACGGTTGAATCATGTTGCCTGCATCATGGATATGCTATCTAGTGTAAAGAATACTGGACACCATTTCAGTAGTATAGATCGTTTCTCTAGATAATCGTCCTCTTCAATTCTGTGACAAATCCTTTCATATAACAAGTCTTGCTTGTCTCATTTTTCCATCACTATAGGTCGGTGGCGCACCGACTAACCAGATAGCCGTTTACGAAGAGTTTGCTCGGAGCATACCGGGATTCCTCCCCACCCCAGAGGCGAATCTGCCGTCAGGATTCCTGGATAACCCGCCGCAAGCATTTGTACTGGATGACATGTCAAAGATTTATGAGAAGTGCATGAGCGATATCGAAGCTCACCTTCATGCCTTGATTCAGACGGCTCCACACAGTCAACATCTGCAGGTACTCCACACTCTATTAGAGGCGGTTGCCATGGCGAGAAACTCCAGAGAGGTGGTCACAGCTCTTGCCCTCCTTACCAAGGTATAGTTCATCAAAAGTTGCTACTCTTGTTTCTAAAGTGTGGGGGAGGAGGGAGGGAGAGGAGGTAGGGGGTACATAGTAGAATTGTTCTTAATCTGATGGTTTCTTGCATGTAGGTTATTACATATATATATAAGGGCTCTTTTGTCATCTCTATACTTTTCCTTTCATGTCAGTTTTCTGTAACATATCAAGATCTGTATCATATATCATAACAATGACAGCATTCTATTCCTTTTGATTCTACCATTCCGATGGCAATATTCAATGTGATATATCTTTGCTAAAATCCAATGACTTTTAAATTCTTAATTGTGTTTAATATCAAAGACTATACACTTCATATAGTTATTTGTATTGTAAATTGATTCCTTCTAACAGATGTTTATCAATGTGGAATAAGTTAATGTAATGAGCTTCATGAAGAACAGGGAACAAAATAATCATCAGTTTTTATCATTTAACACAATTTATTCATGTAGGCCGTTGAGGGCATCTTAGAAGGTTACACTCCACCAGCAACCGTTGATACTCCAGAATTGGCCCAGAGGTACAGGGACTGCCACATTTTGGTTCTGAAGGCCTTACAGGACCAGAGGGCCTATGGCTCACAGTGGACCAACAAACAGATCACAAGGTATGAGTCAGTAGATGCAATTTGATATCCCTTCAAATAAATGTGAAGAATTCCATTGAAAGGGGCATCGATCAAAATATGACATTGTTTACTCTTTGTTTAGTGTTGAACAATGTGTTTCATTCTCCTTTGTAAGTCAACAATTTAGAGATAAACTTGTAATGTATAAAAAAAAAGGAAAGGTTTGAAAGAGGAAAACCTGTAGGTTGTAGATATATAACATATGTCATGATGAACGAACCGTTTCTTACACATTCTTCTCGAGAATGCACATGATAAGATTCAAAATATACCACTATGTATTCATAACATCAGAAAAAAAAGAACAAGAAATAAGTTGAATGGAGAGAAAAATGTAGATTGTCAACTGAGAGATTTTTAAATGTTTATTTTACAGAGTCATTTTTGAAACCACCGGAGACAGAAAGTACAACCTGGATGCCATCGAGCAGCTGCTACGCAGTCACCTGATTAATCTGCAGACCTTTGACCAATATTTGGCCGGGGTAGGTCGAAAATAAATAAATAAAGTTCACAGTTCAGGTGCCAGGAAGAGAGTCAGAGATATAATACAGGACCCTGTGTGAAAGTTTCTCAAAGATGAATTCTTGTAAAATTCTGTCCACATGGCCCTGAGTGTATGGATTACGGTACTGAGAAAAAAGAACAAAACTGCCACAACCGCTGCAAAATCTTGCCGATTTTATCTGGCAACCAGAGATGCCTATTGTGTGAAATATGGAGCGCAATAGTTTATGTCCTATGTTGCCCAGCTGTAGTGATGCTGCAGACCTCTCCCCCCCCCCCCCCCCTCAAAGCAAAAGTTTTTCTATGTCTAGTTTGGCTTACAAAATAATGGAAACAGACTTTTCTTCAGCAAAACTAGATACAGAATATGTAACATTTTTGACAGAACCCTGTACTGGAACTTTGGAGTACAGCAGACATACTAGAAATTTACCTCTTTTAGTATCATCAGTTTTTCTTCATGTGATTCGCACCTAATTCTATGAATGAATTATTACGGTAAGACTAAAATTAGAGTTATGGCTTTGTATCGTCATGTTCTCCTCTTTTCTTTTTTTTTTCATTTTCTCATTAGTCTATGGAGTCCGGGTTGAATTTCAACTATGTGGCATTTGCGATGGGTGTCGCCAAGCGTTTCCTGGTCGACGACCAGCAGAGTAACATCGTGAATGAGGCTGACCTATACCAAACCCTTCATATGCTCTCCAGAATCCTCACCCAATCAGCCAACCCACCAGAAGGGTGAGTTTATCCTATCTGGAATAAAAGAGAGAGATTGGCCTTACTAAATATCCTACTTCTCATGAAATCTTCTCAAGCACTGGTCTGTTTGAAACATTGCAACGATAAGCTTTTTAATTGTCTAACACTTGATTACAGTTACATTTAATTATAGAGCAAATTTCACCTTGATACTTGTGTACAAAAGAGACGCAGGTGGGCAAAATGAAGCCTGTGGTCAGCTTGTGCTTCTGAAGGTCTCTGTGGCCTGCCAGACTTTCAACACCCTGTTAATACAGCCCACAGAATCTTGTAGCATACCTTAAGAATCAGTTTTACTAGATTTGTGAAAACCATTGCAAATAATGAATTTGGCTGTAACTCTGAGTGATATTAGGATGAATATGAAAAATAAACTTCTACAACTTTTTGACCATAACTTTTTCCATAAAATGACACATTTTCATTCAATTCAATGAATGTAATGTTACCCACCAATTGGGTGCGAAATTTCAAATTTGTCCTGTGAGATAAATGTCATACCTACCCCTGTCGAAGGTGGACTTTCTAATTATAGGCAAAGGCTTAGTGTTGGTACTTGTTTTAAGAAGTAGCACAATCCTTACGTTATTCAACATTTGGCTGAAAATAAGCAAGCTAACGATGAAACTTTGAGTTCTTGTTTTTACTTGATCAGTAATGTTACTTTGTAAAACGACTGAGTTTTAACTTGCACCGCCTTTGTCGTGTTACTGGAGAAATAATATTGATGGATTTGATTATCTCTATGGTAGCCCATCTGCTATGATTGATTGATAGATTCTATTGATTGATTGATAGATTGCTTCATTCACATTTGTTGTAGCCTTCAGCAGCTAATTGAAATGATCAGACAGAACCAAGACCCAGCCTTCTTGGATAAAGTACCTGGAGGTCCAACCTCCATGATGCATTCTGGGATATCTCAGGCCAGAGAGTACGATGATCCTCACGGCCTTCGAGAGAAGACAGAGTACCTCTTGAGAGAGTGGGTTCAGAAGCACCACTCTCCTGCCGGTAGCCGTGACAACCTTAGGGCATTTTCTGCCTTTGTCAGTCAGGTAATATTTTATTTATTTTTTGTTCAGAACTTTTGATACGTCAAGTAGAACACTAAATATAATATTATACTGCACAGTTTTGAACTTGGTTGTAAAAAAAAAAAAAAAAATTATTCGAAAGAAGTGATATGAGTAACTTCCAATGATGACAGTTTCCTCCAGAAAACTCAAATAAGTTTTAAAGTATTGTTTAACAGATCTTTTTTTTTTAATTAGTACTGAAGACAGTAAAATAATTTAACAATTTTCATTTCCATTGAGGTTCCAACATTGTCCTTATCATGAAATACTGTGGATGAAAGTTAATGGACATCATTAGCACTGTACAGCAATTTGAACAACTTTCATAGAATTTCATATCTTATTCACTTAATATTTATATGATCATTTATGAGCTGTCCGTGTCCTACAAGTTTATGTCAAGTATTCATAGTATTTCCTGCCTTTGATTTATAATCAGATGCACCAGCAAGGCATCCTGAAGACAGACGACCTCATCACCCGGTTCTTCCGTATCTGCATTGAGCTCTGTGTGGACCTCTGTTACAGGGCCCAGGCTGAGCAGGCCCATAACCCTACCATCACCAGAGCCAAGTGCTTTCATACCCTGGATGCCTTTGTAAGGCTTATTGCACTTTTGGTCAAACATTCCGGCGATGTCAACAACCCGGTCACCAAGATCAACCTGTTGAATAAGGTTCGTATGCTAGTTTTGGTTGACACGATTCAACAATGCTGCAATTTAGTGGTTTGTTAATCCATTGTGTAGTAAACCATATCAAATTTTGGTAAAATAAATGTGTAGCATCACTGAATGTCTCATGCAGTGGCTTGTACATCTTTCTCATGCTATCTTTATGTAGCTGCTGATGTTGCAATGAAAATCTCTCCCTTCAGCCACACCCCATTCCCATGCACCTCCTTCATCCCTTCCCTACCTCCCCATCTCTTTCCGTCGCATCCCTTTTCTAACCCCTACGTTGTCATGTGTAGGCATTGGTTTATCTTTGCCGGTGTGCTTGTATGTCATGTGTAGGCATTGGTTTATATTTTCCGGTGTGCTTATATGTCATGTGTAGGCATTGGTATATATTTACCGGTGTGCTTATATGTCATGTGTAGGCATTGGTTTATATTTTCCGGTGTGCTGTTTTGTCATGTGTAGGCATTGGTTTATATTTTCCGGTGTGCTGTTTTGTCATGTGTAGGCATTGGTTTATATTTTCCGGTGTGCTTATGTGTCATGTGTAGGCATTGGTTTATCATATCCGGTTTGCTAATTTGTCACTTGCAGGTGTTAGGCATCGTTGCCGGTGTGCTTCTTCAGGATCACGAGGCCAGACAGACTGATTTCCACCAGCTGGCATACCATCGTATCTTCAGCATGCTGCTACTGGAACTCAACGCACCTGAACAGATACTTGAAGCAATCAACTTCCAAATCATGACAGCATTCTGGTAAATGTTTTTACATTTTACAACTTATTGCAAGCATTGTAGTTTTTGTAGTTTCTTTTACCTTTTGTTAACTGAAGCTCAGTTTGGTAGCATGTTTGAGCAAAAGTGACAAGATTGCAAGACATATATTATTCATGGAACATAAATACCACCTCATGAAAGGAGAGCCATGAATTAGACTCTTTTATACAACACCTAATTGTATTCCGGTCATTTGATTGGTCAATTGCTCGTGGATTGCATGCAAAATCCGCTCTATTCCACTCTATGAAATAGAACCATGGGTTATACTTTTTTGATAGCACTTTTTTCAATGGTAAGAGAGCAGAGAAACCTGTCTGTTCAAAATAATCTGTTGCATGAGTGCATTTTACATCCAATTATATCCAAATTTGAAGGTGTCGTATAAAACAAATAATAAATGGTTTCCATTCATGCAATAGTGAAATATTTCATTCGTTGAAGATGTAATTTGTTCCATTCAACTCGGCTGCGCCTCGTTGAATGGAACATTCCATCTTTCAACATGAAATATTTGCACTATCGCACTCATAACCATTTATTATTTGTATATTAATGCTTAGAAGACATGATAAGGAATGTTTGCCTCTCCACCATTTACAGCAGAAACGTTTATACTTTTCACAATTTGTAAACTTAATTGTAATCTTAAAAAGTGATAGAGAAGTATTAAAACTTAATAAATATTCTTGTATTATCCATATTCCCTGTTTCAGTAATGCGCTCCATGTTTTAAGGCCAAGCAAAGCTCCTGGATTTGTTTACTCTTGGCTGGAGTTAATTTCACACAGGATCTTCATAGCTAGAATGTTAGCTGTGCTTCCTCAACAAAAGGTACGGTTAGAAAAGAAGCAGATTTGTGAAGAAAGTAATAGAACTTTTGTTTGTTTTTTTTCAAAATGATGTTTGATTGTAATTCAGTGTAGTTACACTATATATATATATATATATATTTATATATATATATATATATATAGACATGAAAATGGATTTCTTGTGTAGAGGAGTAAAATAACATTAAGCTTTTCATGGATACATTCAGCATTTTAAGTATGGTAGGTTTACTCTCATATGATACACATCTATGCACTTCATGCACATTTAGAGGTACTGAAGGTATTTTGGTGGATATCTTATAAAAAAAAATTCACATTTTCACAAGGAAACAGACAGACCGATTCTACGTTGCATTCGATAAATATGGTAGAATGTTGCTGTCCATTTTGCTTGTAGTAAGACAAGATTGTTTTGTAACTACCCTCTGGTTAGTCTAAAAGTAAAATTGGTGGTCAGAGTAATTACTCCCAGTGAACAGAGGATGGATATGTTTCTCTCATATCTGTTTTATTTGGTCGTTTTTTTCTCTCTACAGGGTTGGCCGATGTACGCCCAAGTTTTGATTGATCTGCTGAAGTTTTTGGCACCTTTCTTGAGAAATGCTGAACTTCCAAAGCACACGTTCCTGCTGTACAAGGTAAAAATGCTATTCAAATCTCATTCTATCAATTGTCTTTATGAATGCGTTATCGATAGTATATTTATTTTCTAACATTTTGGCAATAAAGTTGATTGCGTATTGATTCCATCAGCAACAAAGGTGCCAGTCTAAGCAGATATACATAAACTGTGCCACTGCTAATCTGATGGCTGATATGAAAGTGATTAGTGGCTGTCTGTACCAGTTTCTGTATGTCACATTTCTGCGTCCCTGGCCTTCTGGGTGAAGACCTGTGTCCGATGCTCAGCCCTCTTTGATGCTGACAAATTAATTCTCCCTTTTTAGAAAGGGTTATAATCCTTTCAAATTGTATGTCTGTTTGGGGGGGAGGAGGGGGGGTTACTTAGATATCAATGTATCTCACAAATTGTTTGCAGTTCCTATAAAGGGAACATTCTCTCCCTCTGGCATGATCATTTGATATAATATGTCTCACCTGTAGAGATATACAACATGTTCATACCTTTTAATCATTCCAGTATCTTGTTAAGGACCGATCCAAAAATTCTGTTTGTTTCGCACCATTTATTGGCATCTCAACTAATTTTGCAGATGATCTGTATGGTGTGTTAACTTGTATTTTTACCTCCTATTATTTATTCTTTTATTCACAGGGAACTCTTAGGGTCTTGTTGGTCCTTCTTCATGATTTCCCAGAATTCCTCTGTGATTATCACTACGGTTTCTGTGATGTTATTCCACCGAACTGTATCCAAATGAGGAATCTAATCTTGAGTGCGTTCCCACGTAACATGAGAATGCCCGACCCTTTCACCCCAAACCTTAAGGTAGACATGCTGCCAGATATCACCCAACCTCCAAGAATCCTGACAAACTTCTCAGCAATGATTCAACCGACATCTTTCAAGAAGGTCAGTAAATCTGTTCTTTTCCAAAGTTCACAAAATCTCTGAGGTTGATGTCTGTTGGTTAATTTAATTTGCATGATTTCTACCATGTTTGCTATTTACATTGTCTTATTACTTGATTAATTTCAATAGCGGTTTATCACTTTGAAATTTGTGGTTCACAGTCTGTGACTCTTTTGCTTGCATTTTTAGGACTTGGATTCATACATCAAAACCCGTGGACCAGTGACATTCCTTTCCGAGCTGCGTAGCCATCTCCAAGTGTCGAATGAAGCTGGCCAAAGATATCATGTATCGCTAATGAACGCATTGGTGCTCTATGTGGGCTCACAGGCGATAGCTTACATCCATAGCAAGGGCGGATCTCCCTCAATGAGTAACATAACTCATTCATCCCATATGGACATCTTCCAGAACTTAGTGGCTGACTTAGACACTGAAGGTTGGTTTAACATTCCACACTTAACCATCTTCCCCCCCCCCCTTCCCCTCTCCACCAGTCTAGTCCCAGCCAAATAACAGAATATTCAACATTCCAGCATATATATGACACTGAAATAGTTCCCTGAGTTTACAATGTTGAAAACACTGTAGCTTAACACCCCAGCTTATTATCTTTTTGTAAACTTCTACAATAACACTCAAACTTTCCTTGTACTTGATAATATGAAGAGCTACCTTAGGATACCTGTTGACAAAGAGAGAAACCTTCCATCATAGTTATAAACATTGTTAAGTATCCCTGTATATCTGAACCCTTTTGCAAGAGTTAGAACATAATAAACATTCAGTGTTGTTTTCACTTTTTTTTATCTTTCATGTGAACACAAACAGACCAAGTTAATCAACTTCCCATTGAATATTACACCCCTTTTCCAGTGTTATTATGTTATCACCTCGGGCAATGGTAGGAGGGGAAAGGTTTGGAAATAAACAAAAAACAGTCTACTTATGTATCATTCATCTTAACACTATAGTATCTCGAAAGCCTCCTTTGATACAAGTAAACATATTCTGCTTAGATTATCAAAAGATGTATGTTATTCTAATCATTGATCTATATCGATAATCCTACCAAACATCTGTCTCTTCCTCTTTTGCAGGACGTTACATTTTCTTGAATGCCATCGCCAATCAGCTCCGTTATCCAAACAGCCACACTCACTACTTCAGTTGTACGCTACTCTACTTGTTCGCAGAGGCGAACACCGAGGCCATCCAGGAACAGATTACCAGGTCAGCCCTTCAATATGAGTTAAATTAAGAGTTTGGTTGTGAGTCATCATATGAAGGAATTAGCTAGAGCAGGGGTGGGGGGGTCGGGAGGGGGGAGGAATTTCCACTGGTGTGATGGATAAATTAAAGCCAGAATAAATTTACTAATCGATGTAACCTCATGCCACATGCCTTTCAAAATTAAATCAAAGTTGGTGAAACCCAACTGGAAAAATAATAATATATTTATAGAGTGCAACAATATGCAAATGCATTTCTATGCGCTTTACTAAAACGTTGAAAGCCAACCGAAGAAATGGCCTCTTGATGCATGAAGGTGATAGAAAATTTGACAGGAACATATCAATTTGCATGTTGAGTAGCTCCTTTTGGCCTGGTTCTGGCAGTAATATGTTATGGATCAATAGACATTTGACAGTAGAGCTGTGTTCTACAAGCATGTAACACTCTTTACCAGTCGATGCCGTATTATACGTTTGTTCCCCCCTCAGGGTACTCTTGGAGAGATTAATCGTTAACAGACCTCACCCCTGGGGATTGTTAATCACCTTCATCGAGCTCATCCGTAATCATAACTACAAGTTTTGGAATCATGAATTCATCCATTGTGCACCTGAACTAGAGAGGTAAGTCACCTTTGACATATCACCGAATACAGGGAAAGGGAATGAGGATCATCACAATGTCTTTATGTCTTGTGAAATAAATTAACACAGCCATGCAAAATCCTCAACTAAAATGTGACTATTTTGTTATCATTTACTCTATCCCAATGGGGTAAGCCATTAGCACACCCCATGCTGATAACATCAATTTAATATGACAATTAATATGACAATGAATAGCCCATCTTTCTAGAACTTATCTTTTTCTTCTCGTTGTACGGTAGGCTCTAGTGTTTTGTTTTTGTTCTTTTCGCTGTCATTTATAGCCCTGTATCAAATGTGTTAGTATCTATTATAATCTATGAACAAATTGGTCAAATGGGATGATTGATGACAGAGTAATTAACATTAACGATCAACTTCAACAAAAACAAGTTTTCTCTCGTCCCGTACAGACTCTTTGAATCAGTTGCTAGGAGCTGTATCCAGCCGAAACAACCAAGCCAACAGGGACGGACCTCTCAAGAAGGGGGTGAAGCCCAAGAGTTATCAGCATAAAACAGAAAACAACGGAACACTCTCAGAGACAATGATTTTCAGTTTTATGGAACCTTAATTCATTGCGAGGAGATCCTGTGAAACTGTGCTGATTAACTATGTAAATAATTGGGTTGAGATGCATCATTGGTTGCCGATAACTTACTCTTCTTTTCTGTGGCTTGATTCCCGGATTTTGATCCCGGGACTCCTTTAGTTTGTAATTTTTCATTATATATACGAATCACAAACAATGGAGTTTGCTCAAATTACTTCAAATGGGTCGCCGTTCGTGAGGAAATTGTTAGAAAGCAAAGTCTAGCTTTTTAACTTTGCCCCAAACAATTAACAGTACAAGAAAGTACTTGCACCCATCTCAAATAGACTTGAAGTCCATGATGGTAAACTTTCAGTGATATGCAGCAGTAGAGGGTACATTTTTCTATGGTTCTGTTATCGTTGCCAAAAGTGAACCCGGTGGACGCTATACGAAGACCCTGATTTTGCTACCGTTGAGTGGATGTCCATGATGAGTTTCTCTCTGATCCTGTTTAATCCTCTGTCATACGAGAGGTAAAGTTGTTATATAGAGTGTGGCGGTGTATTTATGTACATACAAGATTAGTACGTTTGATCGAGGGTCGAGGCCAGGTAATCTTCAGCTGTGCTGGTTTATTTCGGAGTCACTCTCATTGCCAAGGTCAATCACACTATGACGTTTTTTGCTTTCTTCGTCTTCTCTCTCTCTTTCTGCAAATTTTTTTTTTAAATTTTCTTGGAATCAATTTTCCTGTTATTATATTTCTTCAGACATTTTCTGCAAATAGTTTGTGAAGTACATTTATCATTGTTTATCGTCAGCCCTCTGTATACATATTCTGGCAACAAGCCAAAAAGCTGTTTTGTAAATGAAGATTTGAATTATAAGAGAGAAAAAAAGAAGAAAATATTTGTAACATTTCCACCAAAGAGAAGAAGTTACTAAGTTGATAAAAGGCAGGTTCTGTATGTAGCAAAGTTTTGTGCCTTGTGGTTTTGACATGACTGCTCTGCTCTGGTGTGTGTGTGTTTACTGGCATATTTGTATAATCTTTGCAAGTTTGTCCATCTGGAGATTATATCAATGGGTACTGATCAAATGTTTGGGGGTTTTTTGGTCAATTTTCATAATTTTGTCTTGGTAAATGTAATATTTGTCTTTTGTAGACACACTTTGTAATAATACTGAGGGGAACTTTGTTTTATTGCAAAGTAGTTAATATGTCCTTTTTTTACCCCCATCCAATTTAAGTACTTCTATTCAAATACTGTTTGTGTAACATTTAAATTTTAAATTTTGGTATCATAATTTAAAAGGTTTTTTTTTTTTTTTCTTTAGTAGAATCTTGTGTTGCAGATTTCGATGTACTTCACGATTTTACTTACGCCACTAATTTAGAAAAGGGTTAGACTAATTAAATAATCGTTGGGTGTTTAAAAGGCGTCCATGTGTAGAACAACATTAATGGTCAGTAATGAGTTTTATACAGCATCCAGCTGACCCAGTAAACATTCTCCATGTGGTAACTGAGGCAAGGAATAGTGTGTAGCATGAAAATGTTCAAACTTGACCAAACCAGAGGGATGTAATCACCTCTTAAAGGAGTATGACAGAAGACCATGAGCAGCTTGATTTATATTCAAGTAGTAGCCCTTTAATCTTCTTTATCTCTTAAAGTTGACTAACCTCAGTGATGTGCTCATCAATTAAAGCTGCTGTGCTTCTACCCAAGTACAGTGGGGGACTTGCTGTACTTGTTGTGAGATTGAAGTGTTACTGTAACACTTTAACAGGCATTGCCTATTAAAGTAGTGATGTGACTAAACCACATCCGTTTTTTTTCTCACCAGTCAAAGCAATGCTTTGACCTGAGCACAGTGACTTGGTCTACTACTTTTATAGCAGTAGCTTGACCTTAGAACTTTGGCTTGGTTACCTGTTAAAGCAGTAGTGTGATCAAACCACAGTAATGTTCTCACCACTTAAAAGCAGTGGTTTGGCACACTAGTTAAAGAGGTAGTGTGACCTAAGCACAGTGGTGGCATGCTTTTCTCCTTAAAGATGAAATGTGACCTTAACACTCTGATCTGCCTTATTAACTCTAACATGTCAGCAAAGGGAACAATCTTCAAATGTTTGAAGAAATGGTCCACTTGTCCATGTTGTGTAAAACTTTTGTCACCAATGAAAGAATCCTTTCCAGGAGTCCCCAATAATTGTTATAGTTTGATTTCCTGTACAGAAGGCATTAAGAACAACCAAGTATTAAACAATTTAGTTGGGTATTTATTTTGCAGTTCAGAGTCAGTGTGTAAAAGTTTTGAGTCAGAAATGAATTTCTGTTTTTTTTTTTCTTCTTCCAAGTAAGATTCATAAATTGGAAAATATTTACCCTTATTTGTTAATTTTCCATGGGATGCTTAGTTAAAACGATGGATGGTACTCATACACCCTGATGGTAGATATGTTGTTTTGATCAAAAGAATCAGTTTATTTGTAATTCACAATTCATGATTATTTCTTACTTAGCAGACAGATTCAGTTAACCATCTTCCTGGTCAATCACACAGTGTTCTTAAAAATTCTTCAAATTGGGCATTCTTTATGTCACATGAACAAAACTCATTTTGTGTGGTTGTAACTTTTCTTGTTATTTTTAAAGTTTCATTTGAAGTTAATCCCTTGATTTGAAGGGGATTGGATGTTGTCATTAGTGCAACCTTAAATTTGTATCCACGATCCCTATGTATGTAATTTTGTTGCCTGGGTTTTTAAGTATGGGATTTTTTTTTTTTGGTTTTCAGGGGAATGAAGTTTGGCATTCAAGAACCTGTCTTTAATTAGTTTAATATTTTGCTATAGCAGTGTGTAATGTTTGCTATGACAATTGATGAAAAGAACTCAAGAAGAGAAAATATGTCCTGTCACTTTCTTTCATTCTTTTTTGGTGGATTTTTGGGACCTGATTTTTTTAAGGATTTATTATGAACACTGCCAAATTGATTGTAAAGCAGTGTGTTGAAACCACTACAAGGACTCAAAGCTGCCAAATGAGGGTTTAGAGCCAATGGCCCTCTCCAATCCCCTCCCCCTCTCCCTCTCCCTCCCCCATCTCACTCCCATTCTAGAACCCTCACCAAAGTATTCAGAAAACGTATATATGTATGTATGCACTGTTGTTGCCCATCCCCAATTAACAATTCATAATCATGGACGTTAAATATGAATGTAAGAGACTGACTTCGGTCAACTTGCGGCTTTGATAAGCCAGCGAGGCTTCTTCGCGAGTTCCTGCTTGCAGAAGGATCTAAAATACATACATACATACATTCATACTATATGTGCCCCTCCCGATAAGTCCGTACACAAATCACAGGCTTGAAGCAGGTAGTCCTAACCCAGGTTAACGTTTCCAACCATGCTAATAACTCTACTGTTACGCAGTGTATACATACGATTGGTGCGCGCAGTATGTACCACAACGCCCTTCAACTGACCTCCCTTTGAAGATATTATAGAGCCCGCATCTGTATCAAAGCTGAAGAGGTGCAGGAACCAAATCAAACGAAATGTCCCTGACTATGCCTAAGCATGAGAGCACAAGAACTGCTACTTGTAAATTGAACTACCGCCCTCTATTATTGACAGTTCTTTCTGTTCCTCACCCTGTTTGCTCAACACTTGTCATTGAAATTCCTGAATCGATGATATTTGGGCAAGTTTGTGCAATAATGTAACTATCAAATATAATTCACAATCAACAGATTAGGAGGCTTGGTAAAGATCAACTGCAAAGTATTTTGTGGTCCTTATGGCCCATCGTCTCCACCTATTAATATATTTTTTTTTAGCAGGAAATTGTCCAGATACTCCATCTTATACGACGAACCCAGATAGTGGATGAAAATAATTAGAGACAATTAGTTTCAAGTTTTCACAAAAAATGGTATCACTAAAGACGGAACCGCTACAATAAAGAATGAATTAAATCACGATCATTCATCCTACCTACCCGCATTCAACACCCCACCTAACACAGAAGAGAGTAGCCGGCGGGGAGAGGGGGGGGGGGTTAGTGAGTGTGGAGTGGACAAGAGCGAATAGCGGTGATGATAACGGGTTTTAAATATGCATACAGTAAGACTTGTATGCCTAGGTCGATGTCAGGATATGAAAAATAGCAGGTGTTTCGTATCGTTTAATCATGCTCTGTTAATACAACAGAGGTCTATGTTTTTATGCCATATAGCTATAGTATGGTCATCAAGTTCGCAACAGAACAAGCTATCAGGGTATGTTTCTCAGGCGCGTAGCAAAGAGGGGGGGCGAAGGGGGCAGCCGCCCCCCCTTGAGCATATTTAAAAAAAAAATTATGATATCGCTAGTATTTTCAACAGAGAAAATGCTAAGATGCAACTTACAAGGCCTGGGAAGTGCCATTTCCCGGCGATCTTGGAGGCATTTTCAGCCAAAATTTTCTTGCACGCTTCGCGCCAAGCATGGTGGCGCTACGCTTAGATAGTTTGCAATGCCGAATCTACAGTTTCGCCCCTCCCTTGGCAAATTCCTGGCTACGCGCCTGATGTTTCTTCCACTGGTTTGTCACCACTGATCTGTACACTAAGTGTACAGATCAGTGTACAGATCAGTGTTTGTCACATATTTGCTTACTACATTTATTTGACTTTCGCTATAATCCTTTCCTTTCATCTTCCTCTGTTCTTCCATGAATTATTTCTGCCATAAATTCAAGAGTATATGTCGAAGTGAACACTGAAATTTATGTACACGAATGGTTGATACCGTTTCTGAATATCCGATTTATTTGTATAAGAAACACTATGGGCGAAAGATAATTAATATCAGAATTGGTAACGAATTTTAGCATGCTTAAAAGTGCTAAAAAATTTCAAAAACACTTTCCTACAGGCTTTGATTATTAATGTTATTTCCATCATGTTATAGATGGGGTTTAAAGAGACATTGAAAAGTCTCGGATAGGCAAAGCGCTTTGATTGTGGCAATAAACAAAGTGATTGTCTGAAATATGAGCAAGAATGACCATTATTTGACAATCTAGCATATTTAGGGGCAATACCGATGACCTCTTATTGTTAGGTCTCTATTAGCTCTTTCGCTTTTAATAAAATCTAAACGATGTATTCGGTAGTTTGTTCACAGTCTTTCTCCGGATATGTTGGGTAAAGTAATCAGTAATTAAAAGAATAAGAAAGGAAAGTGCCGTTGCTTCTCTCAAAATAAAAATAAAAACTAACAAAAGGGTAAGGTTGACTCGGATACTATTGCGTGACGTATGGGCATGATAGCACTTCGCGGTAATGTTGCTATATAAAACTACAATGTGTGCGAAGTCATACTTGCTCATAACAGCCTCCGCCTTAATGCTTTTGTGACTAATATCATAGCAATGTTGACGTTTTTAAGTGACAGCGAATTGCCCCGCCCACAAATTACTACGTTGTATCCAACCATCGACTCTAGTTCGCTCTGCCGTGTACGTTTATTTTCCATTTACTTGATTGGTAACCAAAAAATAGGTTGAAGAAATCGCTCACATCTTCCTTTCACTATGTTTGATAAGACATTTTCTTTTGCTGATTTTATTCATAACACTTTTAACTGGACAAAAATTGGGTAGCATCAAAACCTGGTTTTGGTTTAGAATAAGACACGCCCTCCATTCGCTGTTGCGTTAATAGAAAATGAAACTCTCGATATTTATAAGTTAACAACTTCTATTAGATGTTAATAATTTTGTACAAATATTTAACTAGTGTCACTATATTGAAATTTCAATCGTATGTTCATGAACTTAATGTTCCAAAAAGAAAATAGCATTTATTTTTGTGTTTTTACTGAACACAACAAATTTTTAAATATAGGGAGTAAGTATATTAAAAAGAACACCTTTAACTTTCCTAACGTTTGAAATTCAGTTCATCACCGAGCGGAACTACAAAATCAGACCTAAGCTATATGTTCCGTACCTGACACCAGGCTAGTAAATTGTTTATGTTGTATATATACAGTAGCGTTACAGGTGATTACCACGAAGACGACAGAGAGCGGTATGTCTACTCGTTTTTCCCAACACATTAGGTTTAATTTAATATTTTATTCGGAAACTGTTGGAACAGATACGAATTGATTTTCCTTGTGCCCATTCAATATGATTAACTTCATTGAGAATAAGAAGCACTTTTGGAGACTAAGTTAAGTTAACTGTTATCACTGTCAATCCAAACTTAGGCTACTGTAGTGTTGCCTACTGTAACTTGTGTAACTTACCAGGCTAATTGAATAATGTAACCCAGCCTAGGCCTACACTTGCAACTGCAAGTTTATTTGCCAAAAAAAGTTCACAGTATAACTAGGCTAAATTCATACAGCAAAAGCAGTAGTACTAGTACGTCGCGGTAATAATAAATTATTAACACCGTTCAGCCTTTTTAGTTAGTCCTACTTTACCCAAGGCAAAAAAGTTGTTGCTATCCTAAGTAGTAGCATGGTGACTTCGAAGTTCGGACACTTAAGACTTAAAACACCCCAAAACTAAATCTTCTGGTATAAATCATTTGAAAATATACTTCATATGGTGGGAGAATTTTGTTATAGTACGATACACGGCCAAACTTTCTTTCCTGAAAACTGTTTTCACTTTGTTTTCCAAGAAGATTCTTCGTGATTGTGGAACTGGTATTTCTTTGCTAGAGTATTGCGAAGTTCGGACACGCAACCCACAGTGTGGCGCTGGTGATAAAATTGGTGGCGCAGTTGCTCTTTCAGTAATTATAACAGACTTCATAAATCTTCGTCATTTTATTGACAAATATGTATGTAATTTCTTGCACACTGGTCATTTTGGAGAGAAAATAACTGTAGCTTCATACTTTTAAGTGAAATTTGACTCTTCCTGTAGATTTTCATGGTGAAATCGTGTATTTCTTAGGGTGTCCGAACTTTGCAGTATGCCGAACTTCGCAGTACTGACTATACTAGTACTAGTAGTTAGTACGACTGCTAGTACTGATTAGTAGTACATTCATTATGCTCTTGAGTCTTCTCACTGAGTTATCATTAGAAAATTAGAAATCATGAAAAACAGGTTATTAAGCCTATGAATCCTAACACATTCAGTCAAACATAATGGGCTTTAAAATGTTAGGCAGGTTTCTATCAGATACATATTTTTTCATCTTTACTTTATCTGCTAGCCAAAGTCAGTGATTTATAATACTAGGTTATCATGAGTTGCCACCTCAGTTATTTTCTGCCACGGAAAAACACTGCTATCCTCCATTGCAAAAAGCATCATTTTATGTGTGCATTTTTGTATTCATGTTCAAATATCCATACAAACTGAAAAGTTATATTAGCCTAAGAAGGGTAGGAGTACTTTTTTAATAATAAATCATCTTTGCTGATCAATAGTGGATCTAGACAGTATTAAGCAAGAAATGTGTCTTTATTTTGCTACTTTTAAAGTTAATGTAAATGAGTTAAAAGTAGATTGATAGTGGGTAATCAAGAAAGTATCAAAAACATCTTAGTTTGGCTCATACTTACCACGAGACATCTAATTTGCCAAAACAGAACCAAGAAAAGTAACTTACTGCCATATTAACCATGTGTTTAAGTTTTGACTGGAATGCATGCTTTTTAAAGTGCCAGAAATTAATTACAGAAACTTAAGTTCCCCTTTTGACATTCACTGCAACTGTAAGTACAGTATCCCCTTCCTCGGAACCCTGTCATGCTAAAATGGATTAATCTAAGTAATCTTCCAAAGGCATTTTAATGTGTAGTGTAAAATGCAAATAATGCAGGTCTAGGCCTAATGTTAGAACGCTACTTCTTCATTGAAAGTAGGGGTATTTTAGCAAGAAAGTTGTTGTCATTCACAAATTATTTTGAGAATGACACTTCTCATCTCTTACTTATTTTAATTAATTTGAAATAATGTAAGAAAGAGAGGTTTTATACAACAACAACTTGGCTGCTGTAAAATACCACTAATAAATAAATGGAATGATTCAACCAGGAAAATAAGATACTTGATCACAAAGCTCATCATTTGTAAATTCAAATTCATTGCAAAATAATGTACATCTATATCATGATCATATAATATTATATAGCCTAAAAGTATAAAATTCAAGAGTAGCTAGGTTCTATTTTCACAGCTCATTCGGTAACTCAATCCCTACGTTAATCGTCATGGATCTCTTTAACTAACAATGTTCTATCATTTTTTCCCATTTATTTTCAGATATTTGGATGTGGAAAATAATCATTTTATAAGATCAACAAACACATCAGACTGATTTGAACAGAAAGAAAGTTTTTTTTATATTCCCCCGGTTATCCTTAAGGGCTTTCTCCCTTCCTGCGCCAAGTCCAATAATGGCCACCTGCAGGACAGCCTTGGCCATTTTGGTGCTATGCGTTCTTTTCATCTTGCCAGTCGTATTCAGTCTGGCTATTTCTTCGATATCAGTGCCTTATGATGCCCCTCTAGGATACGACATTGCCACAATAGAAACAGATGGAGAGACTGTCAGGCTTAAGCATGTCGATGATGCCTCGAAAGTGTTTAGACTTTCCAAAGAGGGTAAACTTTCTCTGAAATATCCATTACAAACTCTACTGCACAAAGGGAGGACTGCGGTCGTGGTGGTTGTTCAACACGGCCATGGCTTTGGGGAGTGGGAGGAGCTCATCAACGTGCATATATCAGGAGTGAACAGCAAACTCCACTTTACTGAAAGTTCCTGCATTGCTCGGGTGACGGAGAATAGTCCAATTGGAACCCCGCTGGAAGGCTTGGAGAACCTTTCCGTCTGGCGAGGTGACGCCCAGGTTTTGCAAGTGCAGCTTACCGGCCTGGGCAGCGAGATCTTTACTACAGAGGTGTCCTCAGACGACGGACAGATCAGAATGTTCACCAACAGCATTCTCGACAGGGAAGAAATTCAATCCTATGATTTACGCTTGTTCATCACCGGGGACGGACCAAATCCCGAAACAGCAGAGGCAGAGATACATGTAGACGTTGGAGACGAAAATGACAATCCACCCGAGTTCTTTCAGCTGGAAAACGTATTCAGCATAGCACTTTCATCACCTGTCGGAACCGAGGCTGGGAGTATCCATGCTGTGGATCGAGATTCGGGGGACAACGGCGATGTCACATACTTCCTCATCATGGAGAGTCCATTCTTTGACGTCGACTCAAAAACTGGTGTCATCTCTGTCATGGCTCCAATCGGAGAGGCCGGAGAATTTAACCTTTTCTTGTTCGCACAGGACGATGGTAACCCATCCCTTACATCGGAGAGTGCTGCCCAAGTGAAGATCATTGTAAAGCCTCTTTCTCCCGACTTTGTACCCTACGGGAACGACATGCTTTATCCTGCGGACCAGATAATGGAGTTCAAACAGGCCAGATCGAAACGTGACCTCAGGATGGTATCCATCGACGTCGAGGAGAATAGCCTCGCCGACACGATCATTGGGACAGTCACGGATTATCCACGGGACACAGATGAGTTCTCCACCAATTCTACTCTCTTTGCAGTGGATCAATTTACTGGAAATATTACTCTCAAGATGGCGCTTAACTTTGAGCAGGAAAGTCGTTATACCTTTATTGTGCAGATCGAGAACGTCTCTGACACAGGTTTGTTGAAGTGTCTTTTCATTGTTTGTATTTCTTGTTTAACTTTTGGGGGGTTGGAAAGCATCACAACAGACAATCCAGCCCTTGGATCTGAATATAGAAATGAGTGTCAATATGTAAGAATTGACAGTTTGATATTCTCTATCACTGATAGAAGAACTTGATACTCATTGTAGTACCTGGCTGAAATCTGTTGTGGCTTCAAATAATTGATTCAATTGCAGAGGCTATTGTAAGATTAGTGTTTACACGGGTCCATAAATCGGGAACCGGGTACCCGAGGGCCGTTACCCATCGGGTATCCGGGTACCCGGAAAAAATTTGTTTACCCTCGTGTATCACGATTTTCAAGAAATTACATATTGGGTGCTGTAGTAAATCCATTATATTCTCTACTGAAAATGTTTTCATGTTCAAATACGTAGGTGTAAGATTAGGTATAAAACCTTCCTCAATAATTTTTATTTGCTTTTGTTTCTTTCATTAACTTGTTAATAAATTAATTATTTAATTAGAATTAGCATTACTACTAACATCGCATTGCCGCCGCTGGTTATGCTTGCTCGTGCACGTCTATTGGATCAAACCATATAAATATCCAATTTAGCTCTTAAACAGTTGTTACTACTACTACTATCTATCATGCAGGCCCAGGGTTCGCATTAGCCGCGAGATTGCGCAATTTGATCGCATTTGGAATAAACGATTAGTAAAAAGCCACTTGCGATTACTATTTTTTAGTTATCCCGTCTATAATCCATAAACATCTTGTAAAATTCCTTGTCAGTCTTTCCTTCTATGAAATAAACGAATGAATAAATAATAATTTCTTCCACATGGTAGCCTAACATCACACTAAGTCAATGAGAAATCTAGCTAAGCCTAACCATCTGTTTATTTGCTGAAGTTGTGACGCAGTTATAAGACATCCATGGAATACTTTCGTTATTGCTGTTACGTTCGACCACATGGTTGCCTAACACCACACTAAGTCAATGGGGGTAATCTAGCCTAGCCATCTGTTTATTAGCTGAAATTGTGACGCAGTTATAAGATATCCATGGAAGCTTTCATTATTGCTGTTATCTTCGACCACATGGTAGCCTAACAACACACTAAGTCAATGGGAAATCTGCCTAACCATCGGCTTGCAATTTATTTTTTTTTAAACAATCACACTTTGCGTAGTATTCGGGTAATAAATTACGAACCGGGTAGTATCGCGTCTGGTGGGTACCTTCGTAATTGCTGTTATCTTCGACCACATTGTAGCCTAACACCACACTAAGTCAATGGGAAATCTGCCTAACCGTCGGTTTGCCAATTTTTTTTTTTTTTTTAAGTCACACTTTGCGTAGGATTCGGGTAATAAATTAGGAACTAGGTAGTATCGCGTCGGGCGGGTACCCGGATAACCCGTGCAAACACTATGTAAGATAAGAACCAAATTGAAAAAAAAAGAAGGAACTTAACAAGAAAATAACAACTTAGATTTAATTTAACAAGTTCAATAACTATATATTTGTGTTTTCAAATCATTGTACTCTGGGAATCATTTTGGATTTGTATTGAGAAAAAATGAAGTTGTTTTCCAAAAAGCGGGTTATTGGAGTAGAAACCACAGCAGTCTTTTATCCTAAAGTTGGAACTTGAGTGCTTACTTTTGATTTACTTGAAAAACTCTTACATAAATTCTCAGACAGAAACAAGAGACGTAGAAAAATGATATCTCTTTACAGCAAACTGTAAATATTTCCTTTCGGTTGAGCCATAGGAAGCAAACCGTAAGTGCAATTGAACACAAGTGTTGGGCTTTAGAAGGCAAAGCAAAATTACCAAACTTGTAAATTTGAAGGAAAAATGGCAGTAAGACCGAGCAAGCTGAACACATCAGTAATGCTCCACCTTATTGATCATAATTTGAATAAATGAGTTCCTGAAAAATCTTTCCAGTAACAAAACAATTTTTTTTTTGTAATCTTCTTCACATTTGACATATTCTTCACCGCAGACCAATTTCAGTTGTACGAAATAGTGGAGAAATGCCTTCAATATCAATTTCAGAAGAGGCCAAAATATTCTAGGTTTTACTTTCTGCAGGTCTTGACTTCCAAGAACTGTTCAAGAAAGTTTCAAAAATTCTTTCAGTGATAGTATTAAAGCAAAATAATGTAATAATTGGTCAAATCTAACAGGCCTGTATAGATGTCTCCAAGGAGAACTATTGATTTTGTTTTTGTCTGTTTTTCATGAGAAGTAAAATTCATAAATCTGTAGAGCACTATATCATTACAACAGTAACACTTAACTTGACTGTTCTTATTTTAATAAATTTATAATTAAAAAATTGAAATCCTGCTAACCTCAAAGTAAATGGCATCTTTATAGTTCTAAATTTAAAAAAAAAAACAGCTAAGGCTAAGGTAACATTTACATCCAAAATCATCGTCAAATTTAGATTTTAATGTAACAGATCTTTCTCATCGTAAAAAGAAGCCAACTTATATTTACTTAGTTTTACTAGTGTTTGCACAGCTTATCACAAGTACTCTCAGATCAGCTGATTTGCCCCTAAAGAATATATGAAGAACTCTGTTTGCTTTTTGATGTAAAAAATACAAACTTATTTACATTGCATACTTGATCTAGAGTACTGTTGTGTATTAAAGAAATATTTTGATATGGTAAATTTGATAAAGGTTCAAGTATATATGTTTTGGCTGTGTCCTGGATATGTACAATGGTATTACTGACTCAACTGTTCAAGAGAGATCACTTCACTAGAATCTTTAGTATTTAAGTAGTTTGAACCAGCCCCCAAAAAAACCTATAATAAATATTAATTTATGATAAACCCTGTCTTGTATGAATTTTGACATATTTTCAGTTTGAGTCATCAGAATTATTGCCAACATGGACACCTTTAGCTTTTGACTCACTGACAGGAAAGGGAAAATGTTGTTAAGCAGATAAGTAGATGATTTAGGCAAGAGACAGTCTGTAGTCTAAACAGTCTAAACAGAAAACAACATGACTGTACTACTTGTGCCTGTAACATTTATTTCAAACAATTTACAATACGAGATGTAAAGATAAAATAATGTGTATATCCATAGTTAGTGGCGTAAAAAGACAAATTTCAGACATAGTGCATAAATCAACTTTTATCAGTGACAGAATAACACAGGATGCTTGCATACTTTGTTTTTTACCTCATACATTTAATCCATACTCTCTGTCTATGTAAAGTTACCTTGTGCTGTTAACTTTCAATTTTTTTTTAATTCTTTTTTATGTTAACGATTTTTCAGCAGTACCTAATTATCTCTGGTCTACTTTTAGGAGAATGGAAAAGAAGGTCTTTGTGCCTTGATCAGGGAATAGTTTAGATTTTAAAATGATATTTAAAGCTGCCAGTTTTGAAGGTTTTAAAGTCTGTCTCTTATTAAATACTAAATATGTTTCATGTATACAAAAACTGTTACATATTTTTCCAATTGTAGAGAAATTTGACTATTTTGTATAGCATTCTGCTAGATACAATATACAGTAGGATACAATATTCTGTTTAGGAACTTCCGTCCACTTTATAGGATTGCTTAGGAGTTTTAACTTGATGGATTTTGAAGTAGAACAAGTATGTTCTGACGGATTCATCACACCCCCCCCCCAAAAAAAACCCTTTTTTTCCCCGTTCATTTTAGGATGAGATGGAGGGTTTGGGCAAGGGGAACAGGGAGGGCTTAAATATCAATGTGTACAGTATTTTAATTGTTGGCATTGTTGTTTCATATCCTGCTTATTTCAGTTTTAAGCCAAGACATGTCTGTACTGTATACATGTATACACACTAAAGTACTTACATCCTGCTTATTATTCAGTTCACCACCATGAATGCTCAGTTTTGTCCAAATAATAGCACCTTTTCATGTCCTTTTGTTCTGGGGGATTAATGCAGAATTTTCTCTCAATTAGTCACAGATGAAAACCACAAAACCCACAGTGCATTGAGTACAGTTACACATCTGAATGCCAGACACAGACTGTGTACTAGTATACACAAAGATTGCTATTGTGTGTTCTGTGTTGCTCACACTATGTACCCACTACAGTATATGGTGTGTATCATACAGGGTTTAGTACCATGTTAAATATATTATATGTATATTATATGTATGTATGTATGTATGTATGTATATGTATGTATGTATGTATATGTATATTATATGTGCAGTATTATTCACCACTTGTATCAACTGTAATATTTTTCTTAAAACAATGGCAGTTAATTAATACTGGAATATTGTACTATCATGTTTACTTTGTGTGGTTTACAGTGCATCAAAATTGGGTTTAAATGATCACAATAATAAGGAAGGGATTTGACAACTCCATAACTTTTGACTAGAAAAATGTGTATTTTTAACTAAATTTTAAATATATTCATCAGTCAGAGGAGGCCCTTCCAGGTTGAAAAACAATGCAAGCAAGCACCATCATGCTTCTCATACAATTCAAATGCATATGGAAAAGAAATGAAGGTATCATCTTGAGCAACGATGTGGCTTTATTTTGGCACTTTAAAAACTTTGGAAGCCTTGTGTAAATGCCTTTGTCATATTTACCAAATTTCTTTAGACCTGTTAAAACTTTCATTGGTGGCTATAAATATGTTGCACTACAAGCCTACAAATATATTCACTCGTTCCGGTGAACTTGTGTATCAATGAAATTCACTGCAAGCACTTCATGTAAACTTGTCTGACATGTACGGTATGTGAATTTCAAAAGACTGTCTGTGTGTAGTGTGTACATGTATTATACTGTCAATATGATACTGCTTCTAAAAGTCCACTGCAAACTTGCATAATTTTGTAATGATGAAAACAATAAAACAGTTATTGGATATTAATTAAGATAAACTTATGTTCAGAATCAATAGCAAAAAAATATGCCGATTAAACATTGATCACATTCCAAAGGGAGTTAAAAAGGATGCTCATAACGGAGCCAATCTTGAGTCAATCCTAAAAACATCAATGTTGGAATTCATGTGTACATCCTCAAATACACCCAGCCAATGTATTGTCGACATCATGACATACTGTAACATTCAAATCCAACCATGACAATCAAAGGAGAACAGCACCGACATGAAAGCAGCAGCTCTTTAACCTGTAGGAGGTACAGAATGTACAGTATTTAATGGGCATCACTATGTAACCATTCCCTTCAGATCTTACAATGTGATACTAATGTGAGAGGTTCCTTCCAAGTTCCAACCTTTCCTTTGAAATTTCAAGTCGTCAAAACAACAGACTCTGATAACAAGGACTATTTTCACTGGCCTCATTCATATCCATATCGTACCAGTGTGAGTTACATGCACAAGACCAGATCTTATAAAGGCTGTCTGCCTGCCTGCCGTAACAAGGTGAGACATAAACCATGGTATTAAGGCGGTTAGAACACTGAAGTATTACCCTGCTGACAGTTAATGCACAGCAGACTATAAGCACAAAGGGCCTCTGATTGTGGTCTGAAATGAAGACCAGCTGAGTAACACTAACGGAATGCTCAACTATAGAAACAGAAATAAACACTACATTAGACGGGGAGGGTAGCAGAATGGTAGACGAATACGATACGTATATCACTTGAATTGGAACTTCAGTGTCCTCTGTAACGACATAGACAGACTATAGTACATTCCTGTACTTAATAACATTAATGAAGGATCCATGTGAAGTCATGAATCTTGATGTTTGGCTAAATTTAAGAATTATTTTCAAATGTTTGCATACATGTGATAATAAAGAGTGGTAAGTGTGAGTTTCAGTGGAGCTTTTCATTTTCCTTACAATATTAAAAGCTTTCCAAAAAAAATTCTGGTCTCAAGAATTTGTCTGTTAATTTGAACAATATGGCGATATTTAGTGCAAATGGAAGAATCAGAAAGCCTGAGAAATGAAATAAACTAAAATTGCTTGTTGTCTTTAGAAAGAAAGAGAAGGAACTGTGACAGTTTCTACCAAAGTTGTTGTTACTATATTAATATAACTGTAAAAGTCTAGTATATATATATTATTAATTGTGATTCAAGACTTACTGTACAAGGGGCTATTGTTGTCTGACAATTATTTGGTACCTATTCAGTATTCACAGTACTTGGTATTTAACATACAACCAGTAGTGCATCAATCTTACATTTGGATAGTGTTGAACACACACAAATGTTTCACCTGGTTTAATACTACAAACCTGTATTGATCCATTTTGATTCTTTTCAACCGTGTTGCCTTTGCTATGTACAGTACCCTGCTATGCATACATCCAACATAAGTATTAATTAAGTTCATGTGTAATTTCCATACAAAAGCAAGCTCACTGTGTGAGATACCCTGCAGAAATATACACGAATCTCTTTAATGTAGAGATAACAATACAATAACAGTACAAAGCAATGAAGTTATTAATTCACATTACAATTTGATGTATATATCACATTAGTTTCTTTAAATCTACAGTGCGAACATATTATTGTGGACTGGAAAATGTACTTTCTTGCTGCCAATGGATTGTACAATAAATAAAAAAGAAAACAAATCTTCAAGTTATTAGGTGTGCAACAGGGAATTTGTGCTAAGCCTACAGCATATCCCTGTAGCTGTTGTTACTGTATGTACAGTAGTTCTGTGTTGCGAATATATATACAAGTTTGCAATATTGTCAATGTTACTGTTGTTAGCAAATAACTACTGTACAGTACGCTAATATACTTCAGTTCTGACATGTTAATTAGGCAACAGATAAAAACTACCCAGCACAAACACAGGTCAATACTGTGTAGTCAAGTTTTGTAAAATATGCTGGCATGTTAAATGAAAAAGGCTGTCAGTGTTGCAAAGAAAACAGGCCGATCTTGGGACAGATTAGACACATGAAGGCATGTGACTAACAAATTATACTGTACTGTGGTAATTGGATATCACCTGTACATTAGAGGATATAGTTTGAACTAAAGAATATACTGCAGGCTCTAGGACCTGCGAGCAGATGTAGTGTTAACAAAAATTGAAGTGCTCCACTATTTCATTTATACCTAATTTGGCAAATGTACGATATTTTAAATTCAGTGTTCGATATAGTGACTGAAGATGTGTGGATTTTCCATGAATTCTTACAATTACAGAATACAAGATGTAATGGAAAGTTTAACTTATGGGCCACTAGTTAGGTGTAAGTTTGCATAAATTTATGAGAGATCAGAGTCATCAGACTTGGTTGCACTTCAAGTTGACTTTTGGTAATTTGTTTGACCAAAAGATATGAACTTCAAATGAACATATATAAGCAACAAGTGGCTATTGAATAGAATTTTCACAAAGATTGGTGGTATATTCTTCTTTTGAATATGAATAAGAAACAAATAGTTAAAACCCTTGAACTATCCTTTAAAAAGTCAAATGCAACATGTCCTTGATTTCGGTGCACAGTAAACCACTAGCAATTTTACAGTGTTGTTCGTCATTGCCAGCTTGCCTTAATAAAAATGCATGGTCAGAGGCTCAATTAACAAAAGAACAGATTATGGTGCTGGACTTTGTTGTTACAGTTTAAAAATCTGTACACTGCCCTGAGCTGTCTGCTTCGCCTTAAGGCAAAACAACTAAATGCTAATGAGACGAAATGGATAAATTTAAGAAAGAGTCAACCTTAATGTATGTGCCCTTGAGGTGCCTGTCAATAGAGATATTATAATTCACATACATTTAGTAGTAGTAGTACAGTACTAAATATTATTAAAGATGTGGAGTATTTGACATTAGTTTGTTTTCTACACAGACTGTTTGTGGTAAAACTCCATACAGTACATCTCTTGATAATTCAGACAGGTGGTCTCTTGTGCCAGTTCAAACTTGCATGATATTGTCTGCCATGATAGGAAAACCTCACGTAAATGGTCGATGAATGATTTATAAGTCACTAATTAGGTAAATAATTAAAGATTTCAAATTTTATTGATACACTTTTATTAGAATACAGTACTCATTTTTGTTATGTCTACACAGGCCCCCCCCCCCCCAAATGAACCTATGGTATGAGCACCTAGCCACATTTACCTTATTTTGTTTGTGAATGCAACATACAAATTTATGAGACTAGAAACTATCGGGGTTCCAAGATATCAACAGGAGGTGTGTTGGTGGAGAACATCATTCTTACAAGGAATTATCCAAATTACAAAGATACACATTGCAGTGTTTATACTTAAGGCAATTTATATTGACATTACTAGTTTATGACCCTGGTAATTAAAGAAGGGAGGGGAATCAAGACCGGAGAGTCGAGACCCTTTCTTTGGATGAAACAGAAAAATTTTAATATTTGTGTGAGAAAGTGGAAAAATCTTGAACGTAGATTACTTCAAAAGTTGCAAAATAATGACATCCTTTTGCAACTATACACCCCACCCTTATTCATCCCCAATAATTCTCAAGTAGGAGGGTGATATCTCCTCCCTAACCCTTCCCTTGGCCACAATATCTACCACTGGGGTGTTGCCAAGACGATGAAGGTGAAGATTAGGGTCGCCAAGCAAAAATGGTTTGAAAACCAGGGCTTTTTGTTATTAATACAAATCCATAAACCCTTACAATTACAATTATGCAAATGTCATTGAATACTGTAGAGCTCTTCAAACTGAGATAGCTTGGAACACAGAACATGGTTTTGTAATGCTTATCAAGTATTTGTTACTGCTGTAGAAGAACCATTATTAGTATTGTACACTACAGCATACATGTCAGTATGTGTACATGTATGGCAGTTGCTTTGTGCTTCATATGCTTTGATTGTTGTCACACTTCAAAGCATACTGTATATATTTTGGGTTGTGGCTGATAAGCTTCTTAAACTATTGAAGCAATTTCTTTATATGCCTCAGTCACCAATCACAATGGGAATACACTTGGCTGCATCGTTCTATAACAGTTCCTAAAATTGTGGGTTTTAATTGGTTTTAGTCACCCTGCTGTATCTTGACAAAATATTTCACTTTGCACTGTGTATCATACATTGTGCAAACTACAGTTTAAGATAGATATATTAGAAACAGGTTGTAAGTTCTGTATTGTTACTTTTACAATGGAACTGCATGTCATTGTTTGCAAGTTCATACTGAACTAGTGACATGACCTTTTGGTTAGTGTGTTGGAAGTGTTGTTTGTATTGGTTTGGAGTAGAGCCAACTATGTTAAACATTAATTAAAATTGTGTTGAATTTACATTTCTGTTTAATAGCAGTATACCATCTGACCTCCTTCCCTTCCTCAGGATATATTTTCTCTTGGGTCATTCCCTTCTTACTTTGCTTCTCTCTAAACAGTCTTCAGTACTGTGTGCTACCTTGTAGTTGAACACACAGTAGAGAGCCGATCCCAGCTGCAAATCTCCTCTTCCACTCTCTCTAACTCCATCTCCTAAGCTCTCCTTTGAATTAATTGGAAGTCTATGCATGCTTCAGTGACATGTTGATTAATCGCTCAGGTCACACATAATTGAGTCGGGTCTCACAGGGCTGCTTAAGCTTATCTTTTTGATATCAATCAAGTGGAAAGAGAAATCTGGTTAACATGATTGAAATGACTAGAGCATGTAACAAGTTAGTACACTAATGTGCACTGTTAGTTTACATGCTATTACATATATGTACATAAATAATGCTAGCTGTGGTGGCAAGTAGTGTGCTGTTGTGAGGAGTAAAGACACCCACAACAATTGGACAATTCCATTTTACTTCCCTCCTCTCTTGTTCAATGCCCTGTCTACTACAATAAATGCAATTTCCCAGCGGTGACTGCTGAGATAGTTACAGGTATGAGCTTTTTCCGCGAATTCGCGGAATATCCGTGATTTCTTTTCTACCTCGGGGACAAAAACTATTATCCTAACACACTGTACCGTAGCATATATGAAAACTGGAGCCTATACCGCAATTTTTGCAAAGTTCTGTGATTTTTATTTTACCCCAGGCTCATCCCTGTAGTTAAGTACAGTGCACATACTGTATGATTACTCTGTTCTGGGAAAAAAAAATAAGGCAGGTTTTTTAAGTCAGTTGGTGTCGATAACTTTTTCAAGCTTTTTAAATCCCATAACAATGTAAGCAATAAAGATTGAGTTATGTTTTTAATTCAAGAAAGGATAAATAATTCAAAATTTTCATGTTAATAAAAATTAAATTTTCAGGTTGCCTACATGTGATTAATGCTTAGTTTATGAAAAATTTGACAACACTACAAAATGTGGTGAAATTAAAAGAAATTCATCTCATGCTTTCCCGTTAACCTTTATTTGGTGAATTTTATTTTTAAATGTGTCCTTGCACAATCAATTGCGACCTTATTTTGAGTATGTGTATTCTGTAAAATTTGAAAAACTGCTGTGAAAGCAGCTAACATGAAAACAATAATAAGTATGATATCGGTATGTTTCATGTATAAATAATAATATTAGTATTCATAATAAATAGTGAGAACTCCTGTGCTCTCTTTACAACTGGTCCTTGTCAAAATAAAAACTTGGGACTTTGAGATTTAAACCTGAAGTCATTAATTTAATATTAGACATCACTGCCATTCTCAGTTACAAGATCTCAACTAAAAACAAAATATTATAATTCCCCATCTAGCTATCATTTATTAGTACGTAGTAGCCTCCTCAGGATTACATACAAAGAACATAACAGTTTGCATTACATACAGTTCAGTATGTAGGTCTTTGATTTCTAAACATTAATTATGGAAAATCTGTGCTTTTTCTTCAGAATCAGTTGAAAAGGTTGAAGTGAGCGTGTCAGTACTTGACGTCTCCGACCCACCCTTCTGGACCAATACAATTCTGCCTTTCATAGCTGTTGTGCCAAGTGATGCCCCTCAAAATGCCCCTGTATATCAACTTATGGCTGACGACGAGGATGGAAATGCGCTTCTACGGTTTTACATTCGTACAGGTGTGTACAAATTATCAACACTTTGATTGTTTGACATTAAAATATTTCTTAAGGAAAAACAAATCGAGACAGAGATTACACACCAGTGCTGATGGAACATCCCTTCCCTCTACATTGGATCCGTGATATGCTGTATTGTCAAGAAAAATGAAGGAAGGCCATTTGGGCCAGTGAGGGTGTACAGTGTTAAAAGATTACCAGGGCATTCTAGACACGGTAGAATGCGGTGCATAGGTTGTGGGGAGACAGGTAAGTGGGTCACTCGTAAATATATAAACCAGTAAGTTTTATAATGTATAGATGTAGCCTACAACAAGACGTATAGTGTATATTAAATGTGTGGTTATGCAATACAAGCAGGTAAGACAAGCTGCTCTGTGAAAGAAACTAAATAACTTTCATCATTCCTGTTTTTAAAAACAAGTTATGTGCAATGGTCCAGTGGCATTAAAAGCAATTCATATATTGTAGTAAGATTACATTCAGTTCTGTTTCACTTGTAACAGAAATATAGTATATATATGCTACACATTCATTTACAAGTGGTACGACAGATATAAATCAAGATCAACACACCAGGAAAATTCCACTTTATGACCGGTTTTGTCCTTTTGGGGCGAAACCGCTCGTGAAGTGGAATTTTTCTGGTGTGTTCATTTTTATTTATTTACTATATATATATATATAATGTATATATAGATATTTACATGATTATGGTAGCCTGTAAGTGCAGTGATATGCCGTTCCCCATGTCAGACTCTCTCTTTTACTGGTTCTAGGCGAGGGTTTCTACATCGATGAGGAGACGGGTGAGATCAAGACCGAGCCGGGATTCGTCTACTCTTCGGACGATGCTCCTTACATCCTCAGCGTTTATGTGGAAGATATCAATTCTGTCTCTGAGGATGACGCCTTGAGATTAGTAAATGGGCAGGTTGACATCTTTGTTGATAGCCACCCTCCTCAGTTCACAGAAGATCCTTACCAGGTCATGGTATCAGAAGATGTGCCAACTCAAGAGTAAGAAGCTCAAGTCAGTCATTTGGTCAAAGATCGTTCTCTAATGCCGCTACTACTCTTTGGAACTCACTTCCACTGCACATCAAGTCGGCACCCAATGTTAACATTTTCAAAAACAGACTCAAAACTTATCTATTTTTGACTGCCTTCCCTGAGCACTAGCGCCACTGAGCATTGGTTTTCCTCTGGATATTGGTGTATATACATTTGCATTTATTATTATTATTATTAATGAAAACTGGAAGACATCTTGTCTAAAGTAAAGGTTGTTCCAAGCAGTGTTTTAATTTATAGTCTAGTATAGCCAACTTTGTTTTGCCTCTTGATTCCCTGATTTTTCCCTACAGAGCACAATTACGCAATTTTCATACATATCAAAAACCGTGCAAGTACCATTGACGTGTCTCTTCCATACAACCTAAGCAGTGTGAGATTCATTGTATAAAACCATGCTACTGTGTTGACAGGTGATAATATTCACTGTTAACTGAAAAGGATCATTTTACTGGACAAACAATGTTTACTGTATCAATAAACAGATCCTGCTAATTGACACGACCAGGTTTTCATGGTGAATTTACCATACCCATTTGTCTTATGTTATTTGTCTTTACATCAGCACTAACCATGTTCTACTTCTAGCCAAATTACCTGAAAAAACGCTGCACGACTGTTCCTTTGATATATTGATCTCTTTAAAGTTTTGCTTTTTTTTTAACTTAAATTAACATTTGTTTCCTCTGCAGTGTTCTGACAGTACAAGCCATTTCATTCACTAATGAAAGGCTTGAATACTCACTGCTACAGGCTCCTCCCGGAACTCCAGACCACGTTATTGATGCAGAGACTGGAGCCATCACTCTCCAAGAAAGAGTGGATCGAGAAATACTAGACCGCTATTTTTTAGAAGTTAAAGCCACAGAACAAAGAGGCGATAGGCTTTCCAGCATTGTGAGGGTATGTATCTGGAAAGCCTTGCAATGTAACTGACTTAACATCTTACTTCATTTTGTTAATTATCAGGCTGTGTTTTTATTTATCATCTGCAATCATTCAGGCCTAACAAAACCATCCAAGTGCTAATAGAATGAATTGTCTCCGATCAAGTTTTCACCAGCATTTTCTCAAATTACAACTTTCATCAGTTTACTGTACAGGCCTTTGGGAGCAGCCCGATAACATTTGCTGATGATCAGCATTCACACAGTTGTTATGAAAAGTACAGAAATACAGATTCTTTGACTGATGGTGGTCGGCCCGGCGTCTCATGTGTGTTATGTACTTAATGTCTACCGGCAGAAAAAAAGCCAGTTCCCTGTTTTCTTTGCAACTGGCATTTAGCCAGCAGATAAACCCAAACTTCTAGGTCTCCCATATAAATGAGCATAAGATATATATATTGCTGACTTGTTTGCACTATCTTTTGCATGTCAATGATGGAAATGCAGACTGGGAAGTTATAAACAAAATGGGAAAGCAGATTCAGATCTTTCTTTATTTGTGACATCAGTTTCGCAGGGGGGAAAAAAACCTGATATGGAGTAATAAATTATGTCAGATATATATATATATATATATATATATATATATATATATATATATATATATATAGTTATCTGACATAATTTAGCATAAATTTAGCAAATTAGCAAATTTAGCAAAATTAGCAAATTAGCAATTTAGCAAAAAAGCATAATATGTACCTTAGGTCGACAGTTTATGGTAAAAAAGTGTACCCTAGGTCAACAGTGTACCTTAGGTCGACATTTCAGTGTCGACCTAATGTTTTAACTACCATTTTAAGACACTTTTTTATTGTCGCAAATAGCTTTATAATGTTCTCCGTCCTCTAAAACATTCATTTAAAAGTTTTGGTTAGGGTCGGTTCAGGGTTAGGGTTAGAAAAAAGGGTTAGGGTTAGAAAAAAGGGTTAGGGTTAGATTAAATTTAGTGTGTAAGTCAATGTAACTGTCGACCTAAGGTAGGATCCATAGTTATATATATATATATATATCTATATATATATATATATATATATATATATATAAATAATTGAAAACATAATGAGTTGGAAAATCCAGAACAGTGAAAAAACTTCCAGCCTCCACCGGGTTTCGAACCCAGGCCTCCCGCTTAATATGCGGACACCCTAACCACTAGGCTATGGACGCTTGTAAGGTACGTCGTAATTCCACTGTATGCGTTAGTCGTATAAATATATTCGTGTTTGATCTTTCTCACGACAGATTGATGTCAAAGTGGAGGATACTAATGATAATGATCCAGAGTTTGACCAAGCAGCATACTCGTTTGATAACATCACAGAAACTATCGGAATGGATGAAGTGATTGGATCTGGTAATATTTTGACAAGTTCCTTTTCTCTTGAGAGACTTTTGCCAGTAGTTTCATCTCTTCACAAAAAGAAGATGAGCTGTAAACTATTATTCTTGTAATTCAAGATGGTACAAACACGCCCAGCCGTCAGATATTTAGGCAAATTAAAGGCAAATGTCTTCTACTCTTCATACTCTAGGAGGACCTGCTTGTGTAGTGTATAACAGATGGTATTTCTTGTGTAGTGTATAACAGATTGTATGCAGTGTAGCCAAAGCGTCATCCAAATTCATAGATTGCAAATTTTCTATGGCGAATATTAGTCTTATTATTCATCATTCCGTGTCAAATAATTACTCTTTGGCTACAACTTCTGACGAAGAAGTGATGGTAGTTTATAGGATAACCCTGTTTTTAAGCGTGGTTGGGTTTGAACAAAACCTTAAAGACAAAGAAGAAGCTAGATGCTTCACACCGAGTTAAAGCTGATAATCCATGCTATGCAGTTAGACATGGAGAGGGTTTGCTGTTTAGTGTTTATATCTTTAATATTGCTGTACATTTGCAGATATAACTCCACTCTCTGTTTCTGTAGCCCCACAGATCAATAACAGTTTCATATATACAAAATGATCTGTACTGATATTACCTAGATTACGGCTTGAAGGCTAAAGTAGAAATTACAGGATTATGGAGATTCAACCGCATTGTTACTCTTGTTTTAATAATGTTTCCACATTCTTTGAATGTTTACACTTTTGTGTGTGTGTGTGTGTGTTGATCTACCTAGATGTACAACATAAAAACTCTCCATGCTAGGCCAGGATATGGAATGACTTTTCTTCTACTTTATAACTGCTTTTGCTTTACATATAAACAGTCCAATCCACCCTTCCTTACACTGAGAAATATCTTAGCACAACACCCACCCCTACAGGCTTCATATATGGGATAACGCTGACTTGCGCGTAGAGAAAATGTCATGTTTATATGTTTACACCTCTTTTTCATCTTTTTCTTATATTTTTCTTAGTCAAAGCAATAGATTTAGACGAAGGAAAGAATGGTATGGTCTCCTACACTCTCTCGGGAGATGACGCCTCATATTTCAGAGTGGACTCAGATGGAAATCTCTTTGCCGATGAGGAGTTGGATTTTGATTTGAGAAGTGAAACCTACTTCTTCTTTGTGATGGCTTCCGACGGGGCTAGTGTTCCGAGGTCTACGAGAGCGTCTGTTCGTGTGAGGGTGACCCCAGAAGATGACGAATTTCCTGTGTTTGCTCCAAGTAGTTACACCTATTACGTTGATGAGATTGCTGGGGAGGATTATAGTATCGGCACAGTGTACGCCAGTGATGCCGATCTGCATGTGATCACCTTCTCCATGGAGACTGATGCAGGCGGCCGTTTCAAAGTAGAAATGAGCACAGGTTAGTTTTATGCAAGGCAAAATAGAATGCTAGAAAACTTATTAATGATAATTTTTTAACTATCGAGTAAGGACACCAGAGCGTAACATAATCCTTGGCAAGGTTTGATTTTGGTGTTAGACATGATTTTCCATCCTGTTTTAGGAGTAACTATTTCCAAAAAACAGCATAGGGAACAAGGACTTGAGAGTAAGGAGAAACTATTTTGATCAAGACTGGTTTTATAAAAAAGAGAAAATACAACTACAGCCCCACCCCTCCCCCTCTCCCTTTATCCTGTTTTTGGTCTGCTACTGTAATTTGGGCTAATACTGTCTAGCGGGTTTTTTTCACCTCAAACGTGTAAAGAAGTCATTAGGTAGTTTCTGTTTTTCCGGTTACTTTCTTCATTTTTCTCCCAGTCCTAGGTATGTCATGTACCTTTTACTTATATGTGAAGATCGGCATGTCCCTTGCATTCAGATTACGTTCTGTAATCATATTTTGAGCATTCTATGTCCATAGTCATTGGGGACATGTTTTAATGTCTCATTAATATCTGGTTAGAATTTGGTTTCTCCCTATTCTGTTTTTGTTACTTTATATCTGTTTTAATTTTTAATCACGTGGGCATAAGCATACATGTCATACACAGAGAATTTTTGTTCACCCCTCTTCAGTTATGGTTATTTTAAGTTTTCCATTTCAACCACCTGGCGGCCATCATGAATGTATTTTCAACCGTTACAGTTATGATTCTTCGTTTTCAGTTTCAGTTGTTCCATATTTTTCATGTTTTACTTTTTTAATCGTGTGGCTATAATAACGTCTCACGAATTCTGTCTCCACCTGATCTGTCTTGTTTGTCCCTCCGTCGTGGTCGTCCACGTTAAATCCTGTGTAAAATTTCTGTTCTCGTACGTCAGGAATTCTTTTTCATTTTGGTAGATGTGGATTGAACTTGTTTTGTCTTTTCTTCCAACCAATCAATCACTTGCTCAACACACAAAATACCTTATTTGTGTTGTTGCTGACCTTTTTCCTCTCTGAAGACTCCAACCACAAGGGTAAGAAACTATCCAATCGGTGGTTGCATTCCTCTACCCTCACAAATGTAGCCAGTTTTGGTCACCCCCTTAGTGACTGTGTCAGTTGCAAAGTTTTTTATTGCTAAAAAAGTTTGGTGTGTAACCAACATTTTGTCATCATTGTATTCATTCGTGACCATCATCGACATAGTGAATCGAAAAGTTTTTTCATTCGTTTATGAATTTCGTCTCCATCCAATCATAAAAAAAAATGATCATTGTATTGCTTTTGTGTAATATTTAGCATGTGCATTAAGACATCCAAACTAAACTGTAAACAGGAAATGTTAAGGACCCCTTTTGTTGGGGGGCAGTGTGCATCCAACAACTACATGACATAGTTAGGCATGTTGCATACATTACCTTTTTTTTTTATATATATACCTCCTTGTTCCAGGGTATGTATGGTTTGAGGGTGGAAACATTGCCAAATATGTTGTTGTTGCATCATGATCCAATTATTGATTTTTAGGGGTTTGAAGACTACACCAATATGAAACTTAAGACTAGCAAGAATTTTCATTTTTATCAAATCCAAATCCAAATTAATGAATCTGATTCATAAAATGGGACAACATACATCTCCTCTACGTAAATATTTTCTTTAAAATTTCTGTCTTATTCTGAACAATCAGTCGTCTGTCCTTAGTGAAAAAAAAATATTGGACATAGCAATGGCTGTGCTCACCCTCCTGTCTCCTCATAATGCACTTTAGTTTCCTGACATTTGTACAATATTAGCACTGTAACCTCATGACATTTTGAGGGGCATTTTTCTTGTCTTGGTCGAAATTTCTCCAGTTGGTGTCAAATCGTCTATATATGCTTTACCCCAATATGGATTCTTTGATATACATATATACCAGGGCTCACACTGTAACATAATCAAAGTTTGATAGTCTATCATTTCCAGCAAGGAGAAATAATTTTTATTGAAACTGATTTACTGGTTTTGTTCATCAAAGCAAGAAATTTGATGTAAATACCCACACAATGTGCAATACTTGTTTACCATCTTTCCTCCCCAACTCCCACCCCCCCCCTTTCTTTATATTCCATTGTGATATTTGCATGAAGTCAGATCTGTTATGATTCAAATCTCAAGAACTGCTTGAATATGATTGCACTTCCTAGTTATAATGATTGATGACATAGTTTTAGGTACTGTTTTTAATTTTTTCACCTATTAGACACTTTGCTGGAAAGTTTTAAAGCAGTTTCCCCAATCAGTTTGATGCCCCCCCCCCTCGCACCCTTCCCCCTCGCCCAATTTTGTGTTTTTTTGGTCATTGCATTTTGTTGTGCGTGTATGAATAGTCTCTTGAGTACTTTGTATTCTGTCCATGCCTCACCCTCTCCTGATTTATGATTATAGTTTAGCGAGAAGATCGTAGCTTGTTTGATATTGTTACTCAGAATACCAGACAACTCAATATCATTTCTTCATGTGTATTAAAGTGTGATTTACAATTAACACCATTGGTATCACACTTTTATCCTACGGTTATCCCAATTTAGACTTCAGTTAATATGAATCCTTCCCGTTATCTCACCAACCTTTGTTTTTCGTCATCCCTTCGGCCACAATTGTTTTTCCTCTCCATTTTTTGAAAAACTATAAGAAAGGTTTTTGTTTACCTTTTGCCTGTTTTGTCTTGCTGGATTTATATTGCATGCACTTCAATATCCTGTGAATGATCGTTAAAATAGCTGTTATTTTAATAAGCACTACTGGGGTATGTCAAATATACCGATGAATGACCTATCGACACGGTATGGTTCATAATCCAAGGGTTTATACTTCATAGGATTTATATGTTCTGTAACCTTTTGCATGTGGGATAATGAAATTAAAAAACTGGGATATGATATTGGGTGCATGAGTAAATCTATGGGTTCTGAATCTTGAATCTTTGTGCAAAAAATTTCTTCTAAGCATTGTATATTTAATTAGATATATTTCCTTTTAAATAATAATGGTGATCTAAATGGTAGACTGTGTCTAACATCGGAACTTGTTTATGTTGGCATAGATCTCTGTAAAGCCCGGGTCACATCTGCGCGATTCAACACGCGATTCAACTCGCAATACAATTGAAGGTTGAATCGCGTAGTTAGACACGGGTATCAACTTGTTGCGCAATAAAAGTTGCGCGGTCGATTTGGGTTGATTTGCAATAGAGCAATGTCCTAATCAGCGCAACTTCTTAGAAGCAACTTTTCTGATTCGCGTGAATTTAGTTGCGAGTTGAATCGCGTGTTGAATCGCGCAGATGTGACCCGGCCTTGAGGAGAATTTTCAATTTCCGATCTGGATGATACAGTCGTTCCATTGTATAGTTTACTACAGTGATAGATGATCATAGTGAAACAAAAACAGAAAATGTTGATTAATAATAAGTTTTATTTTTTATTTTTTTAAATAAAATGAAACAAGTTGTAAAAAAAAGAAGGCAGGGTAAAAAGAGAATGCAGGCAAGCAGTGTTAAATATATTCATAAGGAACAACTTTGTCATGACAAAAGGGAGTTAGATAAAGATGAGGCCCTCAAACTTCAATGTAATATTCTGTGTTTTCTTAGCTGAAGTTTGCACCTGTACATCAGTTGGAGCAGTGGTTTTTATTTCCCTGGGAAAAGGAAATGACAAACCATCATCTTTACCTTCTGTTAAAAGTGGTATGATGGGGGGGCGAGGTGGGGGGGGCTTTTTCACTCTACCAACATATCAAAGACTTAAGTCATATTCTGGGGTCATTTTGTGCCATTCGATAGTGCTACCAGGAGGTGAAACATGTTCTTTTTGCCTATGAGCATATTTATCACGTTAAAAGGAAGACAGTATTGGACAGAGTCTAGTGGGTTAAATGTTGAAGCTGTTAGCAATGACATTTGCAATTTATAGCACCACTTTCAGATAAATTAAACAATTAAACAAAGTAGGAAAAAGTAATGAAATTTAACATTGAAGATTTATTGGGTTGATGATAACATTTTAGATTCCGGTGGAACAAGTAAGAATAAAGTAATGCATGAAACAACCAGGCACTAGTGGTTCTATGGCAGGATTTTAGACTTACCCAAGTCTGAGGTCTTAGGTGTCACTTAAAATCAATGAGATTTATCTAAGCTGCTTTTATGAGTCCTATCATTTTATAGTATTTCTCTATCACAGAGCGCACTCAGAGCCAGTTGTATATTTCACCAGAAGTAATGTCTGACAATTTCTCTTGAATTATAGGCATTGATGCTGGCTATATAAGAAGAGGTCAATTTGCATGTTAAACCTACAATGCGAACCAGAATCCCTAGTCTTATTGATCTGAATTTTAAGAAACAGTGAAGTTTGAATTGTCTGTCTAGTGTGTTCTAATGCAAGTGGAATAATAATTGCATACTGAAGTTTAATTGTTAAAATAGAGGTTTTAGTCTTTTTGCAGCGTTTTTACCATTTCAGTCTTATCGTCATATCTCACTCTTTTTGTTTTGTTTGTGTGTGTGTGGCTGTTTTAGGAGTTATTAAGCTGACGGCTGTAGGGGACAAAAACCTACCGGAAGCAGAATATGATGTGGTTGTAGCGGCTACTGATGAAATTGGTCTCAAGTCCACAGCAAATGTCAAGATTGTGGTAAATGATGTCAATGATAATGCTCCAGTCTTTACCAATTGTAGCACTTACAGACCAACTGTTTCAGAAGTCCTAGATGAAGATGCTACAGAAGACCCTGTTGTATTGCAGGTAAGCACATGTGCGGGAACGTGTAAGGCTAACGCTAAAGACGGTCAAATACGCAGTGACTGACGACAAGATGCACGCATGTCCAGAAAGATATTTAAAAAGATATTTTTCTTTATACATATATATACAGATACATACACACATGTATGTCTTTTACGGTTCCAATGCTTTGCATCCATCGGAACCTATGCAGTCAAGTTTGCGTATGTGTGTGTGCGTTTGTTTTTCTATCTGACCGAGGACTTGAACAAAAGAATTCCAGGTCCTCGGTTGTGATTTCTAAAGAATCACCACGTCCTCGGAAGAATTCTATTGTATGGGGTATTGTTAAAGTTAGGGTACGTGGATTTGAACAATGGAAAATACAATGGGGTCCTCGGTTGGAATGTAATACAAACATGTATGTGTGTGTGTGGAGTCCTTGCTCGTAAACATGGTATCTCAAGAAGGAAATTGTGATTGATGTCATACTTGGTATCTAGGTCAGGGTCATCATAAACATCTCTATTCTCAGTAGTTAAAAGTGCACCGAAGACCTTTTTTTCCCCATATGTATCACAGTCCATTACAAAATCATTCAGGAAATCATACAATTTTCACTACTTTGTTTGGACAGGTTTCTGCTACAGATGCTGACAGAGGTTCTAATGCTGAGCTGACTTACAGGCTATTATGGGAAGGCACCGGTGAAAATCCGTTTGTCATGGATGCAGAGACAGGCGTGATAACTCTTACCTTCGCCCCCGACCGTGAGATGAATCCATCTTATCAAGTGACTGCCCTGGCGAGAGATAAAGCTAGAGACCCCTCTGTCGGTCTGTGTACATTTACTATCTTGGTGGAAGATGTCAATGACGCAAGACCACGCTTCAGGAGAAACCAGTACGAGGGTAAGTTTGTACACATTTTGTCCGGTTCTCTTCGTATTCAGGAGGTCCAGGTTTGGAGGGACTAACTGAAATTAGCTAACAGATATTTGGTAATTTAGAACATAAACATCTCCATTCTCAGTAGTTAAAAAGTGCACTGAAGACCTTTTTCCCCATATGTGTCAAAGTCCATTACAAAATCATTCAGGAAATCGGCCTTAAAATTTAATTGTGATCATTTTAAGGGATAGTAGAAGTATATAGAAATCCTGTCACAAGTCACAAGCGGTGTCACAAATGTTGCATGCTGAGGGGGCTGCAGCATGACTGCAGCCAGGTTGTGTAGGGCAAAATCTTTTGTGCTCGCCAATTTCACACAACAGGCAATGCTGGTCTGCAGAAAAGATCTCCATTGTTTTGTTTTGATGATAATGGAAACCTATGCATTCATGATAGCGTATGTGTGTATGTATGTGTGTGTGTCAGTGCGTTTGTGATGCCCAGCTTGTAAGTTTACACGATATCTCAAGAAGGAAAGGTCGGACCAACTTCATACTTAGTGTGTAGAAGTACCACATTGAGTACAAGAAGCCTATTGTATTTAATGGAGGCCAAAGGTCATTTGTGGTCAAATTGTGAAACCCTTGAAAACATGTACACCCTCACTATACATTACATCAGATATATGCTGAAAACTGCTCATGTTAAATCATCGAAACCACAATGCATTTTTGCATTCTGGTTATTATGTTCATTCAGCCTCTCGACAGCATATTTTTTGCGGCTGCTGCAGCTTCTACTCTGACACAGTGCTCAGAAGGGAACCACTTTAACCCTTGTATGTAAGCATTGGTTCACGTGATCGACGCAAGCAATAGGTTAAACAAGCTGAATTGTTTGGATTTATTGCAGCTACGATTCCAGTAACTCATCCAGTCGGACAAGAGGTGGTAACAGTAGAAGCGGTGGACCCGGACTTGAACTCGGAGATAACATATTCATTGGACTCCTCTGGTATCGAATACTTCAGAATGATACCTGCTACTGGTATGGTCATTGTGAGGCAAGACTTGAGTCCAGTAAGTTATGTTATCATGTATGCGTGCCTCATGAATATGACAGTATCATTTGCATTCACGAGCCACTTAATTTTTATACCCTGTCAAATTCACCCTGCTTTGTTCCCACAGTTGAAGCAGCTGGCATTCCACTGCTTCTTCTTGATAGTATGTGAGGATTGTTTCAGTTAGTCACTGGGTGGGGTCATTGGTTGCATAAATGTAACATGTACTTACATGTTTGTGTACAGGTCAGCAAGTTACTTTCACATTTTCAATTTCTGCAAGATAAATTGTCAGCCTATGTTGATGGATTGGTTTTGAGGGCTCCTCTGGAAAGTGGTGCTTCTGCACTGAGCAGGACCACCCTCATTAAACATGACAATAATATAAAAAAATTGGTTAAGGGGGTGATAGTACTGTTTCTATAAATTAAGTGGCAAATACTTCTTCATCCAGAGATATCAACGAAAAGAATACATGCCACATTTACTTGATGGATGGTCTTACTGTTGGCCCATGGAAGTCAATTAATTTAGTATGAGAGCCGGGGAGAAACATCGGTAGGACTTAGCAAAGTGCCAGACAGAATCAAATCTGACTTATACCTAGAATATGCAATGTGCAGGCTAGGCTAGTGGTAGGGTGCTCAAGCCTACGGCGTTATTGGCTTCACATTAGACTATTACAAGGTCATTGGCCAATTTGCTTTTCACTGGCTGGTTTCTGCTTGCCGGATTTGGCAAAAAATGGCCTAAAAATTTGCCTTTTTCACTGATATTTATGCTAGATGACATGGCAGTAGGTTGTGAAAATATTTCACAAAGGATAAACAATGTCATGTAACTCTCATTCATTCATCTAACAACTATTAGAGGGATGGTTTTTTGGTTGCCGAAATGATTAACTAGTTCAAAATTGGTGAAAGAAATTGTCCGTTTGCTCATACATTTATGTGTCTATATTTCATGTAGGAAGACTGTTCTTCCTGGATATTAAAACATTTTGGAACACAAATTCTATACTGCAAAAATCATATACCAGTGAATTACTTGGTTGGCGACGCCCACAAGGAAGTGCTATAAACAAACAAGCTTGAAATCACTGATCTTTTCTGGTTCTTACTTAAAATCTTGGACAAAATTTAACCCTACATCAGTCAGATAGGAATGCTGATATTTTGAGCAAAATGATATGACAAGGATTCACCAATCCCAACAGGCCTTCTGGTTTCCAATTTTAAATATGGCCATCTGTGTCTTTGATTTCCCAGCTCGCTGATCAAACTTGGACGGGAACCATCAGAGCCTCAGATGGCAAACACCAAACCACAGAGACTCTCACCGTCAGGATTGTAGACTCAACCGATGCTGCTCCCATGTTCCGCCCCTTTGACGAAGTAATTACTATCCCTGAGAACTTTTCCACCAATGCACTCGAAAATGTGATCGGAGAATACAGTGCTGTTTTTCCTGAAGACGTTGCTGATGACAGGATCACATACAGTTTGCTGAGAGGCGCCCGACCGGGGACGAACTTTCCGGCGAAGTTTGTGCTGCTTAATGACGAAAGCTTTACAAAAGCAACCATTATTGTATCAGCAGATTTAGACTTTGAAACTGTCGAAGAGTGAGTTAAAGCTTGTTTTGCTTTTGTAAATGGATTTTTTTTTCTAAGATTCAATTGGTAAAAGTTGGAAAAGAGACACAAAATTAGCTCAAGGAAATGTGGTCAATGGTCCTTTTCAAGTTCTTAATGGTTGAACACACTTTCAGTCAAACATTTTCACTCACAATTGGAATTGATTTTATAGGTCAGTTGTCACTTATAGACTATAACTTAACCAAAGGTCAGTTGTAATGTAACTGCATGTATCATCGTTCAGATCACACATTTGTTACAACAATGCTTCTTCTGTATTGTAATTGTAAGGCTTTCATTCCATCGATGCACCATATTGTGCTTTTTTTCCCCCTCTCAGAATTGACCTGACTATAGTAGCTGAAGGAGTCGTGGGGTCGTTTCCAGCTCAGGCAAATGTCAAGATCATATTATTGGATGTCAACGATAATCCACCACGGTTTCCCTTAGTTGATTTTGATGCTACTGTTCAGGAACATTCGGTGATTGGTACATCTGTAGCTACCGTGGTTGCAGAGGATGCAGACAGTACTCCACAATTCCGAGAGGTTTGTTTCATTGTCATCTGTGTTTTGTCTGTTAACCCATGTACAGTCCTCGATCCCCTTGTCAAAGTCCAAGTACACAGTACTTCAGCGGCCAGGAAACCGATACATACCCAGAACTACGACTTCTTCCGATTTTCCTCAAATTTTTCCTTTTTAATGACCAAATCTGTCAACAGTTATTGTCGTATACCTTGATGAGGTGACGGCAATATCTTTTTCACATTCTTTGAAACAACTTCAATAATCCAAGCTTTTGTGAAAGTAGCGTGATTCTGCAGCTTTTCTCAACCAGTTTCAAAACTGTAGTGAACCGAACGTCAAACATAGTCGCTTTTTTTTTATGTAGACAGACATCTTCCAATCGGGCACTCCAGCCTGCCACCTAAACATTCTTTGTCTATAATTATGGAAGAGGAGATCGATTGATTTTAAATATTGTTTTTTTCAAATTTTTCATCAAGCTAACTGTTTTAAGCACTTTGACTTGTGTTTTCTAAAGCGTGTTTTTCCCATTCGGTGAAATGGTGAAACTTTTCCCATTCGGTGAAACGAGTGGAACCGTGTACTAGTCGATCACCCGATGCAAGGTCATCATTCATGTTTGAAATGCTTTGACTTCTACTGCAAAGATTGTTAAACAGATATGAAGTGTGCTGTCATAAGAAATGCTATACTATAAGTATGTTTTTTTTTTTTTTCAGATGAGATACTCCATAGATCAACCACCTGAAAATGTGGATTGGCAAAACTTTGCTATTGACCCTACCACTGGAGAAATAACAACCACTTTTGAATTTGACAGAGAAATAACTAAAACCTATTTAATAAATGTGATTGCGCAAAATGTCGAGCCCTTAGCTGGAGGAACGACTCTACCGAACAGAGGTAAGTCATGAAGATGGTGTTGCCTGACCAATTACTTATCGTTTAATTAATGCCCTCACATTGTTACAGTAGCCGTCATGGGACCATAAGAAATTCTTAATCTAATCTCTACTTTGTCTTCTTTCCCCAAAAAAAGTTATCTCGTAATTCGATTGATTTTTTCCTCATTTTAAAGTCAAAACTCCTCTCTCCATTCGAAGCATTTTTCTTTTTTAAAAAGTTGCATGATCACTTATTCTTCTCAGCACAAACGAGTGTACGGATTGACATATTGGACATCAACGATAACCCACCCACTTTTGAGAGTGAGTCATACACTGTAAGTGTTAGTGAGAATTTGCCCATAGGATTTGTTGTAACTCAAGTGACAGCCTCTGATCTAGACATTGGTAAGTGAACAGTCCTATCATTAAAGCTCTCTGATTATTTGTTTATACATATATTTCCATTTTTATATCTTGTTACTTATAAATTATTATAAATTGCTGTATGCACAAGTCGTGTAATTTCTTTTAGGAGAAATAAAGATTTACTTACTTAGAGATAGAGATAGAAAATTTATTGTCCATTTCAGAAAACAGAAAACTGAAATTATTTCCCGTCGACAGTAAACATAAAACAATAGTGAATACAAACATAATCATACAATAAGTAAACTATAAGTGAACAGCTACGAGAATAAAACTAAATAAGCAGAACCAGAACAGTAACAGAAGCAGCACAGAGGGCTGCAAGTGACAGATCACACACTGTGGCCAGATCGCTTTGCACACGAGTTAAATAAGTGTGTTGCCTCAGGCAAGAAAGAATTACGGAACCTGGACGTTTTAGTATTGGGCACCTGTAATCGTATCCCGGATCTGTTGAAAATGATATGACTATGAAAAGGGTGTGTGTGATCTTCTTTTATATTTTTTAGTTTCTTTAACAGACTCTCTTCATATATAGTTGAGTGACTTACTTACTTGTGCATATTTGCATCACTCCACTTTGTTTGTAGTTCCCCAAAGATATATTTTTACTTGTTCCATGCAAATCCTTGTTTGGCAGGTTTGGTATGTATTGGGGCCGTCATTTTTCATAGGAACAAGATGGGGGAGGGGGGTGGGGGAGGGATAAACCACAAGAAAGGAATGTTTCATGATTGATTATTTCTGTTTCTCTCATGTGTATCATTGTCATTGCTCACAGACAGCACATTGAGATACTTCATCACCAATGGAAACACGAACGGTGTCTTTGAAGTGGACGCAGATTCGGGGGAAATCTCCATTGCAGTCGGACTGGATTTCGAAAAAGTTCAAAATTACACTCTGGAGTACAGTGCGAACGACGGACTGCATTCGGCTGTCACGATCATCTACATGAACGTGATCGACATCAATGACAAACGACCAGAATTCGATCAGATACTTTACCAAGCTGAAATTGAAGAGGAGAGTAGTGTTAATATACCAGGAATCCTCCTAGAGGTATGTGGCATATCCTAAATGTTATGGTAATGGAAGAAGGTGTAATACTATAATGTGCGGGCTGATGGAGGGGGGGGTGGGATGATGATCTGTTTTTTTTATATTTTTTTTATTAATCAAGATGTATAACAGCTATTATACACAGAACTAAAGTATTTTTTTATATAATCATTTTGTTGTGACCCCTCTAAACTCTTTAATGTTCTTTACATAATGTAGTCGCACAAATAATTCTCAAGGATATACCCAAGTCAAAAGTTCAAAATCACTTTTACAATTTAAAAAACAGCTAAAACGGTCTTTATTAAATAAGCACGTGTAAAGTTTCTAGTTTCTTTTCCTATGTATAAGTGTTTTTTGGTGGGGAGGGGGGATTGTGTTTGTTTTTTGTTGGTAGCCCGGCCTTGATAAGCTGTTGAAGTGGAAATAAATAGTTTTCAATTTCAATTTATTCAAGCGGTGTTTGTTTGTTTTTTTCCTCTCTACCAAGGTTAACGCGATCGATGGTGACACCGCTGCCAGTCCAATCGAATACAGCCTAGATGGTACCGGTGCCAATGGTATCTTCTCAATTAATAGACGGACAGGTGTTATCACCATCAATGAAGTATTAGACAGAGAGGAGCAAGCTTCATATGTCCTCATCGCTATAGGGACGGATGAAGATGGACAAGGTCTCTCAGGATACACTACAGTTTTGGTAACCGTGACTGATATCAATGACAACGAGCCCAGGTTCCCACAGGTTGAATATGCCGGGTCCGTTCCAGAAGGGTCTCCGAGAGGTATGTCGTCTAGGAGGTTATAAACTTAAAGTGTAAAAGCCCATGAAAATTTTCCATTTCGGATAATGAACAAAGTTTGTGAAAGAAATTTTCATTTTTTGATAGGTAAATAATTAAAAATAGTGGTTATAGCTGAGACTGTCGGTAAGAAAAGTTTTTTTTTTTTATATCCTTTCCGAAATGAACTGCGTTACATCGAATAACAGTCAATCGTAAAATTATGATCCGTAGTTAATTGAAGGTATTTCAGCAGACTATAACATTGATACGATAAAAAATGTGATACTTAATTCTGAAATGAAAGTCAAAACTTGTGATATATTTGATGATGATGATAATGCTAAAGAGTTAAATATTACTTTCATTTAGTATTTATAAGGGATGATTTCTCTACCAATTTAAAATCATGTTGCTTGTCCACAGATGTGTTCACACTAATACTGCTCCTGATTACTTTAAGAACCTTATTATTGTTTCTCCCCTGGCTCCCCTGTTACTTTTTGTACCAGGGGTACGCACCAAATTTAGTACAAGAGCCTTCGCTTTTGTGGGGTATAGCTTTGGAACTCTGTTTCTATCGCTATCCGCATGACCGACAAGCTTTATAGATTCCAAGGTCATGTAAAAGTACATGTTCTTTTTCTAATAGACTAAAATTTTATAATAAGGTTAACATGTAAGTTTCTGTCTTTTTCATATATTTACCACCTGTGCATGTCTAATTCATCTTGGCATAGATAGAAGGCGGGCTATCTATCCATCTATCTATCAATAAATCTATCTTTCTGTTTGTCTATCTATGTATGTCTATCTGTTTATCTAGCTGTCTGTCAGTTAATCTATCTATGCCTGTCTGTCTGTCTGTCTATCTATCTATCTATCTATCTATCTATCTATCTATCTATCTATCTATCTATCTATCTATCTATCTATCTATCTATCTATCTATCTATCTATCTATCTATCTATCTATCCATCCATCCATCCATCCATCCATCCATCCATCCATCCATCCATCCATCCATCCATCCATCCATCCATCCATCCATCCATCCATCCATCCATCCATCCATCCATCCATCCATCCATCCATCCATCCATCCATCCATCCATCCATCCATCCATCCATCCATCCATCCATCCATCCATCCATCTTTCTATCTATCTATCCATCCATCTTTCTATCTATCCATCCATCCATGTATCTATCTTTCTGTCTATCTTTCTATGTATCTATCTTTCTGTCTATCCGTCTATCTATCTGTCTGGCTATCTATCCATCTTTCTATCAATATATTTATCCATCTTAGATATTTCTTTAAAGCCACTTTGGTGTATACGAAGCTAATAATTAACGGTTTTATCCTATAGGTACGGAAGTAATGGAAGTCATTGCCGAGGACAGAGACGATCCTAACACACCCAATGGTCGTTTAATGTATGCCATAGTACCCGACCCAAATGATCCAAATGACGGGAGCGACGAGTTTGCGATCGATTCCGATACCGGAGTGGTTACTACCGCTGTAGCAGCTAACGAACTGGATGCGGAGACACAGGATACTTACACAATAAAAGTCACTGCTACAGATGGTACTTCTACTGGTAAGATACAACCCAAACCAAACAGAATAATGGCAAAAAGAAAGAAAAAAAACCCAATGTGAATTGGGATGTACAGTATGATATGACAGTTTGACCTACCATTCTATATGCATTGAACTGTTGGACTACAACCAAACGGTGTTAAATCAAACAATTAAGGAATGAATTGGTTACAAAAGACAATTATTCAAAACTGTTACATATTAGCTGATGATGCAGTCTTAACACTCAGATATACTTTCTATCTTACTTTGCCGGTCCTGTTATTAGCATTACCTTAATATTCAGTATTATGTACTTGTGGCCCCTAAGTCACCAGTGCTCTTTGATTATTCCGATTTCTGCAGTATCATATAATAAATGAAATATACCATCTGTGAATTGGTACCTCAACACATTATTCTGCCTACCACTTGGATATATGGTGTTTCCTATGCTGATTGCCAAGGAGCAGTTATCCTTATATAATGCCAAATCAGTTGCACTGGTAAAATTCCTGTCAGTAATTAATAAACTGTTGTACCTTTTCCTGTTTCTTGAAAGCTGAGACAGTTGCAACCATTACCATTGATGATGTCAACGATAATGCGCCAGTGTTTGATCCAAGTTCCTACAGCGAGACCATTCCCGAGACCTTGCCTCTCGGAGACACTGCCGTAGAAGTGATGGCCACGGACGCCGATCTGAAGCTTACACATGAGGTGTCTTTTGTAATTGTGTCTGGTAACACAGACGACGCATTTGCAGTATATACTGATACACCAACACTACGAGGCCTGATTTATCCCCAGAAGGTAAAACTTGTTCTCTTTTGTCTTCCTGTGTCTATTAGGTCAGTCATGCAATGTAACCTCCTGCACTTTCAATGGGCGACTGAATGTGAGAGATAATTTGGAGTAGTAAATGTCAAAGAGGGGGGGGGGGGGGGGGAATGTTAACCAACTTTGTTTTTATTTCCTCCTTCAAAAAGCCTGTGAAGGTTAATGCATATTTAAAAGGTGGAGGGCCTGATGTGTCCATACCTAGTAGGGAAAAAAGAAGCGTTCAAATAGATTAGACAGACATTAATTGGGAAAGTAAGAAAATGAAGATGAGTGAACAAGACAGAAGACAGGACATTTGGGAGTAAGATTAAACTGTCAAAGAGCCGCAGTCGGTGACCTGACCTGAGAATAAATAATGCAGAAGAGATATATATATAGCCAGGGATTGGAAAGGATAAACAATTGTGAGTGCATTAGAAGTGGAGAGAAGAGGGGAGAAGATGGGAGACAATGGCAGGAGCAAATAATATAGTTCTGAGAAGCAGCTGGGGGTCTGTTGTTACCTTCTTGGACATTGATGTAGTCCTTGTTTGGATGGTACAAAAGTCATTCCTGTTTATGGCAACATTTGTTGAGGCAGCCAACTAAGAGTCCCATGCCATGAAGCAGCGTTGTATGTTACAAATCTGACGAACAGTTTCACTCAAAATCATGTAACTGCTGAGTCATCTTAGTCTCCTGCCAACTCAACACAAAACTCAGCAGACTTATTATGGGAGGTATCGTTCTTTTGCTCTTTTTTTTGCAGGTGTTAGATTTTGAGAGCGGGCAGACATCTTATACCCTAGAGGTCGATGTTAGTGATGGAAAATTCACAGATAGGGCTACTGTATCGATTACTGTGACCGATGAAAATGAACCGCCTATATTTGATCCGTCGACTTATTCGAGCACTGTACTTGAAAGCATTGCCCCCGGTAATACAATCATAACAGTGATGGCTAGTGATCCTGATGGAGTTTCACCTAATGATCAGTTCAGGTATGGCATGTTTCCATTGTTAACAAAGCAAAATAACCAAACTTCAAGTACGTGTGTGTGTGTGTATGTAGCTATGTATGTGGGTGAATGGATTTATGTGGGTGTTTGTGTTATGGTTATGATTGCAAGGAAGGCGGTCACAGGCTGCGAACATGGTTTGGGAACTGACTGGCTGGGTGACCGACTAGTCCATGGTGTCACTCGTGTATTTAGAAAAACACACAAAAGTTCTCTTCTCAAATAGTTATGATGATATTGTATACTACTAGTGATCAACACATGGTAATATTATAATCCAATATATTGCAACTTGTCAAGTCGAGTAACTAGATAGGACCACTATGACAGTGCCCTCTGTTGGTTTTGGGCATGGCCGGAGAGCCACATTTTGTAACCATAAATTGATCTGGTTACTTAGTATTAAAATTGTTGCGAAAGAGAGGAAAGTGCTGCTCTCATATCTGACTTTTTTCTTTCTTCTGACAGTTACTCTGTTGACCCCACCTCTGACCCTGAAGGACTTTTCACCATGATTGGCAATCAGTTGCAGGTCGCTGACGGCAAAGAACTGGACAGAGAGACCGTTGAAGTTCACAAGTTGACCGTTTTGGCCACAGACGAAGGTAAGTGGAATAACAAGAAGGGTTTTAAACAATTCCAGCCTGCTTAGCAGTTATTACATGAATTTTGTCATAAGGTTTGTTAAAATGAAACTAAACTGTTAAATTAAATAATGGATACAGAATAATCTCTGTTGGGATTAAAAATGTTTGTAACTAATCAATTAGGGCCAAGTGAGTGAGGGCTTTCACCACAGAGATGTCTTTGTTAGGTTGATCACTTTCCAGTTATTTTTGGGGATGAATGTTGCTGCAGAGTTTGGTCAGAAGCATGTACAGTTATAATATAGATCCAAAAAGCAGCTCTAATGATGCACAGGAGTTAAAATAATGGTCTTTCTGGCAATTTAAGAAATTGCTGATCTACAAAGTTAAGATGACAACCTCTCTTTTACTCATAATTCAACAAATTAAGAAGTAAAGTCTGTACCTGATTCTTTTCAAAGGCACCCCTCCACTTTCCGGTTCAGCGACGGTCGAAGTGACCCTGACAGATGTCGATGACACCGCTCCACGGTTTGCCGAGAACTATGTCGGCTACGTGGAAGAGAACACTACCAGAATCCAGTGGGTAGCGGTGGTCGGTGCGGTAGATGACGACCTAACACCACCTGACCCAGATTTCAGCTTCTTCATTCCCTCAAATCAGCCTGGAAAGAACTTCTTTGCTGGTACCAACAACCAAGGTATGCATATATTTTTATCAATATATGTTTATGTAACCAATTCATTAGTGTTATTTTAATCATAGATTTTTCAACAACAGTAGTATTACTTGCCAATACTTACCACATTTCCATGAACATCTTGTTTGTTTTGTTGAAGGATAAAAATCACTGATGGTGATATTGTAGTACATACACCTCATTGGACAGTTGAGTGTTCACAAAGAAAACAAGATTGACTTAAGCATAATTATACAAATTAAGAAACAGATTTGAAAGAAAAAGAAATTCAAGCTGCTAGATATTAGCTGGTGATTCAGTCTTCGCACTCGGTGTGCCTGCTGAGGCATCTTGTTAAAATGGTGTAACAAAAGGGCAGTTTGTTTTGAGAAAAAGGCAAAGATTCTGATGGATAGATGAAGGCAAATTCTTCCAGCATTTAAGCACCCTGAATAAAAAGATAATAATAATAATTGCCTTAGGGGACTACCCTTCACCTAAGACACCTCCCCATGGTCAGAATTGTTGAAGGAAACTGCAGCCTTCTTGATGTCAGTGTGCCTTATACTGTCTCTGAGTAGCTGTATGTATGTATGCTTCACTCCATCATTCATGTATCTGTATGTGCGTATGATTCATCATTCATGTAGTTGTATGTATGTATGTATGCTTCACTCCATCATTCATATTTCTGTATGTACGTATGAGTCATTATTCATGTAGTTGTATGTATGTATGTTTGCTTCTCTCCATTCATTTGGACACTGGGAGTTAAGTTTAGATTCCATGGTGTGTGTTTCAGAACGGCGTATTGCTTATTGACTTCACAGGTAACGATTCCTTCACGATCAAGACAAACGGGAATGTGAACATTGACAGAGAAGTGAACCCAAGCTTTGATCTTGTCATAGAGATCAGCGATGAAGGAGGGAACACAGGACAAAACGTGCTCCCCATTGTAGTCATAGACAAGAATGATAATCCACACCACCCAGTCACCAAATCAATGTTGGTCTATGCCTTTGAAGGTGAGTATTATGATAGAAATAAAACTGGAGTCTGTCAATTCTCTCTCAAGAGATCCTGTGTTTCATACATTTATTTATTTCTGGGGTGTGGTCAAGTATTTTATTATTTTGAATGTGTGAAGAATCCATAAATATCAATGCCAGAATTAATATGCCTTACAGTTTACATTCATATAACTTATAAATAATCTTCAAGTATAAGACAGTTTTCCGTTTTCATCAACACCCCTACCCCTCTCTACCTCCCCCTCTGTACAATCCCCTCCTCTCTCTACAACCCCCTCCCCCTCTTTACAACCCCATCCCCCTCTCTATAACCCTCTCCCCCTTTCTACAACCCCTCCCCCTTTCTACAACCCCCTCCCTGGGCCAGCATTGAATCCATATGTACCTTTAACAACACAAATCAGCGTTTATATATTCTACTTATATATTAAGTTATAAATTATATATTAATTATAAATTATTATAAATTATAAATTATATAAATTATATATTAAGTTATAAAAGCGATGTTATCAAAATTACCTTATACATCTTGCTCATTTTAATAAGCAGGCATATTATTCTGTATCGTCATTAATCTACTTACATACATTATATATATTATAACCATTGGCCTCCCCCCCCCCCATTTTATGAGGTCATACATATTAATTACTTAATTAATTTTTAGTTTAGTTTGTGAAATATGACAAGGTAATATGCCCCACGTTGAGAATAAAAGTGAGATCAGCATAGGAGAGGAAGGAATAATTTGAGTTGTTACATTATGCAGTTGTATACATGACCTTCACTCACCTGACCAAGGGAGGAGGTTGTAGAAAGAAGGGAGGGGGTTGTAGAGAGGGGTTGTAGAAAGGGGAGGGGGTTGCAGAAAGGGGGAGGGGGTTGTAGAAAGGGGGAAGGGGTTGTAGAAAGGGGGAGGGGGTTGTAGAAAAGGGGAGGGGGTTGTAGAGAGGGAGAGGTGGTTGTAGAAAGGGGAGGGGTTGTAGAAAGGGGGAGGGGGTTGTAGAGAGGGGGAGGGGGTTGTAGAGAGGGGGAGGGGTTGTAGAAAGGGGGAGGGGATTGTAGAGGGGAGGGGGTTGTAGAGAGGGGGAGGTAGAGAGGGGTAGGGGTGTTGAGCTGCAGAAAGGGGGAGTTTGCAAGTTTGTTGCATTACATTACTTTGAATCCATATATAACCTTAACAACACAAATCAGTGTTTATATATTCTATTTCTTTAGTCAAAAAATCCCATGGTTTGATAACAATTTCAATAATTGAAGTTCAACGATATTAATATATATGATATATAAATTGCTCAATAATTCCATTTAACACTGTTAATTGCATATTCACTGCAAACATATATATATATTTATACCACCACCAACCTCAATATACTTTCCTCCTACTACTGTGTCTACTACAGGAAGTGTACCCATCCGAGGTAGGTGGTTTATCCAGTGGTCTGCTTACACCGTATCCTGGTCGCTTGGCATCTTATTATCTGTTCTCTTCTCTGTTTCGTTTCCGGTGTCTGGGTCTTTAGAGATTTGCAATGCATATATCAAGTGTGCCACCTTTGCAGCCTTTTTTCGTTAATATTTTTTAATGGCATGTGTTTCCCTCCAAATCTGAAGTTTTCTCCCCATAGCATTTAATTCACTTGTAGAAATGCATCATTGAAATGAAATGAACGACAAACTTGTGATTCCAAAATAAGCCTTCCTGACAAATGTCTTCGAGTGTTTATTTCCCTCTGGTATTAAAGTTCATACCATGTTCTTTTAAAATCTGTTTCAGTTTTGCTAGAGATTCCCCCCAAAAAATTCCAGTTTCTCTGACTACACACAAAATGTAATATTTTTTCCCTCAAAATATGACGTAGTTTGTAAAAGATTTAAAGTGTGCAGATTGATATATGCAGTGTTGTCGCTACTTGCCTTCTTGTCATTACTGTGCATAGTCTGTTCCTGACCTCTATCCTGTTTCATTTGATTCTTATTTCATCAACGTCTGCTCTTTGGGAAACATTCCATCATCCTATCGTACTAACGTGCTCTGACCGTTTAGTCGGAAACCGAGACCTCTCTAATTTCAGCCGGTTAGGTTGTGGTGACATTTCATCTTCTGTAATATTACTCTCTCGATACTGTCAGGGATCAGTACTTGTCTTGTTGTTAGACAATGATGCTGGCATGGGCGTCTAAAGAACTCTTGTTAGTTATGAATAGAAATATTCCAGCAATCTATAAAAAATGGAATAAAAAATAGAGAAATAAATTAATATAGAAAAAGAAAACGAAAGAAATGTTAATCCAGACTTGACTTCAGATTCTTGAAAACATTTCAGTTATCCATCTGGACAATCTCTTGTTGAATGATTTGGTTGGTGGTTTCCATTGGGGGAGGGCGGGGTGTTAAGGGGGATGATAATTCCTGACACTTTACAAGGGCATAACCTCGTTCAAAGAAGTTAAAAATGTTAAAAACAAACTAAATATTGCTGTATTGTGACAGGCTTCATTCTCATTTTTTCTCGAAGAAACTTATCTCTTCCTACCCTTACCTCTCTTAATTTCCATTTTTGTCTAACTATTTCACGATAACCATATCTCTCTAACAATCGTTTAGTATCGATTTAATATACATAGGTGGACAGTATCAGATTATATCTGGTGTGACCTTGTGTAAATGGATGGAAAGCTTTGGCAATATGACTCATTAGTTTGTTTTGTTTTTTACTGTTGAACTCATAACCTTCAGTTCAATGCACATCAAACGGATTACTCTCACAGTTTTAAGAAAGTGTAGGAATAATTTCCATCGACACAAAATAATTTGACTCCTAAAGAAACTGATTCCCCTTAATTACCTCACCTTCCTTGTTGAAATAGTTTGGTGATAATTCATGTTGCATATTCAGTAACCCCTCATGCTGCATATTCAGTAACCCCTTAAGCTGCCTATTCAGTAACCCCTCATGTTGACTCTAACAGTGACTCTAACAGTACAGCCTAACCTAATTTTCTATTCTTTATATGTATGTTATCCTAATCCATACCTAGATATGAGTCTTCTTTGCATGCTTTTGTTTGTAGGAAGTGACTTCCCTCGGATGGTTTGGTTGAACTTTATTTATCATTTAAGGGATTTGAGTTATTATGTTACCTGTGAGATGAACTCATGTTGGACATCTATCCAGTAAGATGGAGGCATGAAACACTTTCATTGTTGTTCCCTAATTTATTTTGTACAATCCGAGATACAAACCACTAGTTACCCTGTTGTTAAAAAGACCTCTTTGAAGGGAAACTTGGAAGAATGAGAATTGTTGATAATTGGCAGACTTGTCGCAGTTTGCATAATTTTTTGAAAAAGTATGAAATTCTGTGTTACCACATATTTTAGAAAATAATATGAAATTAAGAACTACAGTAAATTGGATGATAATGAACCATCTAAGTGCAATATTTACCATTTAAATTTGTCATATTGAAGTTATGAGTTCAGAGACAATAAACTTGTTGACACTTACTTGATGAGAATGAAACTCTATTAAATTTGGTTCAAAATGAAAAAGTCAGCAAACAATTCCTTCTTACATTGTTATTATTTATACAGAGGTTAAAAAAAAAATCAAGAAAACATAAAACAGCAGTTGAAAGAAAATGGGACAAGAGTTCTTCACACTAGCCTACAATGATATTTGATGCAGCCGCTCTCTATTTCGATTCGGTAAAATATTTGAGAACTAATATTAGACTCGATGATCCTGTAACATTGCAGGTTCATTAGCCTAACTAGTTATTAGAATCATCTGAAAAAAAATAAAATGGAGCAATGTTCCAAGTTGTTGAAACGTTCCATTTTGGCGCTAGATTTTGTTTGTTTTACTGGAATCGGTCATTTATGAGAAAAATATAGAAAAATTCTTAGATCATCACTTGCAATCTTTCATACTCTGAGGTGTTACTCAGAAGGTTGTGTGAAAATTCCATAAATTTGTGACCGAATTTTAATAGTGTTAAAGGTTAAAAAGTCAACCTATTTACTGACTTTTACTCTTCTTTTTATATCCTCTTTTTAGTCAAATTAACAAAATCCATCCCAAGATCTTGATATTGCCATTCACGTTTTGATTAACTCTGTCTTTAAATTATTTCTCAGGTGCCGTTCCTAACATTGGCATCGGATTCGTGGGAGTGAACGACCTAGATATCCTGGAGGATAAGACCTACACTGTTATGAGTGGAGAGAGCCAGTATATAAATGTAAGTTAACCTCACCAGTTTGTTGGTTCTTGATTCTTTTGCCGTGAGAGATACCAACATTTAACACCAATTCTTAAAGATCTTCACTGGCTTAGAATTGTGGACAGAATCAATTATAAAATTCTTGTCCTTGTGTTCAATGCAAGCAATGGTTTAGCTACAAGAGCTTCTCCAAGAATACAGCCCTAGCAGGGTGCTTCATTCAAGCGTACAACATATGCTAAGTGTTCCTATTGTTCGCACTTCCACAACTGGATAAAAGCGGTTTTCAAATTCTAATATTATTATTATAATTATTATTATCTCAAGACACTAGAGAATTTGAGACTGCCCCGACATAATTTGCTTGTCTCCTTTGATGTTGCTTTTCTTGTATGTCGACCGTATATTGTTGTACAGTATTTTCACAATGCTTGGAAGCAACAATGTTCGTTTGAAGTCGTAGCAATGATCTTTCTGATCTCCGCTCTGCTATATTTTTATCCTTTAGTGTGATGTACAAGTTTCATTTGTTTGTTGGTTTTCGTCCAAAATAAGATGGAAAGATATGTTGATGGTAGAGGAAGTTGCACTAAGCTAGCAGAAACTTTGCCTTGCATCATGAATCCATTGTTTTATAAAGTATGTTTTGATATGCTGTGATGTATAGTATAATGTAGCTGTAATGGAGCCATGTTTTAACGTTACATATTTAATGTTATTTGATACAGTATGTGTTGCTGCTTTGTGGGGTCTATGTTGTGATATGTAACTTGGTCTGACACTCGTAGCTGCTTTATCTAATCAGTACATAACAATTTTCATGCGATGTTTGTATTCGGTTTGAGGAATTTATGCAGTTGTATAATTGTTGGTAGTTAATAAAAGAGATGAAGGGGAGAAAAAACCCAGAAGGTATCTACTATATAATTCCAATCTGCTGTTAACATCACTGATTACACAACGTCTGTTTATGATTTCTTGTCATAGGTTGATGTAGACACCGGTCTGGTGGAGATTGCAGCCGGTACCCCCGCTACCGATACCGGTGGTCCGTACACTCTGGATGTGTTGGTGTCTGACGGTGGCAAATACGATGATGTCACCAGCACCATCGTCATCACCGTCAAAGAGGTCCCTCGGGAGGCAGTCTTTAAATCCGGCTCCCTGAGGCTGTCGGGGATAACACCCGAGGAATTCATCACCCCTATGGGAGGTCCGAGTGCGATGGAAAAACTCTTGAAACTCCTGTCGACTATCACAGGAGCTAAAGAGGAAAACATTGATATCTTCACAGTCTTACCGGTGCCCGACATGGAAAACACCGTCGATGTACGATATTCCGCTCACGGATCTCCTTACTACTCGGCCGAGAGGCTCAACGGCGACGCGGAAAGTAAGATCGCCTTGGTGAGTCACAAGAAGCCCGGTCTATTACAGAAGTCTGGATAAATTCAGTCTCCCTGTGCTATTGTGTAGTAATATAGTTTAGTTAACTATCCATGGGTAATATCTTCTGTACATACCGAGATGTGTTCTATCATGTGAAATGCAATATTTGAATTAAACTTCGCTCCTGTTTTGTCCGTTTTTGTCAGATCGAGTCTACCCTTACAGGCGTCACCGTAGAAGCCATCTATATCGATGAATGCGGTTCTGCAGAATGCGAGGCAGATTGTTCCAACGTCTTGACGATCGACCCCGATCCAGTGGTCATAAATTCGGTCGAGGCATCGATGGTCGGCATCAACGCCTTCATTTCACCGTTCTGCGGCTGTGCCGCCAGGGATGGCGATGTGGGAACGTGCATAGGTCACTACTGTCATAATGGTGGCACCTGCGAGGATACGTTTTCAGGTCCCAAGTAAGGACAGAAAAACTATGCTCTTTTTTTAGCTTTTTTGCAGTGATATCCTGTAAGAAATGCATATTTAAGCAAATTATTGTACCGTTACTGAAGAGGATTTTACTTCCATCCTTTTTCTCTTCAGTTGCCTGTCATTTATTTTATGTGTCAAATATTGAAAACGTGCAAACAGTTAGTTCATATAGGTGTATTGCTATAACATAGGCTGGAGAAACATATCTCACATTTTCAGTGGATGTGGCTGTTAATAGGCTAACATCAATGATGTTCCATTGAGAACTATTAGTTTCTCTCTGAAGATCATGCTTGAATCGAAAAGTGAGGCTCTTTAAATATTAAGTGTTTCTTGTGAAGTATTATCAAGTGGGATACAGCCCCACTTAAAGAACAAAGTCAGTAAATTCATGTGCCCCTAAGAGTAATTTATAGTTTCAAAATTTTCAGTCCAAAATAACATGCCACCATAGCTGTCCATGAAGATTCTTTTTGACTGTGTTGAACTCTGCCATTTTCTTTGATGAATGTTTCATGGACTAAGGTTGACATAATCTTTAAACTCAAAGTTTTTGCGTTCACTCCCACAGATGTAAATGTGAAGAGGGCTTCACAGGGCCCGACTGCCAAGGCACCACTCGTTCCTTTGGGGGTGACGATTACGCCATCCTTCCCACCCTTGAGATGTGCAGCGAGACACGAACCAGTGTGGAGTTCATTACCAGGGAGTCCTCTGGACTGATATTATATAATGGACCCACCTCAAAGTTAGGCCCACAGGATTACATCCTCCTGCAGCTTAGGGCAGGCAAACCCCTCCTCAGAATGGACTTAGGTGCTGGGGACCTCACTATGGAGGTTACCAACAATGGTGCTCTAAATGATGGCAAATGGCATAAAGTAGACATCTTTAGAAATGGACTTGTAAGTTATTACCATTTTTGTGTAACCCATATTTTATGAATGCAACATTTATTCTTCCTAGTCTTGTGGTACAAACTGTACAAAAATAATTGCTGAGTTTAAGGTGATATCCATCTCAAGCAATAAATCTCAATAAATTATCTAACCATAAATTTGAAACACTGCTTTGAAAGGAAATAGTCAAACCAGTTTTTTCTATTTTTCTTCTTTTTTTTTTAACTATGTTGAATGACCCCCCCCCCCCCCCCGATCTATTTCAGTTTTGGATAAACTGGATAAACTTTCCTGTCCACAGCCTAAAATATGTTGTGCCATTAAACTTACTTGTATCGTATATTACAAACCTACAATCTGCTTGGATTGCCATCACGACTGTAATATTTCCTGTTTATTATTTTGTAAGCTATTAAGTCTTGGCGTTTTCCATCTTACCAGAATCAAAGTTCATTGGGCTTTCTTTCTACTTTCCCCCATGTCTGTTTCTGTAGCTAGAATGGTTTGTATCCTTTCTTGTCATTTTGCTTTTTTGATAAAAAGTAGGCTAACATGTTGGTTTACAGACTGCTTAGTAATTAACACAACAACTATTTTTTTTTTATCAGTAGGTAGGCTTATTCATTGTTGTTTTTTTTTCCCTCCACAGGATGTTGAACTTGTGATCGATGACTGTGCATCGGCTTCCGTCTTTGAGAATCACACAACCAGCGTATTTTCAAACTCTGATTTATGTAAGGCCAGCGCAACGCTACCAGGAGACGAAACGTGAGTTATGCCCTAAAAGACCGTTCCTAAAATGCCAAGAGCTGTTTATTCACAGAATATATGTAATCCTCATGCAAACTTTTACCTGCACATAGCATCTTTGGACGCTTCCTTGCAAGCAAATAACAGACACTATAAACTATATTAGTGTTGCAGTCACAAAACTGTCCACAAGATCATTTACTGATAACCATATCTGTAGTCATACAATTTTTTGCTACATTTATGTACATCCGTTTCATTGTTTAATGTTCCATATTTTGTGCATAATATTCAGTTTGGTAGATCCATCAGTGATGCTGGTCTGTTATCATCTCGAGTTTTTCCTTTGGTTGGCTGTAAATAATACTTCTCTTCACACCATCCATCTCTGTGGATTGTAATGTTACTACGAGTGCCCTGATGACAATTCCTTGCATTATATTTTTACCTACAGAGTCTTCCACGCCAATAAACCGTTGCAGCTGGGAGGTGTGAATCCAAATTTAGAGTATCCGCAAACCCTGGGCTTGGATTCGGTGGATGGATTCAACGGCTGCATTCGAAATGTTGATCAGGACAGTACTCTATATGATCTCTACGATGTGGATGAAGCGTCCTCCGGCAGCCAGCCAGGATGTCCGGACGCAGACAAACATTGTGATGCCTTGAGACCTCCCTGTATCAACGGTGTCTGTGATGCAGACTTCTCTGGTGCTGTCTGCATCTGTAATCCTGGCTGGTTTGGTGACGGCTGCGACCAAGGTTTGTGACCAAAACTCAGTATTGGTAGCTAGTCATGACCAAAAGTCAGTATTGGTAGCTAGTCATGACCAAAAGTCAGTATTGCTAGCTAGTCACGACCAAACTCAGTATTGCTAGCTAGTCACGACCAAACTCAGTATTGCTAGCTAGTCATGACCAAACTCAGTATTGCTAGCTAGTCATGACCAAAAGTCAGTATTGCTAGCTAGTCACGACCAAACTCAGTATTGCTAGCTAGTCATGACCAAACTCAGTATTGCTAGCTAGTCATAAATGATGATGAAGCATGAATTATTTAGTGAAAGTTTGCTGTCCAGTTTATCAAGTCAGACCAGCTATTTCCATTATTGAAATGCCTCTTTCTGAAGTGAAGTAAGTCTTTTAAGGAGAAAGAAAGCCTAATTAAATTTGTTGCTGTACACATCAACAGCTTTGACCATATCCTATTGGCTGCGGGGACATAAACCAGAAAGTCACACAACCATCGGAAGTTAGACATTTGACTCCTTCCTTGGTATTTCAAAGAGCCTTTATGTCAGTCATACCTTCATATTTAATTTATCCTGTAATAACTTCATGAAATCTACAAGCAGCAATCTTAACGGAAGAGAATGATCTTTCATGCCCTCTTTTCTTCATCATTTTGCAAATACCTTCTAGGCTCTCATTTTCGTATCATTCTACGAACGATTACAGATAGACCCAGAAATATCATCAGATCTCTCTACCTATGCACTCTGCTTTATGTCCAAAGTCACTTGGACAAAATTGATTTAATCATAGAAACTAGACAAGTTTGAAGATAGCTGTCTTCACAGACTGGTTAATAGTGATATAGGATCACATAACAACTTTCTATCTCTCTCTCTCTCTTAGTAGTTTGTTATCTTGTTATTTGTTTCATTTGCAGAACTGGATGCTTACGACTTCTTGGACAGCAGTTATGTCACATACCAGCTGAAGACAAACCTTCCTTTACCGGACAGAGAATCCAGTTATAAGATTATGATTAGAACTAGACAACAGACTGGACGGGTCTGGCAGATAACTAATGCAAATACATTTGAGCATGTAACCATGCAGGTAAATATCTGTTGTACCACTATCCATGCCCCCACCCCCCCCAACACCCTCAATCGGCCACCCCCTGTCACACATCGCCTTCACTTACATTACCATGGTTCTTGCATTTTCTCTAAAATAAGACTGGGTCCTCTTTTCAAGGTGTGTTGTTTTTCAAGAAGAGAAACAGAATGAAGGCGATGCCATTGCTCGCTATTTGTTGCGATATTGAAACAGTTTTTGATTACATATCCGTCAGATTTTGAATCCTTACTTTTGATTCATGCAGCTTCAAGATGGCTACCTGATGTCTTCTTGGCATCTTGGTGATAACACAATATCGGTCACCTTGGATAAATATCCCCTTGACAACGGAGAATGGCACAGCATATTCTTCTATCGCTATGACAACTACATCCAGATCAAGGTAGATGGCGGGGGCGGTGTCCGCCAGGCAGAGAATCGTGACAGCTCTTTCCGTGTTTTGCAAGTTGATCGAGACAATCTGGTGGTGGGGGCTGAACTCCTATACGGAGTGACAGTTTCCAGTGATTTTGTGGGTGAGTTTTAGTTGAAATATTCATTGCTAGGGTAACCTAACCTGTTTGTTCATTGTTAAAGTAACCTCTTTGTTCGTCGTTAGAGTAACCGCTTTGTTCGTTGTTAAAGTAACCTCTTAGTTCGTCGTTAGAGTAACCTCTTTGTTCGTTGTTAAAGTAACCTCTTTGTTCGTTGTTAGAGTAACCTCTTTGTTCGTTGTTAAAGTTACCTCTTTGTTCGTTGTTAGAGTAACCTCTTTGTTTGTTGTTAAAGTAACCTCTTTGTTCGTTGTTAGAGTAACCTCTTCGTTCATTAGAGTAACCTCTTTGTTCATTAGAGTAACCTCTTTTTTCGTTGTAAGAGTAACCTCTTTGTTCGTTGTTAGAGTAACCTCTTAGTTTGTTGTTAGAGTAACCTCTTAGTTCATTGTTAGAGTAACCTCTTTGTTCATGGTTAGAGTAACCTCTTTGTTCATTGTTAGAGTAACCTCTTTGTTCATTGTTAGAGTAACCTCTTTGTTCATTGTTAGAGTAACCTCTTTGTTCATTGTTAGAGTAACCTCTTTGTTCATTGTTAGAGTAACCTCTTTGTTCATTGTTAGAGTAACCTCTCTGTTAATTGTTAGATTAACCTTGGCGGTCTTGCTTTAATGAAATCGCCCTTCTGCTGTGCCTATGTTAGAATATTCTAAACACTGCCCTATTGTCATCATCTTATTCTAAATCTTTCTGCTTTTGCATCCTGACAGGTTGCATGAAAGATCCAAGGATCGGAGACAATTACCTCGGAGTGACTGAAACGAGCGAGTTTGCCAGTCCTATGGCGGTCAATGTAAACGAGGGATGTCCTACCGAACCCTGCCCGGGCAGTAGTATGTGTATTGCCCCATTAGTTTGTTTCGACATCTGGAGGGCTTTTGAATGCAGGTAAAAATAGCGATTTCTCTTAAAAAAGTCCAATCCTCTCCAGTTATTTCAAACATTTTAGAGAACTTTGAATTTGTAGAAAATTGTACACACAGTCCTTGCTTAATCTACATGTGCCCATAAAATAAGTCTTTGAACTATTTAAGAAATAAATTGATTGCAACTGTGATTGACAGTGAGGATCGGACAGAGAACCCCGCCCACCCCCGCCCCCTTCACCCCCCACCACCATCCATTATTATGATATGTAACCTTTACTTGTAAGGTCAATTGTGAGCACTAGTCCCTGAATATGCTAGAAAGACAAAGAAATGGTCAGGTATGGTCAATCTGTTTACTCCATCAGACAGTAGCGCAAACTAACTGAGAATCTGTAAATGGCGGATATTTTTAATAGTGTTTGCACGGGTTATCCGGGTACCCGGGTACCCGCCCGACGTGATACTACCCGGTTCCTAATTTATTACCCGAATCCTAAGCAAAGTGTGATTTAAAAAAAAAAAAAAAAAATGACAAACCGACGGTTAGGCAGATTTCCCATTGACTTAGTGTGGTGTAACGCTACAATGTGGTCGAAGATAACAGCAATAACGAGCTCGACGCGATACTACCCGGTTCCTAATTTATTACCCGAATCATACGCAGTGTGATTGTTTAAAAAAAAAATTGCAAACCGATGGTTAGGCTGATTTCCCATTGACTTAGTGTGTTGTTAGGCTACCATGTGTTCGAAGATAACAGCAATAACGAAAGCTTTCCATAGATATCTTATAACTGCGTCACAATTTCAGCTAATAAACAGATGGCTAGGCTAGACTACCCCCATTGACTTAGTGTGGTGTTAGGCAACCATGTGGTCGAACGTAACAGCAATAACGAAAGTATTCCATGGATGTCTTATAACTGCGTCACAACTCCAGCAAATAAATAGATGGTTAGGCTTAACTAGATTTCTCATTGACTTAGTGTGGTGTTAGGCTATCATGTGGAAGAAATTATTATTTATTCATTCGTTTATTTCAAAGAAGGAAACGCTGACAATGAATTTTACGCGATGTTTATGGATTATAGACGGGATAACTAAAAAATAGTAATCGCAAGTGGCTTTTTACTAATCGTTTATTCCAAATGCGATCAAATTGCGCGAATCGCGCAATCTCGCGGCTAATGCGAACCCTGGGCCTGCATAGTAGATAGTAGTAGTATTAAAACTGTTTAAGAGCTAAATTGGATATTTATATGGTTTGATACAATAGACGTGCACGAGCTAACATAAGCAGCGGCGGCAGTGCGATGTTAGTAGTAATGCTAATTATAATTAAATAATTAATTTATTAACAAGTTAATGAAAGAAACAGAAGCAAATAGAAATTATTTAGGGAGGTTTTATACCTTATCTTACACCTACGTATTTGAACATGAAAACATTGTCAGTAGAGAATATAATGCATTTATTACAGCATCCAATATGTAATTTCTTGAAAATCGTGATACACGAGGGTAAACAAATTTTTTCCGGGTACCCGGATACCCGACGGGTAACGGCCCTCGGGTACCCGGTTCCCGATTTTTGGACCCGTGTAAACACTAATTTTTAACATGATTTATTGTCCCGTCAATATTATTTAAGCTGTTCTGCACATCTGCCCCAAATGTTAACATACGAACGTTTCTAAGAGTTCTCAGTACGAGTGTCCCAGAGGAGTCTGACCAAGCAAAGTATATGTAGACGTCGATGAATGTTAAAATCAGACAAATATATGGATTGTGGAAATGATTTGAGAGTGGAAGGTAGGTAAAATAGGTGTTTGAAATTTGACCAGGTGTGACCATTATTTAACTTCTAGTTAATTGTGGCATATTATGGATAACATTTTAAGAGTGCATTAAAAAAAAGTAATGAGAGTAAAATAACCTAGAAACCAGTTTAACCATCCCCACTTATATAAACCACTGCTTCTGGCAGAAACATTGTCAAAACCTTAGGCTTTATGATAATACATTTTGCAGATTCTTCCTTGTAAGAATATTATTCTGCTAATAATTTTTTGATGGACTCTCTGCTGTTTCTATCGATAGATGTGCCATGGGGTATACCTTATTGGACGATGCCTGTGTGGACGCACAGGACTGCAGCAGCAATCCATGCCAGAACGGTGCGAAGTGTATGGACAAGTTTGACGACTATGAATGCATGTGTCCGAAGGACTTCACTGGAAAAGATTGCGACTTGAAGAGTGAGGCGGTCTTCCTGACGATCAGAGCCGGAGGAATCATCCCTATCGTGGCTTGTTTGCTGCTGTTACTCCGTAAGTTTGGCAGCTTTGAATCCATCGTTTTGCAAACCATTTCATCTTCAGTTGATTTGGGTTTAATCGGCTCAGGTTCACTCACAATTAGATTTAACAGAGAGTAGATTGTAAAGTTGAACTTAACTTGTTGCATTTATTAACGAGGTCAACAAGTTGCTGTCTAATACCTTGAAGAAGTATGTTCCTCGTGAAAATAGGAGGGAAGGAAAACAAGCAGTGGACGCTCAGACCTACAGCGTTGTCGTATGACAGTCTATATTGGCCTAAGCTTAGTACTTTGCACTGGTGTGGTTTACTATGGCTAATTATGTCTCAGTTTTATAAGAGAAGAAAACTTTGAAAAAATAAAGAGAATCAGAACCTTTGGGAAAAGTACCATTGGAAACTTCTAGCGATGCCTCAGATTGCTCAAATTTAGGGCTAAATACCCCGGAAATAGGCATGGTGATTTCCTTGTCATGGAATTTTGTATCGAGGCATTGTTGGTAGAAGTCATCAAGGGTCTTACAGGTGCAAATTTTCGTTGATAGGAACCAAAGCGCCCTAACAGGTTCACATGCCAGTTCTGTCGATAGGAACCAAAGCGCCCTAATAGGTTCCCATGCCAGTTCTGTTGATAGGCACCAAAGTGCCCTAACAGGTTCACATGCCAGTTCTGTTGATAGGAACCAAAGTGCCCTAACAGGTTCACATGCCAGTTCTGCTGATAGGCACCAAAGCGCCCTAACAGGTTCACATGCCAGTTCTGTCGAAAGGAACCAAAGCGCCCTAATAGGTTCCCATGCCAGTTCTGTTGATAGGCACCAAAGTGCCCTAACAGGTTCACATGCCAGTTCTGTTGATAGGAACCAAAGTGCCCTAACAGGTTCACATGCCAGTTCTGCTGATAGGCACCAAAGCGCCCTAACAGGTTCAAATGTCAGTTCTGTCGATAGGAACCAAAGCGCCCTAATAGGTTCCCATGCCAGTTCTGTTGATAGGCACCAAAGCGCCCTAACAGGTTCACATGCCAGTTCTGTTGATAGGAACCAAATTGCCCTAACAGGTTCACATGCCAGTTCTGCTGATAGGCACCAAAGCGCCCTAACAGGTTCACATGCCAGTTCTGTCGATAGGAACCAAAGCGCCCTAACAGGTTCACATACCAGTACTATTGATAGGCACCAAAGCGCCCTAACAGGTTCGCATGCCAGTTCTATTGATAGGCACCAAAGCACTAAAAGACAGAAATCTATGATAGTTGTGTATTATCAGTCCTGCTTATATCCTGAACAATTATGACAGCATCCGTTAGCCGGTAGTCAAACCCCCCCCCCCCCCCCCCCGGTAAGACTGGTACAAAATAAATGATTTTCTCTCCTTTGGTTACAGTCCTTTTACTTCTGTTCATCGTCTATAAACGAACGGAGGACAAGAAGAACGCTCTGGCTTTTGCAGTGGATCCGGAAGATGACATGAGAGAGAACTTTATTAATTACGATGAGGAGGGAGGGGAGAAAGACCAGACAGCATACGACATCACCATGCTGAGAAAACCGGTGCAACCATCTCCTATAGTACCCAGACCAGTTAAAACACTGGAGGATGTCCCTCAGAGATCAATCCCAAGGGGTAAGATATAGCTACTTGGTCTTTGTGCTGGGGCAATTTACAAAGAGTTGAAAACATGTAAATAGAGATCTTGCACAATGTGTTCTCTTCAAAAGTCATCCTGTCAAATTTTTAGCAACTTGGTGTGTAACTTTGGGTCTCTTTGAGGTGAAATTAGGGAATTTAGAAATCTTTAATTTCCACAAATAATGTCAGCCATTATGGAAAAAAAAAATATGCCAAAATCGCAATAATTTGCTCATGGCAGACGCTTCACTACAGTTGGTGGAGTATTAGCGCTCTTACTCAAATAATGGTGTACTGTCCTGTACAGCTGAACAGTAAGCAGTGGGGTATGTTCGGTGTCTAACCTAAATACCCTCCACTTAATGATCAAGTTTCTTACGTCTCGTTTGGTCGTATTGAATTTCCATCGATGCCCTCGTTAGTTTGGCGTGCAGGGGGTTGCGTTAATTACGTTAATGGTATCTATACCGTGATCAATGCATTTTGTTTTTATCAATATTTCACTTGTCACGTTTTCTTTTACAACAGATGGTGTCAATGTTGGTGATTTCTTAGAAGAACGTCTCGGTGACACTGACCACGACCCGAGTGCTCCCCCATACGACACACTGCACACTTACGACTACGAGGGCGAAGGATCAACATCTGGGTCGCTGAGTTCATTAAACAGCAACAGTAGTGACGGAAGCCAAGACTACGACTACCTTAAGGGTCTAGGACCGCCTTTCAAGAGACTGGCAGATATGTACGGAGGAGTGGAATAAATAGCAGTCCCTTCACCGAACAGAGAGACACCGTTAAGAGAAAGTAACAAAGACAAAATAAAAAGTCCTCATCTTGTTACTAAATATTTGTAGTACTAATTAATTCTAATTGCATTGAAAATTAAATTTCTGGGTGGGAAGGATGGGGCATTGGGAGTGTGGGAGGATGCCTCACCATGTGGGTCAATTTTCACCATGTGGGGGGGGGCATTGTGCCATGTGGAGGGGAAGCTTCACCATCCCTTAAAAATGCAATACATGGTGATTCTGTTACATTTAAATGCAATAATATCATGTATTCCTTTTTTTTTTACCACCTTGGAAGAGAAAGAAAAGCTCTTTATAATACTCATTGCCTCTATATATCATTTGCATATTATTCATAGTCATCAAATAAATTGTGATATTTCTTGCAGGCCTAAAAGAGGTTTGTTCTGTATTCTCAATCGATGGGAGGGGGGGGAGGAAGAGGGAATGGTGAGAGGGGTTTCTATAATTTAGACAGGCTGAGGCTGATGATAATGTCTGCATTGTTCATAGCGCTTCTGCTTAAATTTTTGCTGTGTAATCTCAGCGGTAAGTTCTTCTACATCCAGCATGTCACATGACATTTTCGGCGTTTTGATGTTTTCAAGTCCACGAGGCAGGGTAAATTAAAAAAACAAATATGCTGATAAAATCGCAAAGATACTTTGGCTGAACTTGTTAGGTACTTTGTGTGAAAGTGTGAGTATTCAAGAAATATCAGTGCTGTACAAAAAAAAAATTAAAAATCAAAAACAATAATATTGTACATATTATGTATTGCTAGGGTAGGTTTAAGTATTAATAGATTGGTTTGCACACAAAGGTGACAGTGGCTATTAAATTTTTGATGAAAATATTCAAAATTTTACTAAATGAAAAATTTGTTTTTTGAATGGGGAATGGTGGATCCAGTTCAGATTAACATCCAACAGGAATCTTGAATTAAAATTACAGAAGTAATCTGACCATCAGTTAATTAAAAACTGTTTAATCTGTGAGTTCCATCTGTAATTTTTTGGGGTTCATTATGTACTGGTCCATCTTTGTTCTCTTCTTTTTTTGGAATCGGTGTATTTTTGTACAGTTTTGGTAGTTTTTAAAGTACAACTGAAATTTGCTAGAGTTAACTATTTTTCAGGATTCTGTACATAACTTGTATTTTTTCAGCGTTAGGTATTCCCCTTCATTTCTTTGCAACCAAATTCATGTTTATATTTACTTTACAAAACTTTATGAGAATTCTTTAATTCACAACTTCAAAGATACCGGAAAATATTGACTGTTTTCCATCGAGGTCCAACTGATGTGAATAGAATTACGATACAAGAAATTCGAGATATTTCAAGATGCCTTCAAAGAACAATTCAGGAAAATTTAACCCTTTACCTTAAAAGTACATCTCTTTGCTTCACTGTGAAACCCATTTGTGATAGAATTTTTCAGAGAATATTCAAAACTTTTGAAAACGTATTCACTACTCAGAGATGTATTTTGAAAAGTGAAGTTGTGTTGTGTATAACGTTGTGTTGGTTTTGGAAGCTTTAAACTATTTGCACATTCTGGTATTCATTTGAAAGTGTTCATTACTATTATTATTATTATTACTACTACTGTCTTAAGCAGGGGATAGCTTTTTCACAGATATTAAATACCCTAGTTTTGCTCAATGACTGCTTTTCTTTAAAACGATTGACCTAGTTTCCATTAATTCTCTGTATCGTGAGCACTTGGAAATAAATGCAGTAGAACAGACAAACAGTAGTCTCGTAGCTTTTTTATTGGATAAGTCTAAAAATAAGAAAACTGTCCATAAGATTTGTGAAAATTCTTTACAGAAGAGAGGATATTTGTTTATTACTTGTGACAAACTCTCATCTATACCTTGATTGTCATTGGACTGTTTCAAAAGTGACATGACAAGGTTCTTTCTTTTATCATAGTTCTTATGATAGGAGTAAGGGGTTGAGGTTGCCACACTGTGGTGCATTACAAATACGGAATGAAACCGTACATGCATGCTGTATGGGTACCTAACACCAGGGTATCATCCACACGATTCCTTTAATGTGATGAGTCAGGAATTCACCGGCCAGTTCTATTAGCTGACCAGTATGTAGGATATTTGCAGCTTTGGGCAGAACTATCCCCAGGCTGGCCTGATGAGGGGGGGGGTGTGGGACAGCCCTGGAGTCAAAATGCACTTACTGAAAACTTCAAAAAGGGGCCTAGTGACATCACCCCATTCTCAGACATGATTTGGCTATCTATGCCTGTCTCCAGGGTGCATTCTATTTGATGAGTCCATTCCTTTGAAGAGTCACAGATACATCATCCATTGAGTACTGCAGTTTGATTATTCAGACACTCAAACTGATTCCCACCATCATATGACGAGTCCTATAACGAGATGAATCAAACGTTTGCACCATTAGGGGTGAGAAACCCCAGGGTACAATATTGTTTTGAGTACACTAATTTTTAAGCGTGAAATCACTGTCCCGTACAGCATCTGGTCCTCGATGCTCCTGCATCTACGGCACATTCATTTTGAAGACGATTCCTTTCAAGAGTCAGATAATTGGATGATTCAGACATTTGCACCATTAGGTGTAACTACCCCAAGGGTGTCCTCCAGCTGAAGATCTCCGAGTTTCTTTGCTTCCTCGACTTTTTCCAGCAGCTCTTTCCTCATTTTGGAATACTTGGCAATTAACAATCCGACTCTCTTGAAAAAGTCTTCACCGTAGGCAGAGAGACCGTCGATTCCCGGGTTGGTTTCATGACTACTACCATCACTGACTGTTTGCATTGAGTTTGCACAATCTTGCAACTGTGATAGAGAAACCAGTGAAAGCAATATGGACCAAAGATCATAACATTATACATAATAACATTACAATATACCTCAAGTATAAATCACCAACAGCTCATTTTGAACACAATTGGGTATGCAACGTTACTGACAAAGAACGCAATACACACTCCTATGCCTGTGTTATCCAGCCAGCAGTGTTGTACAATGCGTGGGCAAGCAAATTGATCTAATGGGATACAGTAAACTTTTTTGTCTATTTCGTGCGCCACAGTACTAGAGGATGTACCTACTAAAATTTCCACAAGTCCCTACATACGAACACTCCAAGGCATACGTAATGTCAGTTTGTCCTTTCAGTCAATACAGTAAAATTAATATTTGATTTATGGTTGGATACAAACATCGCTCTGAAATTAGGTGATTGCAGAAAACTAGCGCGCATATGACAGCAGTAGCTCACAGTGGCGTAGGAAGGTACTTTTGAGTGGGGGGGGCTGAAGACTGATGGCTGGCCTGGGGGAGGGGGTGTCCCCCTCCCCTTTGGAATTTTTTGCATTTCCAGGTAGCCTCAGATGCAATTTGGTGCAATATAGCACACTTCAACACCCACTCCATTTTGTAAACTTAATTTTGTATTTTCACCAGGCCTTAGATGCAATTTGGTGCTCCAAATGAGATTTTTTTTCTCATTTGGAAATGAACCAGAATGAAAACATTTCATGGTTCCTTGCTGCTGTTCATTAGTTCCATTCATAGGGAAATTTCTAACAAAGCCCTAATACAGAAACAGTAATTTATGCTCACAAACTTTTGTTGCCAAAGTAATGCTAAGCCCTGATATCAATTGCAACACACATCAGTGTGTGAAGACTATCTACCATTATCATCGTACCAAGTTTGACGAAATTCCGACTAGTAATAGTAGCCAAGTAATTGCAATTTGGAGTATTTCACGTTTGACCCCATGACCTCATTAATATTCATGATATGAGCACCAAAATCACCAGGGTTAATCTACTTACTATGGGCCACCCACTCACCAAGTATGGTAATGATTGGTCATTCCCTTGTTGAGTTATTGTGCATACAAACTTTTCATAACGAAATAATGCTAGGCCCCCCCTATAAACATGCATGATATCAATTGCAACACACATCAGTGTGTGGAGACTATCTACCAATATCATCATACCAAGTTTGACGAAATTCCAATAAATAGTAGCCAAGTTATTGCAATTTGGGAGTTTTTCACGTTTGACCCGTGACCTCATTAATATTTTTTAACTTTGGCCTCGTATAACTTCGCACACGAAGGTCACACGGGGGTCAACCTATTGACATTTATGATCAGAAGGCACCTTTGACATCTGAAAATAGCATCGAAACTGTAAAAATCCCCAAAACACGAAAAGGTCACCAGAGGTCAAATTGAGGTCAAGGGTCACCCAGATGCGGGTCGACAGCTGGATTACATTGAAGCAACTCCCAACCTTAACGGACAGTTAGTTCTGAAGTTATCACAAAAATACTAGTTTTTTTATCATTAATTGACCTTTGGTGACCTCGGATCACATGACCGTTAAGTTTGAAAATATTCCCCTATACCATTTGCAACTTGTCCCAAAATATCAACCGTGTCACACCTTGGAACTGAGAGTTATTGCATTAAATGTCTGAAAATTAACTTTTACCTCGTATAACTCCACACACGAAGGTCACACGGGGGTCAACCCATTGACATTTATGATCAGAAGGTACCTTTGACATCTGAAAATAGCATCGAAACTGTAAAAATCCCCAAAACATGAAAAGGTCACCAGAGGTCAAATTGAGGTCAAGGGTCACCCAGATGCGGGTCGACAATTGGATTAAATTGAAGCAACTCCCAACCCTAACGGACAATTCGTTCTCAAGTTATCGCAAAAATACTAGTTTTTTATCATTAATTGACCTTTGGTGACCTCGGATCACATGACCGTTAAGTTTGAAAATATTCCCCTATTCCATTTGCAACTTGTCCCAAAATATCAACCGTGTCACACCTTGGAACTGGGAATTATTGCACTAAATGTCTGAAAATTTACTTTGACCTCATATAACTTCACACACAAAGGTCACCTGGGGTAAACCTATTGACATTTTTGATTGGTGAGACGTGAATATAGCATCAAAACTGTAAAAATTCAAACATTTTTTTCTTTGCCCATTTTCTCACCCAAAATACTAGTTTTTTAACATTAATTGACCTTTGATGACCTCGGATCACATGACCGTTAAGTTTGAAAATATTCCTCTATACCATTTGCAACTTGTCCCAAAATATCAACCTTGTTACACCTTGGCCCTGGGAGTTATTGCATTAAATGTCTGAAAATTAACTTTGACCTTGTATAACTTTACACACAAAGGTCACCCGGGTGTCAACCCATTGACATTTTTGATCGGAAGGTACCTTTGATATCCAAATCTAGCATCAAAACCAAACATTTTCTTTTTCGCCCGTTTTCTCCCAAATTAAGCACATTTTTTCTAATGTGACCTTTGACCTTTTGACCTTGGTTTCAAATGTAGTTTGATCTGCTGATTCCAAAAATCAACACGATAAGTCTGTACAGCCATCCTAACTCCGACCGAAAACTTTGACCCCTTATAAGTTCGCACACAAAGGTCACACGGGGGTCAACCTATCGATATTTATGATCGGAAGGTACCTTTGACATCTGAAAATAGCATCGAAACTGTAAAAATCCCCAAAACATGAAAAGGTCACCAGAGGTCAAATTGAGGTCAAGGGTCACCCAGATGTGGGTCGACAATTGGATTACACTGATGCAACTCCCAACCCTAACGGACAATTCGTTCTCAAGTTATCGCAAAAAAACTAGTTTTTTAACATTAATTGACCTTTGGTGACCTCAGATCACATGACCGTTAAGTTTCAAAATGTTTCCCTAACCAGTTCACAACTTGTCCCAAAATATCAACCTTGTCGCACATTGGCACTGGGAGTTATTGCAGTTTCAGTATTTTGGGTTTTTGGACCATAACTGACCTTTGGTGACCTTTGTGGGCACCAAAAACAATAGGGTTCATCTACTCACTATGGGCCACCCACCCACCAAGTTTGATCATGATCAGTCAATCCCTTGTTGAGTTATCGTGCATACAAGCTTAAGCGTCACACACACACACACACACACACACACATACATACACACACACACACGCCAACCTGAATACATAGGTTCCTTTGCTTTTAGCAAGGAACCAAAAAGGGGTTTTCTGACTTGCGAAGCGGGGGGGCGGAATGATACTTCCGCCCCTCCACATTTTTTACTGGGGTGGCTGGTGCCCCCCCCAGCCCCCCCGGTTCCTACGCCCTTGGTAGCTCAACTGCAAACTACCTGATGTCAACCAGACATTGAACAAAGAATGTAATGGTTAGTTGTACTCCAAGAATTATAAAATAGTGTTATATTGAAGAATAGTGTTTATCTGTTACTGGTGTCTCATGTAGTGAAGCTGGTGTGTTGTGAGTGGGAGTGTAAGTAGGTGACATGCTGGCTTTGAGAAACATTATCTCAAGATGGCTAACTACAGTTAGATTTAGTAACTGAACATCATGTTGTTGAGGTGTAGTTGAGCCTGCTTTACAGTAACATCCAGACACAGCTCATGTATTGGGTTGATAGAAATCCTATTTGAAAAGTTCAGTTCAGTTACAATGACAGGAACCCAGTAGGACCTAGTTGAGAGGAGTCTCAGTTGAGAACCTAGTTGGGCCCAGTTGAGAAGGAAACCTACTTAAGAAACCCAGCTGGTGATGCTCTCAAACACATTTTGACTATGTTTCTGAGGCAGTATTTGATATCACTCAGATGACTTGAGATGACCCCTGACCAAATTACAAATGAATCACTTTGTGGCCCATTAACTGATGATCCCATCCACAGCCAACTAAAATTATAATAACACAAAACACTTGTCAGAGGAGTAGGCTTTGATATGAATTTCACATTTTGACCTCATGTGACCTCAGCTGACCTTTGACATCAAAAGTAAGAACACATTTTATGACCGATCACTAACTGTACACTGTGACCAAGTTTGATCAAAATCAAACATTAACCCAAGGAGGAGTAGGCTTTTGTGTGATTTCACTGTTTGACCTCTCGTTGACCCCAAATGACGTTTGACCTACTTTTTGCTAGCATGAGTAGCAACCTGTTGATATGCGTCATAACCTCACCAAGTTTGACAAGAAATGACCAAACAGCAAGCGCACAGTGGCCTTTCAACAACTGTTGACAGACAGACAGACAGATGCATTGCCATGACAAAAGCTCAACTAGTTGAATGAGTTAACGAGAGAGCATAAAGGGTCTCTGTGACATAATTCTGGCCCTCAGCGCTGCTGTCTCTATCATTATTATTGTCTCTGTAGCTTCATCCTATTATTGTTCTATTGTTCCAACTACTCATCAGATAGTCCTCCTCTCTATTACAATCTTACCTCGTCAGCATGATCTTTGAAAGATGAAAGGAAAGACTTGAGGGCCTCCTCCGAGGAACTGTCCTTTAAGGTGTTAAATTTGGCTAAAATATCTACAAAGCAGGGGAAAAAATGATAGTTATTTGTACTGTCTAGATATATGGCAACACACACTGAATATAAAAACTACAGGATTGGTTTAGACCAAAAAGGTGCAATTTTAGTTTTTCAATGGCCAAAATCATTCTTTTGATTTTTTTTGGCAACAAGATTCTGACGGTATTCACCAGCCCCCTTGCAAAAAGTCTTAAAGGGGAATTCAGGTGGCATACAACGTAACACTTATCATTAAGAGAAAAGTGTTCCACACTATATTGTCCCAAACTTGAGATATGGTTACAGAGTGAATGCAATTTATTTTGTTAGGCTTGCCAACCTTGACTCTTCCAGGGAGTGGATCATGGTAGGTAGGTAGGTGGTGTGAGAAACCTCACCATGACAGATGTTCTTCAAAAAGCTTTACTTGCCTACCATACTCTTCTTGATAATTTGTCCTTGAAAAGTGATACATATTGAATATTTGCTTCGCTACTAATATTGTCTTTATAAAGATGTCACAAAATTGAGAACTTTTTGTAGAAATCTTATTTTCCTTGTTTGAGTAAGTGAGTTGAATATAAATAAAGAAAAACAAAATCGGTTTGAATTGAAATGACATCATTCACCCTTCTGTTGCCAGATACATTATTTAACAAAATAAAACCAAATTTAAAGAATTCATCCTTTTGCTGTACAAAATGATGTGAGGATGTGATTTTGAACCTACATATGCAGATAAAAAACAAATTCCAGCCATTTTTGGTAAGCAATCAATTTCAGCCAACGGGATATCCTGTTAAGATGTTGGATAATAACATCTTTCTATTAATGTCAAAGTAATATTCATATGTTTTAACCATTTCTAGCATGCTAACAGGTGAAGGAAAAATTGATGACCTGTATATAAGTGAAGTAATGAGATATCCACATAGGCAAGACCTTTGAAACGACAAATGATATTAAAAATCCACTTTAGATTGAAACTTTGTGATAGGAACATTATTATTCTGAATATTTCATCTCTAGCACCCAGCATTACTATGTGAACTGTCTGAACATCACAACCTGGGTTGAGTTTCTTACAATGACAGTTAAGAGACTCACATTAATAATATGGGAAGAAATGGCAATAAAAAAAGGACAAAACACATCATAAATAAATCATAAATCAAAATCATAAATAAATGATAAAAGCAAAAGTTACCTAGCAGGGGCATGCATATAGAATCCTTCATATCTTTTTCAAATATTTGGTAAGATTCCCTAATAATGTGGTTAAAGAAAGCAAAGACAAAAAAAATATATATTAATCTAAAAGAAATTCTGAAAGTCTGCCAGAAACAAGTTGAAGATTACAATAATGAGAAGCTTGTTAAAATAAGCATAACAGCTGAAGTTATCCCATAAATATGGTAGGGGAAGGGAGGGAGTTACCTAACACATTATTTATTGTTAAAATGAAATGTCAATGGTGGGAGGAAAGGGGGGGGGGGGGGGTTGGTGCATCACACTAGCCAAAATTTTGAACACTAATTATTAAATCACATGCCAAAGCAGTGCAAACATTCAATACCTTGTTAGTGCAGTAGCAAATGTTGCATTGCAAGGATCAGAACATACTAGCTTTTTGTTTTCAAAGAAGATAATACTGTTATTTCTATTTAAATCAGTCTGTTTGTTAGTTTGCAGAATTATCATCTTGTCTTTGTGAGTAGCTTTAAAAGCTTACTCTTCTAGAGTTGTATTTAGCACTATACAAGTGTATTTATAATACTTTATGACTCAACAACTATTATATACTGAGTCCGAAGCTTTTTATCATTTAATCGTATGAGAATGCACTTCAAGAAAGAATCCTAATCCAACTTACTTCAAGGCATCAAATATTGCACGAGTGTATTCCATATGTAAATCATAGACGTCCTGATGAAATCTTAGTTCCTCAGAACATGCCTTGTACTGTGAACAAGATTTGAAAACAACAGCATGTCTCAGAAATTAAACAATAAATAAAACATTATTTTCTGGTTCACATGGATATGCAATACATCCTTCTTTCACATGGAAAAGTGGAAAATAATATCTTGTGTCATGGCAACAACCAATCAAATGAGTGGATAGATATTAAACCATACCTAATAATTTCAAACATTTCAGGGAAACCCACTCAATTACTAGTCATGCACTCCTTTGATATAGTATTGGCAACTCATCCAGCATAACTCATAGAATCAAAATTTATACATGCCTTTCTAGAGTTCTAAAATTATAGAGTTCTAGAATTATAGAGTTTTCAAATTCTAGAGTTCTATAATTCAAGAGTTCTACATATGTAGAGTTAAAAACTCAAGAGTTCTGCAATTCTAGAGCTCAACATTTCTAGTGTTCTACAATTCAAGTGTTCTACAATTCTAGAGTTCTACCATTCTAGAGTTCTATAATTCTAGAGTTCTATAATGCAAGTGTTCTACAATTCTAGAGTTCTACAATTAGCTTTTGGAATGAAGTCTTGTAAGGTTTCCTTTTCTTTTTTTATTTTATTTCAAAATTTGTAAGCATCTTCTGTGACAGTAATGTAACAAAATAACAGTAAAAATTCTCTTCAAGTTTATGAAACAGCAAGAGCAGGAGAAGGTGTAGTACTACTATAATCAGCCTGTAAGGTAAATACCATAACAAGTAATGTTATACTCTATTTCCTTAAAGCCTATCAAGTTTATAACATAGCAAAAGAAAGTATAATGATGTACATATATCCACTCCTTGATTCCTTATAGTTTCTTTCAAGTTAACTCAATATTACATACAAAGGGGCATACCTCACTCCATTTTCAAATTCTGATGTTAACACTATTCTAGACAAATGAAATGAAACGACATAAATAAATTCCTTTTTATTTTATTTTTTTAAATGATTACCTCCAACTTAGCAACTTCTCTGGAATAATTATTGGCCTTCAGAAGAGCATCTACAACAGCAAGTGCCTATAAAATGAAGGAGAACATTTAATATTTCTTAAAGACTTGAGTCATGGATTAAAGATGACATCATTTCATACTAGCTTAAAGCAGCTATTTGCATTTGGTCATCAATTAAGATTACAATAAATGAAACACACACTACGATGTATTTTTGTTAAATTAATGTAATTTACAGTGTAAACAGTGATTTTAATTCAATTCCAAAAATGCTGGCACCGTGAATGTTTTATTAGAAGTATTTCTAACACACAAAATGCAAATCAGACCTTTTCAAGGTTATGGACTTTTTCTTCATTATTTGACATTAAAGCAGATTGGAAATTTTGGAAACAGCGTTTCACATTTATTAGAAACACATCAGTGTACTATTATCAAATGTTACCTATAGAACACTCTAGCATGAAACAAGACTACAGAAACAACTCTTCAATACAAACTTGACAATTCAGCACATTTCCTATTTATGTCATATGAGCGATCAGTCCAGTTATGGCATAGGAAAATTAGCACAGAACAACACCTATCACATACCACTCCCATCAGAAATTGTAAAGTTGAGTCTGACAATTAACAGCTGGTATCATCATCCTCGTACCAATTTGGGCCTTTAAACCACAGACATACGTACTGTCAGTTGAGTGGACCACCAAGGGCATTGTACAGTAAGTGTGCAAGCATCTCAGATTCGACAAAGAAAATCTCCTTGATTGGATATCCTTCTCACTAACACATCCCTGATATTAAGCTTTTAGTCTGATATCACACTCATTTACTTACTCACTTACATACCAGTTATGTAATTGCTCAGGAATACTTGAAGGCAGGCAGGATTTGTGCGGTACTGTGATCCACGTCCTACGGGAGGGTCTCAGGGGTGGAGTTTCCCCCTCCCCTCTGGAGAATTTTTGTAAATGAAGTATGCTTAGATGGCAAATGGTCAAATCTTTTCCTATTCTGGTGCTAACTGCTGTGCCAAGCATTCACCCATATTTTGGGAATGGCAGAATTTGTTAAAGTAATCATCAAAAAATGTGCCGGGCGGAAATGTTTAAAATTGCTGTTTTTGCTGGGTCGGCATTTAGAACTGCTGGGCGCAGCCACCTGCTGCCGTTCGGTGTGAGCACATCCCTGACATACAGAACCTGTCGTCTAACTTCACATTGCCATTCATTGAGATAACCTCTAACCTGTTTCTGTTTGCTTCGAGGAAAGGATGGTAAGGCGGAGAGAACACTCTCTGATGTAATCTCGGGATGGATGCTCTTCCTGAGAGCAGGCTGGAGAAAAGCAGGAGAGAAAAGTTGAGATACAAAAACAGAGCATATTCAACCTATGGTGCAGAGGATACAAGTGGGTATCAAATCGATGGTGCAGAGGATACAAGTGGATATCTATCCTATGGTGCAGAGGATACATGTTGCAAAGAATGTTTTTGAATATGTTACCTATGGTGCAGAGGATACAGCACACCATACCTATGGTGCAGAGGATACAAGTGGATATCTATCCTATGGTGCAGAAGATACAAGTGGATATCTATGGTGCAGAGGATACAAGTGGATATCAAACTGATGGTGCAGAGGATACAAGTGGGTATCAAATCGATGGTGCAGAGGATACAAGTGGATATCTATCCTATGGTGCAGAAGATACAAGTGAATATCTACCTAAGGAGTAGTAGGTGCAAGTGAATATCTAACCTATGCTACAGAGGGTGCAAGCACACATCATATTCAATCATTAATTGCTACATACAATCATGTATGCTTTAAACAAGTTTCTCACCCATGGTGCAGCAGGAACTAGTAAAGATAGTTCCATGAGATTTTGACAGCATTCAGCCAATAGAGGCAGGGTTGTAGCGAGCAAAGACTCTGACCTATCCTGTAAGATTTTTGCAGCTGGGAGGCTGACAGCACTTGTGGAGGATGGAGCAGTTGTTAGATCATGTTGAAGAACAAGAAGCTTCTTGAGCAGGGAAAACAGCTTGGACTCTAATTTACTCTGTTGTTAAAGACAAAAATAATGCAAATTTCAAGCATTGGCAGAAACCAATTTGTTAATCATGTTTCTGCAATTTTATGAAATCAAACAACAAGAAAATGATTCACATCAGTGACAGCCAGGCTTTGTCCCTGTAATGGTAGAGGTACAGATATGGTACCTCACTGGTGGAGGTACAGAGATGGTACCTCACTGGTGGAGGTACAGATAGTACCTCACTGGTGGAGACACAGAGATGATACCTCACTGGTGGAGGTACAGACATGGTACCTCACTGGTAGAGGTGGATACATTGTACCTCACTGGCAGAAATATTAATAACTTACTGGTATAGATACAAACATGGCACTCACTGATAGGAATATAGGGGGGGTCCTTTAAAAGTCCCAGTCAAATTGTGATCTCTTGAAATAACTATTCTTTTAAGATCATTCCAAGAAGAGGATTTGTCATATAAATGACAATTACTTCTTATAACAATATAAAGGATAGCAAGCCAAAGCAAGCAGACAGGAAGTTATATAAATTGTGGTATCATTAACTTTTGAACAACAAAAGAGCATACTACTAACATTGAGGGTAGTGACAGACAAACAGCTAAACTCATCATAACATGTGCATGGATAAACAAAGGTTATAACTGGCTGTAAACTCACCACATGCCTCAGATTAAGGTGATCTGTGTGTCCACGGCAAACATCCAAGAGGCTTATTTCACTTTGGTCTGAACGGATCGGTTTTAAGAATTCACCCATGAACAGAGCTGGTTGTGCCAGATGTTTGGTATCACTAGTCTGGGAAAGGAAGATGAAACCGCTTCATTTGACTTAGTAGTTTAGTAAACTGTGTCTCAGTTTGACATGGGTCTTAACAAACTTACTGAGGGGATCTTATTTAACCACCTTGGCAGTGTGACTTGGTGCCTATTAATATGCTTCAGTTTAATAGCCTACCTGACACTCATCAAACTGACACAGTGCAACACTGTGATTTATTGAAATGCCACTGTTAGCCATTATTTGCAAAATACCTGTCTGACACTGTGCCTATTCAAATGCTTCACAGATACCCAATACTTATTACAATGTTTATGTAAAACATGTGTAGATTACAGGGCTGCCTCTGTGTGACCTGTTGCTACCCGATACTTATTAACCCCCCCCACATGTAACCAGGTGCATTTATAAATTGCTCGTTTGATCCTGTTGCTGGAGACTATCCACTGGGTTGACCCACTACCTCCAAATAAGGTCTCATATGATCCACTCACATTAAGAAGTAATCTATTTTGACCAAATTATTCATATAAAAAATATAAGTTTGTTGAGTTGTTACTCTTGCTTTGTATACCTTCTTCTACATTCTTGCTTTCCTAATCTTTCTTACCTCGACACTCCTATATAGTCTTCGTCTTGCCCCCTCTGTATCCTCGATGAGTCTGGTCAACTGGGACCGTTCAATTGTAACCTTAGGTCCTGGTGTTTCAGACCCCAGCAAGTCCCTATATAGATGGATATATAATTGAAAGTGTAATGAGTTGGAAAATCCAGAAAAGTGAAAAAACTTCCAGTTGCACAAGTTTGTCCACTTTGTAAGATGTTGAGCAAATTATCTATGTTTGAGCAAAATCCTCTTCCCCAAGCCATCCTTGTGACCTACCTCCCCCCCCCTCCTCAGATTAAATAGATGATGGTTATATCTTATGTGTGTTTGTGTTTAAATGGTAGACTATCAATATGGAATATAACTCTGATGCCTACCCTACAGTCAAACACATACACATGTGTTAAATGCAACCTTCAATTATAAATCTGATCCCCAAGCAAGGTGATGTACAAACACCCATACATAGATCAGATCCATAACACAGTTAATATGTAAATGTATATGTATATACATGTATATACCATAATTCTACATAGCCATCTCTGTTTGCTTTAGTTTTTGTTTTGTAACTGACAATGTGTCAGTTCCTAATGAATAATAGACCATAAATCAAGGGCTGGGGGGGGGGTGGTGGGGGGAGAAAAAGTCCAAAAGATATTATTTCTAGATGACTGTACCTGAATTGTTCAGTGATTCTTTCTAAAATATTTTCCACCTCTAAGATGACCATACTTCTTTTGCTGAGTGCTTCCATATCCAGCATAATCTAGAATCCAGAATAATAAATGAAGAATCTGTCCTTTTTTAGTAAACTCCCCAACAATAATAATAATTGATGCAGTTATTAGTCTTTGCTTGTCTTGTCTATTAAATGTAAAACAAATTTAAGATAATTTCAAAATTCTATAATAAAACAAGAGATCACAACCATCTGTATTCTGTTGAATATTCATACCACAATTTTTTCCATGAAATAATTTTTATTAAAATATTGAAATGAGTGTTATCTTTGCAATCTCTCTTCCTACATACCATTCCTAGAGTACAAAAGAGAAACAGTGCAGTTTAAATGGAGGTCACTTGGGGGGGAAAAAAATGTTTTTATTCAAAATTATGGGCATAGAAGGTAAACTATATCTTTGCAAAACTGGCATTATATTTAAAAATAAAAGTAATACTTGGGAGAAACAAATTTTTTGGGGGAATTTTAGAAATATGTACCCAACTGGCATTATATTTAAAAATAAAAGTATAGCTTAGAAAATACCAATTTTGTTTTAGTAATTTTAGAAATATATATACCCAAAATTTCTTATTGTATTGCAGAGCATGATTTTTGCAACATGATTTGCAACATGCTATTTGACCTTACATAAAGAAATAACTAATCATAACAAATCTATTGCTTTCTTTGTTGCGATAGTGTCTCACTCTCAGCAGATGAATAAAACATGAAGGAGTCTACTGCTTTTCAAACTGCTCTTGATTTACTAAGCTGAGATATGCACCACCTACATAGCAGATGTACCTAATCCCAGCCGACTTTGCATATAAGAATAAGGACAGAAGTAGCTAAAGCAACCACAAGTAAAGACTAATTCATCTACTAACTACACCTGTGTGAGTGAACAGGAAAACTTGCTACATTTGTTTAAGAAAAATTCGCTTTTATACTGAAGTACATGAAACCATATTGGAAAATACTGTAGGATTGGAATGAACTCAGCTCCCTTTAAACTAGCAGAACTGTTTCTGATTTTCTTTTCATCATTCAACTTTGTGAGATTAGACTACGATTCTCATCAGAATTTCAACCAAAGTTATCCCTGAGGATGTTCAAGGGAGAAGCAGTTTGTTTATAATTAAAGCACTCGCTGATACTCTCCCAAAATAAATTGCAGAGGTGCAGCAAGCAAAAACAAAAATTAAGCCTTGGCTTATAAACTTTGATTTACTTCTTCTTTTACAAAGTTAGAACAAAGTTATTTTATTTATTTATTTATTTATTTATTTATTTCTTGAATTTTTTCCTTTTTGGTTCAGATCACACAAAGCGATTGTGGTAATATTTATTAACCTATTTTGACAAACTTGCAAGAACCCTCCATTTGATAAGTTGTGACATTACTTCCCCAGTATAGTTATTGTTTCAAATGTCATTTTCTGATTTAATCTTTTTCTAGCACTAAATTCCATCTTCTCTAATCCACATACTTGAATCAACCATGGAATGCTTCAATATTCAATGGTTTGTAATTTTGGAAGATTTAGCTTCCAAGAGGACATTAAACCAGTCTGTCTAAAACCAACTGAGGGGTCTGTTGTCATGGAGATGGTACAGAATCTAGATATAAATAGCAACACTTCAATTTCTCAAAATAAATTCCACCCTTGGAAAGATTTTGTATTCTTTGTCATCACTGCAGACTTTGCATCACATCTGTATCTGCCACAGTTTGAACAGAACTCTTTTCCGACAGGGCTGAGAAAATTGTTATTAGAATTTACAAGAAGAAAATCATTCATTAATCAGGTACAGTGTGTGAGAGGCTAAAGAATAGCAAGAAAAGACATCTTTAGGTTCATTGGCAATGATCCATCATTATAGCTAAAATATCAAGTTCTGGTCACCGACCCCCAAAGATTTTGCCACCATCTTCAAGGCAATGTTCCTTCCATGAGAAATTTTGTTCATAACGTCACCCCCTTCAATTTAGAAGATTAATTTGAAAGCTGGAAAACTTGGGTCCAATATTGGTGACTAAAACCCTTTAGTAGTGTAGGCCATTGATTTGATTGGTCAACTTACATTTTTTTAGAATCATGAAGAAAAAGGCAAGCATGTTAGAAATTCTAAATAAAAAACTTAGAAATAACTAACAAATTACAAGTAATGAATAAAGCTTAACTGACTGGAAACTTATCTTCTGAAAAATATTAAAAATTTGTTACAAAATTTAAGACGTAAAATTAATTAAAAATAATCAATTTGGAGAGTCCCTTTGATTGTGTATCAAACATCATAATTGAAAACTTTGCATTCATTCACATTTTAGAAAAATATTAGTCTATTAGGAACAATGTTTGAAGTTTTATATCACATGCTTACCTGTCTTTCAAGCTGAATAACTTGAGACTTCAACAGATTAACTCTTCTTTCTTCATATGTCTCGCAGGGTCCTTCACGAAGGAGTTGGTTATACATTTCCCTTGAAAAATAAAATAAAACCACTAACTTGAATTAATTCTGTGTAGGTAACATACATCAAAAGACATATCTTTGTTTCTACACCTCAATTTCCCTATTCAGTATTACACATTGAACATATAGATAAAATCATGCAGCACAGGACTTGTTGATAAAATTAAGAATTTTGAAACAGCAAAGAAATTGCATGGTACTCTCACTTCTGCCTGTCACACCACCAGCAAAGAAATGGTTGTATAATGATGGCCACCAACTTACAGCTGGTTTGTTCTGTTTGGTAGAGCAGAGGACCTGCAATCATGATCCCTCATCTACAATGTTTTTGTTTTGCCCTTGCAAAATTTGTTTATAGTTTCCCTGTCCATGACATTATGAAAAATATCTAGACTCATATAACTAAAAAAAAAAGATTATGAAATACATCTAGAGATGTAAAAATGTTACAAAATGTAAAACCTATTTATTTATCTATATGCACACAAACACGCACTAATTATTGATTGATATGGAATATAAAAACTCACAGATTTCAAGTAACACTGCCAAGATTTTGAGAGATATTTTTCTTTCTTTCCAGACACTAATTTATGACCACTCAATGAGGGAGACGGGGAAAAGACCATGTCTTCGCAATATTGTTCACTGCAACTTCCAACATATCGCCACTGTGCATCTAGATACCTAAATTAACAATTTAATAGCACATCTCATGTTAGATGTTAGATCTAACAAGGAGTCTGCTATTAAACTAGGTCGGTAAGTGACACCGACATTTGTTTACGTTAGATACCATTTCCCCCGGCAATAAAGCTGCTTCAGGGATGATTAATTAGATTATGAAATCTTGACTTTCTCATGGACTTAAGTCACCAAGAAGAGCCACACCAGATGTCAAAAAGTACTGTTTATTTCACCCCCCCCCCCCATTTTTTCTCTCTCTACATCTGTAGTTAAGTGTTAGTTGATGGCAAAAAGCACCAGCAAAAATGTATGAAACTAAAAGTAGTTTAGGTTATGCCACCACATTTTCTTTTATCAACGGAATTAAAATCAGAAGAAAATTTGCAACACTGGAATTTTAGGTTGCACGTATTACAGGGTTTTTTTGGTTTGAATCCCACAGGCTTTTTCTTACAAAACATTATTGGGAAATGGGACGACTTGTCAATTGCGAAAAGGAGATCGGATAATGACCCCAGAAGATGTATGGGGAGGTTTAGGGTATATTGCGACGGAGGTTACCATATTAAACTAGCCTTGATACTGTAATATAAAAGGAGAACCCAACCCTCCTCTTTTAACTTCTATGATTTAAAGCTCACTTTAATAAAACATTTTGCCCCAAATGACAAAGAACAATTTCTCTCCATTTGTGAGATATCATGGTTTATATAGTAGCTTTTCAGGGCTTCAACTTTGTCAACCTGTAATATATCATAGTCGACTACCAGGTGTAACAGGTGTTCTAGGGTGGAGGGGCGATTGAAGAGAGAGGGGGAGGATTAGGAGGGGAGGATTTAGAACTGTTTAAGTGAGAGAATCTGTTGGAAAGTGGATGCAGTTCACCTCAGAACAAACCAAATGCAGCCAGCTGCTCGTTACATAAATCATGACGCTAATTACAAGGTTACATTCAGATCCTTATTACTGATTACGGTACCCCTCATTAGCTCATTCCAAAGGTCCCGAGTGTAGCCAGGGTACCTTATATTTAACAGCTGCATGTGAATATCTGATGACAGGTTCATTTTAATATGGATCTAGGTTAACAAGTTACAAAATGTCAAAATGTTGCTTAAATACTCAACCTTGATCCAGACAGAGATAAACATGAATTGATAAGAGACAATTTTAATTAAACAGACTATATATATATATAATGACACAAGAACCTGCTAAGGTATGCTAAATTTTGGCGACAAAGTTTCCAAAACATTCATTCACAGCACGCTTTTCAGCATTTTACTGACAGTTTTGGGAATATATAGTTGCAAGATATTTCATAATTTTGCGACAAGTCTTTGTTGTCACAGATTTCAGGGAACTTGGTATAAACTCAATAGACTGACCAAGGCAATCTCAAAGGCAAAACCAACATAAAGTTATGGTTTTGGGTTTTTTTTCCACTTCACTACATATAGTTCCTTTAAAGAACTGGTCAGTGTTTTTGCATATATATAAATATATATAGATATATATATAAATATATATTTGAAATTGTAATGAGTTGAAAAATCCGTATATATGGTGACTTCACCTTACCTGATGGAATCCAATTCATTTTGCAATCGTTCATTTTCTTCTGTTAGTCTCTAGACATGAAAAAAAAACTTAAATCAATATACCGAAGATTTCAAATCAAAGATTAAAATTTTTACAAAGCAGAAACAACATAATGGCAGTAAATATAGACCTAATTTTAACCACAAGGACAGGCTCATCAAGGTTGAGAAGTTAGAACTTCCAGTTGTCACAAATATTCAGATGCTATTTCTCAACTCTTTGTTTAAAGGAGCAAAAAATAATGAACTGTTTCAAATAGCACAAAGAGAAAAGATAAGATAACAAAACAATAAAGAATAACTCTACAAAGAAGAGAGATGTACTGTATTAATAGATGACTTTAAAACCTTGTTCCCTAAAAAAAAAACTAGTATGATCAGTACATATTTATCTTTTCACAATACGTTTTCTTTTGGAGAAATCAACTTGTGCACCTTATAGTTCACGATTATATGTTGAACCAATAATTTAAAAGTTCAAGAAACTCATGACAAAGGCTGCTCATTAAGCTTTGCATACCTACTGGGCAACCATGCATGAAACCAACACTATCATACTTCACAAATTCCTCACAGTTCTTTCTATATGCCTATTGAACATGTGAGATACATTGTTAGTTATCAAAAAAAAGATAAACTTCGTTATTTGTGCATATTGTCAGAGAATCTAATATCATTAGTTTAAACTACGTACAATAAATCAACAGATACTGGTGGTGGAGCTGTTGACATAATGTAAAACACATGAGAGGGTGGAGGGATTGGGGCACTCCAAAAGGGGTAAACATCTTGTAATAGTTGAGTTGGAAGGCCTTCCCCAAGCCTGCATATTATGTCCGGCTGAGTGTTATCATCCCATATATGGATAATTAATTTGAACTAATAAAAACATATAGAACCGTATGGGACCATTAATGCTCGCACACTCAAGTAAGCAATTTACCTTGGTATTATTATTATTATTATTATTGCAAACATGATCTGCATGCATCTGACCCATTAAAAAGATATATAAATCCCATCTTATTTTTTTTTCATTTATGAGTTTTTTCATTGTCAATGATCTCTATATAAATTTCTCCATGATAACAGACGATGGCATTCCTGTTACATATTGATGCAATCACCAATTACCTTTATTTCTATATGATCCACTTTGATACAATCACCAGTACCTTTATTTCCATATGATCCGCTTTGATGCAATCATCAATAACCTTTATTTCTATATGGTCTGCGTTGATGCAATCACCAATACCTTTATTTCTATATGATCCACTTTGATGCAATCACCAATACCTTTAATTCTATATGAGCCGCTTTGATACAATCACCAATACCTTTATATCTAATATCTATATGATCCGCTTTGATGCAATCACCAATACCTTTATTTCTATTTGATCCACTTTGATGCAATCACCAATACCTTTATTTCCATATGATCCGCTTTGATGCAATCACCAATACCTTTATTTCTATTTGATCCACTTTGATGCAATCACCAGTACCTTTATTTCTATATGATCTGTTTTGATGCAATTACCAATAACCTTTATTTCTATATGATCTGCGTTGATGCAATCACCAATACCTTTATTTCTATATGATCCGCTTTGATGCAATCACCAATACCTTTATTTCTATATGATCCGATTTATCACCGGTGACCAACCTCTCCTCTTCTTTCACTGCCAATCGTCTCTGCTCCTTTACCGTACCTCGACTTGAGGCTTTCCCTTTCGCTTTCGGAAGAGGAGACTTGTTACTACCCTGGCATACCTTCCGGATTTCTGTTTGGCCAGCTGCCGATCCAGCCAGCCCTGGTAATCTTTCACTCATTCTCACTGAGTAAATCTCTATCAGCCAATTAAATCACTCATTTATCATCTCTCTAGGTGGCATTTCTCTGAAACAAAAATAAAACAAAAAAATGTACATGTATATTTAAGAATGAACCAATCTGAAGGTATTCTGTAGTAATTTAAGTGTTTCCCTATTTACACTGAAAGGGCAAAGGGCTTTAGGGGAAAGTCCCTTTAGTATTAATTTCCAATATAAACTTACAGGTACACATCTAAAAGATTTATATAGACACACCCACACTATCATTGGTTATTACCCAAAATGATCTTACTGCATAAGTATTTTTTTAAAATGTGTTTCAAATAATTAAAATATAAAATTCATATAATGTCGATATAATCGTTCTTGCAATCTATGACAGCATATATACAGTGTAGTGATAGGTCACTTTTTATGCTGTGGTAGGTTTACTAAGTTTCTCTGTCTATAGATAGTTTTTTAAGTTTCAGTAACCTTCAAGAGGTTTTTAAACTTGCAAATTAATTATACAGATTTTGAAGGGATCAGTTGGATGGTTAACAAGCGGTTGTATCGCAAACCGATATTACTGATAACTATCCTGCGGGCCCTAATGGACAAGTACGTAATTTATCTTGAAATTTTGCAGCTAAACACTTAGGAGTGTTCCTACTGCCATGACAGGAATGAAAATATTACATCATATCAGGGAAAAAAAGCTCTTCATTTGAGTTGATTCAAAGAAATTATGATGCAACAGTGCCAGATAATGACCACTTATCATGCTTTTGGAAGAAGCAAATGAACGTCTGATAAGCACACAATGTCAAATATACCAGCTAAGTAAGTGTTCTGGACAAATATGGCCGAAAGAAAGAACGAATCATGTTGAAATATTATGTTGACAACCTATATCGCTTCGTTTGAGAACTAATTATTCTCAAACAGAGTCAGGTTTCTTGACTCCAACTCAATCCGAAAAATGTCTCTAAACAAATTGGGGTTGGCTGTACCAACAGCAAGTTCCAGGAAAAACCAGGTACGGTTCTCTAATTAAACTTATCTGCCGTAACCGTTAGCCTGGAGCAGCCGTTAATTATTACGTTCGACAGATGACTGACATTAAACCATACATTGTAATTAAACTCCTGTATCATAAGCTTACACTACATATCTGAACATCTCCACAATAGTGTCGATGCGGTAACCGTCCAGAGTTACAGCAAAGGTTAACAATTAATTGTTAAACAAGGGCCAGATTGTGCAACGCTGATTGAAGCATTGAGCCAGACAGAATCATAATCTCTCTATATCGTACTTTGATGGATCAATGTTCATGTAAGATTGGCTAGGATGCATATTCTTAAGGCCTCATGAGCCTGCACAACCTTCTTCTTCATTTTTTTCTTCTTTTCTTTTTGTGGGTTGGATTGAAATCTTTCACCGGCCATATTTGGCATATATGGGTCACCTATTGAGAAGCCCTGGTTTTAGAGACAAAGGACTCATTACTAAGATTTAGAAGCTAAAATATGATCCATAATAATAGTAAAGCTAAAATATGATCCATACTTATAGTTAAGCAAAAATGTGATCCCATACTGTAGTAAAGCTAAAATATGATCCATACTTATATTTAAGCTAAAATGTGATCCATACTTTATTAAAGCTAACATGTGATCCACACTTATAGTAAAGCTAACATGTGATCCATACTTATATTTAAGCAAAAATGTGATCCATACTTATTATTAAGCTAAAATATGATCCATACTTATAGCGAAGCTAAAATGTGATCCATACTATAGTTAAGCTAACATGTGATCCATACTTATCGTAAAGCTAAAATGTGATCCATACTTTATTAAAGCTACCATGTGATCCATACTTATAGTAAGCTAACATGTGATCCATACTTTAGTATTAAAGCTAACATGTGATCCATACTTATAGTAAAGCTAAAATGTGATCCATACTTCATTAAAGCTAACATGTGATCCATACTTATAGTAAACTTAAAAATGTGATCCACATTTATAGTAAAGCTCAAATATGATCCATACTTATAATTAAGCTAGAATGTGATCCCATACTTATAGTAAAGCTAAAATGTGATCCATACTATAGTAAAGCTAAAATACGTGATACATACTTATAGTTAAGTTGAAAATGTGATCCATACTTATAGAAAAGCTAAAATGTGATCCATACTTTATTAAATCTAACATGTGATCCACACTTATAGTAAAGCTAACATGTGATCCATACTTATAGTAAAGTTAAAACTGTGATCCACATTTATAGTAAAGCTAAAATATGTTGCACACTTATAGTAAAGCTAAATGTGATATAGTAAAGCTCTTAAAGTTGATTATACTAATGTAAAAACAATAGCACTTAAGATTCACAAATTACCAAATACTTTCTTCATTTTTTTTAGTCACATAATCAACACTGATAACATGACAGTGCCTATGTGACCTGTTAGTTTTTTTAGAACAAATCAATGGAAAGTTGTTTGTGTTAGCCCATCCAGTCTTCTTACTTACTACATGAAATAAGCTCAGTTGTTCCATGCAACATGCAATTATACATTAAATGTCAAAATCATTCACCAATCCACTGCTTATGCTATTTTTATGGGGAGAATTGTAGTCTGTGGTGCATATTTAATGTAATTTTATTTCATTTAATCCAGGATGGAATATCCTAAATCAAGTAGACACTTGTTATGGGTGAGGATGTGGCATGTTTCTGACTAACCTTCTTCTTTTTTTTGGGGGGGGGGGGACAGGAGAGGGAGATCAACATTTTGTATACAGACACCCTTTTAAATAATGTTTTCTTCAAATTGTAGGGAGATATTCCTTAGACACTTGCTCGCTTTCTTTTTTATACAAGTTGTTGACAAGTACAACAGTAGAAGTATGAATACAAGTAGAATTTCCCTTGGTGTGAGTACAAGCAAAAGGCCTTAAGCAAATGTATGGGTACAAAATTCTGCATTAGTACCTACATTACGAGTAAAGACTTACTACAAGTCTCCAATTTTGAAGGTCTCTCACAGAGAGAGAGAGGAAGAGAGTCTAGAGACACATGTTATTTACGATGCTGAACTTCTCCTATAGCAGATGTCCTTCTCTCTTTTTAGATATTTTCATAAATTGAAATACATAAATTTGGCCTATAAAATTGCAATATCAAACCCTACATTGACAAGTTTTGAAGTAATGTATTAATTAATGGCATCTGGGAACCCTCAGGGGTTTTTCCCACAACATGACTAACGTAAGGTGGCGGAGAGTAAACTGATTTGACAATGTTAAAACAAACAAGGTTACCTAGAAAATTGCGGTTCTTGAGGGGAACTTGCTGCGTGCATGCACCAAAAAGAAATAAGTGGGCAAAAACACTGAAGGCATTAAAAAAATTACAAAGAAAATACATCGGCTTAGTGTTTGACTTTTCTATCACTGTACAGTATGCTTTCAACTTCAGATATGGTTTTTAACCACTTTGCTTTTGTCCAACATCACTCAATAAGTACAGTAGCCATTAAATATTTTACGATGATTCGATTGTGTCAATAGCATGTCTGAAAATATTTTAGTTACTTCCTACTTATAGGATGCAATACTGTTACTGAGCTTCGATCCTTGTCAACCTTACTTTTATTATGTGGAAACTTGTGTTAAACTTGTTAGCCTATCATATTGTAACCATCATTTCTTGCAACACAATGACTAGAAAGGGAATTTGGAAGTTAAGGCCTAAAGTATACACATGGTCAGACCATAATGACTGTGAGGCATAGTATCCTGTGCCTAATTTGTTTCACACTAAACCACGATAGTGACAAAAGTTAATGATTTAAATGCATCATACCATTCTCCCTTTTTATATGAGTACATATATCCCAATGTGTAATATGTGCAAATGTGTCATATATCCCAAATATTTGTTTTCTTTGTCATTTAAGAACGGTCTTAGGCCTTACATTGACAAAAATGTTCAAACACAACATTAGACCTATACATTCCCCCAAAACCTGTAGCAAAAGAATAAACTGGAAACAGTTTCTGGTAACAGATTTCACGAGAGAAAGCCAACTTAGTTTGAACACATAGAAATCCATTGCTGTAGGTAAAGACCAAAAAAAGCGCAAAATTGTGTTACTATTTAACAAGTTGGAACATGGATATTCATAGTTTTCTTAAATTAAATCATGCATGAAAACATGACCCATGAATCTGTTAGGGTACCGTAGATATAAGAATCCAATCCTTGTGTCACGCTTTTTGCTTTATTCTAGTAAAAACATTTGCAATCACAATGTAGTGATAACTGATAAGGCTTCATTGCGACATATACTAACAACGGTAGAACAGTGCTCATCTGCTAACTCAGACAATGAAAAATGTCGACTGAACCGTACACAATAGTTGTAGCAAACTTTTCATGATCGATGTGATCGATGTGTCAATTATCTACATGACATGGGGTGTGCTTCACACAGTGTGCCAAATATTAGGTGTTTTGAAAGATATTTGCTGTTCCTTAGATTAACTTATATTTGGTAAAGGCAGGTAGTCTCACCCGAAGCACAGGTTGCATTCAAGTGATTATCTTTGTCAAACTTAGATTTTGAAAGCATAAAAGATTGGCTTGATCTAAGAAGAGTTTTAACAGAACAGCTGTTCATATTTGGCACATAATATTACAAGCAAAAGTCTTTAAAAACATCTGACCCCAAATAAGGACTTATTGCTCCACTCCTAAGCTAGAGTCTTGACCCGGAGTAGAAGTCGGGTAACTTGTCCAAGCCTACTGGAAAGAAGCTGTAGTGATTTCTACTTGGGGGATGGGTGGTAGGAAGGGACTGAACAAAGTTGTAAACATGATCATAACTTTCTTCAAAGTGTACCAAGATTTTTTGCCCTTTAGACTTTAGCCAAGCAGTGTACATTTCGTGTGTGCTGAGGTTAAATTTAAGTTAATGTTAAAACTACAATGTACTAAGTATAAGGTCACGGAAGGTATCATGTTTACCATTACATATAAAATATATAGAATGCTTCAATATCCACTTGCATAACAAACCAACGTTACTTCGCCTAGGCCTACTGTTACTTTGTTAGGTCATATGGGCCTAATTCTTAGTTGTTTGTCACACTCACAGTGAATGTGTATGCAGGCCATCATGTTAATTTACCAAGGCCAGAGTGCTACACTACTATTGGCATATTTTTAATTAACTATGCCTAAGTAGTCTACAGTAATTCTTCTGCTGAATGGACGTCTTAAGGTAGTCGCAGTTGGCCTAAGCTACACCTGCATTCGCAGCTACACTTTGTGAAATTGTGGTAACTCCGTGCAACCAGGATAGCCTCCTGAAGTTACTAATTACAACCAGGCCAAAGCTACGATCTTTTACATCACAACAAAATGAAGGCATTTGAAACACTGTCAGGCCCCTTTCCACGAAATCATATTGTCCCAGCAGGTGTGCCTGCAATCACAGAATGACATCACCGGCCCAACCCGTTTCCCGTTCTAAAGTAACCAACGCCTTAATCTGCAACTATTGGGGGAAATTAAGCGAAATATCACATTGATAATATTTGCCTTTTATTGACATTTCGTTGCAGTCCGCGAAGTCCTTCCATGGCAACCATTTGCAGACGAAGATGAAATGAATGAGTTTTAGTAAAATGCTGCCCTCAGTCGTAACACTTTTTTTTCGCGAAAAGGGCAAAGGTGAATATTCTGAATAACCGGAATAATATAGTTCCAAGGAATACTTTTGCAAGCCATTATTTTCACCTTGTCTACATTCTACATGTAGATGATATGGGAAAACGTCGTAAAGCACAAGTTTATTGTATTCGTTTCGGATCTAAATGGTAAGTTTGATAAATTGTCGAGAAATAGTTGAAACAACTGCGAATAAATAGATCGTATTTACGTTACAAATACTACTGACATGTACTTTCATTACATTGAAGTTACGACCTACTGTAGTCTGTAGCCTAGTTACATCCATATACCATACAGTGTGTAGTACTAACAATCGCACGGTGACAAACCACGTAAAGTCAGTACCCCAATATTCTGACTTAAATCTGGTCTTTATCGACCATAACTTACACTAGGCAATATCACTGAAGCACTGTAATATATTTAACGCGCCAGTTTATTTGATGTCACAAATTTTTTAACATGTTACTGAATTTTCAAGTCGCAACTCTCAAGCCCAGTTCTTACAAGTTGCATATAATGTAGGCTAGGCACAACACACTGGTCAATGTTTCAAATAATTCTAGTTGTTGCTGATTTATAAAAGGGTTTAATGGGCCTATCAGCATAACTTGGCCATCAGGCTTGTCCAGAGGAAGCTCTTGTGTATTATGTTGTAAGTTTATTGATGTGGTTCTGGTAATCAGATAACCCAAACTTTGTCCATAGACTTTGTTTACTGAAGTGGAAAACCACAACATGAACTAGCCTTGGGTTAACCTTTGACTAGTTGGACCAAGACCTAGGCCCAATACTATATCATTTGATGGCAAGGAAGATCAAATGCTCCTATTCAATACATTTAAAAAGGTTCCATGCTAATTTCTGCTCAATGTACTGAGCTGTTGGTAGCCTTTGTAAAGTGACTTGGCTGAAATGCCTATACCCCTAAGCTTGTAGAAATGAAGAAAAACATCATGCTACTACAGTTCCAGTCTAACTGTAAAGTGTTAGCCTAGGCAAGGCCTATTCCAACTTTTTCTATTTGCCAACCTGACATTTGTTCCGAAGGTGCTTCCATAATATAGACCGTCTCTCTATTTGCACATATGGCAAGGTAAACTTCCATTTGTAGCATCTTCAGTCTTCTGGTTTTTCTTCACCTGTATAAATTGGTAAATTTGTGCAACCATTCAAGATCAAATTATTCCTTGCCGATCTTGATTAAGGCTACAAAATGGCAATATATGTACTAGGCTGACACCACTATACAGATATATAGAGACAGGTGTTTAAAAAGCAATGGTGATATGGTCCATGCTTTGGACTTTCCTCATTTATAATTCAACATCTAATTTCCAAAAGTTGGTAAATGGAATACAGAGAATAATTTATCTGGAATTGAATCATAAAATGATACTCGAAATGGGCAAATTGCATACAAGTGAGAAAATGTGTAGCAGTTGTTGTACACAGGAAACTGTGCTTCATATGAGACAGTTGAGAGCCATCAAAGTTGAGCACTACACAAATTTTGAACACTAACTTATTCCCTGGAGTGTATTCACTTTCATATTTGTATGTCATTCAGGTAAAAATTCCTCAATATTATCAATTGGCAATATTACTTACAGCGTTCAGAAAATAATTGGTCTTTCTCAAGAGTTTAATGAAAAGCAGAATGATCTGTTCTTTGATCAAATGGCTACAGAAATGCAAGATGATAGTCTGATTATAATTATTTGTGTACATGTGAGATCCTTAATATTAACTTGAATGACAATCAAATTTGACAGATCATATAGGTCTCTAGGACTCAAAACTGTTGCACAAAATGTTAATTTATAGGGAATTTAATTTATCTGTCATGATGTCATCTCATATGTAGCAAGCTGCTACTTGTAATTGTTTAATTCCTACACAATCCTGTTTCAGTACTGTTTTTTGTATCTAGTACAGTATACAGAACCTTTGTATTTTCAAAATTCATTTACCATGTGAATCATTCTCCTTGACTTCGATAGATACAAAATTACACTGTTGAAGACTATGTACACGTATACCAATACGATTGCAATAGAACGACAGCCCCTAAAGTATGGGACTCCACCTAAGAGTTTATGGGGTTGCAGAATTTTTTTTTTGCATTAAAATGTTGCCATTGAAATAACATTGAGAGTGAAAGTTGTAAGCTGAGCTTTTGACCTTTTGTGGGTTCTAGTTTAGTCACAGTTTGCTTGTACTCTTATGCAGACATGTGTTAGAGATCCCATTTGATGCCAAACGTGACATTTTACTTCACTGTCTGAACGTTAGGTTTGCCTTCCATGTTAACTATTTTTCCCTCTTTCTCTGTTTGTTTGTGACACTCCATACCCTCTCCTTCCTTTTTCTTTTTACCTGTTGCTCCTTCTTCCCCCCACCCCCCTCACTCCCTCATTTTTGGTAAACACAAATCCTGAAATACAGTATTTTGGTTTTCAAAATTTGTTCTACTGTAGATATGTTCACCATATATTCAAAATATGCTAGTTAATGATGACTCAATTACTCGTAATTAGTAATGCTGTAAATATCATGTATATACAGTATATGCTGGTATGAAATTGGAAGTTTAAAGTTTAGAAGTTAGAAACACCTGGAAAATCACGATTTTAATAAATATTTATGGTTGCCAAGCAGTCTGGGAAATGGGAAAAGTTGGGCAAAATAAACGCCTCTTTTGTTAGTTGTACTGTACAGAATACTTGAAAGTAATTAGCGTAGTCTGAGAAAGAGATGACATTTCTCACTTAAAGACGTCGTCTTATTGATGTGTTTTTCATGAGTACTTTACGTACAGCATACACAAATGTTTTCTCTGCATATTATTTTTTTCCTGCAGCGAATCAGATTTTGGATATTTACTGCACTCTCCAGAGATTTGAAATTTCTATCATAGCGATCATGCAATTTAGCATCCTGTCTAGCCTAAAGGCTTAGATCGTATGCTGGATATATTAATGTAAGCAAGGTTTTTTTTTTAAGAGAAGTCTGAGATAAACTTGGCTGCATTAAGTCAACTGTGGTGACAAATTAGTCTACGGTATGGCATGTTAAGGGTATATATGGCTCCATCTTTTGAATGGGCCCCTCATAACTTATTATGATGGGAGTTAAGATCATTTTAGCAAGGGTTACAAATGCTATGTAGGCCTAAGTTAAAAGTCTGTATAGCCTGACATTACTACCTCATTATTGTGTAGGCTTCTTTAGTATAACTGTCAAACATGTTTGGTCTTCCAATTTTTTTTTTTTAATTTTTTTTTTTAATATGTGAACTGTGGCAGTCTTTAAAAAGTTCAAAGTTTTTTTGCATCAAGAACTAAGAGACATACTGACAGTATCAAAGTATATAAATGTCCCTACCGTTGCATGAAGTCAAACAACGGTGCAAGCTATCGTAAAACCAGGTTAAAAAGAAGACATATTACTTTGAACATTTTCGTGTACAATAAGACGCACCAGCTAATAGCTTGTTGATTCGGGACTGGTAAAATAGTTTTAACTCTATTGTTTTTCTGCAGGTATTTTGCACAATCCAAATTTTGCGCTATTTATAGCCCCTCTTTTGAAGCTTGGATCTGTTGTTATTAACTCCTATATCTGGCTTACAAGTTCCTAGATTTTAGAGAATAAAGCTGTCCATGTGGCATTTTTGAGTTCTGCAATTTTTGATTCCCATAGCTTCATTCACTTCAGTTTATTACCGTAAAAATCACAAAACACGGATCCATTAATTGTTGACAATGAACCAGAGAAAGAACGTGTCCTTTTCCAAGAACAACGCTATTAAAAGGGAAATTCCCTAACCTAACATTGCTTACACTGTGTGGTAAAAAAAAAACGCTGGAAATTTACTAATCTGTACTGTGAGTCAAACCCACATCTTCATAGTAGTTTATGTAGGACGAAGATTTGAATTTTCCAAATTTGTGAATGCATAGTTCTGTCAACAGCTTAGTGAATGATGTCATCACAGCAAAATACAGCTTCAATATCTTTCTAAAATGTTGTCTTTATAATAATTTACTCACTTATTCACAGAGAAAAAGTAATATTTCTATAGAAAAATATCAATATTCATTATTAAATATGTGGAAGTTTTGACTTAGTAACTAGAAGGAGAGTCTTTTCACATTTTTTCATTTTTTTTTATTTCATCTTTCTGACGAAGATATAAAAATTCCATAATTTGTGAATGCATTAGTTCTGGCAACAGCAGAGTATATGATGACATCACAGCAAAATACAGCTTCAAAATTGTTTCTAAAATTTTGTCTTTATAAATAATTGACTCAACGTAACAAATCTTACATACATGTATTCAAAAGCATGATTGCACATAATTGATTGAATCACCGTCAATTTTTAATTTTGTTTCTACCAGCATTTCATGGCGTCTCGTCTTTGTTTTTAGAACATTGAGTGATAGCACATGACTTGAAACCAGTACAGTAGTTGTTGTCACCCCCGGATGGCAGCTCTACCAAGTCGACCGAGGACAATAGCACAGTAAAGTTGTTTGTCACGAGTTGTCAAAACCTACCAGTATCAGTTAATATCTGAAGAGTTGAGAGCTCATATTTAGGAAGGTTCAATGATACAGTGTACTTTGCTTTAATGGGCCACTTTTAATTACAGACCTGCACATGATTCAGTTTGTTTGCCTATATACTTTATGTAGTATATACTGTTGATTATACAGAAGGACTTGCAATTTATTTACTTGTAGGCATCTAGCCTAGCTAATTGAATTAACATTGTCACATGTGTCAATTCTGTTGGCATGCGTAGATAGTATCAAGGTTTTCTGTACTGTACCACATAGGCAGTGAGGATGCCACAATTATGTGTGTACACCTTTCTATGTGACAGCCGTTCAGGTAGACAGCATGCTGGTGGTGGTGGTGGTTAAAAATAGTCAGAACTTTACAAGACAGGATAAACTAAATAATAACATCATGTGAAAGTACAGATTTATTGTCACACTGTATATAGGACATGTACATATATGCCCTATATAGGGCAGTACAAAGGTATCCCCTATTTTTAGTGCAGTAACTGTCAGGTATATACATATGAATATATATATATATATATATATATATATACAGTTTATAGTATCGTTCAATAGGAAGAAGTTATTCGGTTGCCAGAAAATACTGCAGCCACACTAAGTCTCGAAACTACAGACTTCAGTTTAATATTTTCATATTTAGGAAGACATGTATGGAAAATAATAATGAACTTATCTCCATCTTAGATGAACATCCCATAAATAGGGTCTTGTAAAGTCCAGTAAAGTTTCAAAGAAAAGTCTGTTAATTCAGTTATATACAAGCAAGAAGGTCAATTGCCTTTTTGTTAGCTTTCCGGTGAAGTCGTAAGGCTTCAGCCTCACTTTCGTTTCCGTTTATAATTATAAAATCAAAAGCACAGTAACGACAAATATTTTGGAATTATGAGTTATATACTGCGAAGTGGTGTTTAGTTATAATAGTTTCAATGCTAAGGACATGTTAGAGAACTGAACCGAGCACTCCATATGTAAAGTATTAATTCAGTTCCTTCTAAAGTTTCAATGTGCAGTAAAGTGTGCACTCCAGTATCTGTCAACATCTCCAAAATGTGGAAAATGATAAACAGTTTGTGAATAAAGATATCTAATGACTTAGTATGGGGAAGAATGGAACCAGATGTGTGTTAATCATTGTTAGTAAATATACATGAACAGAAGGACTTAGGTGAATTATAGCTTTTTCTGCAAGACATTTGGGTCGAAAAAACAAGGTATTTTTCTGACTAATAATGCCAGTGGAATTCACAGTTTGTCACAGTAGAAAAAAATGCATTTTTTTGCATTTTGTGGCAGTATAGACATTAAGAACATTAATCTCACATTATAAGAAGGGTATTAACAATCGTCAGTCAAAACCTCACACGAGTTCTTTGCAAGCCAACATATGTAAGCCCATATCAATACTTATCATCAGTAAATATTATTGGGCTCAGTGGGCTGCTCCCACAAGCCTGCTCAGTAACAAATTTGTGCTATGCTTCAGGAAAATGCCAGTGGGGACGTGATTTAGCCAACTGATAGATTCTTAAAGCACTTGCATTTTTTAGCTAAAAACTGCAGCAAAATAGTTGGAAATTCTTCGTGGAGTAAGGGATCACGCCATGTGGAGGCTTAATTTGTTGTGTGTCTCTGAATGGTCTCTGAGTTTAAAAATACTGTTTATGTAAACTGATCTCAGAAACTGAACTGAACTTGGAAATTGTTCACGCTAACGAGCGAGATTTTCATAGACTATGTACTTTTAATCGAATTTCATTTCAGTAGTATATTTTGAAGGACTGTTCATAATTTATTCAAAAAGCACATATATAAAGTCTCCCGAGCCAAGACTGGTAGGTAGTACTATACAACAATCCAAGAACTAAATATTTTAGATTTATATAAACATGTGAGATTGGCGAGATTTCCAGGAAATGTTAACACAGACAGCCCGGAGGTCTCGGAAGAAATTGGGGAATACTAAATAAAACATTAGATCTATGTGCAAATCAAATAGTACAAAACTGGTTCAAGTAAAATTACAGTCAGTATGAAAAATTAAAAAAAAGTCACAGGACGTGAATAAAAGAAAAGGAAAGAATAGACCAAAATATTATAAGAGAAAGACTTCTTATGAACTACATACTTATCTAGAGAGCTGAGTAGTTTTCTACTGGGACTTAAACTGAGCAATCGCTTATCATTCCAAATGTTTAGACCAGAGAGACAAATTATATCGGTGTTTTTAATTCGATGATAATGGTAGACAAGGTTATCTGCTTTGTGTTATTGTATCTGGCGAAAGTGCGGCTTGACTTGTGTGGACATATCTACACACTGTCGTTTATGTTATCGATGACAGACCTGTTAGCGTTAAAGTTAATTACCTTCGCTGCCTCGCTTACTGTACCTGTCTCCCCACAACTCCAGTACTGCTCACCATCAGCGACGGTTCCCTGAGGGAATACAGTGCTGATGTTGCTGGGGGGACAGGTAAGCTCATCACTCATAAATGTATCCAAACTCTGTCAGTTTTATTGTTTATTTTACTACAAAAGAATCACCTTGCCATTCTAAAGATCTCTGTAGAGCTCTTCATTTTTTTTTAATCTAACTTTACTCAAAACATGAGTCAGAAAATTAGTCACACAGGATGTCATTGTTCACAGAAGAAGGAGTACGAAAATTGAGCGTAGAAATGCAAGAAATCTTTTTTATTGCATTGCTCAATTGACTTCCTCCTTTGCATGATATTCACCTGTAAAGTATTTAGACGTTTAAAAAGAAAAGCATTGTAAAGCTGTTAAAGCCTGTAATATTTGATATTTAATAACTATATGTCAGTTTCTAAATTTTAAAACATTGTCCAATGCCTTGTAATTTCGAATTACTCTATGTCAGTACTTCAAAATTGCCTGGAACCATTTTTCTCTATCATAATTCATATAAAAAAAATGGATTTTTTTTTTTTTTTTTTTTTTTGGGGGGGGGAGGCTTAATTGTGACATGAATTAGTCCCACAGGTCTAAGACCAAAAAAGATTACATGTGCAGTATTTCAGTTTAAAATCTAGATCTTTGTACATGAAGTGTATTGGACACATGTATGACAATATGAAGTAGATACCTGATGTGTGCGCTGGTTATCATATCATTCTGCATCTAGACATTGTACAGAAGTACTCTATACAGTATCCTACTGTTTATGAATATTCTAGTTGGAACCAATTTAAGCCCATCCCTCAATCCATCCCTATCTCCTCCCCCTTCCCTCCTTCACACCTATCCAGGCTCTTCCACCAAGAGCAAAAAGTATATTTCTGAGTGTCCAGAAAAAATTATTACATCATTCTGAATTCACTGTACGGAAGCAAAGCTCACGGTTCTATTCTGATATCTTTTAAATAACTGCATTACTTTGAGATCCTCAATACTTTCTCATTCAGTTGAGTGTCAAGTGTCATGGCCAAGTAAATATATTTGTGTTTACAATTGTCACCTGCAGAGAATTCCGATACATTTTCAATGGAATCTCAAATTCAGTGGACTCTCACTCATGCATTTCATCCTTCAAAAAGCTAATCTCTCCTCGGAATATTTAGATCAATTTTGAAACCGCCGTTTTCTCAGAAAATGTTCCAAACAGGAAATGATTCAGAATTTCAGACTTTTCCCTAAAAAGTTAACATTTTAATACAACCATAATATTTTCATTCGAGTAACCAATTGTTCTGTTTGAGTAATTGTGTTTTTAATTTATTTATACTTTTTGTCATCCTTGCAGTACTATCACTGATTGCACATTTAATATTTAATTTATTTGAAAAGCCCCAAAAAATCTCCGTGGGTGTACTGCACTATTTAACTGCATATTAGTGTGCATGTACAGTAGATGAGCTGATTGGACATCTAAGATGCTGTGTAAGAAAAAGTGTACTTCGTTCTTTAGTTAATTACTTTCATTTTTGGGTAGTATAGTGCTTGTCATACATGGATATCCTAGTAACTGCCAAGTATTGGTTGCCATGGAAGTTTAACTGCTGAGTACGATCAGACCAGGAGCCTTTTGAGTCTAGAGATCTCCGTGTTAACAACGGCTGTATTTTAGCCAGCACTTTATCGTGTTCAAAAGCGCCTCTTTCCAAGTGCTGTCTAATTATATATAAATAAAAGTGTAGCAGTTAAGTTCAAGAAATCATTAAAGTGACATTATAAATCTAGAATGTTTGTGACATGTATATACAAACCTGCACAAAAAGAAGAGAAACTATTTAAGAAAGAAATATTTTGGACTCATGAAGGCAGATGTTATATCTTTAACTACTCTCACCTAGAAGAGATCATACAGTTTAGGATTTACATGCGTGGTAGTTTCAGAAAGCTTCACTTTAACTTGAGAAAACTTAGTCTAAAAGTAGTGTAGACTGTAGGACAGGCCTAGAAAGAAATGTCACAATTTTCAGCCACTTGCTAAAACATTGCAAGTGCAAATAAAATGTAATTGGATAAGATCAAGTTCTCGCATTTGCATTTTCTTGAATCACAGCACACCTCATCTAAACTAAAGTACTGGTCTATGGGAGCAGCCTATCAACATATGCTGATAATGAGCAATAATACAGGGCTAACTATATATGCTACTGTACAGGTACAGGAATCATGCACTATAGGTACAGGAATCATGCAATAATACAGGGTTTCCTACTTTTGAGTTACTGTAGGTACAGGAATCATGCAGTAATACAGGACTTCCTACTTTTGAGTTACTGCAGGTAAAGGAATCATGCAGTTTGTTTCTATTTACGACTGTTATCCTGTTTCGTTCTTAATGTGGGCTGGCAGAGAAATGCAAGTTCTACTTTCGTCTACTGGCAAAAGGCAACATGGAACTGGCATTTAAAAGCCAGGTAAAGCCTGAATTTAACCAGGTTATAGACTGACATAAACAGCCTGAATTTACCCAGCTATTAGCCTGAATTTAACCAAGTAATAGCCTGAATTTAACCAGCAAGTAGCCTGAATTTATAGGCGCATAGAGTTTTAGCGAGCTAGTTTTCCTAGGCGGGTAGAGTTTTAGTGAGCTAATAGCCTGAATTTAACCAAGTAATAGTCTGAATTTAACCAGCAAGTAGCCTGAATTTATAGGCGCATAGAGTTTTAGCGAGCTAGTTTTTCTAGGCGCGTAGAGTTTTAGTGAGCTAATAGCCTGAATTTAACCAGCAAATAGCCTGAATTTCTAGGCTTGTAGAGTTTTCAGAGTTAATAGCCTGAATTTCTAGGCTCGTAGAGTTTTAGCGAGCTCATAGCCTGAATTTCTAGGCGCGTAGAGTTTTAGTGAGCTTTGACGTAACAGGTCTTTACTTTAAGATGATGATAATGATGATGATGATGAAGACGAAAGATGACTGTTTAATCTGCAGTGGCATTTACGTAAACGTAAGTCAGGAGACCTCTCAACTACTACACGTGTAAAACTCTACGGAGGTCCTCGTTAATAGCCTACTGGATAATTAAGTCGTAAATGAGTTTACTCATCCCCCTGTAACACAATTAGAAACTTCATAAAGACACCTTATCTGACAACACTCTGGGGTCTGTTTCAACAAAAAGGTGACAAAAGGCAAACAGAGCGAGTCCCACCATCACCTTTGGTATTAAATATCATCGACATGGAGTTAACCAAACCGACCGATGGGATCTTTTTAACCGCCGCTACTTGGAGCCATTAAATAATTGTGCTCTTGACTGCTATAATCCTTGACCTTTAGAAGATTGCTTACTTAAGGGCCGGAGAGACGAGTAGTTGGTTCTTGGCTTTTTAAGTACATTATAGCATACTTTTCACTACTGACCGATTGAATATTTACCGATTGATGACCAGGGACTAACAAGTAGGGTACATGAGAGACCTTTTGACGACTTACTTTAAGTATCGTAGGCACACTTCTTATGTCAAACTCGGTGTTACCTATTATATAACAGTGTCGTGGTCTCAAACAAAGGCGCATGGTCAACCTGGGCTGTAACCTTGCTTACATTCCTTACTTTATCTGCACATGGCTTTGATAGACCTAGCCCATTTTGGCAAGCTATCAAAGAACAATGTCATTGTGTAGAATTTTTTTTTAAATTTTTCTTACCCAAAAAATTTCATACTCTGCATTTCCTGTTACACTTCTTAGTGAAACAGTGATTAATGCACAACACACATGCACAACATGATTGTAGTCTGCAAACTTGAAAACTTAAATCCACAATATCCATCCTCTTCCTTGAAGTTTAAAATAAAGCACCCACCACTGACCACTGGGTTAATAACCTGCCTTCTCAACAATAGAAAGTCATTGGGTAACTCAATATTTCCTCTGTCTCCAATAATGTTTGATCACTGCTATTGTAGGGAGAACCAAACCAGAATGCAGTTTTTTTTTGAGTCATGTACAAACTGTATGAACTTTATCTACATACTTTTATTAGTACTACATGTTTTAGCAGAGAGTAGTATTGCAGCGATGTGCTCATACCGTGCGGTGGAGGTCGGCGGCTGCGCCCGGCAGTTGTGAATGCCACCCAGCACCAAACAGCATTTTAAACATTTCTGCCTGGCACTTTCCTTGATGATTAATTTCACAGATTTTACCAAAATATGGGTGGATACTTGGCACAGAAGTTTTAGTGCCAGAATAAGAGAAAGATAACACCATTTGCTAATCTAAGCATACTTCATTTGCACAGATTTTCCAAAGAGTAGGGGGTAGCCCCACCCCTAAGACCCTTGCCCCGGGACGTGGATCACACTACCGCACAAATCCTCCTGGCACTCTTATATTCCTGAGCACATGCCTGGTCTTGCCCTTGATACCCACAGTGTACACTTGGCATAATTCATCAGAAGAAAAAGAACATGAAAAAAGCACACCATGATCACACTAGTGTCTCACATGTAAATTAGCTGATAAGTATCACAGTGTTATTTAATATCCTTTTGTGTGCTTTCAAAACTGACAGTTGAAGGGAGGCTTATATACAGTTTGGAAATCATTGAAATTGTTTACATCAATTCTGATGAGTGACATGAGTATAATAAATTTATTGCAAAGAAGCAGAATTTCCTGCGAGGATCTAGCTACAATCTGCATATATAATATTGTAGTACAATGTATGTATGCTAACAAGAACAGAACTTAATGGGAATGCAGTATAAGTTGATTGATATTGTGTGCAAGGATACTACAGTAGAAGATGTTTGATATTGTGTGCCCTGATGCTCCCTCTATACCTAGCTTTTAATCAGGCTCTTATAGCTAGAGTTCTATTTGGGGGGGGGGGGGGAGGTGGGAGATGGTATCCTACTTCTATGAGAAATAGTTTAGATAAGGGAGCTACAGTAAGATGCAGCATGGTGCCATAATTTGAATCATTTTAACTGCAGTGAATTTTTCAGTAGAAAGCATCCATTTCTTAGTGAGTGTCATTAAACATAAGCTATTTGGAAATAAAAATTGACATCCTCCCCCCAACCCAACCCGCCACCCACCCCCCACATCAACCTCTTCAGTCATCTCTCACTCTTTCTCACTCATATACTTAACTAAGTCCATACAGTAATTTAGGAAAGGGAGGTAAGAAGACTAATCCGTTACAGTTCAATTCATTTATTGTGTTCAAAATTTACTTTCAAGCCCTTAATAGTTCTCCGCTCGTTTCCCACCTGGTGAGGAATGAACCGCAGACGGAGTAAATGACGTAGGCGATTAGGTGATGCATGCGGTATTTACATAAAGCGGCTAAATTCATGACACGTTTCACAGATCAACAAGTAACGGTTCAACTCACTTAACTAGGTTAAAACTATTCCTCGTCTGCAACTCCCCTTTCAATGTCTACGATCCAGTGAGGAACAATTAATTTACTCCATCAGTCATGCTTTAACTGTGTTAATTGGACAGTCTTTTAATAGAGTTAATCTGCAAGTGCATTGTACGATCGTTACCCGGGAAACATTGCCCTTACGGTGAACTCATTAAAGGAACAAGCTAGAACTTTGTGACAACTTGATCCCTGTGGCTTGTGCTATCGATCCAATTTACGCAATAATCCTACACTAACTTAGCTGTGTGTGTGTAACTAATTTGCTAATTTGAAACATTTCAGAGTGAAAATTTTCCACAGTAAGGGAGCGTTGCATTCATGAGCCCTTTTGAAGTTACAAATCCTCACATCCTCTAGGTACAGCTTGCCGCCGAGGTGCTGTGAGATTAAACAGTTTTGCAAAGTTCTGTTGAAGTGCAGTATCTGTACATGTTACTGTACACTTTGTTATATTTCATGTACAAGAGTTGTTCTGTAGAGCTCTTCAACCGGTTGATCACCATGGCAATGACATTAAGTTTACTTTTCAAATTACTTGCTGGTGGCAAAAAGAGAGGTAAAAGAAGGCAAATCTACTTAAACAATCACTTACAAAAAGTCGTACTCTGTACCAGAAGCACACACCGTACATACGTTTCTCTGTTGTTTTTTGACTATATTACATGCATATATACGTGAATTGACATACAGTGCTAATTAATTAACAAATTGATTTGTTCTTATTCCTATTGTTTTCTGTCCTTTAGGTTTCAGTGAGCTCTCCCTGGAGTCAACAGGCCAACATGGGTACTACCAGGGAGGAGCAAGAGTCGTGCACGGAGGTGAGGGTCATCGACTCTCAGCTCCAACACTTCCGCAACTACTTTGACATCTTACAAGTCTACAAGTGCCGACTATGCAACTTCTGCAGCCCCCACGAGCACGTCATCGCCAGTCACATGTCCGAGGTGCACTTCCCCCGGCGGTGCTTCCTCTGCAAGCAGTGCCTCTTCGTCTTCGAGGACCGCGCCCAACTCGCTAGCCACTTGGATTCAGCCCACGGCTCGCAGAGTATCGTGGTTTGTTTCGGCGAGTCCGGTTCCTACACCAACTCCCCTCCGGTGTGGAGCATGGCTAACCGGATGGGCAGCGAGGGGAGGGAACAGTCGCTACAGAGTACGGACTCCACGGAAGAGGTCAGACCAGGCGAGACCAGGAACGGCAGAGTGTCGTCCAGTACGGGAAACCTTGCTAATGCCGCCAGGGAAAGACCAAACCACTCAGTGGTAAGTACACAAAGCGTTGTAAAATAACTTTCTGATTCTTCGGTAGTTAAAGAAAACTGTAAGAAGCAAGACAAAGGTAAGTTCACTGCACTCTTACAGGTCACTCAAAGCTTGCAGATGTCTATTTATTTTTCACTATTTGGGGGAAACAGGTATTTGCTATTTTGTGGTGAATCTGCTAAAATCTAGTGAAACCGTTCCTGACCGTCTAAGGAAAGAATCAGGTACAAGGTATGATAATCTCTTTCTTTTGTTCAGCAAAATCGCGCCAGGAATTTGAATGTGGGCATGTAGGGTTGGCAAACTGTGAAACAAAAATGGTACGTGAAGTTTGAAGGACAAAAAATTAAATTTGTTTATTGGATTAAACAGTTCCTAACTCTCTATCGAGAAGCGACCGAACCGTTGGATTGTAGAAAACAGGTATCTTTTGACTTCATCAAAAGTGGCAGTCTTTGGAACTAGGTCTTTTCTTTGAAGATTCCCCCCCCCCCCCCCCCCTTGTTCTTCTTCTGTTGCAAGTTTGGAAAGTTTGATACAAGGTCCTTTCTCAATGACTTTTGTTCTTTTCAATCTTTCTTCATACCTGATCACAAAGGACTGTTAAACAGTTAGGGGACCGCTGTTCTTTGTGTTCCTAAAACAGGAAACAGGGATCACAAAAGAACAAAGAGGTTATTGTGAGAACCATTGTGGCGCTCTCTATTGTGAAAAGTTTACGTAAGACCGGGTCTATAGGACTGGGAATCACATTGACGTAGGTTTGACGTTATCGCTTGCCTAATTATAAAAACGTAACTCTGGATTTAGTCACCAAAAGAATGCGGTTCAATTAATTTGGTAATTTTCCAAATAAAGGTTGAACTTAAAAATAATTTTGTACAATTTTTTCTTTGTATATATCTATATATATATATATATATATATATATATATATATATATATATATATATATATATATATATATATTTATATATATATATATATATATATATATATATATATATATTTTATTTATTTTTTTTTATATATATATATATATATTTTTTTTTGTATATATTTTTTTTATGTCCGTTTATAAATAAATGTGTTGTAAAGTTGGAAAGGGCACTTAAATGAGGACATGTTATACCTCTGCAAATTGGTGCAGCAGCAGAAGCTTCATCCAATCTGCCACTGATGTGGAATATTATTAGATCCTTTATTGGTATGAATTGCTGAATCATTTTGTAGAGTACTTTTGGTAGCCTTTGACTATTTCAAAATTGCATGGATATTTTATGTGGATATAGGCCCTTTTGCCCAAATTTGGTCAATGTGTCAATCTCTTACAGTATATGTGATCTCTGCCACGTTTTATAATGGCCACAAGATTCACATGCCTTATAAACCCAGGCTAAAACAGTGTTGACACAATTTTCACATACAAGAGGCATGTAAATGCAATTCTGATGAAACCACAACAAAACACCCGGGGGGGGGGGGAACACTTTTAAGACTGAAAAAAGTCGCAGTTTAAGCGAATTTCAAGGACTTGCTGATATTTAAACTTCAATGTTGTAGCCAGAGTGGGAATGAGCCAGAAGACTCCCTCAAATGATCTTTCCAAGAATTTTACTGGCTGTTCACAAAATCATCCCTTGGTAGTCCATGTGTAATCTCTATATTATTTGACAAATTTTAGTCCTAAAGCCATCTTGCCCCAAATGTAACTTTACTCACCCTGTGTTCTCTCCTTATAACCTCAGAAGCCTAACAATCAATTTATAATTTTGATTGTCATCTCTTGGCAATTCATGGCAAGATTGTCTTTATTTTAAAAGCCAAATTTGATGGGCTTTTTTCTCAAGTGGAATGCTAATTGTCACTGAGAAGTGCACATAACAATCACATTTCTTCGATACATCTTGTTCACGGACATAGGCAGGTCTTTTTACCAGGCAGAGCGAACTGGAGAATAAACTTGAATATTGACCGTAACGACTCTGTCCTGGTTATTTAGATATTCTATCGTACAGGCCTAAGTTGCAACCTGATCATGACACTATATTCACTATATGTGTTAACTGTATGTATAGCTCTGCATAGCCCATTTAAAAGCGAATATTGTTGATATAACATTACTCCTCCTATAAATGTAGTCATAAATGAATTACATTTAGCTTCACTGGCTTACTGCAAAAGATGAGCAGTTTGGTTATGATTTTCCCATCCCTCTCTTTCTCTTTAATTAAAAAGTGCTCAATAAAACTTTTGCCCCCCCCCCTCCTCCCTTTATTATGATTATTTTTTTTTGGTAAAAGTGTGATATTAACACTCACTACATTTAATTCAGTAAAATGCATAAAGCGCATACAGAAAGAGAAAGTAGTGGAAGGGATTTTTTGTTATTGGTTTCAAAATTAACTAAAGTGTAAAGTCTGTTTTCATACTTCATTTTATCCTTCGAGTGATGATGAATTTATTGTACGTCGTCGACAGTCCAGCAACATGCATATAGTATATATACCAGAGCCACATGATTCAATCTCTGAATGTAAAACTAACAGGATATCCTTAGTTCAGTTAGTTTTCCTGTGCTTCTAACCATCTCCCTTTATAGTCTGTTTATAATACACAAGTTCACATACTAACTGCATGCGTATGCCATCAACCGTAGCCCGTTTTGATCAGCCACCAACTTTTAATTGTCAATAACTGTATAATGTGCTATTGTTAATACCATTATGTATGAAACTTGACAGCTAGTAATAGCCTGTCAGACATAAATTGAGTAGGCAAGTTTGACAGACAGTACCCATTTATCGTAGGTAACCACCGAAAACCCACCCCCCCCCCCCCCAAAGAAAAAAATGTCAAATTAGAACAATCGGTACTTATTTTAAATCAGTAATAGCATTCTATACCAAAGGATTTACATTCAGATTCATTGACAAGTCTCAATGAAGTGAAATTGTCTGGTCAAAAGTGGCATCTAACTAAGTACATTTGAAAGAACCTTTGAATACAGGTAATCCTCTGCATGGAATAACTGATAAATCGTCACAGCCACCAAAGTTGTAAAATGCCACAACATTTGATTGGAATCATAGATGGAAGAGATTTTTTATAGCTTTCCTGATCTATTTTCTGTTTAATTTCAGATCCAAACTGTCCATCTTTTCAAATCAAATGCTAAACAACTTAAACTTGATGATCCTCATTTTATCTCAGAGAAATTACTTAAGATATCTAAAACCTCGCTTCGTGTATCTGAACATTCGGTTTTGGTCATCAGCATTGGCTACAGATTTTTTAGCAAGCTTAAACTTGCTAGAAGTTTTCAAGAGTGCTCTCCAAATATTTCTCGGACATTAATAGCATTATTAAAATCTAGACAAGGTCTGTTTATTCCCCTTGGCAAATACAAGAAAATTGGTGCAAGGAATCACTAGAAAGCCAGTTGGCTTTCGGGGTTATGATGGACCCCCCTGGGTTTTGACAGAAATCAAATCTAATACCTTGATACAAAGTTATTAAATTTCATGTGAGCATCTTAGAGACATTGGCACAACCTGAACAAACAAGTAAACCAAATTTGGAATATTATTGATGCGGCTGATCAGGTGTGAAGATTAATATCAAAAAAATATTTGTAATCCTAATATTGACAACTTGAGAAGCACTGATCTCGACATGATCTCAATCTATGAAAATGTCTATATATATATATTGATCCTATGTTTTCTCACTTTTGCTGGATAGTATAGGCGTAGGAGCCCAATTGATTTCGGGGGGCAGCAGCCCGAAAAATATAACCAACATTTTTCACGCTCTGGGCGTTCAACATGTTAATGTGCATATTATATAGGTTTGCATCGGTTATTACATCGCATGCTAATAACAAACAATCATTTGCCGTGTTATTACCCTTCCATATTGGTTATAATTATTGGGGAAGCCTTTACAATAATAATGATCATAATAATATCAGCTTAACCATCGAAAAACACATTGCAAATTATGTTTTCTTTCATTAGGTGCCCGAAAAATTCTCAGCATATTGCCCGAATTTTCACAAAAATTTTGGGTTGGGGGCTGCAGCCTTCCCCCCTCCCCCCCCCCCGCCTCCTAGGCCTAAGTGGATAGTAACTCGGGCTGGGACCTGCATAGTGGACAAGTGTGCATTGATGAATGCCAGTATAGTTCTCCATCTTGAGTGGCCATTATAATATGATTTCAGTGTACCCCATAGGTAGTTCCCATGTGTTTGAAGTGGGGTGATTATGGCACCTACTTCAAGTCCATAGTGCAGGGAGACCATGATAAACAAATCAATGTGTAAACAATTGTTTAGAAAAGAAACTTAACTGCTTTTTAAATATATACATAATTCTTGAACATAAAAGAGCTAGTTGTTTAAAGAGTGACTCTAGTTTTTAACTTTGTTTATTATTATCAAAATAATTAAGTATGCTGTTAATTGCAATAAAGGTTTGCACTGCACTGTACTTAACAAATATGTGCATACAAGTGAGCAGTTTAACAACTGGAAATTTAAGTAAACAATCACAATGAGCTTAAATAACTACTGGAATGGCCCATCGTAAATACACTGTAAGCTATTAAGCATGCTTTAATGGTATGCAGGACACCACAAATGACATACATACACATGCCATATTGTCAATGGCTCGTACCAACATCTACTTTAAGTTCACTTTGATCCTTCGATGTTCAAGAAAAGTTTTTTTTTTGCCCGCTTTCTGTTTCTCTTTCTTCTTGTTAAAGCCTTTGAGTTAGGTTTGTAACTCAGTGTCATTCCAACTAAGCTTTATATATATGTAAGGCATGTAGTGTCCAAATACAGTATATATACATGTATTAATTGGAACCCAATGATATTAAATGTGGTAGACATTTGCTTGCACCATATGAACATATTATATAATTACCCTTTTGATCCAATATCCCAAAAAATGTGTCAAAATTGAAGTTAAGTGATGTGTAACTTTTCTTTATTGTTTAACAAGTTATATAATTACCCTTTTGATCCAATACCCTGAAAAATTATGTGTCAAAATTGAGGTCAAGTGATGTGTAACTTTTCCTTCATTGTTTAACCACATCACATATTGCAACATATGGTTGTGGAAATTTCCCAGTTTATGTTGTAATTTGGGGGTGGTGACCATCATGCTTCCTTTAACACAGTTTCATTGTGTGATACGGTCGTGCTGATATCGCCTCATCTAAATGGCCATGTCATGAAAGTGATCATGAATGTTGTATGGTATCCTGGGTAATGTTTAAATACCCATAGGGAAGCGTTAGTTTATGTAATGTGTATGAACCAAACCCATCTTCTGCAAGGAAGAAGGGACTTTTTCCTGAATTCTATAAGTAACATCTCAGTTCCTTGAATATATGCATTCATTAACTAGGGTAACTATTTGTAACAATGTCTGTTTAATAGTGCACCAAATATATTTCAAAACTCTTTGCAATGATGCAAGGAAGCTAAAAAATAGAAACGTACAACACTCTACATAACATGAGTCATTAATATTGTTGTCAGATAACAAATTTTCTATACTGCCTGCTTTATAAGTAGTAGGTGGACATTTACCACAGTAAAGAATACCTAAGTTTGAAACAAAACTATATAACATTTATCTGTAACTAAACTAGCCAACAACAGCCTTTAAGTAGAAACAAGAACTTGTGAGCGAGGAGATACTGTATCTCATGTTCTTCTGAACTAGTAGATATTGAATTGATCAGTTTTTTTACCACATTTTCACCAATTTAACATTGAATAAACTTTATAGTATACATAGTGCCTGGTGTGAAACGTATTCGGCACATACTGTACGTACTGTATGTATTAGGCTGACCAGTTTTGACCTGTATAGCAAATTAGTTGCAATGCTGAGGCACTTAATCCATCCCATGGCATACCGTATAAATTATTTCCCTGAAAAGTTCATAATGTATGACCACTCTCATCATTGGCTTACAGAACTTAGTAGTACTGTGACTCCAAAGTGATTGTAATTAAGTTATCAACATTACAAAGCTGTCATGTTATTGATGGTTGGATATGTACATTTTGTTTTGTGATTTCAGTATTTTCAGGGATTCAAGATTTCAGCACGGCCTGAAAAAATGCCAGTTAACTTAGCAGTAACCCAGAACTGTTTTAAGTTTTTTTGTGATGTGTTAATACAAAAGTTAAACAAAACAAAACTGAAGAAACTCGAATATCGAATATCGAATCTACTGCAAGGATGTTAACGTGCAATGTTAAAACAATTGTTTTCTTATATCCTAATTGGTCAGGGTTTCAAATAGAGAAGTAAACTTTCAACTTTAATGTGAGGGCAGGGATGCACTGTACCACTAAGTGTTTTGCCGACCGTGTAATACTTAACAGTAATTTAATTTATATAAAGTTTATACAGTACAAATAGCACTTATGTACAAGAATGCCAATTTATAGCAATGATAGCACTAGAAACTGGCATTTCTACATTGACCCGAATAACGTTTATCACATACAGCATGCTTGAGAATTGCCACTGAACACCTTTCCCTTTAAATCTGTCTTTCAATTGTGTTGTAGACAAATATTACACACGTCTATTGTTTCCGTGGTAACATGAAATGTAAATACATTAATGTAAGTAAGGTGCAGTGTTTAGTCAACAGTGTGATCATAGTTCTTCCTTGACTTTATCACACAATTTGTGTTCATTGTTATCTTTATAGATAAACTAAAGTTTGCTTCCAAAGAGATTCATCTTAAAAGTGACAAGCCTGTTTGATAGCTTCCTCATTGTAACTTTTGATGCATGCACCAAAGTATAATGACCTGCAGGTAACACAGAACTTTGACATATCCCATTAGCATAACGTTTGTATCAAGTCAGCTAATTTGTAATGCTGTGATTACATATTATATAAAGCTGGGCAGTCGAAGTAAACTGTGCTACATTTATGCTTGCATGGGCAAATGTGACATGGGTACACAATGTCTGAAGAATGTTGCCCAGTTATTGTAAATTATTATATGTTGCATGAGGTCTGTCTGCCTACAATGGCCAGACATGGATGGTATTCAGTGACTACATTTTGGTAAAAAACTTTTCCTTTCTACTCTTCTTTCAGAGTCTTGAGAGAAGTGCATCTTCTGGATTGGTTTCAGGGGAGGACCAGCATGGCAATATTGTTAATGCGTCTGAAGGAAACTTGGAGAGAATGCAATCTGCTGGAAGTATCTGCCATCCAAGCACTACTACTCGCTTCTGTGAAAGCACAGAGACAGATTCAAATCATGCTCACCTGTCACATGAGAGCTCGTTGGAGAATCAAAACGACATGGAACACTCTCCTGAGCAGGTAGCATCTCCAACCCCCGGAGCCCAACGTCCAGATAATCACTCCAGAGGAATGTCCATCAAGCTTGAACCTGTCAGCCCAGCTATAGGCATGCCATCTGGGGGTTCTAGAGGGTCACTCTCTGAGGATGGTGATGGTGAGAATAATGAGATCACCATCGAAGATTCAGATGGAATTGAAATTATCCACTCAGATTCTCCTCCTATACCAAGATCAAGTACCGTAGAGGCAGCTGATAAACCAAATGGAATTTCGACAGGTACGCATCCCTGGAGGCAAAATTCATTGACACCATCTGAATCTGGAGGAAGGGGTGTCCTTAGGCGACAGGCAACAGTAGATTTACCAGACTGCGAAAATGAAGAGGATGAATCAAGGGGCTCTGGTATTGATGTCTCAGAACATGACTCTTCAAGAGGACATTCAAGGAGTCAGGAAGATGTTGTTCATGATGAGAGAGCAGTAAGGCGGGATAGCCCTAATGGACACATGCAACATGGAGAACATTCCACAGGTGAAAAGAAAAATTTACAGCAATCACCCATACCTCAACAACCAGATGTTTATCCTCCTGCTACCTTGAGAGATTTAGTAAGTCGTGGCAGAGAAGGAGGATTACACACCTTAGGACACGAGAGAAGCGTGCTGGAAACTAGTAGAAGTATGGAGATCAATTCAGAGCCACAGCCTATGAGTAGATCTGTCAGGGTTAGAAGTCACAGCATAAGTGAAGGAGAAATCTCTCAGAATCCAGAGGCAAGACCACTAGTCAAAGAGTATCCTCACCAGACACCTCCAGCTGCAGGTGGTACCCCAAGGGTGCCATCCATCCAGGTCAGTCAGCATCTCCCTGTGCCTTCCTATTGGCCGCATGGGTACCATGGTCTGGTTTACCAACCACGGTCATGGGATGGTGATGCATCCAGTATGTATCGCTCTTTAGCTCCTCCAGGCCATCATAACCATCCTGACTACAGAGGAGGGCCAATTCGATCCAGATCAGAAGAGGTTCCATCCATTTTACCATCTAGTGGTCCTCCACCAACTGAAGACTCTGTCCTTTACAAGTACCTTCAAAAGGGTGGAAAGCCTAAACGGAATATAGGTAGACCAACTCTCTCAGGATCTTCTCATAGTGCAGATGCTGATATGAGTCATCCAGGATACTACATGCCAGGGATGGGAGATATCACCAGGAGACAGTTACATCATCCCATGATGATCCCATGGCCACCAAATGGTAGCTTGCAATCTCACGGTAGTTTTGGTCTTTACCATGATCAGTCTGCAGCATCACCTGGTTCTCAAGCCAGCGGCTCTGGACAACCTAGTCCTGAGGGTTACCGCTATCATCGAGGACTGGATCTGAGAAATGCAGAGAGCAGTCAAGATCTAGCACATGTGGATGACATCACAAGACAAGTTCAGCGTGCTGTCGGTGGTGCATCATCGTTATACGGATCAGAGCACCCTATGGTTGCCCATAATGAAGGCTCCCCATCCCATTCCTCCAGGGAAGAAGATGAAGTTGGAGCAAAAGATGGAGAGGGATCAGAGGTAAAGAAACGTAGCAGGAAATCAACCTTTAACATCTACCGGGAGATTCCAGAGAGGAAGAGAAAGCTGGACAGGGATGAGGAAGAGCGAATAAAGCACAGTTACAACCCAGATGGGAGCTTTGATTACTTCTCTCTCACAGGTTGGAAAGCTTACAAATGCGCCTTGTGCAAGAAGAGAAGATTCAAGACAGCATCGGAGCTTGAGGAGCACAAGCAGAGTAAACACCCAAACGAGGGTGACCTCCTTCGCCGTCAGTCACCAGTACCTCCACCAGGGGCTGGGCCCAGTATGGTGCAGGAGAGGGCCTTCTCACCTGCGACTAATGGTTGAGATCGGCCACCTGTCTCCTCTGGGTACCACATTTTCCCAACTGCCAATTGTTGGCAGTTGTTTGGCTTTGATCAGGGCGTTTTCGCAGCTGATTGACGAAAGCAGCTTTAGCGGCATAGAGGCCCATGGCTCTTCAACTGTGAATTGTTGAGTTGTTGTACAGTGGATGATTGGGTGTTCTAGTGGTCTGTTGCTACACAAACAGATAGATTGGATGAAGAGAGGTGATCATGTCCATCATTCGCCCTCTTTGAAAAGTTTAGTTTTCACTCTGTTTGTTACATTCTTCTTCTTCTTTTTTTTTTCTGTAGACAGCTTATCTTATGTAATGATAAATTTGTGAACTATTCTATATTTGCAACATCAGCACTTTGTTTTTTTTTTCTTTTTACATATATATATATATAAATATATCTATATTTCAATGATGATCTTGGTCCATTGTAAATGGTATTGCATCAGTTATGTTTACTCTCTGTGACTCGCAATTAATTTCAATTATTTTGTTGTATAAAGAAGATGATGTTCTATTGTATATATATACACAATCAACTATCTGTCTCACCATAAATACCTATGTAAAATCAATCATACTATATGGTAGGTCTAAATTGGCATATCATCAGCATCTATTTTTAGGGTTGAAGTTTGTTTTAACACTTATCCAGGAGACTGTTTTCCATTTTGCTATATTGTGGCAATGAAATCTAAGGAACAGTGGTAGTTGATTGGTTGATGGTATAAATGGAATGACGTTGTCAGTTCATAATGAGGAAAGAGAGCGAAAGACAAAATTTTAGAAGGGGAGAGTGTAGCAATGCTTTTGGTGATACATTTGAAAGGGTGTATGGAGTATTAAAGAAGTACTTTTAAAAACCTTCTCTGGCAGCTGCAAGAAGTTAATTGTTGAATACAGCTGAAGTCTATTTTCATGATCTTAAAAAAAAGTTTTTTAGTCAGAGTTTTCTATCGGTTTGCTGATATCTATTGGATACTTAGTGTGAATATTTGTCCAAGTAGTTGGTCTATTGATGGTTTTGCAGATCATGTACATATGTTTACAACTTTTGTTAGTTTTATAAACCTTGTGTGTACAACATGTTCTTAACTTGATTATTACTCCTTTATTGATATCCAGCCATCATTCAAGATATATCTATGGATTATGGATTCTTTCTGCCATCATGAATAGATCAGATATTAATCATTGTTGTCATGTGGAGGAGAAGCTGATTATTGTCACAGAGTCCACGATCATTTCTTTACAAGCCTCCGTCATGAGATTTGGATTTTTAAATTTTTTATTATTTCTTTTCCCTTGTCATTGTGAAAGTGCCAAGCACTTTGAAATGTGATTTTAACAGTATATCATTTTAGTAGGAAAGATCAAATATTTAGGACTACTTTTCTTAATACCTGTGTCAGTTATTGCAATTAAATTGGTTAGAACAGTAAAAGGTGTCAGAACACTAAAGAGGAAGTGAGTCTGAGAAGTGTCTGTAATAAAAACTAACAAAATTGAGGGAATGGTGACAAAACATGTCTGTAATGTCTCAAAATAGAAGGGTTTGTTTACTATCTTTCTCAGTCTGAGGCAGATTTGAAATCATCACTCTCAAGCTTACAAGAAGTCAGCAATGGAATCATTTTCACAATTTAGGAGTGAAAATAATTTTAAAACTAGGAATTTGTTCAGAATTTACATCGCAAAACCTTACACGATATATCAATAGGTAATCCTAGTGATTTTACTTTTGATGTTTTCATCTTTTAGTTTGTACAAAAATGCTCATTTTAGTATGTACAAGTGTAATATGTTTTTAAAACTGGGAATCTGTCATTTTGTGTGATGGATAATAATACCATTGAAGACCTTTGGTGAAGTGAAAAGTTTGTGGAAATGGGTTTTTTTAAGGTAGCTTACCTTGCAAAAATTTACGTCCTTTCTGCAATCTAGGTATTAATGATATTGCACTGGTACTAGTATCCAGTAGGTTGTTGATGTTTAGTTGATTAAACAAACACAAAAAACTTTTAATAGCTACAAAAGAAAGGATGGAGAAGCCTTTTAGAAAGCATGGCATCTGAATTGTTTGTTGGATTAATATGTTGCAACTGTTGATTTCAACAGAATGTTGTAGATAGTTGAAGCAGCATTACAGTCCATTCATACAGAAGACACAACAGTGGGTTTTAGTAAAGAATAGCTGAAGAGCTGGAATTAGGATTTGATTCAATTCTCTCAATAGAAATTTAAGTTTAACCAAGCAAAAGAAAGGAATGCCATGGTATTCAAAAGAAAAAAAATTTGATTGTTTCATCTCACTGAGAAAAGATAATTTGGAATGTTCCATCACTGAGAAGAGTGGGCGGTTGAGAATTAAGGGAGCTGTGCTTTAAATGGGTCAGAAACTTCCTTCTTGGCCTCAAAGACGGGATTTACTATTTGTGCATTTTTAATCATCTGGCTGGTCCAGAGTGCACCTGGAACTCATTTGTTGGTTCAAAATTTTACACTTTTGGTGAATTGTATAGCGTTATAGATGATTTATGTGTCACGGTCACGATATGTTGATAATTATAACACAGCGGTGATTGAGTATAATTAGTTTTGCAGGCAGATTTTGGTCTTATCGTGACAGAAACATGCCTAATGCCAACATGATGTCTGTGTATGTCTGGTTTACACGATCCGATTGGTCAGCTATTTATCTGTGGGGAACCAATAGGGGTCAGACAATCTTCTATTTGGCAGGATTTTTCCTTGTTCTTCTTCTGTTTTTTTTTTTCAAATCACTAGTGTCTCATCCTTGTCGATATTTGTATTTGTGAAAGCAGTTTTCAAAAGTTGAAGCTGGTCCGATCAGTACCTGTGAGGCCAGAAGCTTACATTTCTACAAGGAAGTTCAGAACTAACATAATTGAAATTAGCAACTTATTTACAATACTTGGTGGTTTGTAAGTGAAGCAGTTGACTGATTGCAGTAGTCATTAATCAAAACTCAAATGACAAACTAAAAAGAAATTGTTCTTATCCCCTTTAAAACAGTTTGACTGGTTTAGAGAAGAGAGCCCTTTTGATAGGTTGTTTGTTTTAAAAAGACTCTATTCATGACTGCCTCTGATTTCTGCAACTATCTATGAAGGGTTAAATGTCGGTGGGATCTGGATGTGTTCTTCTTTCAATTTTTGAATGGTTACTGCTTTTGATTTTCATGAATTGCTCATGCAAAAAAAAAGTCAGTTAAATATGGAATTTTTTAATGATATTCATACAAGTTCAGTTTGTCACATACGGGTTGCTTGACTCGTAGTAAACTGGTTAATCTTCAGTGATGCTTAATTTATCATATGTCCACTGTGCACTTACTTAAGTATGTGTATGTGAAGAGTATGTCATTACAGTTCTGCCAAGCAAGATTCAGCAGACCTTTTATCGCATTTTTATCATTTTACTGCACATATATTTATGTTAAGATCTTGTGCCTAGTTTCTACTGAATGTACTGGTATACCACATTTACAATCATACATGAGCCAAGTAAGGTTCTACTGAACTTTTCCCTTTAACTGAGGTCATGTCTGGTACCTATTCCCATTCAAAGGAACTTGTGAAACCCTATGTGTCGTTACGCTGCCGTAACAGTTTCGTATGGGTTACAGTCTCGGTGTTTACGGGACAGGACTCTGACAGACGATCAGGTTGTTTGGATTTTCTGCACAATCTTTATAAAAACTGATGAATTTTATTAGAAACATATCTGCTGAATTTTTACTGCATTTACTGAACAAACAATCATGGAAGTGTTTAGATTTTGTACTTTTAAGGTTTTGAACTGCAGAATTGACCTTAGCTCAACTGCTTAAAGGTATGCTGTATTGGCCCCAAATATGCTAGATATTCAAATATGGTCACCTGTGGTCAAAAATTCTTAAACTGTTTTTATTACAACCTTGAGGAAATTTTCCTAACTGGGACATTCGGTCATCCTGTGTGTTACTTAACAATGTCTGAGAACAATTTGGAGAGTAAAGATCTCCAGGAAAGTACTATTTGAAAACGTCTAGCAATTATAGCGTGCTATAATTTGGGACCTATACTGACTACCTTTAAATCAATAGCCTAGTTTAGTCTTGTGCTAAATTTTGCTGCAAGTTCAACAATGTCACTGTAGAAAACATGTATCATACTTATTATAACTGTTAGTTCTACATTTTTCATCACACATCAGTGTTATGATCAAACATGTAGTAATAAATCATGACGTCAATGCAAGCAGCGTATTTAAATACCTTAGCCTTGGTTCTGCTTGATGTATAACCTACTTCATCCATTGCACAAACTATCATGTCAGTTTTAGCATCTATCCTACTTAAGGACTTATTTAGCTGTTAATTCTGGTAAATTGGTATTATATTCACTGCCCATACAATAATGTCTACTATGTTAACTAGTATAGGATCACTAAAGAAATCACGTAAACAACATTCATACTAGTAGCTTAGGCTTTGCTTACTAGCATACTGTATATGTACGCACTTCATAACTGCACATCATACAACGATATGTCAATGTTTTTCTAGCTAAGGTAATAGGTTTGGCTAAATTATTTTGTGCTACATCATTAAAATGATGTCATTGTTTTGTTCGTTTGAGATCACCATACATATACTTCAGATGCAGTGATGTCAATGTTGCAAATTTACTAAGTTTTACAAGGTTAGTAAGTTCTACTGAATGTAACTCCATGCACTATTTATACAGTGATGTCAATGTTAGTATCAAGTCCTGCAAGGTTAGCAAGTTTTGCTGATTGTGACTTTCATATACACTGCTCATACAGTTATGTCAATGTTAGTAAGCCATATTACTAGGCCTACAATCTTCGACAAATATAGATGGGACACCCCACTCCCCGTATCAATGTTGCAGTTTCTGAGCGCTTTTGGCTACAACATTGAATGGGGGGAAGGGGGTGCGCTTAAGCCAATATCGCTCGTTGTTGCTCATACTGTCCCATCATTTTTGTCGAGGATTGAATCTTCGACAAAAATAGATGGGACACCCCACTCCCTGTATCGATGTTGCAGTTTCTGAGCGCTTTTGGCTACAACATTGAACGGGGGGAAGGGGGTGCGCTTAAGCCAATATCGCTCGTTGTTGCTCATACTGTCCCATCATTTTTGTCGAGGATTGTAGGTACAGTTGAATTCACCATACATGCTGTACCCATAAAAAGATAGTATTGTTAGTATCTCATTACTAAGCCTAGGTTCTGCTGAATGCATAGATGCCACTGCTCATACGGTTATGTCAATGTTAGTATCCCATATTACTATACCTAGGTACTGCTGAATTCACACATGCACTACTCATACAATGATATTATTGTTATAGTATCTCATTACTAAGCCTAGGTTCTGCTGCACTGCTCATACAGTTATGTCAATGTTAGTATCCCATATTACTAGGCCTATAGGTACTGCTGAATTCACCATACATGCTCTACTCATACAATGATTTAGTATTTTTAGTATCTCATTACTAAGCCTAGGTTCTGCTGAATGCATAGATGCCACTGCTCATACGGTTATGTCAATGTTAGTATCCCATATTACTATACCTAGGTACTGCTGAATTCACACATGCACTACTCATACAATGATATTATTGTTATAGTATCTCATTACTAAGCCTAGGTTCTGCTGCACTGCTCATACAGTTATGTCAATGTTAGTATCCCATATTACTAGGCCTATAGGTACTGCTGAATTCACCATACATGCACTACTCATACAATGATTTAGTATTGTTAGTATCTCATTACTAAAGCCTAGGTTCTGCTGAATGCATAGATGCCACTGCTCATACAGTTATGTCAATGTTAGTTTCCAATGTTACTATACCAAGGTACTGCTGAATTCACCATGCATGCACTACTCATACAATGATATTATTGTTAGTATCTCATTACTAAGCCTAGTTTCTGCTGAATGCATATATGCACTGCTCATACGGTTATGTCAATGTTAGTAATCCCATATTTCTGACAAGGCCTAGATTAGCCTAACTAGGGTTCTGTCAAATTTACCTACCTTCACTGCACTCACCTGTCATTGACTCCCTGCCAGGGATTTTTATGGAATTATTTATTTTTGTGGTATTAAATTGTGCACAGTGTGTGCAATATACGTTTATTTGTATGTTTTCAATCTTTGTACTTTTCGTAACGGAAATAAATAACAAAAGTTGGTCAATGGTATATCGGTTGAGAAGAATGGTCAGAAAGTGAGTGGCTGGTATGACATGGTTTATAGTGAAGAGAGATGGCCTTATACACTGTAGCATACATAGGGAGCTGTGAGCTGATCGCTAGCTGTCCTTTGGGAGTAGTCAATTTTTAATATGATTGTAAACCCATTGGGTTATAGAAATGTAGTACTCCAATAACAGAATTAAGATTTATCCTCGAAAATGTCTCCAGAAGTGGTCGCTGTGGGACCAGTTACAATTTATTGTACCACTTTAGTTTACAATCCAATTTTGCCAAAAATGTAACTGTATATCATGATTAAATGTCCGGATTGCTCCTTTAAGGCATATAATGCAATGACATCACTCCTCAGACAAGTTCTTACTGTAATGCATGTCAATGCATGGTTTGATTTATATATCATAACCCATCAAATGGTGTATTTTAACCTCAACTAAAGGGTGTGATGCATTTGGTCAATCCAGTCACTTTGTTTATTGAGCCTCTCTGACGGATTAAAGGTTATTTTCATAAGAGCTGAAAGTTCGATTGGAAATTTTTACCTTCACCGATGGCAGTTGTTTTTAATTATCTGTAAAATATATTAACTAAATCTATTAGTAGATCGATCCATCAGTCATGACAACATGTTGATATTGGCACCATTGGTGATTTCAATCCATCCAAACGAAACAAACAAATTTGCATTGCCTTCGAAGGATTTCCTCGTCAAAAAAAGCTGAAATCATAAAAAATGTAAACACAAACTGTGTAGCCATGTTCAACAATTTCCTACATCCTCATATCTGGGAGTTGTTCCACATATTAATAAAAAGTAAATGTGTTTCGATTTCATTGCAGTTTGATCCGCCCAACCTGTTGCTAAGCAACGCACCGTTTTTTGATAGACTGGAAATTCCTACCTTTGGTCTAACTTTGGTCAGATTCATTAGATGGAGACCACACCACTTGGTTTTCCTACACACACATATACACACATAACATGATGACATTGTACACCTGAAATGTGTAGAAATTGGTTTTTTATATTTTTTTCTGAGAAAATCGAACCAGATTATCAAGGTTCAAGTGACCTATGCTAACTTTTGCGAGAGAAAAAAATATATAATTTTTTTTTCATATCTTGGAAATTTAGTTGTCTTTCCTGAGACGTTAATACAGTAATCATTTTGATGCCATTTTCTCAATGGAATTACATATCTAATTACACAATGTGTCTGTTAAGTTATTAAATAAGCCCATTAAATTACCCTTACATTCTTTTTTTCTTCATTTTTCTGATAGATTTGTTATAGGAGAAGTCAAATATGTTGTTAAAAATTAAGATATTTGACAGGTATTTTTGTCATTTTACCGCCATCGTTTAATTTTATTATGTTAAATAGTTACTATACATACTCTTAAATGTGTAAGTTTCCAAGAAGGGGCTATTAGTTTATCCACACGTTTGAATAATGAATCGGAAACGCATTTTCTCCTTGGCGTTCCATTTACATGCAAGGGAAATTCCCGGATTATTCAAAATCCCCCGTTGAGCGAAATAAAATCTCTCTTTACAATATCGTGCAAGGATACGGAAACAAGCAAATACAGCTGTAGTAGAATATTAAATGAGAAGGATATTAGAAGAGAGAATGACAGTACGCAAATGGTAGAACAGGTACTAATGGTAAAGGCTAAGAGTTGAGATAAATATAATAGAGGGAGGTATATGAACGCGGTGACGTCAATATGCACACATCGATAATGAATATGAATGAAGTTATTGCTGGTGCTGCTAGAGATTGGAATAAAGATATATATATGTACCTCGACAGACCGACTCATCGTTTCTATTCTTTGTTTTACAGATAAATTTGTTGTTAATATTTATAGGAAACACGAAGTAAATGATGAAGCTTGGGATGATAATTATGACAATCCTCTCCGGCGAGATTTCCTCCTCCCCCACCCACGCGTTCCGGCTCAGTTCGCCCACTTTGCCCCGTGGCGTCTATCTCCCACCACCTCCCTCGTGTCCTTCCTCATGTCTCCATGGTGACGAAGTGAATTATTCAGATGGATGAGTAATAAAATATACATTAATATAGTCATGAAAAATATAGTCAATACATCGTTGAGATGATTCTGAATACTTTGTACAATAGTATGTCCGGATATCAGGAGGGAAGTTAGGAACACTCAGTTGTGTTACACGTATTTAGTGATGATCCTGTGCGTGAATGGTAAATTCCCTCTCTGACATGTCCTGGTGAAGGAAAACGGGACAAAGACTTCGATTAACCCCCCCCCCCAATATCATACATGGGCGGCGATCATGGGGGGGGGACGGGGGGACATATCCCCCCAATATTTTAGGTGGGGGATATAGTATCTAATATCCCCCCCCAATATTTGGTGGCATACTTTTTTATTCAGCAAATGTTTTGTATTTTTTTATGATATCGCTAGTAATTTCAAAATAGAAAATGCTTAGATGCATTTACAAGGCCTGGGAAGTGCCATTTCCATCGATCTGGTAGGCATTTTCGGCCAAAATTTTCTTTTGCGCTTCGCGCCAACTTATGGTGGCGCTACGCTTAGAAAGTCTGGGCACAAGCTATGCCCCTCCCTTGGCAAATTCCTCGCAAGGCGCCTGTCTAAATTTTCGAAAATTACTTGACCAACATTCTTCATCATACTTCCCTCTGCTCGTTCAATTTTGAACTGTCTGTTAGGGGTTGAGGTTTTTTTTTTCTATATTGGTTGTCCATAGATGAATTTTTTTGCAACATTATGGGTATGTTTTGAAGTGAATTTATTATTCAAATTTTGAACAAATAATGGGCTTAAAACCTTGAAAAGTGGGGCTGACGGGTATTGTGGGGCGTTACGTAGAATTACCTACAAATGCAATGATCCACAGGAGATGCAATGAGGTCGAACATAATGTGTGACTGGTGACAATCTTGAAAAAAGGTTATGAATGAAAAAAAAAAAAACTATTAGGAAAAACTTGGTTCTCAGGCAAAAGTGTACATTTGGTTGGTCATTTTCAAGCCCGAGAAGTGCCATTTCCGGTGATCTGGGGGGCTATCAAAACCAAAATTTTTCTTGTACGCTGCGCGCCAACCAATGGTGGCGCTCCGCTTAGATAGTAATTCGCCTGCACCCAAGCAAATGTCCCCCCCCCCCCCCCAATATTTGAAACAGATCGCCGCCCCTGATATCATAAGTCTATTATTTGATGAAGTTCCCTTCTTGTTTACTACAGTGGTATATTCTGATATCAGTGGTATAGTATACAAATAATGAATGGTTTATGAGTGCAATAGTGCAAATATTTCATGAGTTGAAAGATGGAATGTTCCATTCAACTCGGCTGCGCCTCGTTGAATGGAACAAATTACATTTTTCAACGAATGAAATATTTGCACTATTGTACGAATGGAAACCATTCATTATTTGTTTTATACAACATAATATATTAAGATGGGTAAAATGCACTCATGCAACAGATTGTTTTGAACAGACAGGTTTCTCTGCTCTCTTACCATTGAAAAAAGTGCTACCAAAAAAGTATAACCCATGGTTCTATTTCATAGAGTGGAATAGAGCGGATTTTACATGCAATCGACGAGCAATTGACCAAGCAAATGACCAGAATACAATTAGGTGTTGTATAATATAGCATAGTCTTGGAATAGTCTAATATAGCGTGGTTACGGTGCACAACTGAGTGTGTCGTGATCCTTTACCGAAACAACACAGAGTGGCCTATATCTCATTAAATTAGTAAATCTCTCAAAATGATGTTAAAATATAATGCAAAACTTGTTTTTGCAAAAAGTTTTCTTTTCGGGCAAAACTTGGTCCATATATCTTCGTGGTAACTTCAATTCGCGCATTTTAGTTGTGGTATAAACTCTACTAAACTCAGCTTACTGTCGTTTCTGGCCAATGTAAACAATTAAGAAATATCCTCAAATTATTCTATAGAAACTGTTGTGTTGTATTTGTTGTCATAAAGCCAACTTTTCAATACTAACTTTAGGACAGCATTTAAGTAAACCCTTTGATGCCGTTCAGCAGTTGAATTCTACTTATTAAGTCCGATATAATATGTAGCAAAACGGCGCGAAATGAATGACAGAAAATGCCAAAAGTTACATAACGTTTACGTCAAAATTGCGATAAACATCTATTGGTATTATGAAGTCAATACAGCGTAGGGGCGGTATAATATGAATATTATTGGCGGAAGTTTATGTTAGCCTGTGTGCACGTTTCATCGATATACCTTACATATCATAAACCAATCACGTGGGCAGAATTTAGTTTGAAGAGGCGTGGATGCGCCCTCCCACAGTTTAATATATCCGTATATAACGTCCTTATTTGGCAATACATAATTGGGCTATTATCATCTCCTTTATATTTGCAAATGATGCCCCAAAACAACAATTGTTAATTTAAAAATCAGACCCTGAACGATAGTAGTCCACAACTTACTCATTTTCTCTCAAGTAAATGTATAGGTGGGCGATTGGAGCTGTTACTTGTACATTTTTTAACTTTGGGTCGATAGAAATATATATATATATATATATATATATATATATCATGTATCCTCATGTGATTCCCATGAATGTAGCTTATTTAAGAAGATCACAAAAGGGGAGCCTGGTAACACATTTGTCGCGGTACCAGACCTGACTCTCGAATCCCTTGATAATGAGCCAAACATCTGAGATTCAATAACGTCTAGTAAATTGAGAACACTCCTTATAAGGATCCCATGACGTGCCTGATCACGGCGTTGAGGTGTTTCCCGTAAACATGGGTGCCACACCCTTTCAGCATACCTCCCTGCCCGTTCTCATCCGTCTCCCGCTGTGATGTCATATAACCGTGGTATAACTGAACAATGTCCTCGTCTGACCACGACGAGTAAATGGACTCGTCGGGTGAAAAATATAGTTCGTGCTTAGAGAGCATCTCAGTATTATGAGCCCGGTTACCATACGACTTGTCCGGGTTTTCCTTGCGGCAGCTCATGTTTTTCTTTCTATCGTCTGTTTTTCTGCTGCGTGAAAATGCAAATGGATTTACATAATTTAAACCAAAACGTACCGATTAAAAATACGTAGAAAAAAAGCTTTCTCGCTCTATTTTGCAATTTCAGAATAGAAAGCCCAATCAACATTAATATTGTCTAACGTTAAGATTAGCCTTTTTAACTTTAAATTTGATACGTACCATTTTCCTGTAGGTCACCCTCCCGCCCCCTCACTCTGTTGCTATACGCCTATATGTTATTGGTAACAATTAAAACGCTTTCCATGCATGCATGCATGCGGGCTTCGGAGTATATTTGCTGGCATCGACGAATATCATATTTATATACCAAAATTCTTCAGTCAGTGGTTCTACATAGACTAGTATACCAACCCATAAAACATACAAACACCCCGGCATGTAGACTAGAAGCTTGTAGTAAACAGTTTAAGATATATATACACATAAGCAGAGACTATAATTCTAGTGGACTCCCTCGACTAAAGTACGATATGAACTTTTACTTAAAAGTTCAGAAGCAGCATGTAAACTACCTTCAAAACTGGAAACAATAGACCACCTGCCGACGCTTGACCTGTCTTTCTTTATATTCCTTGTTAACTTTTCTTCACCCCGAATAAAAAAAAAAATACCGCAAAGTTTGATTCGTCTGTACGTGTTTGCATCTTCTTCATTTTAAATCGTATCGCATTCCACGCATATTTAGTGTTATATGTTTCAATTTGGAGCCATTAAGATATTGACAACCCGTAGCTACGGTATGACCTTATGACGGCCAAATCGATGTCAAACACGTCCAGCAGGGCCCCCTTAATTCCTGGGTCTCGAACTCTACCCGTTCGTGACGCAATGTTTTTTTACGTACGATTGTTTTGAAATAGTGGCTTGAAAAGGGTGTCATTTCAAGTTAGCATAATTTACATTGTCTATACCACAGTTACAATATTATTAATATTATATTTATATATATATATATATATATATGACTTGCTGGAAATGACAAAGAATTTGGAGATGTAATAGTTTCACTACCTGACGTATGGATATACGTAGGCATGACGTAAAGACCATGACAATTTACTCCTTTTTTTATCCGTGATAAAGTTGAGGGAAGGATCAGTATTTTGTTGCATTTACTCAGGCTATTCATCAGGAACCAAGAAAATTATGGGATTCCCCCGTTTTGCAAAATGATGTAAACGTATAAAAAGCAAAGTAAACTTGCAGGTCATGTACACATATATGCCTATATATATATATATATATATATATATATATATAATGGTTATGCAGGTTCATAGTTCTGTCGCAGCTAGCACTAATATACACACTAATATACAACATATGTCTCCTTGACTTTATAATCACACGGTCACTGTCTCGGTGTTAGGGGACCGGGGATTTGAGTGGATCAGTGCCCAAACTATATCTTTGGTGACTTTTCTTTAAAAGACGGTAGAACGGTCTGTGATCCGAACTCAGTACAAATAATTAGATGCATCGTACAAGTTGATGGGGGTGTAGCTGTCTGGGGGAGGAGGGGGTGGGGATTATTATGCCCTTCAATGCAGCAATGTTCTCCCAACGGCATTACTCACCCATCTCTCTCCTTCGTCCCCACACAAAACCTACAAACTGGTTAAATCAAAGCTTGAACGTGAATTGAACTAAGCTATATTTTTGTTTAAAATGGTGAACAAGTGTTTAATTGATGTTGGTGACCTGTTTGTGTTACACAGTTTGAGCACGAGTATAGTGATACCAGCAGTGGTGGACTGGCCACACGGGCATTTGGGCAATGCCCGGTGGCCCGATGGGCCGGTGGGCTGGGGAGCCTAGTAAAATTTACAGCCCATTTTCACAGTAGTTTATAGAATACAGACGGGCTGTGTAGAAATATATTTTTAATTGTGGGAATCAGTCATGTAAAGGCTGTCCTCGATTTCTGCTGCTAAAAGGGACAAACTAAAACGAATGACAGCGAATGACCGAATGACAATTGACTTTGTACAGGGTTAATTATCATTTGCGAATGACAGCGAATGACAGCGAATGACAACGAATGACAACGAAGGACAGTGTTGAGAAGAGATAGAATGATTAACGGAGTGGAGTAAATGCGGTTTTTGGTTTTCTGCGCAAAAATGATTTGAGGAAAATCGCATGTTACGTGGTTGCAGGGTTTTGGTGTAATTTACGGATAGAAACCACAGGGAAAGTTTTTGTGTGAGAATGCGCTTGAGTGTTGTGCTTTTTACCTCTGTAGATTTATATAGAAAGATAACTGAAGCCGTTCCAAGATTATAGTATTGTTAGACTTGTTAGTTTCTAACAATTAATAAAATCAAACTTACAATTTCGCTTACTATAAGGTGCGTTTTTATCTTGTCCGTACATTACTAGATCTAGATACCCACGAAGTCTGAACTGTGATATACCCGGTTGAAGCAAATGTCTGTGCTGTCGTTACTGTCATTCGTTTTAGTCAACGCAATTTTTTAGTGTGTAAAACATATTGTCATTCGTTATGTGTAACGCAATTGTCATTCGTTTTAGTAACACCCTGCTAAAAGGTGCTTCTCAAGTTGAACCTTTTCACCGATGCTTACAAGAGCATTGGGCTTGCCTACAAGCTGCTGGTAACGCTACCTGTGTAACAAGTGGCATATGAACGTTCTTTCTCTGCCTTGAAGAAAAATAAAAAACCGTTTGAGAAGTACAATGACACAAGAACATCTTGAGGCGTTCATGTTGATGTCTGTGGAAAAAAGGATCTTGGCCCAACTTGATAAAAATATCATTGATGGTGTGGCTGCCAGAAGCAGCGAACTGCGTAGGCTCCTACTCTCGTAGACATGACGTGTGCTCGTGTTATTGAACATATATGTTTTAGTGGATTTTATTGAGGTTTTTTTTTTTAAATTTTCAAGCATGTTGTCACAAATGCTTGAAAAACTAATTAAAATCCAGTCTAAAACATATATTTTTGCCTATTTTTGTTTAAGTTTTTAACTGTCTTCAGTTTAATCAAGTGTTGCTTCTGGAAAGTATACTTGGGTCTTTTTTAAATGATTATTGTAACCTACAAAATTGAGAAATATAGCACCATTTTGCATCTATAGGCATTCCTTACCTTAAAAAAAATCTCAATTGACACCCCCCTGCCCTTAGACCCCTCCCCCAGGACGGCGATCACTAGTAAGTAACATTCAATGAATAATGGCCCGGTGTAGGTGAAAAATGCCCGGGCCGGTTTTAAGACCCAGTCCGCCCTGGATACCAGCTAACATACAGGCATTTTTTTCTGGCTCTCTAAGAGACAGTGACAATCGATAGGTCTGTGGAACGTTTGTGTTTTTAGTGCTCGACAACTTGCTCGGGACGTGTGTATTTAGATTGCTTTACATTGATAACGAATATCCACAAAGGACTCTCAGCCTGCTGCTATTGTTGTTGTTTTTTTCTGTTTCATTCAAAGCTTTTAGTTAATGATAAAGCATATAACAAACATTGGGAGTTACCATATTTTGTACCAAACGTGAACTTGAAGCCAACATGTGTGATGTTACATACTTTTTTAACCTCACTACTTGCATTGTATCTGAACAACTGTATATGAATACTACGGAAGCGTAGAAGAGACATGTAAATTGACGTTAAGATGAGCTGCAACTACTCGTCAATATGACAACAAGTTGAAAACTCACGTTTTGACAACAAATTCTAAATCATCAAAATATTGACAATTTGAACTTTTACGTTTTGTCGAGATGCATCAACTCGTCATGACTACAGAAATATGAAAATTGACGTTTTTACGACATCAAACCAACTCGTCAAAATGACAAAAATCTGTAATTTGACGTTTTGGTGAGATGCATCAACTTGTAACAACGCCTCAAACCTGACAATTGCCGACTTGCAGCCTTCCAACCCTGCAAAAAAAAAACGAACACAAGTCTGGTAAAATATCGTCAAAACGTCAATCTTTAGGTATTCCAAATTTTGACGATTAAATACATGATCTCAACTAAACGTCAATTTTCAGATTTTTTGCCATTTGATAAGTTGGTATGATTCAATTTTCAGATTGTTTGCCATTTTGACGAGTTATTGCATCACGCCGAGATGTCAGTTTCAGATCTTTGTCATTTTGATGAGTTGATGATATTGGTCGAGAAAATGTCAATTGTTGCATCTATCAAAACGTCAATTGACATGTCTTTTCTACGCTTCCGTAGAATACATTTCCGTCGTTGATGGTAGTGTATTGTTGAATCCACATCCGATCAATTAATTCAACTACAAAAGTTGACACCCTATCACATCCAAAGTCAAAACAAGGGAATTGTTAGTGTGCAACAAAGCGCCTGATTCAAGGTCAATTGTGGTCACACACAAAAAAATGCGACAATTTCAACTATCAAAACCTTGAAAATGCTATACGTATAGGAAGTGAATGTAGGTTTCACCGAGATACTTGGAATCTGTTCCTCTTTTAGCAGTCGAAAATAAAATTACGCTTGAAATATCTCTGTAATGCGGTCAGTATCAACTTCAAAGTCACGCATATATTGTAACTATTCAACGAAGTAGTTTCTGCTAATTTTGTCAAATTTTCTGTCATTGAATTTATATAAACACGTGATCTATGTTTTATTTATTTTTTCATATTGAGTATACTTTTTGCATAATTGAAGCTGAAACAAACCTTTCAACACTAATTTATTTGTGCGAGTTTAATTATAGGTCTATGATACATGGAAATTATTGTGGATATGACGTGAACTTGAAACTGCCTTTGCGTATATATAGGAGAACTATGCAGAGCCAATCCTCTGCTTTATAGTTGACCTGACCCAAAATAATAACATTGACCTGCGCGATGGGAATCATCGAACGGCTTAGTATTAATACCTATCTCGGTGACATTTTGGATGACGTCACCGATAGTAAAAATATCATCCAACGCCAATATAGTCATTACACAATGTGGTCCAATGTAACAAGCGGATGTTGCGTAATGATTATACGGATTTGTCGTGATCGGGTGGTGAACAGCTCGATATGACCATGACGTGTTGACGTCAGACGACACTGCCCTCTAAATATCCAAATTCAGTGGCGTAGCTACGGGGGGCCTGGGGGGGGGGGGGGGGCCGGGGCCCCCCATGAAATCGGCTGGCCCCCCCACTGGCCCCCCCACTGGGAATGGGGTAAAAAAAATTGTAAAAAAAAAAATTGTAAAAAAAAAAAAAAAAAACTTATCAGTGGGATTCACTAATATTTTTTGTTCAATAATTTGGGAAATAGAGTTACACAATTTTCTCGTCTGCATCTGGCAGAATAAGAATAATACAATATCTGTAGTAATCATGAGAATGGTCATACAGCATGGCATGGCAATGGTCGATGCGACGGTTGCGACCATACACCACGAACCTTGTGCATGTGCTGCGCGATATCGATATCTACCAATACATGTTATCGGTCATCGATTGGCACAAAAACCCAGATTCTGATGACAGCTGCCTCAAGAAACCCAATAAATGGCCTAATTAGCACCGAGCCACCAATGTGGACCATTACCGAAACATCGATGCGTGTTAGTCTTCCATCCCCTTCCTCTAATGCTATTTAAGTCCACATGTGGGCATATCCTGCAAACCTACCGGTAGCCTACAGGGGTTTGAGTTGGGAGAAAGGCCTTGACACCTTGAAACAACAAATGATGCCAACCATAGGCGTACGAGGCGGGGGGTGCAGGGGGGCAGACTGCCCCCTAAATTTCCAGAGGACAAGAAATTCGGGCAAAAGTCCTGAAAAATTCGGGCAGCCTAAGAGGAGAAAAAAAAAATATATATATATATATATATATATATATATATATAAATATGCAGTAGCTTGCCCGAATCTTTTTCAAATTTTTGCCCGACAATTCCATGATTTTCTTTATTTAGCATCATGATGCCCGAATATTTCCGTGTAACACCACCGTAAGCGCAGTTCATCTGGGCTACCACGCTTTTTGCACGATCAATTTTTTGTCTTCTAACTAGTCAATTGTATACCTGGACCAAGGGCGGCGGAACCGGGGGGCACAGGGGGCACGTGCCCCTCCCCCAATTTTCCTCAGGTTAGAAATGTGCCTTTTTTCTACATAAAACTTGAGGTGCCTCAAGTTAGCAAGAGGCCATGGAACCAGAATGAACACTCGGGAAGGGCCGTTTCCGGCCATCTGAGGGGTTTGTAAAACCAAAAATTTTCTAAAAGCACGCTCCGCGCCAACCGATGGTGGCGCTCCGCTCAGATAGCCGTGCATACAACTTTGCAAATCCTGGCTAAGCCCGTGACTTTTAACAAATTTCTGTGAGTCAAACTCAAAGCATTTTCGAATGGAAAAAATTTGTTAAGATATTAACAAGAAAAAAACTCTAATTCGGAAGATTCCTACATTAGCAACTAGCATGATTTCACCTCATTTTGTCTCAAAAGAAAACTTGTTCCTTGTTTCCCAATTTGCGCATTGGATATTGCAGTGCTAGTATGCATATTTTGCTTGGGGGGGGGGGGGGCGTTGATGGAGTGATGTGTATACACAAATAAGATAATACAATAAGAGTTATAAAGGGTACTGAATATAACGCTGCATCATTCCAATCGAATTTCTGCAAAGTGCCCTTTAATGTCGGTGCCCCCCCCCCCCCCAGATTAAAAGTGCTCCCGCCGCCCTTGACCTGGATATCCCCGACATGAGTGTATAAAAGAAATATTTTCTTTTTCATGGATGGTGGGGGGGGGGGGGAGTGTCTACAAGCCTAGAAGTACAGGTTTATCATATTCTTTGTTATATTTTATACTTTTTTTGTGAGACAAATTGCAGTCTCACCCGACACAGCGACATTATCCCGCCTACGTGTCGTTGAACAATGTTTTTCTGGAGGTAGCTGAGTACTGTGTTAAAATAATAAATAAGGTAACTAAATATAGCAGCTTAAAAAATATACTGTCCCATTTTTCCCCTTCAAAGTGATGTTACAATTTTTTCTTCTTCTAATTTACCAAATTTTTGGGGAACTGTAAATTTCTAAAACGTGAGATTATAAAATAAAGAATGTTTAGATGCAACTTGCAAGGCCTCAGAAGTGCCGTTTCCGGCAATCTGAGAGGCATTGTGTGCCAAAAATGTTCTTGTTCGCTACACGCCAACCGATGGTGGCGCTCCGCTTAGATAGTGTCACGGGAACTTTCGGGCACAAAAAGTTCTGCCCCCCCAAACTGAAATGGTCCCGTACGCCTTTGATGTCAACTTCACTCAAGTTAAAAGTCTGGCTGAGTTGGCAAGGCCAGTCAGCATGAAAGAGAAAATTTTTTTTTTGGCATTTCTGTCACCAAAGTTGCACATCTTTTTGGATGCTATTTGCCTCACAGGTGCCATCTCCTGCGATCTGGGGGGTGCTGAAATCTCAAATTTTCTCTGTACGCTCCGCGCCAACCAAGGTGGCGCTCCGCTCAGATAGTAACCTCCGGCCCCCCCCCCACAAGAAAGAACAGCCCCCATGGCCCCCCACTCAAAAAATCCTAGCTACGCCACTGTCCAAATTGAAAGGCGATCGTCAAGGTTGAACCTTTGTTGGGGGAAGAGGGGGGGGGGGGGGGCATTTCTGTCAAAGAAGATTTTTTCGTTTTAAGGCGTTTTATATTTAAAAACTAAAAGCTTGTAAAGTTATGCGTAAGAACAACCTCAATGCAGCAAACGCAATCCTCACTTTCCGCAATTCGCGAGTTCCTGCTTGCGGGAAGATCACATATACATACATACATACATACATACATACATACATACATACATACATACATACATACATACATACACTGTAGCTGACTTTCATATCAATCTTTGTCCCTTTTAATACCTGTAAAAACTTTGTGACAAGCTTGCTAAAACGACGGCGGTGTAATATACATACTGTATTAGTCAACAAAGATGATCTGTTACTGCTTCATGATACTATAAACAAAAGGTCACACAAGGGCGAACGTCAGCACGTTAACCTCTGAATAATCCATGCATTGTAAACATTTACTTTGAGATTCCTAATGTCCTATTTGCAATAATTCTATTTTGACAGTTAGTATAAAAATAAAATTGGTGCAGAAATTTAAATAATGGTTGTCCTTTGTGCAATGTCACTTTTTTTCTTGCCAATGAGACACGATTTTAAGCAGCATCAAATCTATCACTTAAAGAAAGCAGAGTATGTCGCCCACAAAATGTCGCCAAAAGCCAGTCGCCATCTATGGGTACCATACCACAATTGTAGGGTAGAATACTTCCACCTCAAAAAAAAAGGGGGGGGGGTGTCTAAAATGACCTACAGAAGCGAAGTTTTTTGGCAATGTTTCTAAGACGTTTTATGTTTAAGAGCATAGGCCTACATCAAAATGGATCCTTGTTGTACAATAGGTTGATGTACAATAGGGAGGATTGAATTGATCTGATTTAATGCATGATATTTGTTGGTTAAATGTAGAGATTAGACCCACGTCGAGACAACAATCGCAAGGGTTTGGCTTCACGTTATGCTAAACTTCCTCCTCTTACAGTCCAGTCTTCTTATAGTCAATTACAAGTGTTCAGCGTATCCATTGCAACTTATCTGGTCGGCTACCATAATGACATGGGTCGGATATGCTATAGAAGAAAACTGCTATGTCCTGACTGGTTAGCCCAAAAACGAATTTAGTGTGAAAGTCAAACGGGACAATTAATGGGGCTACGCTACCTATTCATTTACAAAGCCAGTAGTTTTTTTGGCACCAGGTAACTACCGTAGCTAAAACAGGCTTGCAGCGTTGTATTCATATAACGGCTTTCAATATTTGTTGGTATATTTAGCCCAGTAGCGAGAAATACATGTAGGCAGATAGAAACACAACGACGAGACGGTTTTTCTGTTAAGATTAACTTTATTTACATGTGGTGGTAACCCAACCTAACACAAACAAGGTGTTTCAAAAAGTGTAGAAACTATACAGGAGGCTAATAATACAATGACAAATTATAAATATGAAACTAACTGGTGTCAAATAACGATAAAACCTAAAACTTTCTGAAGATTTGCATGACCCCCTCACCCCAGTAACTGGTACAGGTCAAAACAGGACACGGGGGTAGGGGCGGGGGGGGGGGGGTAGGGATATGTAAATGTTGAACATGTCTTTCTCTATATACAATCATGCTGTGAGATTTACAGCGAAGGCATCTTAAAGCTGCATAATGTGCTTGAAAGAAACTACAAACCAAGCGCCTCAGTAATTTGTTAAAATATGAAGATTTCTTCGTTAATAACAAATTTCGTGATCTGTGAAACTTTCTGTAGCACCAAGCTGTCATGGACATCTCTTTCAAACTAACAGAGGAAAGAAAACGTGAGCAAAGGTTCGACTTATCACCGAGTTCCTTAATTACATCATTCATCGGTTTACATCAAAAGCATAAAACGCAAAATCCATTTCGAAAAATTTGCACTGTGCAAACTTATACTTAAATCTTTTTCTTTTTTTAATCAGGTGAAAATGCAGCTCTAATCGACGCTGAACAATAATCAGTATAGAATTTTTAAAAATGGACGTCAATCGTTTAATAAGAATTAACTAAAAAATCACGGTTCCTTCCAAAACTGTACAAAACGAATTAGATACTTCCAACAAATGTTCTCCATCCAGCGTTTGAAGTGCACCGGTTCCCTTTCTTTCTTTCTTTTTTAAAGAGTATTTCTTTTTTACCAAACTACTTAAAACTTAATAACATAATAACGAAAAAGAAGACTGGATTAATGATTATATAACATACTTATGTATCTGGCATGATCATATCTTGCTTCAAGTCTCCATACTTTTAATTGTACAGCGTTGATCAAAATTATTATTAAGTCTATGTGGGGAACCAAAATGTATTCTGTTGTTGAATGTCAAATCACTCATATAAGGTTCCCTACCAAACCAATCTTCACTCATTATCCTCATACCGTGTCCTCGTCCCGGTGAAACCTTCCAACGGAAATTACAGAAATGTTTGGTAGAGGCTAAAGTTTTCCTTGAAAAGAAATTAAACGTCCAATCCAGATGGGCCTCAATATTGTAAGGAAACCAAAAACACTCAAAAACAAAGGGCTTCTTTGTTTCTCTTAAAAGTTCATTTGACTGCTTACATCTTAACAATTACAACTTTATCCTTGACAAAAACGATGCTCTTCTTTACATGTTTCTACTTAAGAACTTTTTGGGCGGTTTCATTTCTCTTCCGGCAAAAAAACATAATCAGAAAGTTAAAAGTTAAAACTCATTGAGTAACCTCGGCATATAAATAGTTTCATTTTAATGAAGTTATTTTCCTGTTCTACGTCCTTCCAACGGTTCGTATGGCTTCATGCTTCTGATGGGGGTAAAGGGGGTGGGAGGAGAGGCTTATGGTTGACTTGTTGATGGAACGACGGAGTACTTGGCAAAGCAATGACGTAGAGTTTAATCGACTGACGTTGTTGCATCTTCATCTTAAACGAGCCGTAATGCTAATCCGCTTCTAAGTACGTTAGTGTCTGGTAAAAAGAGAAGAAAGAAAGAAAAAACACAGGATTCATGCAAAAGTCATTAAATGTAGGTTTTCCTGACTCTTTATCTACAAATATTGTCCAAACCATTGTATGACGTCAATAGATTGCCACAAATATCATACCACCCACTTGTAGTTTCAGGCAAGATGACACCCAAGTGTCATCGGAAGGTTTCCATGTCATTGCGGTGGTGGAAACTAAGGGGTATATAGGTGCACTTTCTGCTTCCACGCACGCGCGCAACACGCGCGCAAGCACGTACACTTTATGGAAGCCACTATAATTACATAACACTCATTTCTTAACTGAGGACGACTCAACTGTTTTGACCTCTTGCTTTGCTCTCGCGGACAACCACCCACCCTCACCCCCCCCCCCTTGACGGATACCTAAATCTACTATATATCTCCTATATCTTTGATCGTGTACTTGATATCATTGACAACGGTTTATGGGACAGCCATATGACTGTAGCTGGTTGCATTCACATGGGTGTAGATGCAAGAACACACGCACAGTTCCCACACCTTTGTGGTTTGGGACCCTTCGGTGAGAGGGTCACTTCAGAAATATTCCCTTCTCATGGTAGTTGTTTCATTAATAATCTGTTTCCCCACACAACTTAGCGTTATCAGTAATAACAAATAAATATTCAGACCCATTTCTCTTATGCAAATTACTGGTTTAGTATGTTAAATTAGCATATGCCTAAAGGTTGTATCATTTCTACTGTTATGTGTTTTTTTTCCAGTGACGGTATTAATTTCCTGGTATCGTTTTCTCTGAGTCTCAAGTATTTCTTACGACAGTAGCTGCCGCCGAATCAAACTGACAAAAAACAAAACGAAGGAAGGCGACGTTATCGTTACAGTTTCCGTTAATGTAGGTTTCTGTATTGATTTTGGTAAATACTGACGGGTATGAAAATGCCATTCCATTTAATGAAAAAAAAGAAGTATAATTTTTAAGGAAAGTCCTGTTTTTTCCATTTTAATACTAGCATGACGATTTATTCTTCAGAACGGTATGAAATTACTCCCTAATTAACATTATATTTATAATTAACATTATAATTGTATTTCCCAAAAATTACAGTACGTTATCGTCTTCTTCATCGATTGTAATCTCTTTCAGTGTTGTAGTGGTAGTAGTAGTAGTAGTAGTAGTAGTAGTAGTAGTAGGAGTATCAGTATAAGAATTGGTCACACGATTTCGTTTATGTTATATATCTGCATGCATGCAGGAACGGTTTATTTTCTCATAAACTACTTTATATGGTCTTCACAAGATCTGAGTGACAGATAATTTGAAAAATATGATGGAGAAATAGCCAAATATGATACGTTTAGCATTTCCAAGGATACACGGCCTGCCAAACTTGAGTAAAACGACCCTATAAGGTGTATTTTGTGTGGGAGGAGGAGATGAGGACACACTAAATAATGATGTCAAGACGAGTGATCTCTTGATATTTAGGTACTACAGTAAGTTTAAAGTCAAGTGGAGGCTATTCGCAGTTCTGTGACGTGTATAACATATTCAGCAATTAAATGCAGTATTCTATTTACCATAGTGATTATGCCTTTATGAGTTGACTTTATCCTCACTTCTCTCTGAAATGGACGCTTAAATTTCGTAATAAACACGCGCGGAAAATTCCACTGAGTTTTATATGGGGGCGATTTTAAAATATATGCTGCGTTTTGCTATAAATTGTGTTCTAAGCCATATGATTAAAGTACCGGCTTTAAGCCTATGATAGTTACACGGATAACATTTCAGCTGCTCCCAACTAGCGAGTCGTACGTCGCTTACGTGGCATAAGTTTTAATAATTTATAGAATTGACTAATTGGTTGATTGATGGAGTTATTTAGTTTCCATTTTAATATAATATGCATAATATGCATAACTATAGTATTTCTGTGGTTATGCATGGAGAACTAAAGTAGTGAGCCAAGCGTTTTTCATGTACCTTGTACTCCCCCTTTAGTGGTCGAATATGGGCCACCTTCAGCTAGCAGCAAAATTCAGATCTAAGATTATATATTTTTTCATTTCAATATAAAGAGTATTTGTGGGAAGGGGATGATAATGCATGTACTAAGCTGTCAAATTCAGGTCAAATCGAATCAAGCAGTGCTTACTGAAAGGTTGATGGAAGAGCTTAAGGTACTCTCCTTTTAAGTTTGAATCAAACAGTACAATACTATAAATCCGGGTTCGTTGCTGAAGGGAATCTGGAAATAGTATTTGAGAATTACCAACTTTTTAACCAATGAGTTATACATGTTCATGTCACGGTTATTGATGCTTTATGTCTTCGTGGTCTCCACTTGAGCTATACTGACCTCCCCTGACCTTTGACTGCTATAAGAAGCAAAACGATTCTTTTCCTTGTCATTGCATTGAGAAATCGTAGGTTAAAATTTAGCCACTTTTATACCCAAGTTAGGGTGTCACACATGCAGCGGTCGAGAACACATGCCCAACTTCGCTACATTTTGTAACTTTCCAACCAGCTGGAAACCAATAAACTGAAAGCGATTTAGAGTTTCAAACCATGATGCTTCTTCAACTCTCGATAAAGACCAAACATAGTTATTTATCATCAATCTTACAAAACATTTGCATAATTGTTCATGTCATTTATCTTTTTTGTTGTTGCTAGGTTGAGTGTGACACAGCAACTACACAATTGGTCATTTTCTCTAAAGATGTCACATTAGTGCAACTAATTTTACGCAAAAATTGTCATGGTTCGTATTTAAGTTTTCAATTTCATGTGTAACACAGACACTCAACTGTCAAGAGATATACGTTACTTAGCCTTCATATATACTTCCATATATAATATAAAAAATATATATGCAAGTTTGTTCTGATGACGTAGGTATTACAACACAGCTGGGACTGGAAGTTTCCATAAAAACTCCCTGAACACAGTACAAGCTCGTGTTTCCTCTCAAAATCACAGTCACAAATAACATTACTAACCGATATCTCATCGTTGATATAAAACCTACCTAAATGGACTATTTTGGCGCCCACTTTAATGTATACGCTTTCCCCCACTCATAAAAGCTGGAGGAATGGTACTGTTTTGCACTGTTCATGATTCAGCTCGACATGAACGTTTCCTTGTTCTGGATCGTCCCACGGACACATATCGTATTTATCTGTATATATATGCATATTTATATTGCATCTGTCGTATTTATAGGCTAGCCTATATGTCATGCAACGTCAATCGAAAATCGGTGAGTAATTTTCTTTAACTGAGATCGATGAGAATGTAAGTGAATTATATTTGATCACATCTTTACAAACTGACAGAGATTAGCGATATCACGTTAAGCATTTACTGTTGTTGGAAGCATGAAATACTTTGTATTCATTGGATCATTTACATCCACTTTAACCATGATGAAAGTACTTTTCCGTTTACAGATATTATTTTTCATACCCCCAAACAGATTGAAGACAAGTTGGTCGGTCAGCCAAAAAAATAAATAGACCAATGATATAAAGCAAAATAAGTACTTACATGATATTCAGTTGGATTCTTTGACCAGCGAGAGGCGTCCCATTCAGTTCTCTAATAGCTCGAATTGCCCCGTCACTACTTTCAAAGATGACTTTGGCTTCACCTAATGGAAGTCCAGTCGGGTCAATCCCAATACGAATGCCCCCAGGAATAATGCCGTATTCGCCAAAAAGATTACCCAGCGTCGCTACACCAATCGCTTCATTCAAATTGCCAACAAACACGGTGCAACTTCGGACAGGAGGACCAACCATTCTTGGTCCAGGACGAGGAGGACGTAAGCGAGGAGGGGCGGGTCCACCAAACCTCGCACCAGGAGGGACAGGGGCGGGTCCACCAAACCTCGCACCAGGAGGGACAGGGGCGGGTCCACCAAACCTCGCACCAGGAGGGACACCGACTGGGCGATGTCCAAAATGTGGAGTGGTAATTGGCTCTTGAATATTTGCTGCCATCGCTTCTTTTGTACGAAGAGAGATCTGTAGAACCCTATCTCCAATGAGGGAATGCCGCTTTTCCATCGCCTTTTTGGCTTCATTAGCGTCTGCAAACTCAATAAATGCCTGACCAGAAGGCTTTCCATCAGGAAAACGTACCAAGTGAACACCTCCTGGAACCACAGCTAAGCCTGAGAAGAAACTAAGCAGGCCTTGCTCATCAACACTATAAGGAATGTTACGGATATGGACACATGACTGTGGTTCTTCTTCAACTAAAGTTCGAGGTGGTTCAGGAAGAAGAGGTACCTTATCTTCAGAACGAATGCGTCTCGGAATATGTTCTCTCTCTTCTTCTGCAGTCCTTTTTTCTAGATTGGTTTTCGTGTCTACCGAATGCGTCTGATCAGATTGTCGATGGGGGACTAAAGATGATTTCGGTTCTTCTTTTAAGGACAATAATGGGACTGGAGCCTTATCATCTTGCATTGCTTTTGATGCATCTTGTTTCTTCAAGTCTTTCTTTTCAATTGCGATCTTTTTCTCAGAAACACCGTTCTTCTTTTCGGTTTCCTTCTTTTTGTCTTTGTCATTACTGCGACTACCATCCTTTGAACGTTCTCTACTACGATCTTTATCATGGCGTTCCTTATCACGTTCTCGGTCTCTGTCCCTCCCTTTATCACGTTCCCTTTCTCTATCTCTGTTGGAGTCGCGACTTCTTTCTCTCTCTTTGTCTCTCTCTCTGCCTCTATCTCCACCTCTGTCTCCACCTCTGTCTCTATCTCTGTTTCTGTCTCTATCTCTGTCTCTATCTCTGTCACGATCTCTCTCACGATCTCTCTCACGATCTCTGTTTCGATCACGATCCCTGTCTCTGTTAGTGCGGGTCCGATCTTCTCTCTCCCTTACATGTTTCTCGTCATTGGCAGAAACACGTGTGGGTTGTGGAGGTCTGGGCACTGCTTTTATCTCAGCCATGCGTCTTTCTGCATCCTGAATGCGGTCTAGCATCAAGGTGTAATGAACTTTAGAAACTGCAACTGGCCGCGTGCCCAAGAACTTCCCACTTTGGAGTAGTGCTAAGTCAAGTTGAGCAGGATCTGCAATTTCTAAATACGCCTTTCCGACAGCTGTCCCATCAGCTGTCCGCTCTACAAAAACAGATCCCCGAGCGACTTGAATACCCTCAAAGAAGTCAACTATCATTTTTGTGTTGGTATCAAGCGGAAGACCATTCAACTCAAGGCAAATGTGTTCTTCCCTTAAAGATGGCATGTCACCTGAAGGTATTTCTCTGCTGTCAAAATCACGACCAAACGCTTCTGGGAACCGTTCCCTTGGCAAAGCGCCATGTTCAAACCGTGGTCGAGGGCCTCTTTCTAATCTTGGCCTAGGAGCTCTTCCTAGAATGGGTCGTGGTCCTCTACTATCGAATGGTCTTGGTCCCCCCATCAAAGGTGCAATTCCCTTCTCAACTGGATGTATTGGTTCTAAATCTGTAGGAGGGATATCTCTGGGTAGTATTACCGCTTTAGGAGGTGGACTATCCAGGAGTGGTTTTAAGGAAACACGACCTTTTTCATCTTCACCTGATGTTGCAGCATTCCATTCAACTAAAGGACATTGTGAAATGTTGATAACATGACGTCCCATGCGACTTTTATCTTTATGCAAGCCATCAACAGCTTCCATAACCGTCTGGAATTTTACCAAAGCACGCCCGGTTTTCCTTCCAGTGTGCGTATCAATCTGCATTCTTACTCCACTTTCAACGATGCGCAAACCCTTGAAGAAATCAACTACGTGACCTTCGTCGCAATCAAAGGGTAAACCATCTAGCACCAGGACATCCTCTCTGAAGTCCATGGGTCTTTCACGGGGTAATCGGCCACGCTGTCGGACATCAAAATCTGCCGGAGGAAAGTTTTCTTCATTCTTACCCCTAACATCAGAAGGACCAATTCCTAAGATGGGTCCGTCATATCTTTCTCTATTATCCATACTTTCAAGATGACCCCTTTGAATCGGTTCTCGACTGGGTGGTTCATCAAAAGGGAATCTAACGTCAGCACCACGGTGTCCACGAGGATGAAACTTGTCATCTTCTGGTCCTTTTAAACCACGATAATGAATTGGTTCGGCATGCTCATATCTAGGTCTCCTGTCGAATACATCATGATGTAATGCCTTTCCTGGTTCGTCGAATCTACGTCGTTTAGGTTCATCAAATGTGGCATCTCCACTTCTCTTAGGAAACATATCATCGTTATCTATTTGGATAGGTTCCTGAAACTGCCCTGTAATAGACCTATCATGAAAGCCACCACCACCCTGATGTGGTTTGTCAAAACTTTCATCAAATCTTGGCATACTTTGTCCCACATCCTTACGGTTAGGTTCACGAACATGTCCTGTATTTGGATCTTTCAATGGTGGATTTCGAAAGCCACTAACTAACTGACTTGCTTTTGCATAATTTTCATCAAATCTTGACATTCGAGAAAGTTCAGTATCTTTTGGATTAGGATCCTGAACCTGACCTGTAACAGGATCTTTAAATGGTTGTTTCCGAAGGCCACTTGCTGTTTGACTTGGTTTTCCATAATTTTCATCAAATCTCGACATCCTAGTCGGTCCGAATTGTCCAGTCAATTTGGACTGACTTTCAAGCGGCGGTGGAATGCCAAATTTGGCAATTGGACGATTAAGAGGATCATCATTTTTCTGGTTTTCTCTTGGGTTTTTAATTTGTCTATCGAAGCCCAGCGGTTTACCAGGAAATGCTGGGTCTTCGTAATAGTCGTCCTCTATTTCTTGATGAATGCTTTCAACATTTTTCAGTGGAGTATCCCTGTTGAATGAGTTACCATCAGCAAATAATGCCTCCCTTCGAGACAACCTAGGATCGGGCAGCAACCCCATTGATAATTCTGAGGATCCTTTTTTGTAACGATCACTCTCGCTGGCATACACCGGAAGATTTTGCTGGTAGCTTTGGGTCTGAAAACTGGTCTGCGGTTGGTGTGATGGAATATCATGTGTGGTTGCATCATCCCTAGCAGTTGAAAAACCAGCACCCTTTGACAACTTATTTTGTGTGGAGACATATGGATAAAGTGGGTCAGCCTTGTTACTATACGATGTACTTCCTGGAAGATCACTGCCTACATACCGATGTGTCAATGGCTTCTCAGATGTTGCAGGGGGGAAATGCTGTTGCTGGTATGCTCCTTTCAAACTTTGAGGTGACGACAGAGCATCAAGAGCCATGGGTGCATTAACCACATTCCCCTTATCAATTTCACTAACTTTTCCTAGGCCTGTCAGAGGAAACACATCTCGGAGACGTTCCACTAAGTTATCCGGAATAGGCGGTATACTCCTCTGTTGCTCACTTTGTGAGTTACCTCCAGTGTTAAAAGTACGGATTGAGTTGGTCGGTTTTTCAGTTATTGGTGCAACATATCCCTTCTGAGCTGATGAAATTTCTCGGGAATGTTGTGGTTGTATTCCCAAGTTAGATACGTGTTCCGCTTTCTGTTGATCGGTAGTGCGAAATGTCATTGAGTAAGACTGTGCATCAGAAGGGAATTTCCCTTGATAATAGTCATTACGGCTTGGTGCAGTCGAGACTTCCGGAAGGTTATGTATTTTACGATCAGATGGTTCACCAATGTCACTTTCCTGACCAGAACCTGCGAGTCGCGGGTCTCGACTTTGCCTTTGATACGTGTATGCTGCTGGTTCCGAAGACCACAAGTCATTTTTACCGGGTATTCTGGAAGTATTCGATTTCAACGACTCATCGATACCCTTAACATGACCGACAATTCTTTCTTCGTTACCTTTCAATGCCTTTGCAGGTGCCGAAGTGGCATCTCCAACAATAGAAGGGACAGGTTCCCTACTTAGTGGTCTTCCGTGTCTGTATCCATAGCCGGTATAACTATTATCTGAAACATATGCACCATACATAGCAGAATCAACTGCAACCTTATTCTCACTACTTTTGTCTGCAACAATTTCAGATGGTCGATTTATCGGAGGGCTGAAGTAACTTGTATTTGAAAGGTTCATTTGTGTCGATTCAGCTGAAACTGGTGATGCAGGAGACTGGGTCGTAGGTAGCTGTTGATTTACCGCAGGTGAAGGGTACGAATCTCTTCTGCCTGGAACTGGTGTACGACTCTTTGCAATAATATCATGCATTTCTGATTTACTGCTGAGAAGGACCGATACCATGCTGCCGCACAAAGGTTGACTCTGTTTCTGCATGGCCTTTCTAGCATCTTCATCTGTTGAAAACGCAATGAAGACATCGCCGGTTTCACCACCAACTATATGCACCCCTCCATCAGGAATGTTAAGACCAGAGAAAAATTCTCGGATATCCATAGAACTGGCGGACCATGGCAGCCCTTGAAGACGTAAAATGATCGTCATGATGCGACTACTTGACGATTACCTGCAATGATATAAACAAGAAAAAAAGGCTTATGAATAAGGTGTCAAATGTGTCATTTTCCAGATATAAGCATTTCACATCTTTTGCTGGTAAAATACCAATTTTGCCAATATATGTGATTTCTGTAAAGTAAAAAAAATGGGGGGGGGGGGCTACCGGTACACTGCTACGAGAACTCTCACTCTTCATTTCTCTTTCCTCCAGTCATAATTGTTGGTTGAGGACAATGCCACGAGGTTGGTCTCCAGTTGCCGAATTTACTTTTGTGATCAACATGAAAGTCATTCATACTATGGCATGACACTGACCAACTTAATTGAGTAGTATACTTTGCAGACTGTCAGAGGTGCTTCGAACGCACAAAAGCTAGACATGGATGCAACGTAAACTTGATTTGAAAAGCAAGCGCTGACTTATGGGATTACCTTGATTTAAACCGAATTTTGAAAGACAGGTTCGATAACAGAACTTTCCATATAAATTTAGATACCACAAAGTTACATTAATACATTAAATTCTAAGTGGCATGAAGAGTATGAATTAGGGATTGTACTTTGCTTATTTTGAAAGACATTCTTTATGTCTCAAACATGACGAATATGTCGGATAGGATACATCTTACCTCTCTTTCTCGTGGGATAATGAACGTTAAATTATATTCATTAAGAGGAATACAAAGGAAAATAGCAACGCTTTTATCATCTCTTTGGGTCGATTCAAAGTCAAATTGTAATTATTTTACTATAGCGTCAAAAGCATATTTAGCTAGCATAAAAACGGACACACTTTACAAAATAACTGTAGAGCAATAGAATCGAGATGAAATGGTATTGTTCAAGTCAGATGTCTACTATGGTAACCAGGTGATGTTCCCAGAATATCAAAGGTAGGGGGTGGGGGAAAGTAATTTCCCCGACAGATTTAGGTAGGGACTAAACATGGACGGATCCAGGAATTTAGAAGGGAGGGTTGTATCTGTGGGGACGTTGACGCTGATTCCCATGGGAATGGGTCTAGGGTTCACCCCCCCCCCCCCAACGAAACATCTTAAACGTAAAGGGGTATTCTGAGGCATGTTTATCATATATATTAGGTCTATAAATAGGTCTAAACGGTGCTAATCAATTCATTTGTGGGTGCGGTTGAAACGAGTGAGTGTTACACGAGCCCCTGGATCCATGGCTGAGGACATCCTGAGCCCGAACGAGTGGTCTAATTTCCCCCGACTGAATTTTCGCTCGATTGAAGGATTTGCTCCCGGACTAGCGGTGGAGGTCGGGAGCCATGTCTGTTTTTAATTGACCGGCATGGGTAACAACCTATGTGTCAACAAATATACTTCTTTAAATATAAATGAACATATAACCATCAAAACTAAATGAAGCAATATACTATAATCCCTACATTTTCAGTCTCCGACAAAGAAGGTTTTGTAAGAGGTTGTACGCAGCTACCGTATAAGTGTGCTTCGATAAATCGTTAGGTTATTGATGGCTACTTAGAAATTGTTGCCGTTTTTACAGATGATTGATTTTTCGACCAAAATAACTCAGTCAAACCAAAGGAAAAGATATCCTAAAAGACTTTATCGGCCGTTTTTACTTCCTATTTTGCGGCGAAATTGATATTATTCTCCCTCTTATTTTCAGCCATGTACAGCTTATGCCGATGCACTGTTGACTTACAGTTGTTGCCTTCTAATTAATCACATATTGCAAGTCAGATATCGACCCAGCGCCAATATTATTATATTATACATCTGCACCGGAAACATCCAATATAGCGTGAAAGCGTCGGCAAATGAAACTATTGAACTAGTTTGAATGTTCAAGTTTTCACAACAACAAAAAACACAAAAAAAGGCACCTTTCGTAAGCGCAGCTCTTTATACTTTTACAATGACAATGTGGGGGACAATCATTTCCTATTTAAAAAAAAATGGAAATTCAATTGTTTTATGTAAGACATTTTAAAGTAAGTCTGGACTCGTTAAAGATGCCTGTTTAACTCGTCCTCACTTCCGGCTCTTGCTTGTTGATGAATAAGTCACCGAGTACCCAGAATACCGGGTGTTAATTGTGTCTAATTTTTGACCTCAAATGACCATTGCTTTTCACCACTACTACCCATTATGGGACACCTATCACCCAGTTATAAGATTCACCATTATTGTACTTGTCAAGTCCACTTACCGATAAAGTTTAAACATGTAATTAATTGGTGACCTCTAATTACCTTTCCCTCTCCACAGTGATATCGACAAGCCTGTATGAAGTGCATGTATGCTCGACTACAGTGCGTTGTCGTGCTTGCAATCATTCGAGGCGTTATATAGCTCCTCAGTCCCACCCACCCACCCATCCCAAACAAACTCATGGACACACGTCTATACCATTACACGTACACTATTACCACCGCATATATTTCTTCAGCCTTCGGCAAGGTATTAATGACAGCCATCATTTTCTGAAACGTGCAGATTACGTCAACACAAGATTATTGGTATATAACTTGAAGTATATACTTCTTGACTGAGGTAAACGAGACGTGTTAGATATCTGAGATACTAATTACATCGCGCGCGGATTCCATACAGCAATATACATTTTACTTCTAATCCAGATAGCGAAACCCACAAAGCCCGATGGTATACGTGCCATCCATCATGGTTACGAACAAATTGATTACCCATTCAGCCGCCATACCTCATATCTTCAATTACGAATATCATATTCCAAGAGAAACTCCTGGACACGAATAATCAGACGTTACTTCCCCGAAATGATTCACTCTTAGCCCCCGTCCTCTTATATTGTGACCATATGATCATGACGATGGTATAGTCTAGCACAACTGACGCGGTTAGCATGCACGAAAAATGTATAGGCCTATGATTTCTTCAAAGCACGGGCAGGATTCTCTCTTATTTATGTTGTGTGCGCGCTATTTTGGGATTTGGATAATGCTTTCGAACTGAGATGGTCATTGACTTACGCATTTACTTCATAGTTTGTGCAAAAAGTCTTCTTTCCGGAAAAGAAACATTTCGAGGTTCAGTAAAGAATACGTACTCATGTAGGCTACTTAGTTTACAGTAAACAGATATCGTTGGAATTGATCCGAAGAGAAATGAGTCTAAGTTAAAAGAGGGAGGAGGGGTGGATGTCTTCGGTTGAAAAGTCGATTAATATTCCGGCCTTTCTTTTTGTGTTTTTATATGGAGAAAATTTGCATAATAAAAATCTGCAAAAGAAAATTTATTAGTGCAGAGTTTGTTTAAAAATAGCGATGATTTGATGTTAGTGTTCACTCTTAAAACTATTTCAGTTTGTTTGACGTGTGTGGCGTTACAAGAATGATTTCATTCTATACTCGGTACTTTTAAACATAATTTTTTTGGGCCAGAATTCCTCAACAGAGGGTACCAATAGCCACGCCTTATGGTGACGTAGGCCTACGTATCTCTCGTGAACCCAATAATATGATCGGCGACTGAGATGAAGGAATATCGTCCAAGATCTTACCAAAGTATCTCAAAATATTTTGTTATCCTTTTATATACACATAATTAAAGAATTTGCTTTTTTAGTCCGATTAAGGTTCACTTTGCGTAGGGAACTGTTATTTCGAATTCTACCCAAAATTCCAACAGATCATTATTTGCCAAATGGATCGTGCGTGGAAGTCTACACCTTCCTCACAAAACTTTCAACTTTTCCCTTAACAGTTTGATATTTTGGGCACCTTCTCGAGTTCATAACCAGTTTATCCGTACGTCCGTGTCATTCCGGGCTATGTAAATACCTGCAGCTTCGAGTCAGTGTATAGAGTCACGCATTATCGACCGGACATATTTACGTTTAATAACCCATCTTTATGTCATTTCCAACCTGTCACTCATTATGACCAAATATACCAAGTTTCACTTAATACCATGCACTCATTAGAAGATGCTTACTACGAGGTTTTTTCTTCAGGAAGCTATTCATGAACAAGTCCCGCTCCTCTAACGCGTACCCTCACCCCACCCCTCCCCCTTATGTTGATGGATGCGAAATGTCATGTCTTGTATGATATCACGTTGTCTTATATGTATGTACTCAGACCAGTATTCGAAGTCCACACACATACACACACACACACACATATATCATTGCATATTCGTTCGTACACTACGAAAATGTGAATCTACCTTATAGTAGTGTACAGTGTGTTCACAATTCCTTTCACCGAATAAAGAAAACGATACCGGCAATCAAACTCAATTAAGTAATGTTGATCCATCTTTTACCTTCATAGCCTATTTCTTGCACAAAAGAACCGAAGGCCCTTCACCTTGACGTTTGTGTTTTGTTTGTTCTTTGAGTGTAAACGGATGTTGTCAGGAGAGTCGAACCGTTACATGGCGCACAATGCCGTTCTATCATCATATACATCGTACGGTAAGGAAACTAATACGTATCGAGCAAGGAAAACACAAGGGAAGGTATACTGTCTCGGAAAAGTTTATATAGATCTGTAAGGCCTGGAGAATTCCTGCCTGGAAATGTCAAACACCTACGCACTTTATAACCCTAAGTTTCTTTTATGATAAATTATTCAGATACATGGAAATCTAGGGATTAATAACCTACATATCATAGAGTCATGACTGATAGTTTAGCTAGATTACCGAAAAATGACAGAAATTTGGTTGCAGTGGGCGTACTACAGGAACTACAACGATGGCTGAAAACGAGATGCGAGGCTGAGCACTTTTCGACTATCCGGGTAAAGTTTGCATGTTGAGGTTGCAATTAGAAACTGTCATAAACCGATGACTTGACTGTACCCCCCTCCCCCCCATATTTCCAAGAAGATAAAGATATCATATATGTTAGACGTGGCGAACGGGTAGGAGGATGCATTTACATTCGTCGTTTGAGCGAACGGGAATTAAAGCTTCATACTCCCTCGAACTGATCTTTACATAATACTGAAAATCCTCTACATTGTTAGCCTACATCTGTATAGCCGCTGATAACGTCCATCCCACCCCTTACACACCACAAGAAAAGGTCACGTCAAATTTGAAAGGCTGCATGGTTTGACGTCCCTGAGCACTGGTGGGATATATTGAAGTACTTTACTCAAAACATTTTCCATGAACAAAACATCGCGTGGGTACTATGTATGTTAAACTAATGTGACCACATACGAACAAAATCATCGAATTGAAAATGTCATGGAAGTCCTTAGCAAACCCACAGTACGCAAACGTACCAATCGTGAAGGTTCATGTGACGTGCTCCCATGTGTTACTAACACTGTTTAACCCTTTTGTCAGTTCGCCGATAGATAAGCGTTCTGTACACAACAGAATGCTAATACAACAGGCATCTACGGTTAATTTGAGGATAATTTGCTAGGTCAGGTTTGGATAATAATGTTGTTGAGATTCACTTTCAATCTTATAAACAGCTTGACCTGTATGGTGGTATATATATATATATATATATATATATATATATATATATATATATATATATATATATATATATATATATATATATATATATATATATATATATATATATAAATATATATATATATATATATAAATATATATATATATATATATATATATATATATATATATATATATATATATATATATATCATACACGTTTTTTACGTGCAAAAACGGCAAGGAGCGTTGTGTTGCTAAGGATCAACGAATCCTGTCGTCTGCTTCTCCTGTCTATGTACATGTGTGTAGTCCTGCTAACCTGCTTGCGTTCCAGCTGCAGTTCGACTGTTTGAAAGTAAATACTCAAAATGGCAGTTTTGGATTTGAAAATTGCGGTAAACATTGGGAAAACTGTATCAATTTGCTAGATTCCACTGTTCGCGTAGCTTCACCAGTGGTGTGGTAGCTACGAGATCAGGACATAAGATGTTGTAGAATACAGATTAAAGGACTACTATCAACCTAGACTCCTAGAGTGCTACACGGGAGCACTTCACACGACCCTCCATGGTTGGTAAGGTCTTTAACGTCTTCCCATTGACATAATCGGTCCAGGTAAATGTATACGCCGATGAGCAAAATGCGTTTCGTAGAAGCTAAGACCATTTTGAACCATGGCATCACGTATAGGCACTGTGGAATGCCTGCACTATTTGTTGTTGTTGTACGTACGCAATGGTCAAGAAGAAATTTCTGTCATATAAAGACAAATTCGATAATGGTGACAGAGATATTAACATAGATCAGATCGAACTGTCTTCATCTTCTCCCAGAGTTTTCCTCGATCAAGTTGCATATGGAGAAAATAAAATCATTTTACTCAGGCCGTAACAATCTTATCCAGCTGGTTAAGATTGCCATCGTGTTTTGCTCGTAATGTTCGTGCGGAACACGGGGCAAAAACATACCGACCTTGACGGTTAAATGGTGTGCGGGAAATGGCCGCTACATGAAAGCTCTGTCGTTGTTAATACGGCAATTATCGGCTCAAATGAAGGGCCAAAATGAGTATTAGTGATGAATCAGACTCTTGCATGAGAGGAGTGGCTCTCCTCCGAACACAGAGCCGTGCACTGCTCTCCTGGGAAATATTGCAAGGTCACATGGGTACCGGGAATAACGAAATTCGTCAATAATGAATTTCAATTTTCGGTGCGCCATAATGTGTATGAATGGGTTAATCGGGCTTTCTAGCAGAGCGGGGAAGGTGCCTCTACTGGGAGATTCACCAAAGGTGTGTTAAAATATTGAGGCGAAGTTAGCGCTACATTACAGCCATGGACCCTCTACTGTTTTTCATGACTTGCACGTTGTCGGACACTACCCTGGTGCTTACCGCGAAACACTCACAGGGAGATTCTTTTCTTCACAAATCATTAAATGGATACATGTATCATTGAAATCGTGTTAGACGTCTACGGACAACTATATGAACAATATCATAAAATCATGAAAATAGCTGCAACTCCCATCAAACACTGACCATTTAACACGACTTTTCTTAATTCTATAGTTTTACTTTTGTATCAACATCAGCTAATTATGCACATTGATGATGTAAAGGGAGTGACTGCCTAATTTTCTGTTATGTTATCCCTTTGATTTCACAACCTTCGTTTCAAGGACACTGGACACGTGTTTTTGCAGGCCTACGGCGATCTTTTGAAATATTTTCTTTGAAAAGAGGAACATTAAATAATTCAATAATATTTGTGCATGGGTTTGTAATTAGGGGTTTACTTATTAAGGGCTAAAATAAGACAATTTCGATGAGCGCAACACTCCACGTGATAGTTTGCACATATTTAATGAGTTTCCTAGAGTTATCAAAACTTGACATTTGTATAGCCTGTCTTGGAAACGAAATGAGCTTGTTACAAAATTTCAACAGCTTTGGAATGAGATAAGCACACACAACAAATGCACTGAATCTGTAATATCCTTAAAAATGTGCACGGTTGATACAACTTATGGTCAACGTTATATAGTTGTGCGATACGACGGATATTGTTAGATAGTTCATTCATCAAGCGAGCGATGTTCAGTTTGGTGAAGGTGTGTATAGTAGGTCGTCTGTCTGTATACGGCTGTTCCTCGTCCAAACTTTTTTTTTAATAAAAAGGAAGTAGAAGGGCCTTTGCTTTTTATTAAGTCTATACTTTGTCAATGTAGGTGACAGTGTAAATGTTATCTCTTGGAACTTTCCCTGTATAGTCAGTAACAATCCACGCATAATTATGGCCTGGTAGTTCTAAGGTGATACGTTCAAAGGATTTTAAACCACATTTGAATGTTACGGCATTTTAACGAACGTTTGCCGAAAATAATAAACTCCATAAGGGGGAGGGTGCAGGGCCAAAATAAGATTTGGGAGAGAGGGGGGGGGGAGAAACAAGTAAATATTCCTTATGCGTAGTCTTCTGTGTTGGCTTTGGAGATGCTCATGTCAAGATAAATGCAAAGATTGGCCATGGTGTACTGAGGATATTCAATTTCCGATCAAACGCAAAGTGATGTAGTGGCTCGTCATGAAGTCACAAAAAAATCCGATGTGCTAGTATATTGGAACAATAAAACGTTCGATCGCCCATGCACATTCAACGCATATCCTACATGACTATTAATCATATCAGGTATAGGGTAAACAAATTGAATTAAGGCGGAGGAGAAACGGTGGGCGCCGAGTAAGGGGAGGGGGTGGGGGAGAGAACTCACAGGGGTTAGTGCGAGCGGACAGAAGACGAGGTGACTGGGAAGAATTGTATAGATCGTAGGATTTCCCTTTACCCTTTCCATTTGGATGATTCCGGTGTGTTGAGCTCCGTGGTTCAAGTGTAGTCATGTGAGTAGTCAAGAACTACAAGTGTAGTCAAGTGTAGTCAACGTAGGTGCGATAAAATTTAAAACGTATTGAACTATACATTAAACCATTAGCATATTTGCAGTCTTAGAAGGGGTACATAGAGGAACGAGGGGTGTGTGCATGCAAGGAGTAACCTAAACAAGAGATATCCTACGCGGGGACAATCAATCTGCCAGCAATCCCGCCTACTCAGGACTAAAACTTACGAGAATAAGAATTGACCAATCCTTTCTCCGTTATCTCTTTACTCTCCCATTGCCCTTCAAGTATATAAGACTATTGCATATTACTATTGTAATAATTTATATATAAACTGAAGGACACACAGAAGGTTGGAAACTTTTTTTCCGTATACGAGTTCCGCTAACTTCACATCCCATGTTATAGTTATACTTCAATATCGGAGTATTGGTTCCTGTGCATCCCGTTTTATATCCTTGTATATCCGTAATTACAATATTTTCTTTGTCCCGCATTTCCTCAACGTGTTTGTTTGTTTTCGTTTATCTTTTTTTCCTTTTTTTAACTTATAACTGTTTTACCTTTACATTTCGGGATTTTACAGAAACTTATTGAAAAAAACAATGAATGACGATGCATTATTCAACATGACACGCACTTTCTACTTATTTTGTAATATATCGTTATGTGGGACAAAGTTTAGTATTAAAAAAATAATGTTCTGTTCAGACAACCGTTGTATCGACACGCTTCACTTTCTTAACTTCCCTTTCCTTTCGGGGGGGGGGGTGGGGAGGGGCGGGCGAGTCATCCCCACTGAGCACCCTTTACTCTCAATCAACATGCCCGTAATTGGGCGAACGATAACAGCTGGTAACCATGTTCGATTACTCGGGAGGATTCCTTCAGGGAATGTTATGCGAGTGTTCTGTCTCCACAAATATTCCGAAATTCGACCCCTGGAGTAGGCGTGCCTCCAACGTGCATCTCGAGAGTGTGACTTTCAGGCTCTTGATCTTAGTTCGGTTTAATCTTGTAGAGGCAACGTCAGGTAGTTTTAACAGTATGCTCATAGGTGTACGGGACCGTCCCAATCTGGGGAGGGGCCGAAAGTGTCCCCTCCCCCCTCCCTCCCTCTTGGAGAAACTTTTGTAAGGTGGCTAATGAAAATGATGCTAACTCTGCAAATATGTTTAGGAATTCGCATTCCTATTGATAGCTCTTATTGGGGGAGGGGTGTGGTATGGCGCCCCTGACTGGTAACCGGGCGAACCGCCGCCCCTCCCCCACCGCTTAGTACGCCACTGTTTGTAAGGGTGTTCCGCATTCGGAAATGAGTGATGCCTTGATTTTCAAGTGTACGATGTTTTCCTATACACCGATTAAATGGCAGTAATAATCGGTAGCTTTTTTATGCATGTCTTCCGAGATATCCTGGATCCGTGACTGATTACTAAATACTGGCATTTGACGCAAGTTAGTAGATCTTTACCACTTTTAGTTTGTGAGAATTGTTCCTTTAAGCACCACAAGCTTATCAATCCAAGTGATTGGACCATGTCACTGTATAGCACACTGAGCGTAACGTGCCAGTAACTCACATAACATGCATGGTTTTGACAGGACAAACCGTGCTTGATTTACAACCTGTTGTGTGATTTCTTGTTTATATGCAACGAACATTTATTAGTGGGAGTAATTAGAAGTACTATTATAAGACAATAGATTTACCGTAACCATTTATGGTATAGAATGAGGAGACCCCGTCATCATTTACCATATCTTTGAAGGTCAGTATAGAAAAAAAAAGGGTCAATATACTGAAACTTCACCTGAACTCCATTTTCTATATTGTTGGACTATAGTATATTAACAGAATAAGAATTTTGGGGGCTTGAGTCGTCCTTTCATGCCCTATACGTATATCATCTTACAGTTAACAAAAAGCTGCACGATCCTCTGAACTGCAGTTTGCTAAACCTATATACTTAATATTATCCATTCTACCGGTCATTAAAGAGCAGGCCTATATATAGTGTACACTTGACTAGAGCTTTGTCAACACTTTTTAAATACTTCCACACCTTTTGTCGTTTTATTGTCGGCGCGACAAACGGTAAGTATCCAAATGCAACTGTTTACATAATGACGTACTGATAGCGCCTAATACATTTGTTGTCAAGGTAAGTGGCTCTTAAAAACGTTTATTTCATACGTGTGTCCCTACATCTCTATCTCTTTCTCTCTTTGGGTATGTTTTTATTTTTATTTTTTTACGTTCAATGTTTCAATTCTCGTGCATTTCCAGCACGAAAAAAAGTTCAGATATATCCTGAGGCTATTTGGTCGCCGTCTATTCCCGGCGACCATAACGAGCAAAGATTCGGTGGGCTATTGTTAGCTGCATGCAGTAGTATGATGTGTCTGTTCAGTTAAGGTCATACGTCAATCGCAATATCGATAAGGAAATGTGTACAATAACGTCACCGCTATTAATAAACTTGACGTCACACGAATTAACCTTTGCACAACGGCGTCATCGACTTTGAAAGGTATGCAAGAACGTCACTTGTGATAATTTGAAGGTGAGGCGACCGTACTTTTATACAAAGACCGGCTTGAGTAAGAGTTGAAAATATATTCAAATTAGAAAGGGGGGAAACAAAAGAAGGATCGAGGCACGTTTATGGGTACTTTATGGTGTGTTAAATGAAGAGGTCTGTGATATTGGTTATGAGGTGATGGACGGCGACTGGGGTAGGCAAAGGAGAGGGGGGACATAAATTACTTTTACGAATTTCTACAATGATTAGGATGTAAGTAGATTATGTGAGAAGGAAGTTCCATGAGACTTTTGGAGTTATACGCTCTTGGGATTTCAATGTGATAGTTCACTGCCCTACATCACTCCCCCCCCCTCCCGACCCACCCCTTCCTCCTCTCTTCTATTTGTATGTAAGTTCTTTCTGTATACTGGGTGGACATAATTCTTTCTGTATACTGGGCGGACATCATTCTTTCTGTATACTGGGCGGACATATAAAGCGGTATGATGTGGATAAACTTATTCAGAAACAAAAGCCCACACGGATGCACCAGAGATAAGTATTGATGTATATGAGGGGGTGATGTGAAGATATGGGACAGTCATTGCCGCAGAATCAATTGCGTTTTATTGTTCCCTAAAACTGAGTAAAGAAGCACGTGAGTTCGGATGGGGTGGGGGGGGGGGGAGGAGGGAGTATCCTGTTGTATGACAAATCGTTTCATAAGTATAAAGCGTCGCGCTTGCAAACTATACATTTGCAATGATGGGTTTGTTTGCACAATTTTGCACGTGTGCTCATTTCAGGTGAATAAGCCGATTTACCCATGAAGTACAGTATACACAGTACATTAGTGTGCTGGAATAAGACGAAAACGGTCACTAAAAGTTCAGCAGTACAATACATGTAGTAGGCCTATCTACTCCAAATATTGTAGCATAAAAATAACAAGTGCTAAAGATATTCGAAGATACTTGAAGTTTGTTGTCTTCTATAATGCTCAAACACATGCATCTAAATATTCGGAACTGGTCTGAGAAACGGCAATACAAAGTGCTTGTGAATTTGTGAAAGATTTTGATCGTTCTTAGTCTTTCTCAATTGTCTGTACATTTGGGGCAATAATGATGACCTTTGAACCAACTTGATCGACCCAATATGACCCAAACATTACAAAAACAATTCGAACGGGTGTTATCATGAAGTTCATCGTTATTACAACGGTTGACCAGAAATAACATTTAACCTCTAACACACACCCATATATATATATATATATATATATATATATATATATATATATATATATATATATATATATATATATATATATATATATATATATATATATATATATATATATATACATATATACTGTATGTCGTCAGTGGTTTTTATGGCAAAGGTTAAACCGATATGAAATGTGTGCATGGTCACCAGTGATACATGGATCCAGGTAACTCGTCAATGTGAAGGTGACTGGAAAGGATTCACTCTCATGTTAACTAAAAATTTCACTTAGCCTTTAGTACGGACAGCAAAGGTGATATTTTCTCACTAATGTCAGCATATGTATAGACCTACCGCAATATGGTGTGTAGGACTATACGTATGGCTAGCATGCAGGAAACGCTTGTTCAGCCAAACAGTTATATCCATGTGTGGGATGTTTGTCTTTGTTATTAATTTTATTTAAACAATTAACCACCACTTGTATTCAAAATAAGATGCTATATGATTGACGTATGTATCGCGTAATGATATTGTTATTTCCGTTAAGTTATCGTTATTTATACGTTATTGATAATTCAGATATGGATCTTTGCTTAGCTCAAAGGACTTTGACATCCAATTAAACGCCATGACAGCCTTAGGCTCTCTCAGCTCACACGCCGTATGGCCTACACAGTAAAGTGTGATATTCATCCCAGCATAGTTAATACTCCAAGCGTCCCTTTTGGTCAAAAGTATGCAATTGGCGTCACAAAACTGAGCCTGGCCGTCTTTTTTTCTTCTTTTTTTGTGATTTTATACAATCCAGGATCTGACACAGCTCCCTGGTATGATGTCAAGAATTGAATAATATGTTATCATTTCACAAATTTATGATACTGAAATGCGTCGACGCAGACACAGGTCCAAGGACAAGACCTCCCATACGTATCGACGAACACTTAAGCCAAGGGCGATTGTACTCGTTTACGTTATTAAGCATCTCCGTTTGTCTGAGCTTTGCAATTTTCTCAAGTTGAAGGCTGTATGTGCCAATTGGTGATACGTACTTAGTAGCCAATCGAGATTGGGTCACCTACTTTTCACGACAAAATGGCCATTCGGTAAAAGTGAGTAGAGAAGAACGAAATATGCATGCTGTTGAAATTAAGTTTCTCCTCAATTATGCTTTTCAGTCATGTCAATGACATCATCAACCACATACGAAATAGTTCACGAAGCTTGAAAGTTTTGTTGAATACTCAGTCCATAAAAGCCATAGAAAATATAGTTTATTTAGTTAAATATAGTTCACGACAGAAAAAAGAGGGCGCTATACACTTGGAAAAAAGAGGCGCGTAATATATGGACCTTGTTACTAGGGAGTTGCTAACGCCCCGTTGTTATACAAGCAGGCCGTGACATCAACAGGAGGAAAGTAAACCGTCGGACGTAAACTGAAATACTTTGTTTTAAGGAGCAGAGGTGGTTGGGGTGTAGGGGATTGGTAAATCTGTAATGTTGCATGGGTGTTCATCCACGAAATGTTAATTTAACGTACACCAAGATTACGCTTTGGGTATTGGTCACAGTACTAAAGCGTAGGTTGAACAACATTTATGCACTTCCCAAATGAGACCAACGTAACCTGCATAATAGTAATAATAAACTTCAAAATCCTTTTGTGGGTGTTATAATTATGTGAATAACATGTTATGACAATGTGGCTTCGTTCTTGTACATAATGCTATATAAAGACAGAGTATACATGGTGACTCTGAGGGATAGAATGTCGTTTGTTCACCGTCAGCAAAGATCATTTTTTCCTCTTATTTCTTTAGAAACCAGGCCACTGTTTCGGCTCCCTGATGTTCAAACATATATATGTATAGGTCTATCAATTATTGCACAGAGGTTTTGTCACTGTTAAGTGTGCACGCTAACACGTGAAGCAAAATGACGAATCGTTTCTTGACTGTTGAAAAAAAAAGTCGTGTATGCAATTAGTGCCGAGCAATGGAGTATCATATATGTATGAACTGATCGGTATGAACAATGATTTCCGTCATCTGTGTTTTACTGAACGATTTACAATCATGTCAATGTTAATCGAACACTATTCGACATCGTCATGTACGATTTAGTCAACCGATGCTGGTCATATTCAGTGCAGTAATTTACGCTTACCCGAAAATTTGCTCCAACTTGTTTCCCCAAGGATAGGCCAACCACGTAGTGCTTTAAGTATATCATAATTACAAACGATGGATATATCATCCACTCCGAACATTTTTAAAGATCGATCGGTACTTATCGATTGGTAAACAATATCAATCGATTCTGATAAATCTAGTGCACAGAAAATTTCTAAATTTTACTTGTGGCGTAGGCCTATATAGTGTTAACAAATGACATTTCCTTAGTATTAAGCATTATGGAATGCCGAAACGATGACCGAATTCATAAACAGTATTTTCATGATCTTTGCAAAACTTCAAAATAACTTGGAATTACCACATGGTTACAAATTAGGCCTTATCGAATGTCACGGATAGACGATAAGATATAATTCTGACAGACATAAATTACAACACCTAATTTTGGCAGACATAGATGATAGAAATCTCAAAATACGGCACAGGCAAATTCATCATCTGTTCCTGGAAGATATATTCTAAATATATATTGCTATGAGAACAACACTTTTGGAGTTGGTTTGATCTTATCAAGAAGTATCCAGATAGTTACTTTTACATGACTGCGGAAGTATCGATGGTATAAATGAACCATTAAATGTGATGCAAAGGATAAATCTGCATTGTGTAGAACTGTATAGCCTTTTTATTGTAGTGCGCGTGCGCGCTACAATATTGGCATAACTGGCCAAGTGAACGATACCTGCATGACAGGACGTTGAAACTTTAAGTTGCATATAGTCTCTGTACATTTGTAGTTTCAGAGGCTATAACTGCGTAGCTAACATATTCTTGAGCCTGTCACGGCGCTCACACTTTGTAAGTACCTGCATGACTCTACTACCTGTTGTGCTGTCCGCCCAAAAAATAACACCACGCACAACCGCAAAGTTCCTCCTAGTACTGCAAGCACTCCACACGCACTACAATATTGCGTATTTACAGGCAAATGCAGTTCTAGTTGTTGTTCACTTTACTTATGTTTAGCTTGGAGACTCCAGTTTTCACCTTTGATCATCTTGGTGAACCTCCAGTGGCGATTGTTGCGACACGATTGCTTGCGGGGAGGATGCCCCCCCCCCCCATCACATTTGAGAAATTTGTGTGTGATTAAGGGATTACTTGGTGTGGTGTTATATTTTGTAAATTTGGAAGTATTTATGTCCAACATTTTCCCAATATTAACTACACATATCAGTTTGAATACTCGGGTATACAGCGACTTATCTCACATATTCATTGTTTAAAGCGTCTAAATGAGCAAAGGGGTTTTCTAGTAAAACTGGAAGAAAATCTTAAGGTTATGGATGATCGTGCAGACTGTGATTCTTGAAAACAAATCGGTTTGAGAGTATAGGCGGCACTCTAAAAGAAAATAGAACAAGCTACCAAAAAGCTACTCAAGGCAACGTCCCCCTCCCCTCCCCCTAGATGAATGCCTCCGATTGCACCGCCAAAGAACATGCGAGTTTATTGCTCCATAGGCCTACATAATGGCAACATTAATTTCATACACTTAAAGAACCATGACGAAGGAAAAGACATCCGAAAAGCCCCTTATTGAGAGAGGTCAAATTTTCCACAATTTTTCCATCGGTCATATGTAAGGCTTTCCGATTACTAAACCGCATTCATTGCAGTTTCTAACTCTTACTACGTTATGGCTTTCGTTTTCGTCGAATTTAGTGCGTAAACTATGTTTTACGATGTATTCTTGGTTCAAATATTCGTGTTGTTCACATGATATCTGTGCTTGCTTTAACGGTATTAGTGTGGGGGACGAACAACCTCTGCCACAAGCCTGACCCGGCGAGTACCTCTCCTCCGCTAATGGAGCTACTGTAGGCCGCGTAGGATAAACAGAACCAAAAATGTAGTGTAAAGACCATATAGCACGGCTTTCCGACATAAAAATGGTGCTGCCGATATCCATTATTAATGTCAACACAACATACAAAGTATGAATCAAACCTTCTTGTTATACATTCATCGATAACAGCTACATAACTTTAGAAATAACCGTTACGTGGATGCGCCAGAATGTTCCATTTCTATCACCTCTATATTGATTCTGTACGTTATTTTTGCCCACATAAATTATATAGGAGAGAGCGAGAGAAGAATGTACTCCCTTTGATCACAGCACTGAAGTGTTAGTTATTACGTCACGCAAACAATGAACTATATTAAGACACAGCTGTAAGTGGGTACAAAGTTACAGGTGAAAAACTGACAACCATGTACTTCCTTTTCCCTTCAACACTCAGGTGAAAAAAATGCAAAAAATGGAATAGATATGGACTATAAACCCCATCGATCTTCCTTCCCAAATCCGTGAACAGACGATACATCATATAGGCTAGCTAATGTCACTTTGCTCTCTGTTCATGCATGTATATATGCCTTCGTGTTGTTTAGCTGCCAGGCTATGCCAGGAGAACACCAATTCCTGCACTTTCTTCAGTTGTGGATCTAAAATGTTGGTGCTATGATAATCACAAGCAGTCACCAAGGTCTTAATTTAAACATGACGTTACTACCAAGTAGCGCCATGATCTGAGGAACTAAGCCTAATTACAGTTTTTATTAACATGCAGTAAATTTAGTTCAAGTTTTGTACATTACAGTGTCGGTATATATTTAGGTTCTATGCCAATGTAAGTTACAACACTATAACCTGAGATTCACTAATTCCGTGACCACATTCCTTGACCCATTCACAATTAATAGTTTACTACAAGTGGCAATCCTACATGATGAAACCGAGGGCCGACACACGGGGCATTGCATGCGTTGTAAAGTAACCATAAGAGTTGAGTTCCCCTCTAAGACTCATGAATGATAATCATACCACACCGATGACAAAATCAAACGAAAAAAGAAGTATTCTGTCTTTCAATGACGCTTTTGAAAAGTATGGAAAATTCAGGTTACACATAAGCTAACGTTGTATATTGGTAATATTTGTGGCAAGTACTACTTAATTTGAGAAATAGGAACACATATAAATAATTTAGACAACTGCCGCGTGATGTGGGGATCCGGTTGTCTGTAAAAACGAAACTACATGGTTGTCTTCATACCAACGATGCACGTCTCTCTCTTTCTCTCTGTTATCATAATGAGGTATTCTCTTTGTTTTTCCCCTTTCGCTTAGACAATAACTGTATACATGTCATTACTCTATCGAAGGATCTCTCTCTGAAACCTTGTAAATATTTGATATCCGGTGCACGTGGTTGTCATGTTTTCAATAACGGCCAAATCATCGTTATGATGATCTAAAGTCAATGTTGGGTTGTCCGCTGACAAAGTTCAGTACTGATGGCATATACAATTTGACGTAGCCCATTTTGTGTGTGTGTGTGTGTATCAATATCATACATTACGGCCTTTGAAATCCGTTTGGAACCATGACAAACACAAGTCGGTGCAGTCTCGATAAAAACAACGCCATTGATATCATCATTTACCTTAGCACGTAGGCTTCTTGTGGTTATGCTCATAATATCATCATGTATTTATGTTTATGTCCACTAGATAAACTCAGGTTTCTATATATAAAAAAAAAAAACAATTAGTTTGGATAAAAACAACTTGTTGAGTTGACAGTTTCAATATTGTTCCACGTGTATTGATACACTGAACAACACCAACATTCGATATTTAGTATACATAAATCTCTCAGACTATTGCGATTGAATTTTTATGTCGTTTCTTTCTCTAACAATTTCCAAATAAAGCAGTGCTCTCATTAACACAGTGCGTGGACACCGTGAATACCATACCACTTGATTAACTCAGTGTAATATCTTCCGCCCCGTTATTATTTGGTACTGTAACTTCACACCTGTACTGTCAGGCTCTGTTTTATCATTATGATTTTTATAATAGGTCTACTGGTTCTGTGAAATCCCAACTACCCATATACCCGGGTACCTCGCAAAGGTCAAACTATCAGTGCGATTTGAGAGGTGAAATTTAATATTGAACATGTTGAAAATTGTATGTATTGTTCTTTTGAGCTGTAAGATGATCATGTAACAACCATTCAATCGCTGTTTCTAGAATATTACATTACACTCAAAGGAAAATGACATTTTATTTGCGTATCAAGACATATGTACTGCCTAACCACATTCGGCGAACTTTTCTAAACTTACTGAAGAAATTGAAACTTCTTGTCAGTTACCTACGCGACTATCTCGGCGTTAAATACACACATATAGAGGGCATGCTTACGTTTTAAAGATCAAGTCCTTAAAGAACATCTGTATAATCTGCAGTGTTATTGCGCTGAAAATTGCTTCAACTCTTCACTTTTCATCCTCAAAGTTAACATGAATATCCATTAACCTTCGTCCGCTTGTTTAAGTTTAAATCTATTGTCCAACACTTTCCTTTCTCGTAAGATATATGCTTATCATATTAACCGACATAACATTTAACAACTGATCCCACAAAGAATTCATCAAAATGTCCTCTGCAATATGTTATTGTAGAAAAGATGGTGCAATGACATTATTGGTTGGTTGCGGGGAACAGTCATATCGGAAGGAGAAATGGCACGGAATAAATTGGCTGCTAAGGTACAGTAAGTTTCTGTTGTAAACTGCCGCCACCAACCCATGTATTGAATTCAGGATTAAACATTCTTTCGCGCAATAAGTATATAACAGGTTTAGTAGAGGGAAGAGTGCTTGTTTAGGGTTATAGGTTTGAGAGAATCACATAAGTAATGGAATGTGAACAACTTCATCTTACTGTTAGACAGTTGTATTTACTAAATGTCTAGTTTCTGTTTGGAACCAACCAATCTCATTCTACCCCCCCCCCCCCCACGCAGGCCCTTCCAATTTCCAGCCAAAATAACCCAGGTTGTCCCAAGGTAAGTAATACAGGTAACATCTTCAAATATCAGTCCTTGTATCCTTTGAAGTATACTGTAGTTCTCCATGAAGTCTTTATTAAAAGTACTAATTTCGACTCAAAGCCAAACGCTAGGTGAACAATCCGCATGTAATGTCAACAATAAAGTACAGAGGTAAATGAACTCTGTAGCACTTCAGACGGATCCGATTGTGTATTTTCTTCCAGCATCGAATTGACTGACTGAAAACGCCGTAGTTGCTTGTACTGTAATGTCATATGTTTGACTTTAACACCATTTTTTTTCAAGGTGGTTTTGAATTGTTCTCTTTTTGTCGAGGATCCCCGCATGTCCAAGGCCTCGGGAGTAACTTCCCATTTTCGTCTGTTATGCGTCCATGAGGATCCAATCTTGGTTTACAAGCAAAAGCCGAATGCAATCAACGTTTCGAAAATAGTCATACCAATTACCTTTTAACTTTCGGATTGGGGGGCGGCATTCCAGTGTGTTACAAGATTTTGGCTGTTTGATACGACGATGGAGTTATAGACCGGCTTCGAGAATCGCTAAACGCGCCAACGATTGGATACAGTGCTGCATACCCATTTCTCCCACCCCCCCCCCTCGACCTTGTTCGAGCTAGTGGTTGGTTGTGGTTGGTTCAACTGACGCTACTGTGGACACATTTCATTTGTGTACAATATAAGAATGCCTTAGGAATAAATTTTGCATAATATACCTACAAATATTTTTTACTTATTTTTCTAGTGTGGAACTACAGCACAATGTTATTAATACTTAAGATTTATTTCTGGTAAATTTTGTAATTAAACTATCAAACCCCTACAGGCTTGCCTAGTCATTCATCACTCTCAGTTGATACTGCCATACTTTATGAGAATTAATCTAATCCTTCTGAGGTATTTTGTATTACTTACTAGACCTAATGATATTATTGTGTTAGGTCAGGGAGCGGTTCCCTGTTTCAACATCCAAGGGAGTGAGAGTATGGTTAACAGTATGTTATATCGTAATGGCATCCAAAGAGTTACACTAAGCGATTGATTCCTACGGGTAGTGTCGTTTTTGAAGACCCAAAAGAAGCACACTGTTCTATTGCTATAGAACTGTACAACCTGGGATTCTTGCTTAGCCTAAATAACAACTGCATTCAAAAAACTTACTGTAATTTATGTTGAGAGCAATATTAGTGATTTTTCCCCTTTTCTTTTCTTCCATGTGGTATGAACCACCATGTCTTGAGTTTTTTTGTATGGTCTTACATTTTCCAATTATGTATTCATTATTTTAGTTTGAATGTGGTGTTCTTAAGTATTGTGCCATGTCAACCATTATGCCTGTATATTGTTTTGTAGTTTGTCTTACATGTTATCGTATTGGTACACACTTGTTTCACTTATCCATCTTTATATTTGAATTCAAAAGTCCTACTGCACAAAAACTACCAAAACTAATCAGCTGTTCATACCTAGAGTTACTTAAGTATGTTGCAAAGACTACACTGAAATTCCAGCGCTCGTTACAAGAACAATTATCAAATTCTGGTAACAGAGTACAGACCTCAAAGTCATTACTTTATGAATTTTCAAACTGTCTATGTGTGGGCAAGTTTACACCTACACAGCTTAAGTTGTATCACATGGTAATCAAAGCTCCATCACATTTAGTGCAATCAAATGTTATCTGCAACTACAAGAGGGGTGTTACTCAGCATTTACAACATGACCTGACATGCATTTGCAACAGTCATTTAAACAATTTTACCTTGAACTTCAACAAACCAATGCACAAAGATGTAAACACAAATTCAAACCCAAGTTGGCCCTTTCCAAGAGAACACACCCACACAGAAATTGTACCTAGGCTTAGTCAAATATACCGTATGCAATCAGATTACTTAGTAATAACTACTAAATAATATTCATTGTAGCTTGTTTGTTACAACTGATACGGTTATTGCAAAACTTTAAATTGCTAATGTTCTTTTTTGTACCATAGCCTGTTGCCAGGGTATTATATAAAAATATATATATACAAATATATACAAAAATTGTGTCTGTAGGAATTAAACTGAAGAGGGGTCTTGGTGGGTCCTTCGTACTGAAAGTATTTAACTTGAATATACGATGATGATGCAATGTCGATTGTTTTCTTCTCCCATGGTCTGATGAAAGTGAAATTGAAGTCCATAGAAAATGTATAGAGTCACTCTATAGTCTTCACAGAGTGAGGAATCCCTCATTTCATGATGAGAGTCCATCACCAGGGCCTAAGTTGCCTAACAGTGAGTCACCATTAGCAGCTCTGATGTCAGAGTCACCACCTGTGAGTGTTTTTGCCCCTCTGCAACTTTATTCACAATTACAAGCTGTAGTTCGCATTGGGCATGAGGAGGTAAGATTGACCAGAGGTGACAGCTCAGTGCTCACTATGTGTATGTGTGTGAGGTGAAAAGGTTACCAGGTAATCTAGACACCGTAGACCGAGGGTGTATTCCGAGACAGGAAAAAGAGCAAGGTAAAGTGTAACTTTGCACCATCTTAACCTAATTATGAGCCATTTTGTCAAGTCGACAGGGATACTTAATTAGCTAGGTCTTCAACATTAATTACAAATGCAGACAAGTTTGTGTCCAAAAAGGCTTAGTGGAAAGTTGTTTTTAAGTTTATCGGGACTTACTTTAATTTGCATTTCTCATGTTTATATCTTGCATAGTTGACCCTGGTGTGATTTGATTGAACTTAAGGAGTTGAATGTGTTCAATATTTGGTACCCTACCAGTCTTGAGAAGTTGAATATAGTGCCAAAAGGAGTGGGCCACAATTAATCAACGAAGGAGCTTTGAGGTTGATATACTGTTCTTCATGTCAAGCCAACATCTTGTATTCGGTTTTCATGGGACTCTAACCATAACTTAATTTCAATAATTAAGAAGATTGTGCAGAAAGGTAAATTTAAATGGATACCTTATTACAGTTTGTTAAATGCAGGAACCGGTTTGTTTGTTTTGCCAATTTTGTAGGAATTTCTGTCTTACCCAATATATGTGAACACATATACTGTATGAAGGTACAGAAAACTGCCAAGCAGCTGTTTAGACTATGCATGCATGCTATTGCCAACTAGTCAATACCTCACCCACCCCCCCCCCAACCCACCCTTCAGCCATATAAACATTCATGGCTATTAGAATTACCTAGACTTTCAAAACAGAGAGTTTTGTGTGTAATCTCAAGAACTTTACTTGTTGGAGCTACTGTACATGAAAATAACTTGTACTTTCATTGACGACTTTCAGTTAGAGTTATTAACGATTTATCAGATCCGTAACTGCAGTGCGAAAGTGACCGTCGGATGTGACCTCCCCAGATATATAAAGCCTGGACATACTGTAACCTCTCATTTGGCTTTCAAACAAAACAAACTAAAGTACCAAGTTCGATGAAAACATTCGATGAGACCAAACAGCATGAAAACATGTCTAGATCATCCTGCTGTAACAGTTGTGATGATACAATGTCTTCCAGCTGATCATTTTACATAATGTAACAAGGCTGATTTATTGGCTGTTCTTGAACTTTCTTTTAAAAGGATTTTCTGGTGGCTGAAATTGATTGCTTAAATAACAAAATTGCTGAAAATTGTATGTATCTTTAGGCAAAAACCACATCTTCATTGCATTTTGCATCACTAAGATATTCATTTCTCATCTTTTGTGATATTTTGCAAGAGCATCTGGCAACTGCTGGATTGATGATGTCATCAGGGCAATTGAGTTGAAAATGTCTGGGTTTTTATTAGAATTTGTTGATCGTTTTTCCACCGAGGAAAAGAATATTTCTACAAAAAAAGATACGTTTTGATGAAATTCTAAGTATGGAGAACTTTGACAGCTAAGCAAACATTATAAATGTAGCAGGCTTCAAGAAGAGGAATCAACAAGAAGATTACTGTAGACTATTGAAGTAAAGCTTTAGAAGAGCATTTGCAGATGACATCACTCACCCTCACAGTGATGCCACTTCATAGTAGTTGAAGGTTGAAAGTTTTGTAGTGGAAGGTTTAACCAGTCAAAATAGGTTCCATTCAATCAACTATATCTGGAGTTAGGGCCAAGATATTGACATGGGGTTTTCAACTAGAGGTGTGGAATATTTTTCTTTTTAATAAAAGTTTCACATTTTATTGTCACCAGAAAATTCTTTTAAGATCGTGTGAACAGAACTGTAGATTTTTCAACAATGTCAATTAGTGCAAGATGGTACTAGAGGGGAGTGCTGTTAACAGTGCATACCATTGGATCGACTGTAAGAGATGGTTCTGGTTGTTTAATGAGAGCTGTGTCTTCTCCGATCATTGACAAACCTCAAACATCGGCATTGTGTACAAATACATCATGAAAATTTGTTAAGGTATCTGTTTGCTTACAAAGTGTTTCATTTTACTTGCTTTAATTTATTTGTTACCACTCCTACAAGGTTCTAGCAAACAAAGAACTAAAGGTACTGCAGATGATTGTATTTATCTTTGGGAATTTGTCAAACCCTCAACAGGAAATTACAAAGTAACGTTGTGCGGGATCCCGGTAGTCAAGTGAATCCCGGTATCCCGATCCCAGTATTGACTAGTCCCGATTAGTGCAATGTGTAAATACTACCAGTAGTGGGAAAACAACCAGTTATTACATACGTTTCGGTATCATTCCTGGGAATCACGGACACAATAAAAATATCTACGTGTAACTATTTTAAATAAAGAAAAGAAAACAAGTTTATTTCTGGTTTCTGTGTTCTTAGTTTGAATAATATCTGATCAATTTACGTACTGGCCTAGACCTATATATTAACGAATCAACTTTACACGTAGTAATTTGGACCTATGCTACACCAAATATAATATCTAACGTTACTTGGGCTCAGCATGTTGAGGGACCTCAAAGTTATTCTGAAATTTTTGTTATTTATACTTCCTTCAAACAATGATTGTGAAGGTTCATATGTACAAAATCTTACCCATATGTATTTCACCTCATTTTGGTATAATAATTATAACAATTTCATAAATTTTGAGCCAAAACCGCAGGGAGTATATCCAGTGTAAATCCATCTTCGCCCGGGACTGTATATTATTAGCCTAGGGTACGGTACTGGTACACGCAGTGCAGTACGGTTCTTGAGATTTGATGCTGTTTATTAATGCGGGGGGGGGGGGGGGGGGTTCCACGATGTCATTTATAGTCGTCTTTGGCTACTTTTTAAGTTTTAAGGACTTTTGTACGAAAAATGGATATTGTACGTATTGAAAGTATATTTGGGGAGAAAACTACAGCTGATTAACGATATAAATATATCTGTACTATTCTCATGTATGTAGTTTATAATTAATTACATAGACACTATGTTACATCCTTCTTGTCTGAAAGTACCAAACACGTGTTGATAGTTGAAAACTTTTCATTGTGAACTTTTGAACTTGAAGGTTGGCCCATTCCACTATCATGGAATAGTGGGGAACCCCCAATTTCTGTTTGAGTATGGATTACAAGTTTAATCCATGTGCGAACGAATCTAATACCATACGTCGAGTATGAATGAAGGATGGTGTGGGTTGCTTCTTTTCAAGGTTTGTGCTTTTCCTTTGGAAAGTGTATGTTAAAAAGCAAAGGCCCAATATAGCGTGTTCTTTTTTTTCTTATAACCGTGCGTGTAAGAGTATGTACATAGCCTAGGCTATGCATATTGAATGTATGACATAGACAGTCTCGTAACTAAGTGCTTTGAATCATAGATGAAAAGTTGAGGAAAATCCCAGTTGTTGTTACGATACCAGGATTCATGTTGCCACACTACCGGTTGTGTGAAATTTGCACTACCGCACAACTCTAATGCATACCCTTGGATGGACTGTAAGAGATCTATAGTTCTGGTTGTCTAATGAGAGCTGTGTCTTCTCGGACCATTGACAAACATCAGCATTGTGTACAAATACATAATGTAAATTTGTTAAGGTATCTGTTGCTTACAAGTGTTTAATTTTACTTGCTTTAATTTATTTTTTACCATTCCTACAAGGTTCTAGTAAACAAAGAACTAAAGGTACTGCAGATGATTTAATTTATCTTTGGGAATGTGTCAAACCCTCAACAGGAAACTACAAATGCTCAAGCCCAGTTACAATCTAGGTTTACTAGTATAATACTGTACCTATGTGAAGTCATGAAGACACCAGTAATTGCAGTGTCTTTGCAAAATAGTATCTAGTGTTAAAAAAAAAAACATTTAATTGTTTAACATTATCACGGTATTCAGATATCTTGCCCACTAACAGCTTTTCAATAAATGTATAAATAAACAGTGTACAACAAGGCTGTGGTAATTCATGCTTGAGTGAACCAGCTTAAATGACTGTAAGCTGGTACATTCTCTGTTGCTTAAATTTCAGTATTTTGCTTTGAGTCAATGACCACAATGTTACATTGAACTAACAGTTGTAACATGTATCATGTATGCCACTGAAAAGTTCCTGCAGAATCACCATGTAATTATTCCACAGGTTTATTAGTGCTCAGATGTTGTGAGATATAGCAGACAGTTTTACTTCTGTATTGAGATCAAATTTCTGTTGTTAGTAACATTGCAGTGTAACAGATTTAAATTGTGCTTTACTCCTTGGTAAAATTCACTTTCTTATTGACAGGTGACAGCAACAATGCACTACTTGCCAAGAAATTTTGACTCTAATTGCAAAATGTGTTTTACTGTTACTACTGTAAGGTACAAGTAGTATTTACGAGAAATTTTAATATTGTGTAAGTAAATGTTAATTAACGCTGCTGCTTGCATTTCCTGGGAATGTTTGGCAATATTTGCCAAATATCCAAAGTTAAATTGCAACAGCAACCAGCTCTGCTTTAGTCATCATAGTAACTTAAAGTCGCATCGTAACTGTTACTTTGAGGTGCAGGTGGATACAATGTAAGTCCACCCAGTACAGCAAATACATCCATGCTCATTGCCAGCAGTAGACTTGAGTAACTTCATCCGATATTGGCAACAGCACTACTTATATGAACACAATTCAGAGTTCAAGACAAACTTAATTTTCATTAAGAACTACTGTACTATGGTACATACCAAGAGAGCCATCATGGTGATAAAAACAAACCAGAAAGCCAGTTAGCTTTGTGATTCCTTGCCATACAATTTTCTCAAAATGAAAATACTGTACATATCTGACTGATGTAGAGTAAGAGATTTAAGCTTGCCCAAGATATTAAGTGAGAAACAGAAAAGATTTGTAGAAATCCATTGTGGGCATCAACCATGCCATTCACTCATAAGGAGTTTACAGTATACAATTTTAAACCAATATTGCAATAATCAGTAAGAAGTCTTCCCATGTGAAATATAGACACATTTTACCAATTTTGAGCTAGAAAATCTCCTTAAATAGTTGTTCAACTGAAAATGGCCAATTTTCCACCACTTGAGATAACCTGTTGACCTCTTGAGCCAGTTTATGTCCATTTGAGATAACCTGTTGACCACTTATAGCTCATGGGCGAGACAGTGAAACCCTTATACGTTTAAGTGCACATTAAAGCAAGAGGATGAACTCTGAAGCAGATTTCATTACCTGGATGCCAGGTATGTTTCGTTGAAGACCTATATAGCCCCTTCACAGAACTACAAACTGAACTGAATTTGACCATGCTATGTTCACCGAAAGAAAATCATACCATTGAATAAGTCACAGATTAAATGTAGCTTCAGTTAGAGTTAATATGTCTAAAAGTGTTTCATACTTTTGATGCCTGTTGACCTCATGTGACCTTTGACCACTACCAATTTCAATAGTATTCTTGCACTCACCAAGCTGGATCGACATAATAAGTATTAAGTTCAAGAAAGATATAAATCTTGTGTTATCGTGTTTACAAGATTGTCTGACTTTCATTTAAATGTTGACCACAAATGACCTTTGACCTGTGTTTACAAGCAAGTGTCACATACATACACACACGCCATCACCATCGCATAGATTTCTCTTTGCTTCCGGCAATGAATCAAAGCGTAACAAAGCTGTTATGTTTCTCCCCACAACGTTACAAACTTACTTAATATAATCTCATAGCATTCAGAGAAATTTGTTCCGGCTGTTACTATATATGCATGACGTCCACCTCTGTTGACTGTATAGTAATGGTATGATTGAAAAGCATATCAGTAAAGCACTGCACTTGCTTTAAACAAGACTAAAAGCCGTTGAAATCTTTGAGATACTTTTAACTTTAAAGAACATAATTCTCTCCCATAGGATTTGTACAAACCCTACTGTATACAACTCTTAACACAACTTAAATTATTCGGATCTATCGTTACACCATTTTTGAAATAAATGTAGTTATGAAGATAAAAAATAATTTGGAGTTGGACCATTGATATCAAATAGGATTAATTATCAAGTTAAAGATACCCAACTGTTAAATAATTCTGGCGATACAAAGTTTGTTATTTAAAAGTGAACATGTGTTGTAGAATGTTGTGTGTGTCTGAGATTGCTCAGGACATTTGAGAATTACATTTAAGGTAACTTTATCTTCAGCCACAATCAAAAGAAAGTTAAAAAGTTGAAACAGATGTAGATGACACACGATCTACTGCACATATTTAGCTAACAGCACCATCTTGGATCAGCAGCTCCATAACTTAAACTTAATGAAATCCCTCGACATTCACAATTCAAAAAAGCAAATCCTTGGTTATTTCCTGCAATTCTTCTTAAGTTCATTCAAGGAGACTCCACCTAAAATGTTACATTTGGGCATGACTCACTGAATGGTTAGGTCACATTTTGATGATTTATTTTCACCAAAAGACATATCGGGCACAAGTCAGTTCTGTCAAATTTGAAGCCTGTACGTTTGTTGTTCCCTGTCAGCATAAATCCGGTATACATGTATGTTGTATACCTGTTAACTACAACCAAATTTGGTGGCAAACTGAGGTAGGCAGAGATGACCACCAGTAGTGTCAACTTTAGTACCTATCAATTAGTGCTTTTACCATGTGTAATAATGTCAACATCAAGGCAACAAAATGCTTTACGACTCAAAACCAGTACTGATCGCAGGGCTTACAGGACAAACCAACTGCTTGTATGAAACTAGAACATCTTTGCAGTGACTGGAATAACAGTGTGAGAGCTTTAATGTAGACAATTCAAAGATGTCAGGTGATTTGGTTTGCCTGACCAGAAAAGCTCAACAACATTGAAATGATACACTATTGTGTTGCAGTAATGCATACAAATAAATCAAGTGTGATATATAGAGTTACTGAAATATTGAGGACATTCCAGTGCTATGTCTAGAGAAATTGATTATTGGCCAGATAGTTACCTCTCTTGTCAAACACCCTTTGGAGATTCAGTGTTAGAATCTGAAACTGCACAGGCCTGCCCCAGAGATTCTAATCGGATTTAACAGACAAGGTGCATGAACAAACACCTTGGACTTGATAACATTAACATTTACAAACAAAAGTTTGATCTTCCTGAGTAAAAATTAGTGTAGGGCGTTTAGGCGATATGCATGATAATAGTTTTAAAAGCCTGGTTCATACTGTGAATTCTGTCACTCCAAATGGGTGTCTGCCAATATTAGCAACCTGTAGGTGCAAGAACAGAGATACTATCAGCTTACCCCAAGTGCCTCACAAATCATTGAATAGGGGTTTCCAGCCGTAATATCTTTATGTTTAAAGCTGCACTTTGAGTTTCTTTGTAAGTTTGTGTTGCTCTGACCAAGCCAGGTAATATTCCCACATACATGTGAGTAGGAAGCTATTAATCATTAATCCAATCAATTATCCAATGCAAAGAATGTTTGCCACAAAATTTGTTATGTTTTGTTTCATTCATCAAACTCAGTTTAATTTTGGTGAAGTACCTTTGGTTTTCCTGGTACCTGGCCTTTATATTTAGGTGACCAGAAAGGCAACACTAGCTTACAGCAAATTTTAAAATAATGCAGCTTTAGGTGCTCACTCCATTGACCTTTTAGTTTGATCTTAATTTCTAACAACTGTTACTTCTATTAGGACTAACTACTGTTAATATAACTGTTAGACAAACTTTCATAGCCCAGTGCTGATTGGAATAAAATATTCAAGTTTTTTTTTTAATTCATTTCCAAATGACATTATCGTGGGACTCAAATTCACTAGTAGTAACATGGTGGTTTATCATTAGCCTATGTTCTTAGAGTTCACAATACCTTTATACATCATTAACCACCTAAATCATTTCTAACTGGTTAAAATAGAGCTACAAATTTTGCTGGGATTGCTTTACATTTGACACCAGTTCACACTTGTGAAGCGTTCGCATAATGGATTGGCATGGTTGTATGATGATCCATTACTCTGGATGGTTTTCCTATTTTGTTATGGTATACTAAGTTATAGGCTCTAAAAGCGTGTTTCGAAGATATTTCCAGTCAAATTGACTGCTTTTGATCCTAAACTTGAGTTGATCCCAAGGCACAGGTGTTCCCAACGTTTGCCACAAAGTGATTAAATATAGGGTAAACAAAAGGTAAGTTGCTCTGTGAGTACCTATTAACCAATATACATAGTCATTTATTTAACAGATTAATAAACTGGATTGGCAGTTATTACTCGGGTAAATCTGACTTTCCAATGTTCATAAATTTTCGATCTTTCTTCAATCTTTCATCTCTGAAACATATCTCGGTTAGGTCTTAACTTTTCTTCAGCCTTACCATAGGCTTGACCAAGGTGCAGTGTGCCAACTTGTTGGGAGCGCCTGTGCCTCAAGCCAATGCTTGCCGAACAATAACAGTAACATTAGGCTTGGGTTTAGCTGAACTTTATAAACAATGCTACCATATTAAAATGTGGGTTGGATATGGGCTCCGTCTATGGTTTTCTTACACCTAACACAGTCTCCACGTTAGCCACTAACCATATCCTATATCTACTCACGTTTTATCAACATGCTATAGTATAGGTTATGCCGCACTGTGTGTGTGTGAAATTTTGAAGTTAGGCTTGAAGGTAGGCTAGGTCTCGTATCCTAACGTTGTCATAAAGAAGCAGTAATGCATTTCGCGACATGATTCCACCCTTTACTCGAGGCAGCAGTAATGGCCACAAAAGGTTAGGGAATAGCGTGGAATTCTTTGAAGTTATAACACAAATAATACAATGCCATCAACGTATGTTCACTTAAATATCTGAAAATACCTACGATGCTACAATACGTCGTTTGTTGACAGTAATTCCTGCAAACTTTGGTTCTCCAGATTTTCTTCCCATCCCAGAGGATAGAGCCTTGTTTCGGTTGACACGCGGAGGAATCTGTAATGCAAAACAATCAGAAATTGTTATTATAAAATTTTCAGAACATAAATATCTATCTAATTCATATATGTTAATAATTAAGATCTCTCAATGAATTTTCTTGTTCTTAAAATTATATTGCTAAGGAACCAAAACGATGATTATAGGGACTATGTTCGGTCTCGTATATATATTATTTTTTTACCTAAAAGTGAATCCGTCGATCGCGTTATGTTCACAAAGCATGTATACTCTATGTAACAACGGAAATTCAACACGACGCTAATAATATCATGGAACGCCGTTCCAATTACTCAGTGGTTTTCGGCTGGGGGGGGGGGGTGGATTTTTTCATGTTTTCATTTCGAAAAGAAAATGTATAGGCCTACCATCCATCTAATACTAATCGGGATTGTGGCCTCTTGAAGCCTAAGAATGGAGCGTCCTACATGCTTTAAACTTGCGTGAGCTATAGGATCACCATGATGGCTATTACCGTGCTTTAGTTTGTTTTCCATGCCACAGGGTAGCTAGCCTAAGCATTAACTCGTAAACGTTCACACCTCCCATTTCACTGTCACATCGGATCATTTGTCTTCATTAAAACAATGTTTTATCCCTTGATCTGAACATATTCAGTATTATCCCAAAAATTTGGTCGAAGTCAAGTTATTGTCATCCAGTCCAAAATAGATAGTTAATAAACTATTTTGATGCTCCTCAATGTGGGGGGGGGGGGAGGGTGGTAATTTCGAGGACTACAAATTTGGGATCAACGATAATTACCTGTATCAACTGTCATTTCAAATCAAATTTTGTGGTTTCTAGTATGCACCAGAACTTTTACAACTTCCCCACCTCCATGATCCTGTTTCTCCTTCAACCGCCACTCTGTCAAATTCTAAGGGTGGTCTTAGCCTCCCCCCCCCCCCTCGCCCCTCTCCCTCCGCTCCTCCAGACACATATATACACATACATACACTTTTATGACATTCTAAATATTGCAATTAAGACAAAATAGTAGATACCAAGAACAGCAATCTTCATAAACTTGAATACAAACTGGCTATATTCCTACACAATTTGAACATGAGGCATAAATAGAATATAGGGGACAAACTAAAACGAATGACAGCGAATGACCGAATGACAATTGACTTTGTACAGGGTTAATTATCATTTGCGAATGACAGCGAATGACAGCGAATGACAACGAATGACAACGAATGACAACGAAGGACAGTGTTGAGTGGAGATAGAATGATTAACGGAGTGGAGTAAATGCGGTTATTGGTTTTCTGCGCAAAAATGATTTGAGGAAAATCGCATGTTACGGACGTGGTTGCAGGGCTTTGGTGTAATTTACGGATAGAAACCACAGGGAAAGTTTTTGTGTGAGAATGCGCTTGAGTGTTGTGATTTTTACCGCTGTAGATTTATATAGAAAGATAACTGAAGCCGTTTCAAGATTATAGTATTGTTAGTTTCTAACAATTAATATCGGAAAAATGACGTTAAATTTACTTTTTAAAATCAGACTTACAATTTCGCTTTCTATATAAGGTGCGTTTTTATCTTGTCCGTACTTTACTAGATCTAGATACCCACGAAGTCTGAACTGTGACATCCGGTTGAAGCAAATGTCTGTGCTGTCATTACTGTCATTCGTTTTAGTCAACGCAATTTTTTAGTGTGTACAACATATTGTCATTCGTTATGTGTAACGCAATTGTCATTCGTTTTAGTAACACCCGAATATAGCATATGCCCCGTGCAGTGCGTCACACATCTGTGCCTCGGTTGAAGAAATGCGCGACTTTGATTCCCGTAAGTGGAATTGACAGCTAACCGTCAAATGATTCAATTTTTTGTTGTTCATGTATCCCTTAATCCGTCTTAGTTTATACTTTTTCCTTCAAAATTTAAGTGAAAAATCGAAAATTTGCTGAAACACCGATTCACCTGCCTTATTTAATAGCACGGCCACCCATTACTGAATAAAATGCACCCTAATCCTAAACTTAAAGGGATAATGATGTTTTGAGATTAATTGTGCAATTGTATGTAGTAAGTCTCAATAAGAGGGTAACGTGGCTACGAAATTCGATATGAAAAGACGTAACTTTGAGGAATGAGACGAAATTTCGAGAAATTATAATTGAAACTTAAAGAAAAAAGGCTATAAGTTGGAGAAAATATAGTCGACAGTTTGAAATACAATTGTTGAAATATTTAGATGAACACTTCCGGAATAATTTGGTTCTGTACGAAAGTAACTTTAGAGAAGTGTCGAAATAAATTGAATAATCGAAATTTGAGATTAATGCAAAACAACTTCGGTATAACAGGTTGAAATTTCGAGATAGAAGTGTAATAATTCACAAAAGGAACATTCGTTAAGTGAGGATGTCCAAATTGGCCAGCGTTTTCTCCAAGTTCCGTTACCAGAGGGTGGTGGAAGGGAATTCCCCATTAATTTTCGTGGACGAAGCGGGAAAGTCCCCTTCCCCCTAAAGAAAAATAAATATCATACTGGACATGTTTTTATAGTATAGGTGTGATTTGCTGGTTAGAAGCTTTCCTCATTAGCCATGCCAAGCGCAGAACGATATTTTTCAGAACAAGTTGTACCTTTTGATTGACACTTATGTCAAACTTCTATGCGACGTATATGGAACTTGATTGTCGTCTGTAATAAAAACACGACTTCTCAATTTTCGGTCAATATAAATGCCTAAACAGGTGCTGAGATATCTGCGCTTGCCCACAACCACGCGTATATGTATTTGTAATCGCTTGATATTGTTTAATATACACAGGGCCGTGGCCACTGAGAGCATGGGAACATGTGCCTCCTGTCTCCCATCCCCCAATTTTTCTTCCTAATGGGGAAGTTTCAATTATAACACTCGCTAACAAATTTATATGCAAATGTCATTGAAAATGACAGAAGCATTTTGCATTTTAGCCCCCATAACGAAAGAAAATTTTCTCAAATGGAAGGGGACACCCCTTAGATCCCTCCACAGAGCGTTTGTGACTCCACATCTCGAATTCGTAATAGAGGGTATACTATTTGGTGCCATGAAAAGTAATATCGATACCAGCGTTTATTAACTTAAATTCACTGGCTCATAAAATGGGGTAGAGAAACTTGGTTTTCCCACTCACACCACGAAGGCTGGCTTCACTTCTATCCCCTCATCCTTCCCAATTTGTTGATAGATTCCTACCTACCCCACTGCAGTTTGTGCTCTAGCTTGCTTTTCACTTCACACAAGGCAAAATTTGAGAAATCTTGGTTCCCCCTTCCCCCCCCCCCAATTAAAAATCATACGCCCGTAACATCGTCGGCTGGATGGCCACGAAAATCGAAACATATCTCTTGTACATTTCGGTAAATTCTATCTGTCACCCTCTTCTTGCGAAGAGAAGGTTGTACCAATCTTCCAAGCGTAGCAACTGCAGGTTATATATAATTTAATTTGATTTCAAATCACTATTTTCTTATATTTTTTCACGGAAAGAGTTATACATTGAATAAAATAATTGAAGTATATAAAATTATATGACTCAAGTAATTACTTTAATATAAGAAATCAAGTTATTGTAGACTAAAACTTTTGCCGTTACATGTGTATAGTAGACTAGTCGATGACAACAAATTCACAGCAGCCTCTTGAGCTAGGCCTAGCTAGTCAGGTGGCCTGTGTTAACATTTCATATATTGGAATAGGCTATTTTGAGTATGTGATATGTATAACAAACTTTGTCAATGGCTGAAGTATAGGCCTAGGCTATATTATTAGCCCCGTCTACCAATCTATTACACAGTTTTGAAACATCAGTAACAATATTTTTACAATATGCCTTCAAATGATAAAGCAGTGACATTGTCACTAGCCTTTTTGATCTTTGCATTACTTCCAGAGATTTATGGATTGCACGTTGGTAAGTCTATGTTACGTTTCTAAGCTAAGTTAGCCTGCATAGGCCTAAAGCCTAGGCTAATCCTAAGTTAGGCTCATTTCCTTAGTCAGGCTAGTCTAATCCTAATCAAGACCCTCACAAATTAGCCAACGACATGGCTGCATATGGTCTAATTTAGACCTAGCTTAAGTTCAGATCACTGACACTGCTGTCGTCAAAATATTTAGCCATGGAGTCTAATGGTTTTTGGATTAGATATAGCCTAGCCTAGTCCAAGCTAGTTTACATGCATTCTGACACCGACTCCGAGCATTGATTCTGAGGGGTTGGAATCAGGATTTGGTTCAGTCCTCATGAAAGATCCTTGGTCTTGGTCTGGTCAAGTTCTTGACACCATTAGGATCACATGGTTACAGTCTCAATCAATGGTAAAGGCAATGAGGTTGTGACATGATCAGGTTGTTTGGTTCTTGAATCTTAGTGGCCAGGCTCTATCATGTCATTGCTTGGGTGGCTCCTGAAGAAAAACTATAGGCCTAAGACTTTTAATTAGCTGGGATATCTTTTTCTTTCTGTTTCTCATGGTTATCTCTGTTCCCACATCCTGTTTTGCAATCTGTGGTTAATCATGTGAACCCAACAGTTTATCTTTTTGTAATTTTGTATACATCCTGTTCATGTTATCTTTTCTCACAGTCTCTCTCCTTGTTTAATATGATAATATGTTTCATCATTTAAGGTGTAGCATTCATCAAAACTTGTAATGTTCACAGTCCTTAAACTTCACATTAAATTGAAAAGAAGCGTAGGCTCTTGAGCCCAAATATCCTCAGGCTACCACAAAAAGATGATGTCGATAACATTAAGGCGATCAGAAGTCCCCAATTTCCAGGGACTATCCCCAGATTTCATGTACCGAACTGGCTTAAAAGTGTCCCCATAATGTCCTGACATTTATGTACCATCATATACATACATAACTATGGACAAAATACTTGTTTGTGGATGAGGGGTTCTAAACCTGGGATTTGACCATCATCCTTGAAACAGACCCACCAAAGCACTGAGAGACCCTCAAAATGACACATCTTCTTTAAAACCAACTTTGTAGGTACTAACCCTTGATATCAATATGGGATGGAGGGATGAGGGGGTGGGGTGGGGGGGAGATCAATATCCTGTCCGTTGACTTACTGGAAGAAATTTCAATCAAACCTGGCTTAGAGAAAACAAAAGTTCAACCTTGTTAGATTTTTAGAATCACTTCAAATGGCTAAAGCTGCTAATAAATGGTCAAAGCTTGAAACAATTCACAAATTTTCAATATGGTTTTTATTTGTAAACCAAGACACTGCCCAACTATTTCTTGTGGTTCCAAGTGATGCTTGATTCTTCGAAGTTAACCTCCTCCAGTAATCAATTTCGCTAAACATATAATGGAAAGAAGTAAAATGAAATAATTCTATAAAAAAAATATCATACTAGATCCTAAGTGATTATTTGGTTTTCTCACAAGAAATTTTAGTCATCTTAGACAACTGGACAATCCTACAACATCAACCCACCAATATATCTCACATTACACAGTGTATGGATTATTATTCAATTTCTAATGTTTGTCTTCATTTTTCTTTCATTTACAGTGTATTTGACTGATTATTGTAATACTTCGATTGCTGTTACTACTGCTGGGCTGATTGAGCCAGATGCCAGTCTCTACTATCCCAGTAACCTAGACTGTACTGTAACACTCTCAGTACACAGCTCCTCTAAGATTCTCTTACAATTTTACAGATTTTTCTTAGAAGAAAAAGTGAATGGTGCATGTGTTGACAGTCTAACTGTCTATGATGGTGCAGAGGAATCCAGCCCAGCTGTAACTGAGTCACTATGTGGCAGGGTTGATGCATTTGAAGTGGAATCTACAGGCTCTAATGTGACTTTCGTTCTCCAAACGGACAGTGAGGGCAGTAACAGTGGGTTTGGTATATTTTATACAGAATTTGTAAACAGTGAGTAATTGACTAGATTTCTTGATTCAATTTACTATATGTAATTCTAGCCTGTAAGGAAATTGCCTCTATAATAATTTCAAATATGTGTGTTTTTTTAAAATAATTTAAATAAATGTTATCAACCTGTCTAGAATATGAGACACATAATTCTGTGTCACAACAAAATGGCTACAAAATGTAATTCAGGTGCATGAAAACCCCAAAAGAGGCATGCCATACAGTAAAACCAAGATTACAAGGCACTCTCTTATTTGGAATCTGGTTTATCCAGTTCTTTTATCTAACCTGTCGTAACCTGATTCATACTGAAAAAGTTTGATCCCATTTGACTAGAATAACATGCTGAAATTTGTTGATTTACACTTGGGCCAACAGTGACAACAAGGGGATCTTTGGTGTTCTATAACATGGCTTAGGCCTACAATCATCCACTATCTTCCTTTAGTTATTGATAATTAAACTGAAAAGGACAGATTTGTTTGCAACTGATTAAGTGTTGAAAGTTATTAAGCAACGGCACACACACATTTGTCAAAACTTATTAAAAATATCACCATGTGACAGGACAAAAATTTAGCTGCAGTTTTTATCAGAAACATTGTTTTGCTATTCAAATGTTTTCGTCTCTTGGATTTTGACTAATCAAAAAGGCAATTTCAGATCACAAACCGAAGCATAGCTTTACAGTACTGGATTCCATGGCATAAGCAACAAGTGTACTATGTTTAACCTTTAAAAGAGCACACTTCAGTGTAGTATGTATGAAATTGAAATTATCTGAACTCTTTTTTTCTTCCAACCTGCAATTCCTCAGGTTCCAGCTTTTCCAGAGTATACTTTAAGTTACTTCCACTAGTGTGCACGCATAGAGCGCATCTTATGTATTAAACAAAAGACTATTAGTCCTGATTATACTTTTGGGGAGAAAACATTGATTGGGCACAGTTGTTGAATTTTCAGAAGAACCAAAATTTAATCATGTTGCTATTCCTTTATCCATCCATCCAGTCCACCTACTGCTGTTGTCAAAGCAATAATGTAGGACTCTGCCACAGGTTGAGGTGTGTTGTAACATGTCACATTGAAAACACTATCAAACTTGAACAAAATCAGTAACTTCCGCCTAGCAAATGTCAAGCCAGTAAATCCACTCATCCCACATGATTTGACTTTCTTTCCTTTCTTCTGTTGGGTGTATGAAGTTACTTTTTTCTTCAATCTGCTTGTGACAGGTCCATGTTCAGTCGACCAGTTTGAATGCAACAACAGCCGATGCATCGATTCCTCATTGGTGTGTGATACGTATAACATGTGTGGCGATGACAGTGACGAGTCCAATTGTGACAGTAAGATACTTTTCACTAAAGAACAAATACCAACATGTAACGATTAGTTCCATCAGAAAATAAGGACAGTTGGGTAATGAATGTTTCATGCCCCAAAAAAGGAAGAATATTAAACGACTGTCATAAAACAGTTGAAGTGGCTCAAAAGTGAAAGCAGGATATTTACCAGTATTTTATGAAATGATTGCTTACCTACATGTTGTAGTAGGTACAGTTAGCTAATTGCCAAGTGAAGTAATATGATGTAATTGTAAAGAATGGCATAAGCAAATTTCAGTGTCTTTACCTATCAATAAAAGTGTAACAGATCCAGAAGACTCAGCTGAAAAGAAAATGTCTGTGTATATTTCAACAGAATATATCCCTGAAATATTTATAAGAAAAAATAAATGATAAGAAAGGTTACATTAGAACAGTTGACCTTTGACTTTAATGCTCTGTATATCAGTTTATTAAATTGGCAGAGGATATGTTGGTTAAAATGGAAGATATTGTGACTAAGAATGCTCTATGTTGGATTCCATTTTCTTAAAAATTATGTAAGTGAAAAGATCTTTTTGCCCCACTTCTAAGAAAGGAGTGTAGAACGTTTGTTGCGTTTATGATCAATGGTACAAATTCTCAATGCAGTGTATGGTAGCCATATTGTTTAATTCATATTGGTGGCCAAATCATGTTGGCCAACAATGTGTATGCCTTCTTCTTCTTCTGCTTCTCATGCTTGTATTAAAAATGTGAAAGGCTTGAAGCATTTTTCAACTATTTTATCAGGATGATTTAAGTCTTGCTCAATTTTGCATAATGACAGTGACTTTCCATACCAACCAAGTAATCAATAAAACTGCATATCTTTAGTTTGAATCTATGCCCACTGATTTTGTTTTCGATTGTTTCTGTTGCTTCATAGCGGGAGGGCCTATCGAAGACACTGGCCTCCCTCTCATCGCCATTGTTGGGGTTGTAGTGGTAGCTGTCTGCTTGCTAGTTTTCTTGTACGCTGCAGTGAAAGCTGCAATCAACAAACACAAATCCAAGAAACTAATGGACCAACTCTTGAAGGAGATGCAGACTAGTGTAACTGCAAACCAGTTTACAGATGAAGACTTCTGGGGAAGTGAAAAAAATGATTAGCTTTCAATATTACGTGTTCGATCCATCTCTTGGGAACTGGGATCATTTCTAACCTCATCATGACATCGTGCATTGCTACTGCCTTCATTTGTATCCTTGCAAAGTAATCTGGATTTCTGTAATAGCATTTCCACAATAGTCACTTTTGGGAACAATTATCCAATCTTCTATATTGTACTACGTAGTTAGGGACAACACAAAAGTGGAATGTATGACGATTTCACATGTTCTGACTGAGTTGCACGAAGTGGTTCATTGTTTCATTCAGTAAACGACATTTTCCGTCCTCACTTTTCACCTTGACACAGTCAGGCATAGCTTGTCTCTTCCGGCTAGACAAGCACCTCTTCAATATGTTGGTTTCTTGAATGGTCACATACGATAACAAACACTGTTGACAGTTTTGGTAACTATAATGGTGTCAAACAATGATAAAAAAATTATAAGTTAACCAACCATACACAGACAACAAGCTGTGTCACCAACAGACTGTACTGTTTGGTTTAGATTATTTGTATCCACAGATCCACAGTGAAGCAGACAATTACCAAGTTGTAGAATATTATAAAAATGTATGTTGAAGGTTACTGATGCTTTAATTAAATATGATTGAATTGATAAACTTGTACCATAAACTATACATCAATAATGTACATTTTGGCTTAATTAATAATTACATTCCATCTCCCTTTCTGTGTGTTTTATGACCTAATGTACCTCATTTATTTGTTGTCGCTTGGAGACACCATATTTCAAGCTGTTTTAGTTTGCTTTCCTTCAATAATTGTTATAAATTTGTTTATTTTTGGCATGGTTTTTGGAAAATCATGGGATACTGTCTGTCTTTCTATTGAATCAAGAGAATGTATGAAAGCACAAGTGCAAAATTTACAGAAAGTAATTTCACTGTGTTTATCATTCAGTTCTAATAAACAGAGTCTAAAGTAAAATAAAGTTATTAGTTTTTGCTTAAGTTAAAGGAGAAGCTAGTTTGACAATTGGTCATTCATTTATGTGAAATATACTATTTTAATATACTTTACCAAAAATGGCTATAAAAATTTATGTTGCATTAGCAGATATAGTATTTTTGAGATTGAAATTTAAAGACTATCACAGGAAATGTTTATCTTTATTCTTCACTTTAATGTCTTTATGGGATAATCATGAACTCATGAAACTTTTAAATGTTGACAATAATTCTTTTAAGGATGACTAAGCACAATATGAATTTTAATATCTTACAGACTGTTAAAGAGCACTGCTAGCAATCTAGGTTGCAGTTTTACACCGATTTTATTTTCAGGAAATATTCAGTTTAAGTTACTTACAGACAGACTATTTGAGTCAGTTCCTCAGATGTAACACAAAACTAGAAAAACCAGCCATTTATCACCTAAAATGATGTGCTGATGATACATTACATATTTTTTCCAATGTCAAATTATGTTGACTGCCATCCAAGGATTCCCCATCGACTGCTATTTAAATGAAGTTAAACGGAACATGTTTGGGTCAAGTTAGTAGAATTTATAAAATGATGGATTAACATTAAGCCCGGCACTGAGGAGCCGTCAGCTTAGCCTTAAAGGAGCATTCCAGAGATTTAACATTTACTAAAGCTTAATTTCTTGCAAACCAGAAGGCTATAAAACATAACTAGCACTCAGTTGGTTATTTCTCCCTTGGACTATGTCATATCAAGACTAAAATTCTGCCTGAGATCATTCTTTAAGTAGCCTTCAAATTATAAGGTCCCAAGTTCGAGTTACTCCAAGATTAATGTACGTCGTCAAGATACAGATTTGTTGACAATTGACAGTTCATAATCATGGACGTTAATTATGAATCTAAAAGACTGACTTCGGTCAGCTTGCTGCTTTGATAAGCCAATGAGGCTTCTTCGCTAGTTCCTGCTTGCAGGAAGATCTAAAATACAAAATACAAACAACACAAGTATTTCTTTATGCTTTCCTGTTGACCTAAAATATGAATAGAAACACCAATCATTGCTAAAGGATTTCACTGCATCAAAGCACTGACATTTTTGGTATAACTTCAGTTAGGAACTTTGGGTGCTATTGCAACTGAACTGAAACTTAAGTTTTAGGCACCTTAAACTGTAGTGTAGATTAAACTTTTGTTTTATCCATTCCAGCTTTAGTTATAAAGATTGACCAATCCTGGTTAGAATTTACGGTCATGGTTTCTCATCTCATTATTTTTTAAATCTTTATTACATGATTTAGTAAACCGGATTTAATATGTTGCATGTGTTCAACAATCATAGCTAATAGATTTACTTTTAATTAGTAGCATAATCAGTCTTTCAGTTTTAAATTAATTGTTTGTAAATAGCCTTATTTCCGTCCAAAAGAAGACACCTTGAACGAATTACCTTGTCTTATGTATTATTCATATTACGTTATTATTTCGTAGCATGTGTATCTTGAAATATAAATTTTATTTCATTAGATCAGATTTGGTGGTTGTACCTTAATTATTGTGTCTGACTTCAGTGTAATGGCTACTTGCATGTCGACCCATATAGCTCCAAGATGGGGAAGGTCCAAGGGAGGAGATACTCTCAAATCGCAAGTAAAAATCTGCTTGGATGCTATACGCAAAGTGTCAAGAAAACAACAGGTTGGGGGTGGGGATGGGAGGAAGAAGTTCAGCCTTTTTTTTTTACCCATACTTGCCCTTTGCACTCTGATGCTGGCATCACCACCAAATGAGCACCCTGACATTTAACAATAAGTTCGAGAATTTTGCAGTCTGGTAATAATACATGTGATTAAAAAAATGGAATAAGCAAGTATTGTTGCATACTAAAATTGAACACCCAGCGAAATAGCAGATCATAAGAACATGTCGGTGAAATGTAAGGAATACAAACGAATTGTATACGTTAGTAGGTATGATTTTGGTGAACTGTCACCACCCCCCCCCGAACACCTCTCCAAAAAAAAAAAAGAAGAAGAAGAGTGTACACAGTCACTCCGGTTGGCTACTTTGGATCCACCCCTAATTTCATTGTTTCTTACTGTTTGTGAAACTGAAGTTCACCTTCAGACAGAGCATGACTTTCAGTTTCGGATATTTTCATGGCGTTCACAAAATCACCTCTCGAAAGAGAACCCGTGCTGGAAAACACAAACGTGATTTCACTGAACATATAACTAACCACAATTCCCTTTCATCGGATTTGTCTCCATGACGTTGTTTTGTTAAGTGAAGTATGAATTGATCTACTTTCGCGCCATCTACCTCCGAACTTCCTGGCCCTGACTGACCAAAACAAAACAACCCGACATAAACTACCTCAAAGATTCTAGTAGGAAATAAACAATAGCCAATACAAAGAAGATATATTTTGAGCGATCCAAAATTTGATTTAGTGTTCAATCAGACGTGGACAGTCTAGAGCATATTAATTTGAAACCAATTTCTAATCGGATGAAAATTGTAATTGATATTAGTTTTGTATCGGAACCAAAGCAAAGTTTATCGAGAGTAATGCAATTTGCATATTTTGAATACGACACACAATCGGTACCTGGCATTCATTAGTACAGTAAATACGTGCGCTGTTTTGTGAGTACGTACTACTAGTGACATAACGTACATTATATGCGAGAGAAACAACGTTGGCCTAAGTAAACTGTATTGCGCAAGCTAGTTGTGTAAGTTATCAACAAAGGATATCTGTGGAAGAACGTTAAGTTTGGTCCATGAAAAATGCTGGATATCTGGGATTAAATATTGAGGATAAAATGGAGATATATCTTGTGGATGTTTAACGTCTTGGGTGCCTGTGATATAATTTCATTTCTGGAGAAATATGGGTCAAAAAGTAAGCTCGAGCCCTCGCAGTAGAGCTGTATATGGTTCACCATACCAGAGCACTGCAGACACAGCTGGTGCATCATCAAGCAACACAAACTCTGGGCAGTATTTGAGTGTGAGTAATGGCCATGGTGCATATTTCAACCCTGGTCAATCAAATGCTTCAGCTGGATCTAGCAACTCAAGAAATCGAACTCGTTCATTAGTTTGCACACCAACACACTCACAACATGCAAATAATGGCCAAACACATCAAGGGACTTCTTCCGAATCCAACTCAGACGATGAGGTATTGGATCGAATTATTGGGGCTGTAGGCCTATCGAGAAGCGGAGCAGCCAGCCGCCATGCAAATGGACACACAAGGGCCAACAGAGGAAGGTCTTTGCCTCTATCAGCTCCTCTGCCTACACATTTCTTTCCACAGACCTTTTTTTCTGGTAAGGAAATATCACTGTTATGGAATCTATTAGCCTTGGCCTACAGTAATAAGTAATTATAGTAGTAAGCAGTTCCACAATCAAATATTGCCATAATTTTCCCTTCCCTGCCCCCATAGGCATCATTCTCCTTCCCCTCCCACAAGCAAAGAAAAAAATCTACCATGAACAAATGCTAAATGGAAATATGAAGCAATTATAAAATATCCCGCCACGGGAAAACATCTCCCCAGATCGAGTGCAGCTACCTCAAGTTTTCCAAAATCTTTCGAAAATATTTAAAAGTTTCCCCGGGAGTGGCTACACATGCTGTCAGATACTTCATCAAATACCTAAAATGCAGTATTATAATCCCTTATGCTTCCTTGTACTGTGTGGTCATTGCATGTACGTGTGACGATGAAGCTGGTTACACCGTGGACTTATGTGTTGGTGGGGTGTTGGAAATATTTCCATATTCGGCTGGGATTTGATATATTGTCATATCATTTACCCCGATCTTCTGTGACCGTAGATGTGCCCGGTGTCTTTAATGGTATTGAAAGTTTTGCGAAATACTTAATTAGTAATTTTATTACTGGATTTTACTTGTATTCAAGTCGGCTTCTTCCATTTTTTCAAAATGTAACCAAAGTATGTGAAGAATTGTTCTCAATATACAGTAAAATGAGAATGATGAAACACCTTGACCGTTATAGTGTTTATATATATCTCTTACTAACATGAATTAATTAAAATATGTAAAGGAATGTGAATTCTCATTCTCAACATAATTTGAGAATGACAAAACAACTTTGATGAGCACAATTTATAAACAACACCTAATAAATTATTAAATGGAAAAACCAATCCAGTGAAAGATGGGTCCTGATCCATTCAATTTGATACTTAATTATCTTGCCAAACAAGTAGCAAATTCCTCCAAACCTTTCATTTATGAAAGAGAAGTCATTGAGGCACATGTATGCAAATGCCTGATGTTACATTGCGTGTGCATAGAGTAGACCGTTATACCCCCCAGGATGTTTTTCTTCTTGTCTACTTAAATTCATTACACTCTCAGGACCTGTTAATATCAATGTTCATAATAATTTTGTCACTGCAATAAAATACGGTCATTTCTTCCCAGTTCATTGTAATGTGTAGTACTGTAAAATTGGTCTTGTGTAGTCGCAAAGAGGCCCCTGTGGTATTGACACACTATGTAGTTACTCTACTTTCATTGAAGAAGAACCAGGGCAGAACTGAGTTTAGTAGCTGGTATCTAGGCATTAAATAAACATATCATTCCTTAGGACAGGATAATCAATAAAAGTTTGGATAAACATACGGGTAGATTGAAGCCACTGTTGGCTTCTGTTTTCATTAGTAGTAGACTAATTTAGGCTAGAGGGCAACTCTCCAAATTTTGGAAAAGCTACTAGTTACTCTCGAGTAGAGTTTTGAAATCTTGACTCAATCATTGCTCAGTAAATTGACAGCAAAAATATTCTGAAGTATGTTCACAGCCTGTTATAATTTCAGCAAGTTTAAGCAGGTGTGCATACATATTGTATCCAAAGGATAAGAAAGTCGGAGCATAAATACTGTACATATCCAAATGTACTAAGTTAAAGATAAGTATTAGTGATATATTTTAAGTTATTACATCTAAATTTATACTGATTTAAAGTTCACATTATTTCTTGGAATGAAGAATACCACAGAGCTCTAGGAGCTTAGCTTCCTTGACCCATGCCATGACCCCTGTCAGTGTGGTAGGCTCCTTGAACATGGCCCCAGACCAGGGTTACATTTTGGGGATGTAATGAGCCTAGCCCCGCCCCCACCCTGTGCCCATCCCCTTAAAATTTGGTGTCTTATTCTTTTGTGTTTCCAACGATCGAGTGTATGGTGATGACAATGGTGCTTCCTTGTTACATACAGTACATTTACAGTTCTGTACACTAGCACCCAGTGCTGTAGGGTATATGTTAATTGTTTTGTGTCAGGTGGACAAGTCTTGACAGACTAATGGTTTATGTTGCAGCCTTTTATGCATGACATGGTTTACATGCCATAGTTCTGATTGAAGACATCTACATTTATAATGTATCCACAGTTGTAATATTGTGCCTCTATATTCCTCTGAAAAGTCTCTGAATTAAAGTTTAATTTTAGGAGTTTCTTTCCTACCAATAGCAGTAAAGTTAGAGCTGTTAACTGCTGCTATTTTTGCTTTAAGTTCTGGGAACTAGTCATTTTTGGTTTCGATGATAATCGTAACCAATGCAGTCATGATGGCGTGTGTGCGTGTATGTACTTGCTTTGTATTCTGACCAAGGACTTGAACAAAAGAATTCCAGGTCCTCGGATGTGATTTCTAAAGAATCACCACTTCCTCAAAAGAATTCTTTTGTTATGGGGTATTGTTAAGGTTAGGGTACGTGGATTTGAACAATGGAAAAGCAATGGGGATGTTCGGTCTGAATGTAAAAGACACCTGTATGTTTGTGTGTGTGTGTGTGTTGTGCTCAGCTTGTAAACACGATATCTCATGATAGGAACCATGGATACTTATCATTGTTCAAATGTTGATATGTCATATTGAGAGGAAGAACGCTATTGTTTTTTTGGAGGTCAAAGGTTATCTGAGGTCACCAGATGTCAAACACTGAAAACATTGTAAACACTATCTCAAGATAGGAGGCATGGATACTTCTCATACTTATCATGTGGATGTGTTATATTGAGTAATAAGAACTCTGACCTTTTTAGTGGAAGTCAAAGGTCATCTGAAGTCATCAGAGATCAAATATTGAGACCTTGTAAACACAATCTCAAGTTAGGAAGCATGAATACCTTTCAAACATGAAATGCAGATGTGTTATATTGAATAGAAGAACTCAATTGTTTTTGGTGTGAGGTCAAAAGTCATCTGGGTAGCCAGCAGTCTGAAAACATTTTTAAAGCATGATATCTAATGGTAGATATCAGGACATTTATATGATAATGAGGTATTTCTGGTGAACAAGCAGAAGTTTGTTTTAATGAAAACATTGAAACCTTTATGCATTTTGTTAGTTTTATTCCCATTACTTAGAGGTGACAATGAAGGGAGCAGAATGTACTCAGTCATCATTCTGACACCCATGTATCATGTCAAATGTATGTACAATGTACTAAAACTTCTTTGGACAAGTATAAGGCTTGCTAATTAAGTACAGTATTAGTGACAGCATTCTGCTCAGTTGCTAAATGGTCATTGCAGGTGAAGGTATAGTTGTAGAGACAGGTGTAGTCAAGAACAACATGTGTTATCAAAACAACTAAAAAAAAAATTTCAAATTAAAATTGCTTGTTTTCATCTTTGTCACCTCTGGACACTGACTACCTTTTCATGAATACCCATATTTCCCTAAAAGACCTGTCTATAAACACATTATATTTTGAAAAAATGAATTGTATTAACCAAATGCAACCCTGTATGATAGATTCAAGTAATTTCTGTCAGGACTAACCTACAGTATTTCAAATAACAATAATAACAGTACTTAAGTCAGTCTCAAAGTAAACCACACCCATTTGGCACCTATATGGTAGCAGAAAGCCAAATTGATTGATGTCTATAATTCCTGGAATGATATTCAAGAATTAGGAAGTAAGTAACTGGCAAATTTTGATGCCATTGACTTTTCAGCAGTTGAATTCACAAAAGGCTGTAATTCTAGTCATGGGAAATGGTTTAGTTATTAACAGAGGTTATCTTTGTTGGTAAGGTATATATTACATCCCAGAGTGGTTTTCGAGTTTGCACCCAGACATGTTAATAAGTAAATACACTTTTAAATTAACCTGGGTAGTATGGTAGGAAGTGGTCTGTGGAAGACAAAGCTATGAATTCACTTCCTTCAAAGCTGCATTTCCAACATGGTAGGTAAATATATCCCGGACCTAGCCAGGTAATACCGTAATATTCATGCAAGTAATACGACATGCCCCTCAACACTACAGTACAAGGAGTAAGCTTGGTAGGAAACCACTGACTTCTCAGTATTTAAATAGAGAGTAAATGGTCTTCAATTACTGTATTCGCAACAAATTAAATATAATTCATTTCTTTTTTTCTTGGGGATTGTGCCTTAAGATTGCATTGTTCCTTGTACCATTTTGGTTGACTGAAGTGTTGTACTAGATTATGTTTTCAGATTCTCTAAATATCTGAAATTCCTTACATGGTCAGGTCTGGCAACATCAGATTCTCACAAATTCATTGAAATTGAATTTTTTTTTTTTAAAGCTGTGACCAAACTCAGTTTGAAACTTGCTGATTGCTAATCGATAATAATTATTCATCTGTGATGAATATTAAAGCATGGTTAATTGATCAAAGTGTTGCAAGGCATGGTTCCAACCAGGCTTGGGGCGATTACATCTGAATGTAATCGATTATGATTACGATTACTTGAGAATGTATGATTACGATTACAGCCTTAAGTTGAAGTAATCGATTACGATTAAGATTACATTGTAATGTAATCGTGATTACAATCACGATTACATTGTGGTTACTTGCACAATCCTCTGCATATCTGTTTAATATAACTCTCTGCCGAGAAATAGGGCAATGAAATAGGGCAAAGGAAGGGCATTTACAGTATATACGGACAAATTTGTGGAAGTATATCTACAATTCCTACCAGGCATTACACATTTATTCCTTAACACGTTTAAGATGTGTAACCCATAAGTCCAGTAAAAAATACAATTTAAACAGACAATTAAACAGAAAACCAGTTGTGTATGCAAAAGGATTGTGAAGGCTGAGAGGCAGCATTGAACAGAATAATTCAGGTGATAAAAAATCCTTGAATATGGCGATCAAATCCCCAGTACTTCTTAGTATAAGTTTATTGTGCTAGAGAATTCTAGAAGCAGGAACACTTCTTTGGTCACACTAAAAGCCAATAGTAAGTATTAGTTTTAATCATTTCTACTAATTTTGCCCTTCTCATTCAAATTTCACTGTAATCATAAATGTAATACGATTACGATTATTTTGCCCTTGTAATCGATTACGATTATGATTACTTCGTCATTTTCACAAAAGTAATCGATTACGATTACGATTACTTCAAAAAATGTAATCGATTACGATTACCCCAAGCATGGCTCCAACTAGCCCAACACACACACATTTCTAGTACTAGACTGTAGATTGCAACTAGACAGCCAGACTTTCATCAGTTTCTATAATTTGAAAACTCAAGATCCTGCTTTGAACAGCAATTAAAGTACCTGGGTAAAATCCTAATGCAACTTCAAAACAAAATGTGAAACTTTTAGCAGTAATACTTTACTTGGTTGTTGTAATACGTGAAGATATGTATGTTATTATTTCCATGATAAGGAACACAAGTGATGTTTTGTTACAGTCCATAAAGTTTCAATTAAATCCCTTGTTTTTTAGCTTGACTTCCTCCCCGTTGAGGAGGATATGCAGGAAGGGAATTGTCAATATGAATATGGGTAGAATACTGAAGCACAAGGCTCTGCTTTTTTTGGGTTTTTTTTTGTGTTTAATGACAAAAACAGTCCATTGAGCCTCTGACCCATGAAACCAAAACTTTTCCAATACTCTCAAGAAGTGAAACTCTTGGCTGATCATTGCCTTTTTGTCATATCAGGAAGTAAATATATCTGATTATATAGCAAACTAAAGGAACCAGTTCTGTACAAGTTTCTAGAAAAATATTTTTTTTATGTGTGTACACATAGCACATGCTTGCAAACTAATGAGTGTATTACATCATGTGATGTCTAGTATGTTCTGACATATGGCTTCACCAGCTATTTATTCACATAGCTAAATACAAAGCATTGGTTATTATGGTTTGAACGTTCGGTAGAATCTGCATTGTGAGTTAAATATGTGATGATTATTATCTCATGGATGGTATTTGAAAATGGCTGAGATTTACCAATATAAACAATGCCCTTCTTAATACGGTCCACTTTAACTGCTCTCTAGCTAAGTTCTAAAACAGTGTAGACTTAGTATTGACTTGCAGTGTGCAAAAAGGTAAAGCTTGCTTTTTGAAGTTTACAAAAAAATTACTGAATGACATTGAAGACACTGAATGAAAGCATGTGAGTGATACCTTCTGTTGATTCATACAGTGTGCATTATGGCTTTAGTTAATGGACATTCGAATAGCGCTTTCAGTAGAAAGTTCTGTTGTGCAAAAATTTTCCAATAAATCAAGTCATTTACAAAGGCAACACTGTCTAGACAGATGAGTGTCAAGGCACTGTTTGCCGGTAATATTACTTGTAACCATGAGTAACAGGCTGATATTCCTGCTTTACGTTATTTGCTGTTGGGCAGAAGATTTACGTCTGTTAAGAACTTGTGTGCGGTTCTACATGCCAAACCCAAATGAAATTTACCAATGTGTTAACAAGGATTGGAAAACCTTGTAATTTTGTCTCCCAGGAATATATATATGTTGGTGACATGCATTTACTTTTTAGTTCCTTGCTGAAATCAACAAAACCTATGCGGTCAGGTTGGTTTATGTGCGTGCGTGCTTCTGTGACACTTGCTTGGATCCGGGGTAATGGAGGGATGTATATTTGTCAAACTTGCTATGTAGATGTATTATAGTGAGAAGGGTGCTGATCTTATGAATATTAATGAGGGTATGGGATTCAACGTAAAAATATTTACATTGCAACAACTCCACAACCGTAAGTCAGATTGTAGCCAAACTATATAGTTGTTGTTTAATATTTTCCATGCTTTTTTACTTTCTTTGACATTGGTATTATACTGTACATTATTGTGAATGTAATTGTAAAAAAAGAAAAAAAATGAAATAAACGAAACGAAACGAATAGCTGGTACATGTAGGCCATCAGGGCCTCAAAAAATTCTGAGCCCAAATTTTATTTTCACCTCAAATGCATTTTGGGACACATTCTGTGGGCCTTAATTTGTGGGGCCAAATATGTTTGGGACCAATTGGGCACAAAATTTGATTGGGGCCCAATTTTTTTGGGAGGGTCCAAAATTTTAAAAATTACAATAACTCCACAACCTTAACTCAGATTATATCCAAACGTGGAATACAGTTGTTGGTTAATAGCAAGTATATATGTGGGCATAAATATTATGATATTGGGTGATGACATACCTGTACAACATTTTAGTATTCCACTAAGCAAGGAACCATAGTGCCCTTTCGGCTCTCGTTTCACTCCTGTCTTACCTGTCTCCAGTCACCTTAAATGTACTTTCCCATCTACAGATTTACAGTACCTAACCTAAGAAAATTCAAAATTGTTAAACATTATAGCATGAAACTGCCTTATATGGTTCCACTAATAATGGTTGATAATCCACTTCTTCTTTCTACTTGAATAATCTACCCTTCAGAAGTCATACAAGATTTTAAGAGTTAAGTTTTTAACATTCCTAAACATTAGTTCTGAATTTTCTTTCTGGTGACATCTTTGGCACTCAGTGTCTCTCTCCGACAAACTAATCTTCACCTGAATCAAGCACTCTAATGTTCCTGTGTGTGTTTGTGTGGGTTAAAACAAGATGATATAGTGTTTGTGTGTGTTGAAACTTGAAACAAGATGATATGTATTACTGTAAGGTACTTGAACTTCATATATGTAGTTATTCAATATTGTGGATCCACATCAGTGACTTCAAAATCCCAATCGCTTCTTGTGAAGGTAAAAGGTAATTTCAGGTCAAGAAAAGTGAAAGTCCTTCAAACCTAATGAATCAAATGATTTTAAATGTTCGTCAAACTTGACACACGTGACATATATGATACACACATCAATTGCAAAGAATTGCAGTTTACCAGTGGCCGCATTCGGTGCCAAAATTTACAAAAGCATCCATTTCGGAAGTTGCAAACAAAATGTTCCATGGTTCATCCCTGTTCGGCTGTTCTTAAACTACCAGCTATTCATCATCACCTCCCTTTCTACTCCACTGCCTCACTGCAGATTAGGAAAGCTAGCACATAATAAGATGAAGCACTGTTCACAGCCACAGCGTGCAGTTTGGTAGGTACTGTAGTTGTTTTGTATAAAGTTCTAAGAAACCTTTCAATAGTGACTTTAGTTTAATGCTCAGCTGTGTCCAATTCAGGACTCCCTTTCGTTCCCTCAGATCTACTGTGCTTAAAATACAAAGCAGGGATTTCACTCTAGTTTTCTTTGTATTCTTGTTAGGAGTATATATCACAGCAGCTGGATGGATCAGGAATCTGCTATTAAGACATGGCAGCTCCCTGGATGGGAGGTATCAAAGAACAGTTAAATGTCAATGAATGAATAACTTCTTCTGAGAAGTGACAGACCAGCATTTGTTAAGTTTTGTAGTCCTTGCATTAGCTTCATGATTCGTAGGTTCCACACTTTCCCCTGTGACAGGGGAATACTTGTCTAATTATCTCCTTATAAAATGGTTGGGCCTCTTACCTTCAGAGGAGATGTAAAGTTGGTTATGAATGATCCCTATGTTATAACCCATAAAAACAGGGGAGACCATTTATTCCTCCTCAAGTAGCAGAACAGAACTTACTACTGTACCTCTCCTACATTCTCCTCTACCATAGAGGCTTTGGACTCATGGCAGTGGCAGGTCCCGGATTTCTTGGAAGGGACAAGTTCCGGTAGATACCGAAGCTACTACCAAAATAGCATGAATATGTAGGAAACAGTGTTCATGCCACGATCTAGGGGATCTGGGGGCTTTTCCACCACTGGGAGTTTCAAGTGGAGAGCCTTCTGGTCGTTTAACTCATTTAACTCTATAAAACAAACTGAGAAGAAAAAAAAACTGCCACTCACCCGGCTAAATTTCCAACTACAAGCTGACACAATGATAGGTAGCGGTTAAGGCATGTGTAAGATCAAGGCTATGTAGTGTAGGGCCCATTGTTATAACCACTGACCAAGGCCCTACAGTGTAGGGCCCATTGATATAACCACTGATCGAGGCTACAGTGTAGGGCCCATTGTTATAACCACTGACCAAGGCCCTACAGTGTAGGGCCCATTGATATAACCACTGATCGAGGCTACAGTGTAGGGCCCATTGTTATAACCACTGACCAAGGCCCTACAGTGTGGGGCCCATTGATATAACCACTGAGCTATTTCATTAAATAGGCCCATATCCATATCGCAACTTTCCAACGAGCATTGAAAAATGTTTCCTCCATTTTGTGAAGTATGGAAAATGTCATTTATCATCTACAACTTGTAAATAATCAGACAACATAACTCAACTTATTAGGCAGGTTACTTTTGTGAAGTTTCTTATTGTAAAGACAAAATGATAAAACATAAAAATGCGGAGGTTCTGAGTATAGAATTGCTATGCCTATTTCATTGGTATGTATGTAGCATTTTTGACATCTTGTGTTGCATCTTTGGTATGCCTTTGTCAGATAAATTATTATTAGTCTTGAGTCAAATAACCCCAAAAAGTTGACTCATTCTGTAGTGCAAAAGACAAGATACAGATTAATAAGATTATATTTACATCAATGTTATATTTATTATGATTTATTGTTTATGGACATGTGTTTTGGTATGATATAGCTTCGACAAAAATTGTTGTCAAACTCGATGGAGTAATTTTTTGTAAGATGCTGAACTCTGAAAATGGCTTTTAATGTTTTGCTTTGATGTAATACTGTGGTATCAAGGATTATTACAGTTGATGTGTTGAGTGTATGGAGCTTCTGATTGGTTAAAACATGTCATACAGCTATTCCCATAGTGTAGGAATCCAGTATTCATTGTGGGAGATCTATATATTGCACATGTCATAGTTGTGTGACAAAGCTTTTGTTTGAGGCTATTGTGTTTACAGCTGTGATAAGCAAAGTTTACCCACAGCTTATCCTTACAGTACAGTTCTTTAGAAGTGCTAGGGTAGTCAGGTGTATGAAGTAAGCAAACTGTTGAATGGACGCATGGTTTAATGTCTGCTTACTGTCTTTGGGATTTCAATATGTGTTTCACAGGAAACCATGTGTAAAAGTAAAAGTTTCGATCCTAGCAGGTTCTTCTTCAGAGGCTAAATGACAAGTGACAGCTTTGTTTTTTTGTCACAGGACACAATTCAAGTTGAAACCTATATATTTATATATATAGAGAGAGCTGTTTATAACAGTTTCTATTAACCCCTTTGTGTTGAGATTTCTGCAGGACATATGTAGGGGAAGGTCAAGGCTATTAGGTGTGCTTTGATGGCATTTCTCTTCTAATTCAATCAACTTTTTTTGTGTTTGCTTGATCAATATCTGTACTGACCATTGTAGCAAGCAGACCTCATCTACCAAAACAGAAACTTTGTTGTCCTAATTTTCTAGGCGCTTTTAGGTCTTCATATGCTCTTTCTTTGAGTTTGGTCATCCATGTACTCAAGGGTTTCTTTCTCCGACTATTGATGTCACCAGAGTCCTGTGTTTTGGTCATTAAGAGATGTACAAGGTCATCCAGCAATTTAGCCTGGATGCATTGGTGAATTAGAGACTGAAGCTTGCACTTTTGCAGGGCTTCTTGCAATACAAAACATTGGAAGGATAATTACATCATCCCCCCCCCCCCCAAAAAAAAAATCAGATTTCCGGTTGTATCGTACCATATGGATTTGGATGACTTCAATTTCCTGTTTCTGCCATGTCCCTAGTCCCTCATAACTTTTGTGGATGACCACACCCCCCCCCCCTCATCTCTCTCATGCTCCTCCCTGCCTGGATCCACTTTCCATCCTCTCCTGTTCCACTCTCCAAACCACCATCAACTATTGCTCTGTACACATGTGTAACACTATGCATGTATCCATGTTTGTCTGTTGACAGTGCCTAAAGCATCATCATTTATCTGCTCGTTGTGTGTTAACTTCCATTTTCCATTAAATTTGCATTTCCCATTGCTTTGTAACTTTGAGTCACGTACATTAACTTTGTGACCTCGCTTACATCACAATTCAGCACTCTCCTCGTGCCTAAATTAAGTGACCTTGTAATCATTTCAACGCTGTGCGGCTTCGGCGACCGGTCACTACAGATCGATGACCATCCTAACTTAGCTATATAATTTTGTTCAGCCATAATCGGATACCCCACATTTCCACAATCTAACTCAGATATGAGGTTAAAACTCATATACATAACTCCTAAATTGTAATAGTTAACAGGTGACTCAACAATATTTAATTAATATATATTGCTTCTTAGCATTTGTACAACCTTCCGCATTTAGCTGCTCCTCCCAGGTGGGATATTAAAATATAATTTACAGAAACAATAGATTTTTCTCATGCAAATAATTCTTTCCTTCTGCTGGTACTGCCGGTGATATATCAGATTTAATCGTGCTAATATGTAAGTTACTGTAGATGCAATACAAACTATATACAAAAAGTATATATAGCTAAGTTGCATTGATTCTGCACATAGCTGTATTATATGCCTTGTATGTACTTTACTCTTTGTACTTTCTGCACTGATAGTGAAACTACCAATATTGCACAGCTGCCAGAAAAAGGGGAAATTCTGTAACTATTTAGTAATGTCTGCACTCTAGATATCAAAATTAATAGTTTCGTTCTCATATGGCATCGCATGTCATATGATGTTGTACAGTTATAGCCAGTATGCTTATACATAACATGTGCCAACAGACTACAACATTAACCAGCGAGCTACAGTATGTTGCTAATGGAGATAACACACACATGCATACATTGTGGTGTACAGATTAACAAAACACTGAAGACATCTCAATGCACTATTATACAGAACTGTAGGTGTGTGTATGTGTGTACATGTATGCATAATCCGTGACTGTGTTGAGCACTGTTGAATTGACAGGTAGCTTAATCGCCAACAAGCAGTTTAATTAAATATGCGTGACTTGGTGCAATAACAAGTCAGATCCTGTATTTATGTAATTTGGAGAAACACTGAATTTAGATAAGATAAGTTAATTGTCCAATGTTGTTGTTGATTGATTTACATATTTTCTTGTAAGAATTGTTGATAACAAATTATGTTGAAATTTGCTGATGCATTGGGAGGATGCTAAAAAAGGAAGAAAAATATCTTGCCAACTTGATCTCACTCATAAATTATAATTAAAGATGTTACAAATGATTACAGGACAATTTGCCATTTCTTTTTGGTCATCATTCTGTTCAATGTGAATGACCAGCAAACATCTAGAACTAGAGACAGACATCAGCGTGATTCTTCAAATATTCCCGGAGGATACGTCTGGCAGTTGAGAGTAAGAATCATACCTTAAGGGGGGGGGGGGGGAATCATTGACAATTGATATAGATCTCTGTCCGATCAGTCTAGACACCCCACAGAGTCAAAACTACTTGTACTCAAAAGCTACCCAGGGGTAATAGATGGAGTGTAAGTTAGTATCTTTAATTAAAAGGACGAAGTTACAGGGCTTCTGTCACTGAACTTGACAATGTTATTTACTTTTGTGTTTAAAGCAGCTTTCTATGTTAAATTTCAAATGCAATTTCAATGCTACTGTACTCAATACTGAAATCCCATAAGAATTCAATTGATAAGGTTGACTAGTCAACTTTCATTAATTCCAATAATGAAGTTAAAGTAAACCAGAATGCAAAATGCATTGAGGTTTCGATGACTTTAATGCACCAGAACTAGCTGTTACAATAAAACACTATGTCATGATAACACAGGTCAGTCTACTGTACGTGGCTATACACACCTCCATCAAAAACTAGAGGGGTCTTGTATTCAATGTTATGAATCCACACACCAAGTATTAGAGGTATCCACGATTTCCATCGTTACACATCATGGCACTGGAGGTCAAAGGTCACCCAAATGCAGGTCGACTATTGGATTACAGTAGCATAACTCCCAACCTTGATGGACATTTGGTTCTCAAGTTATTGCAAAAATACTAGTTTTTGACCCTTGGAAAGAATCCTTTACCCCATTCACAACTACTGTAGTCCACAAATATCAATCATTTTGGACCCTGAGTTAAAAGTCAAAAATGTGAAGATCATTTTTCCCCCTTTCTTGTTGACATTTATCTTGTTCCTTCCCCACTGTTCTCCCTTCCCTAATTCGTTGTTCCCCACCCCCCCCTGCAACAACTGTGTACTCCCTTATACATCTAGTCTGGCTAGTTCTGTCTGCTAACATTTAACAAATGTGCTCCTTGCTGTAATGTACTATGTCTCTTAGTCAATTTATTCTTCTTATATTTCTCTTCTACAGGCATCAAGTGTCCAGTATGTTCTAAGTTTGTCCCTCCTGACGATATAGAAGTTCATCTTGTGGTATGTTTAACCAAACCAAGAATAGTTTATAACGGTAAGTCAACATACTGTAGCCACCTGTAGACTGTGTAGCTCAGTCAACTGTAGTAAGACATGTTAATATCTAAACCATACCTTCACTTTAGCAATATAATTCTGCCAGTCTATTAGTTGGTTAATTACTTATGCTCTCAAATCTATCAGTATGCATCTGAAGTACAGTACACCCACAATAGCATCGAATGAAAAGACTCTTGAACAAAAACACGTCTTGAAACTTGAGCCGTTTGGTTTGAAGTGGAAAAAGAATTTAAAATTTTTGCCAATGGATTTTGTTTGTTTTTGACAGATACTCTCTAGAATTAAATATAAAACAGTGTTAGATCGGTCATTCTACCATTTTATGAAATATTTTTATTGTTTTAAATAATTTAATAAAAATCAGGTCATATTTGACAAAGTTGAAGGGTGGCTTTGCTTGAGTAACAGCAGAATATTTAACAGACCTTATTAAAAAAGACCTACAAGATCACTCAACAGAGTCAGTGTCATACAGTAGCTGAGCAAATTTCAATGAGTTCTTACCTTTTAAAATGACCTGGAAATTCATACTTCAAGAATATTATTCCATGTCTGCTCTAAATTTAACTCACATTATAGCCATAATACCACTGCCAACCAGACACGATCAAACCAAGTGTCAAAATTTGCATCAAAATACTTTTTTTTCTTTATTAATCTTCACACGCCTGATGAACCAGGATACTGACTTTCTTTGTCAGGGTGATTGACTAGTTAGGCCATGGTTGTGTTAACATGTAGTTTAGTCGAATGTAAAACTTCCCTTAGAAAACACAAGTTAAGGTGCTTAAAAACAGTTAGCATGACTTGAAAGTTTGAAAAAAATTAATTACAATCAAAATTGTATATATACTGCCAATGATCAACTCATAGCATCTACACTACAAGTGATCAACTCATGGTTTTTATATACTACTAGTGATCAACGCATGGTCTATATACTACTGTACTAGTGATCAACTCATGGTATATATATATGGTCAAATTTCAGGGAACTAGATAGGACTGATATGTTTGCACCATCTGCTGACCACACGTAAGTGCAGTGTACAGGTGTCTCGCACAACCCGTACACGTGTGAGGTACCGTATGCAAAAATGAGGCGAGATACTAATTGTTAAAGAGGCAGAAAAACTGCCGAAAACAAGAGGATACTTAGCAAAACTTGGGGAATCCTGTAGAAAACTTTGTCAGGAACCTTCGTCGTTCAAGAGAAGTCGGATTCCAGCAAGTAAGACTCGGTTTGGCGTTAGAGAAAACGGAGCTCGAAAGACACGCGTTTTCCTTCAGAATGGTAAATTCGAAAGGGAGAGAGGGTGCGCGGTGACCTATGGGAGAGGTCACCGGGGGCGCAGTGCTAAAATTATACCAGTGGCGTCTACGTAGACTAGGAAATGTGCGTAAGTGTTGTAGGAGACAGGTAAGTATCGTCGTTCGTAAATACCCAAACCAGTGAGTTTTGGTGTAACTAGATAGGACTGATATGTTTGCACCATCTGTTGATTTCAGTGTGACTAGGAAACTCTATTGAATATATATTGATGATTATTCACTGAAGGAGAGCTACTTTTGCTTGAAAGTTCTGTAACATGCTGTTTAACTTCCCATCACTCAATAAATTATTTTTATGCATCTCATTCAACATCCAGCCTTTTATCTAAGTGTTTCTCTATGTGTAAACAGTATATACAGATATATTATCTGGATCTTGACACTACCAGAAGCTATGAAGCATATGGATCAATATGCTTCACGTCACAAAGCTTTGCATAATGTATTGTTTTAATTTTCAGACTTATACATATCCCTTTTATTAATTCATACCAGGAACAGGAAGTGGTGGACCATTCATCCAGGAATTATTAGCATCCACTTCCATTTAATGAAATGAAATATCCCCAAAACAGGACATATTCTTGGAATCTATTTTAATAATGTTTCTTGTTTATAAACTTTCTTGACCCCGTATGGGTATTACATCAAAGAAGTAGGGAGGTTATTTCTTCTAAAACCACCAGTCAGGAGGTTAAAAGTTCAGGTCTGGGTTTTGTTGCATAGTATGGATTCTGTGAAAGTAATTTTAATATATCATGCTTGGTGGATTTGTAACTTCAGTTAACCTGCAACCAATAGGTTCCATTGTAACATTCCCTTTATTACATCTGGTAGATGAATTATGGGAATGGACAATAACCTGTGTAGCATAGGCTTACCGAGAATTATTAAGATCCATAAAACACACGGTTACGGTACAAATCCGCTGTGTTTGTTTAAATTAATATTAGATACTGATCGATGGCAGAAGGTGACTCCATCTCATTGTAATACTGTAGATTTACTTCGTTCCTCACTTACCTGTCTCCCCACAACCTAAGCACTCTCGTTCTACCGTGCCTAGAATGAACTGGTAACCATTTTAACACTGCGCGCCCTCTATAACCGTTCCCTCTGGTCAATGCCCTTCCTTCTCATTCTACCACCCTAAGTGCCTACATCTGTTCGTTTTTTGTGTGGATTATGTTTTGACTTAATTTGATCGAAACTGGTTCCAATAGGATCTTCATTTGCCTTTATGGCATATTATATGCTGATCGATAGCAGAAGGTGACTGCATATCACTGTAATAATGTAGTTGTAAATTTTGGCAAAGTTATACTGTTTCTGAGTTCTGTAGGGTTAAACCACATTTGACTTTCTGATCTATAGCATATATTTCATGGCAAAGATTGGAATGTTTTCTGGCTGATCTTTTATGAATTTTCATCATGACAGATAAGTTGAAAATGTCTTTCATGTTTTCCTTTGTAACATGTTTTAACATACATTATACAGCATGAGCAAAGATAAGGACATTTACCATGCCTGCATACTGTATACATTATATATGTTATGCTGAAATATCCTAGCACAATTAAGTATGGCCTATACATATGTACTCCTTAAAGTATGTATAGATATTTCATGTTTCCATTGCTAAAACGCATGAGTAAACACTTTGGATGGTAGAATGAGAAGGAAGGGCATTGACCGGATAGGACCGGTCACTGAGGGTGCACAGTGTTAAAAGTTTACCAGGGCATACTAGACACGGTAGAATGAGGTGCTAATGTTGTGGGGAGACAGGTAAGCGGGTCACTCGTAAATATATAAACCAGTGAGTTTTATAATTTTCCATTTCTATAAGGCCCAGTGGGCTGCATTAATAGGCTATTGAGAGCCTCAGGTGCTACAGAAAACTGGCCCAAGGACCTCATATGGCAGGCAGGATGCACTTTGCCCACCTTGAATCTAATTACATTGGAGATAGGGAGCACAGTCAGAGAAGACCAAATGAAAAAATAAAGCATCACACTAATAAACAAACACTTGTGGCCTATTTCCCATGGTTTTAACTATGGAGTAGCCTGGCAAAAGTTATATGAAATTTAACTTGGAAAGATGCTTGTGCGGGGCGCGACCGGTTTGCAGGATTTTTCGAGATGTCCAAATTTTTTTATCAACAGTGATTTGGAACTTTCTGGCATAGTCCATGGTAGGGGGTTTGGTGGTTCATACGTGGCTCTGTCCTCCTGGGTCGTGGGTCTAAAAGTTTACAGAATGCTGCATAAGCCGACATCGACTGCTACCCGTACTGCAGGTTTCATGCAGGGATTCAGCTGTAGAAGATCACAGCAAAAAAGGCATTGGCAAATAATTTGAATTATATTGTTATTAGAGGCAGCTAACTTTTCACACTGATCGTCATTTCATGCATTACAGTACAATGTATTCGATTGTGCTTACAGTCATTCTTATCTAAGCAGGGCATATTTGCAGAGTAACTTTAATTCCCATAAGCAGCCATTGCCAAAAAGAAGTTTGCATTTGTAATTTGCAAGCAAGCAGTTGCTGTAAGTAGTCAAGCACACAATCCAAAATAACCACAAAACACTTTCAACCCAAAGCTGTCAAAACTCATTACTGCTAAAATTACCATCAAAGCACTATCTGTTTAAAGTGTGTTAACATTACAATGTATGTTTTGGCTTGAAATACTGTTAACTTGTGTAAGTTCAGATATACAGGTGACAGGGCAGTCCCTATAGTATACTGAGCTGCTCAAATAGTGTGTCTTAGAAATTTATTACACAGCCGCAACTGCGGAGAACTCACTTGCTATCTACCGCATGTGCACAGACGAGGGACCTACTGACGCTGTTGTGGAATTAATCTATAGCATGAACAACAAAAAAAAGATTTCTTCTCAAATCTTTGTAAAATGACTGGCTTAAATTCTACATATATATGCTATATATCCACCTCACATCTACCAGATTATGACACGAGAAGGACCTATACCTCTCATATAGCCTAGACCTTGATCGACGACGACGACATACTGAGCAAGTTTAAAATAACTTTTAATCTCGACCTGTCCACGAGGAATCACTTCAAGTGTGATCTAGCATTCCCGTCTCTGCAACCAGCAAATTTATTTTATTGCATTAAAGCACCGAACATGCCGTATTAATATGTGTATCAGCGTGCATATCTATATGCATGTATGTATACTCGTGCAGGTTTAACACTTATATATTGCAGACCACGTATCGCAAGAGTTACTTTACAAAAGCATCGTATGACTGGAATTCCCGGGGGTTGGGTTATACACATTTGACTTTCAAATGACATGCCAGTTTTGGCAGTTACTCTCTGCTGTAGACTCGCTGTGAGGTCTTGATTATTCATAACCGGTTTGATTTCTTAAATAATTGAAATGGCTTGAGAAGTGTTGTGGTCTGGAGTGAACGCTTTGAATATAAACATGCAGCAGGAGCAGACTCAGGCCTGCAGTCGTGTTGCTGATAGGTTAATCAATATTGTGTGCAAAACAGATTGATCGCACAGATGGTCGTTAAACGATCCTCTGCGGCAAATGTCGGGCTATCTCCTTGATTAGAGACGGGTGTGTAGGAGGAACAAGAGGACGGGATGAATAATCAGGAATGATGGCTCTTTATTCATCCACGGATCAGTTTATAAGTCAGGCCGTAACGCAAGGGAATTGCTACCAAAGGTCACACTGTATGGATCAGAAAGTGAATGTATTTTTTCTTTGGCTTGTTTTTAATTTGAAAGTAAGCAAGATAGATTGCAAAAGTCCTATGCAAAAAATGTATTTCTTGCTGGCTAGAAAACAGTGTGATTTCTTATGTTGTTCAAGCCACGTTTTTCACTTGGTCGGTGACTTTTACCGAAACCAATTCAAGAAGATGCTTTTAGTTTATGCAATTGTAGAATTTAAATCCAAAAGGAAAACAGAGACAGGCTGTGAATGAATGAATGAACAATGAAAATGAGAAAAGATGGAAAAAAAAACAATAAGATGAAATCATTTTCTCTGATTATTAGCAAGGAGCCAACACAGTTAAAAACATTTCATTCAATATAACAGTTCAGGACTTCTTGAGGGAAAATAGTAATTTAGTGTTCAAACATTGTGTACTTGTGCTCTGGACAAGTAGATTAGCAATCGGGAGGTTCAGGGTTCGATCCCCGACAGGGTCATAGTAAGGTGGGTTTTTTCATCCAAGAGTAATTTACGGTTTTCCCATCTGAAATGACTTTCTAAATTGAAAAGATTCCAAATTTGAGTTACAATGTTGAATTGGAAGCCACCCGACGTGAAAGTTGTAATCCATAAGCCCTTCGCTTAAGTGTCGTAAAAATAACTGCTGGTTATTTATATGATATTATAGCCTTTTTGAAGTCTCCCAGTTTTGTCTCTCATGAATACTATGGTTCCTGAGTGTAAACAATGCGATACAGCACATCTTTAGGCTTGACCGTTTCGCAAAGTATTTTGCGAAGAGATACTGGTGAGATAGATTCTTCCCTGATCTTACTTTTATTGAACAGTATCAACCATGACCTTTGACCTCCTCTGATTATGTGACCTGTGGCATTTTACATTAATGGACATATAGACTTATATAACAATTCCACCATTCTGCACTCATAGCATTTTGCGATGCGATACCAGATTTAAAATCTTCTCTGATCTTTATTCGAACAATATCTGAAGAATCTCTAATGCATGCATGACCAGTTCATCTTTAGTGCTAGATGGTAAATGATGTATTATAGATATATCTGTGAGCGTGTTCAGTAAAGTCTTGTATTAGACACATTTCCTTATTCAAATTGATTGATTTTATTTAATTGGTACAGTAGATATACAGAGATCAATTACTATATCATTTATTTTTTCTCCTTCTTTATTTTTTTGTTTACAGAGGACGTCTTGGAAATCGACTCAGGGGAGTGTGTTATATGTTTAGAAGAATTAGAGCAGGGAGATACTATCGCAAGGTTACCTTGTCTTTGTATATATCATAAAACGTAAGTAAATCTTCGCATTTCATTTTGGCACCGTCGTGAACTGTCAAAACCTGTTTTCTGGTTCAAAGTTTAATTCTTTCAAACATGTAAAACTGCAAAGAAAGTATTGGGTAAAGAGCATACAAAATCAAGGCCTCAACTAACCCCTGAGGTCACTGCATGGATTGAATCCTGTCCAAGCCAAGAATTACATTTTTCAAGTTTCTAATCTTTCAGTTAATACCGAAAGTCTCCTGAATGAAACATGCTCTGTATAATTGGGACTTTAATGAGGCGGTAAACTTCCAGCATTGACACCACTCTGGACTTTATGGCACATTTTTGGCCACAAATTGATGACTTTAAATATCTTGGAGAAAAACAAAGTTGAAAGTTGCAAATTTTTCGACTTTTATGCCACTATTTGAAGTAAGATTTAAATAGATAAGCTAGTTATGTATGTCGTTATGGCATAGTGGAGTCAGTGAGGTTGAGAAATATCATAAAAAAGGACGCAAAATGCTGCTTTAAAGTAATAGCACCTTCTAGGATGTGAAAGATATCTCAGTTTCTCTTAGTGTCTCTTTCATAATGTGCTTTCATATTTTCCTTTCATATTTTCCTTTTCAAATTGAAATGTATGTTTACCGAAAGCACAGCCTGAATATGGTAATACTAAACCTTTTCCGTAGTGTGTTCAACTTACATAACTTGCAACAAAAGAAAATAAGCGACAACAGCGAATAAACTTTGAACATTAAAAACTCAAAATAAATCTTTCATGTCATCAAATGACAAATCCACTCTTTTCAGTTAGGTTGATAATGACGACCATCTTCCTCAGCACTCTTTGTAATTCTGTTTAACGCCTTTAATTATTTCCTAACATGTACAGCAATACAGCATTTATGTGTTAAATTGTGAGTCTCATAGAGTTTGTACTGCTTTACAAGTTGTATCCCCATTCTGGGGTAGAAGGGACCGTCCCAGTGATTGCAGTACATACAGATTCTAAGATCATACCATCCTTTTGTGTCCTTGGCCTTTCCTTACCTGTTGTCATTGATTCTTTCGTTTTCCTACCCTTTTGTCATTTCTTTGTATTGTACGCTGTTGTTGGTTTGATACAGTGTGAAGGTAATTGCTTCATACAATAACAAGCAGTGCAGTTTGCATACACAGCTATTGTGATGATGGAGGTTAAAGTACATGGTCACCATACAATTGATCAATTACCATTGTGATGTGATAGTAGCATGAAATGTAGCTGATGAAATGTAGCATGAAACACTGAAGAATATTTGTAGACTAACAATAATATGGTCTGCTCTGAAAACAGGTTTATATAAATATTTAAATCTGTCTGCCTTTCCTAAACATTTTCTGAAAATTAGACATACTGTACACACACAACTTACAAATATACCACTAAAAGTTCACTACTAAGGATATTCCCAGTGATTCCAAAAACAACAAAAAATTGGGGGGGGGGGGAAGGAAAGAAAAAGAGCATCATTTGAGATGCCTTGTGAACTTTAAGATCTTGAGGTAGATTTTAATTAATGAGGAAATTAGTCTTGACTTGATTGTAGGCATCATTTGTTACAGTACTAAAACTTATTAGAAAAGTGCATTTATTGAGAAGAAACAGTATAAGCTTGACGTTGATCATTTTTCAAGTAGCCTATCCAGTAAGTTTGTTAAGTTAACACAAACAGGCAAGGAATTTAAGGAAATAATACGAGAGATGTCTACCCTTAGACAGTTCAATCACATCTCTGTACAGCATCTCTATGCGTGAGATGAGAACATATCCCCTGGATAACCCCTACTGTGACAGGTCTGTGTAGAATCCTAACATTTGACAGCTATGATTAAATTTGATCTTTGATAATATAAACGGTTATTTAATCTCTGAATTTTCTGTCACAGAAACAGCAATCTCTTCAAGACTATTATCCCGCTACCATGCGTATGCTAACATTTTACCGCTAAAGCACCTCTCCATGTTGTTCAATCTTGATCCATTGTTCTTCCTATTTGCATATTTTCTATAGGAAATTCATTTTATAGTAAAGATAACCTCATTCAGCATGTCATTTTTTATGTTATAATCATCTTCTCTCTTTTCTCAGGTGTATAGATATGTGGTTTGAGAGGAACCGTTCTTGCCCGGAGCACCCTCTAGATTGAGCCGAGTTTGAACCGGTAAGTATCCGCAAAACCGTAATAGAAAATGGTACAAGATCTTAGCACAGTGCATTAATAGGTCTGCAATGGATTAATTTCATAACAACATCCCAAGCTTTTCATGGAATGAAGGTTTATGAATGCGTAGTAAACATTACATAGATTCTCATCTCAACATTTTGTTTGCTGTATATTAAATGTATCACATTTGTAAAAAAAGTGGAGAATATTAAAAAGTTTTGGTAAATCATCGAAAGCAATTGATACTAAACTACCATTACAAAGCAGCTCAGTTAGCTTGACAATATTCAGGTCTCGCATGAAATAATGAAGAGAATCGTCACATATTTTGAATGCTTGCTTTGCATGTGTTACTATAAGAATGCAAAAAGTACAGAATGTTGATTTAATGAAAAACAAAACTCTAAAATTGGACAATTTTTTTTTGTGAAGAATATTAGAAGTATTCTGAGATTGACCAATGGGGGATCATTAACGTTTCTACTGATGGCGTTGTCATAACGATCCTAATGCGCTTGATCCTTACATGTATCTCCAAAGATCTTGTATGTATATATATCTCAATGTATACATGCTAGTTGTGAAAATAGATTTCAAAAGATCTCGGCTTCAGTATTTACGAAGGAAATTACATATATATACAGTAGTGATGAACACTATCATGCTTTGCTACTATCAACATGCACTGTAACCTACCTAAAACCTACATGTGTAGCTACCAGTACTTATTTCTAAATGCAGTCAGACATTTCTGTGGCATCTCGTATATTTATGAATGTTTGAACTATATAACAATTACAGTGTGTTTACCCAATCTTTCCAACATTGCCAGCATGTTGTTTGAAAGTTCTGTCATGTTCTCTCTCCTAGTCTTAACCCCCTTCCCTCCCCTCTCCCCCCCTTCCCACATAAAATTGTAGTTTCACACAAAACTGAGCTGATAGTCTTGACCATATATACAGTGTGGGAAACATTGCACAGTGTCATACAATGTACCCATTGTTGTGTACAGGCTGGATTATGTTTACTTCCTGGTTGGCATAATATGAATTGATAAGAGAGGTTGGCACATTATTGACTTCCTTTCTCAGTGTATTGTGCTTGGAGTAGGTAAAGTTAAGGAATAAGGTGTTTGGAATACAGACTCTTGTTTGTAAATGGATCCGTATTTTTCCCTTTCCGACCCCAGCTTCCAATAGTGCATTCATACCAGTGATTCTAGGACGTTGAGGAGAATTATTAAATAAGACAATTCAAACGAGGAAATTCTCCGTTGAGGGAAGTAAACTTTAGTCTGTAAAAGCTTAATGATAGTTGACTGATTTTGATCCAAGTTGCAGTATATCTTAGGTTAAACATACAGAAGCGCAGCACAGGGCAGTGCTGTTTATAACTCTAAAGTAATCAGTTCCGTTTAACGCGACCGATTGCATGTCTGATGAAGGCATTGCTGTAATACTGTGTTAAGATGTCAGATATACTGACAAGACGATCATCTTTGACAGTTCATGCCAAACTGGTAGAGGATTATCCATCCCTCTTCCTCCACCCCTACCACCACCAGCTGCTTCCCCCTCCCTCAGGAAGTTGCAGGCACACTTGGAACATCACTGAACATTGTTATGACTTCTGGCCAATTCCCCCCTGCACCCCCCCCCCCTCCACTCTGCATCAGGATTCCTGGTATCGCTATCTTAAGTTCCTTTTTATCAGCTCTATGATTTGTTCAAATCATTTGTCTGCCTCTTCAGAGTCTTTGCTTTCATATCACTTAGTAGAAATGCTTGGTCGAAAAATGTCCTTCGAGCTAACGCCAATTTTACCATTCAAGCATTTCTGACAAATTTGAGGCAAAGTTGAATTGCAGGAACTTTCTACAGTAGATTGATAATTTCAACATACAATTTTTTTATCCTGAGTTAACCATCACCTTTTTAATCAATCGAAATTGTAGTAAATTGAAATAGCAGAGACTGACATTTCGTGGAAAAATGCAAAACAATAGTCCATTTGAAAGCGAAATTTATGATTTATTGTCAACAGAGCACTAAAAACCTTTGATAGTGTGGATGATTATTTGGCACTGATCTTTATAGCACTTGTAATATAATGTCCAGTGAGTGGATATGTATATTTTATTGATGGCTTTGTAAATTCTTTTAGCTGCTTATAATGCCTTTCGATCCTTTCGATCCAGAAAATTGCAAAGTGCTTGAACCTTTTAACGAAATTGCCAAAAGAATGGACCATTAGAATCGAGTGAAACCATGCACTTGCCTTGGTATATATTAAACAAAAGATCATATTTTGTCCAAAGAGATCTGAATAAAATAAGAAAGTATGTCCTAAACGAAAGTAATTAACACCACTGAATCACTAACAATACAGAGGTCAGCAGTTGCATTATGGGTAGACTTGTACTTTTTGATGTGACACTAGTTTGATGTGACACTAGTTTGATGTGACACTAGTTTGATGTGACACTTGTAGGCTTGCGGTCTGTTTCGTTTGTTGTTTCTCCTTGTATTGTACACGTATGCTATAGACAATACCAGGAAAGCTGCATTGTCATTGGTGTGTTATATGTAGTGTTCAACAGTGCACCATTTCAATTGTAGACATACAGTACATATCTCATGATTGTACTTTGGAAAGAATGAACTATTATCTCAATCTTCAAGAGTTTAGGTGTAGGTTGCTATGGACTGTTATACACAGTATATAACTATATAAAACAGTGTAACTATACTGTATAACTATGGACTGTTATACACAGTATAACTATATATCGCAGTATGTTATGGACATACTGTATGTTATGGAATGTTATACACAGTATAACTATTTAACACAGTATAACTATAAGTTGTATAACTATGGACTGTTATACACAGAGAACTATTCTTCGATTTAACATAGTGAAGCTATAGTACTGTATAACTATGGACTGTTATATACAGTATAACTATATAGCGCAGTATAACTATACTGTATATTATGGACTGTTATACACAGTATAACTATATAACACAGTATAAAGTAGTTGTAAAACTACGGACTGTTATACACAGAGAACTATTCTTCGTTTCATTGGCATCTCTGGCGTATCACATTCAATCAACATTGTTGTGAGTGACTATGTTGTATATAACTATATAACACAGTATAACTATACTGTATAACTATGGACTGTTATACACAGAGAACTATTCTTCGTTTCATTGGCATCTCTGGCGTGTCACTTTCAACCAACTTGGTTGTGAGTGAACACTACCTTGGCAACTGCATTAAAGGTTCATATATCAAGTTTGGAGGTTGATGAGGTGTAGAGATGCCCACAGTTGTAATAGGGTTTCTCTCCAGTGAGTTGACATTGACCGATGATGATTCAGCATGTCACTAACGAACCCAGACAATTAATTGATTAGACACAATATTGACACATTGCACATTGTGCAATAATGAAATATCAGGATTATCAGCAAGGTGGTGTATATGATGCTAACGGTATGCTACAGTGTGTGAAGGTCACACACATAGTTAAGTAGCACATATATGTGCAGTTGTGCTACTTTACTACTGCATGTATGTGAAGGCAACACACATAGTGAAGTAACACATATATGTGTCCGCAGTGTTTTCATCTCATTCACCTATATGTTTGTGCTAGAATTAATACCTTTTTGGCGTTAAAACATTTTGTTGTTGTGTTTGTGCACACGTGTGGGCATGTCTAAGTCTCACAGCTGGTGACATGGGACAAAAGAAATTTCTGTCACCAGTTGCAGTCGAACAATAGAGAACAATTGTCATTGGGTGTCCAGACAAAAGGTTAGAATAAAGGGAAATGTCATCAGAACTTTGTAGCTAATAGAAAACAAGATTGCGTGTGTGCGTGCGTGCATCTGTGAAATGTTTGCTCAGATTCTTAACTTTGGATCCAAAACAATACTTAGATGCTGCTGGTAGTATTTTTAGATGAGTAATCAATTCTAAGAATAGCCTATTTTGTCAAATAATGGAATTTTCAGACTGAATTAGAGTTAGAATAAATGAAGTAGGCAGTTGATTTTGATTCCCCACATGTATCATATATTTCATTACAATAGAGAAACCATTGCATTGTACTACAGAATCTGAATCTGAGAAGATATAAATTGCCAACTTCTCTCTAGGATCAAGCCCATATACTTACTATGTGACAGTTTTACATTATCTTGGAAAATGGTTGGCATTTTAATCTTGCCAAGTGTTTTCATAATTATTATTTCTCCAGTAAATCTTACTCCTCATATGAAATACATGTGTGTGAAATATCTCGATATATTGCTGTTACATTTATAAGTGAAAGAAGAACGTTTGCTTCTGTGCGATGGTTTTGTCTACATCATATTAATCCACACTTTAAATATCCATTCATACATCTAGTTATCACAAAAAACTCCGAAATTGGGAGAAGAAAAAAAATATAGTTTTCAAGTTGCTATGTCGGAGCCAATCAATAGTAGCTTTGAACTGCTAGTGAAGAGGTTCTTAGTGACTCATTTTAAACATACTGTACATACTTTGTAGTTTGTATGTTTGGTCAATCCAAAACGAAAACTAATGTACTCAACATGGAATTACTGTGAAATAAGACATTCTCTGGCATGACTTAGTACAGAGATGGGTCTACTCGGGCAACTTTGGTAATGAACACAGGAAAACTAAATGCTACTGTCTATCATAATAATAATAAGTAATATTTATATAGTGCATAATCAGCAAAGCTGCTCAAAGCACTTTACAAATGTAAAACCTAAAAACAAATAGTAATAAAAACCTAAATATTAAATATATAGAACCAGTAAGGCATAAAATGTAAAAGCCAATAGCAACAATATCTGTGTTATTGGTAATATAATGTTTTAACTGTAACACAAACAGGGCAAATTTTTAATGGTCGTTCTGTCGTCCCGAGACGACAAAATTTCTGTTCGTCAGTTTGTTTACATCAAATTCAGATTGCATTTCCGTAAATAACCGCGAGTGGGTTAAATGATAAATTGATATCATCCTCCATGGAGATACAGAAATAAAGCAACATTTGGGGAAGACCTATATGGACCCACTCAAAGAGGAATTATTTGGCCCAATGCTTGGTGTTCTATTCACAAAAGCTATAGCTTAATATAACATCCCTCCTACAGTGTATATATTTGTCATTCCTTGTTTATCCTTTTGGACCAACCAAATTTGCTGTTTGGGCAACAGCAACATTAGACCTAGTTGTCCGAAGGTTGTCTGAAGGAAGACCAGAGCAAAACCCTTCAAAATTTGCCCTGACACAGCATGTACTGTATCTGTAGGGGTTTTATAAAGGAAGGAATACCTTCTCACTTCACACACATTATGTATTCACTTCTCTCTCCACCTCTCTCTCTCTCTCTCTTTGAACAACAATATTTTCTAATCGTGTGAATATTTAATCACAAAACTGAACAAATACTTTGTTATAATCCAAATTAACATCGCTTGAACCACCAAACTTGTATCACAAGCGTTGCAGTTATTTTCAGCAGAGCCCCTCGGGATACGAATTCTCAATATTAGTCACAGCTTTTGAGCAAAGAAAATATATATATATATCGTAAAACGTCAGACTGTTACCATCCTCACGGCTGATGTCGTAATGTCTCGGAGTAGACAAGATGTGTGACCTTGGGATTACGAAGCATTATAAATGGAAAAAGGATGAATGCTGTTCGTGTGAAGGCTGTGTAGACCAACGATCTAATAAGTGTTATTCATATTGCATATTCTGAATGCTTGATGGAGCACTAAGGGTGATGTCACCCAGTTACCCAACTCCCAAATATCCGTAGGAAATGGTTCTTGTATGCGAAGAATATGAGAAGGATATATATATGCATCTCTCGTTCGTGGAGCTGCATTTTCTTTCTGGGATACACTTACAATTAAAACTCAACTGTGATAATACTTTAAGGTGGCGATATCATTAAACTTGTGATTGTTTTATCTTATACGAATTCGTTATTTGTGAAGGTTAAAAGTTTTGAAATGTTAAATAGTCAAAAGATCAATGATTGCGTGGGATGGGGGGGGGAGGGGGGTACCATTGTTGGGATGGATTATGTTCATCGCTGGCTTGAGAGACAAGTTCAGTGCAACTAACGATGATGCAGTGATTAAAAATTTCATCCCCAAGGGGTGGGTATATATATGTTGTTTTATTTTGGCTGATCGTACAGAAAATAATGAATTTTCATTTCATGCTGATGATAATGAAGCAAGGTGATTGTACGGTACAGCAAGCAATGAACTACCAGGCAATCGCCGGGGGGGGGGGGGTGTCTGTAATCATCTCAGGGTGGTAGATAATGTTTCTTGGCTATTAATAAATTACTATCAGATTGGAAAATCTGAGAAATCTCTTGATTATATGCAGTGTTAAAACTAATATGTAATGGAGACGATGTGCCAATGTCATAATATTGTCAAGCATCAGAAATAACAAATTACATTCAGGAATATGTAAAGTTGTGGGCGTCTTTGTCAAAAATGAAATGATTGTTACTTAAAAGCAGTTCCAAATTGACTTGATTTTGATAATTTTCTTTTATTTTGAAGCTGTTTTTATACTAAAATCTCATATCAACTTGATATATATATATATATATATATATAAATGAAAATCGTAATGAGTTGGAAAATATATATAAAAATATATATATATCATATATATATATACATATACATATATATATATATATATATATATATATATATATATATATATATCACATATATACATATATGTATATATAATTCTCCTTTTCTTTCTCAATTATCACTTTCATGAGATACATGCACTTTTTTGCCTTCTTCTTTTTGGAAAAAAGTCTATCAAAATGCAGTCAGTATCAATATATCTTATAAAGAATGTAAATAGAAAAAAAACATTGCAGCAGCTGCCACAGGTCTTATTTGCTCATTCTACTTTTAGGTATAAAATGCTGAAATTCATTTAATTTTGTTTGTAGTCGAGCATTGTTGCGACCATCTGCGAGTCACACACCATTTAACACAGCACATGGCATAGGTTTTGCTTTCTGTTCTTTAAATTGTCAATGACTATATTTCTGGAAAATCAAACAACAGCAACAAGGCTTGTTTTCTCATTCTCCTTGGTTACGAGAATGATCGTATCACTTCTTGAAACAATTTTGAAAAATCACCAAACTCAAATATATTGAAAAGGAAAAGAAGAAAAAAAGAAATTAGAAGTAAAAAAGAAACATGAAAGAGAGAGAAGTAAGCCTTGCAAGGTTCTTTGAAAGGTTTAAAAATATTTTGTTCTTGTAATCATATTTTATTACAATTACAGTGTCGGTTCGAATGCACAGTAACATTCCCGAACACTCCTGAAAATTACTATTCTAATTGTCCGGGAAATATATTTTGGCCGGTTAGAACCTCCAGGAAAAGCATTTTTGAAAACATTTCAGCAAATTTTATTGTTCGAAATTTTGTGGCTGATATAAATAAAAAATGACCACCTTGGAATATTTAGGTAATATTTAATGTTGAGACTAATAGTGTGCATTAGACTGTTGCTTCATTTACACCGATATCTGACTTGGGACTTTTTGCATTTGATACCCTCGTTTTTTGTGTTTTTGATACCCTTTGTATTTGATACCCTTTGATTTGATTTGATACCCTTTTGTATTTGATACCCTCATTTTTTGTTTTTTTTATACCCTTTGTATTTGATACCCTTTGATTTGATACCCTCATTTTTTGTGATACTCTTTGTATTTGATACCCTTGATTTGATACCTTTTTGTATTTGATACCCTCATGTCTTCTTAATTTTACAGTTCGTTTGCAGACAGAAGACTTATCATGGTTTACTTATCTTTCGCGTCATCAAGATCAATTTACTCTGAATGGAACAGAAACCAAGTCCATCAGGAAGCTTGATCTCTGGATGTTGGTGTTACTCGAGATGATTCAAGTTTGGAAGAGTTGGAGTCTTCGGAAGTGTCACATTTACAACAAAAATTTTTTTTTAAACTTTTCTCTCGATGTCACGATTTGTTTATTCTGAGTCGGTTGTTGTATCTGCTGGTGACTTTCACATCTGACTACTTTTGTTAATATTTTATTATTTTGACCACACCAGTTATCAGAACCTAGTCAGCCTGTTGCCACTTAATTCAATGACGCCTTGCATTTGCAATATGGCATATGATCAATGTTGCCTTCACAAACTTCAGACAGGCAGTCGGTGAATAACTGAGTACTTTTTGTTTTGTAAGTTTTTTTTTCTATCATGGTTTCACTTTTGAATGATCATTGCCTTGTTTTACCATTTTATCTCAATCAAGAACGATCATGGTTAAAATTGAGTGTATTTTTGTTATAATTACCTGAACAGGAGAGAGAGAGAGGGGAACTGGAAGTGGGGGGAGGACTAACTGTTAACAAAGTTCATTGAAAGTGCAGAGATATTTTGGACAAGAAAAATAGCATTCAAAACCCAGTCATCCTTACTAACACAACTCCTTCATTTTACCACAATGCATCTAGTATGATGCAGTACCACCACGCGATAAACCTGTGAAGATTTGTATCTTAACGATTACTGTTGTTTTGCTTCTTTCTTTTATTAAACAAAACAATTGTAGAAAGAAAAGTAAGTCCAGGATGGATAGAACAATGTTGAAAAGATCAACCATGTAGATAAAAAAAAAAAATTAAAAACAATTTCGAATCACCCTAACAGTTAATATTTTTTTAATCAAAATAAAATAAAACTGTTAGCAAACTGCTTATCCACTAGAGAGCCTGTGTAATAGAAAGTGTAAAAGTAATATTTTTTTAATGTATACCTTTTTTGGTTCTTTTGCAAATTGATAGTGATATGAAGAGTTTCACAGCCAGCTAGGTTTACATCGGGAATAATTTTAGTATTCAAATTTGTTACAGTATTATTGAAGGCTCTGAATTTTGTCTGTTATAAATACTATGGATCCTGTGTACAAAAACAACCAGACAACTCTGAGCTTTGAAAATGAAATTTGCCCATTTTTGCTCTGCAATTTCTCTATACGACACTGGACGAAATATTCCCTGTTTATATTATTGTAAAAATTGACATTGCAGAAAATAAGTGGAGGGGGGTGGGGAGGATGTGAAGAGCCATGTTATTCTGAATGTTACCATCATTGGACAGTTCCACTATTCAAACCAGAATTTAAATAAACCTCCAGCAAAAATCAAATTCTCCTTAGTTACTGAGAGAGATGAAAAAATCATTTGTATTTACACCTATGGATGGATTATAGCCAGAGTTTTAATAATATTCACCAAGCATGCACTCATCATTCAGTTTGCTTTTACATAACGTATCGAGCTGTTTGCTGTTTTGATTTATGGATCGTACATACTACTAGCCACCCACCCGTTCGGCTGTTAGCAATCCGTGAGATATCCGTGGTTAGATGTCCGTGGTGAGATATCGGTGGTTAGATATCCGTGGGTAGACGTCCGTGAGGAGCAGACGGTTATTGGCTGCACCCAGACACGAGCGTGTCTAATAGCAGTGTAGTGTACGTACCAGCAAGGACGCCGTAAGTCACCCCAGTCTCTGATTTACTGCAGCATTTTAATTACGATGACAGCAAAGTACATCGGCGATGAAAACCTTGCGGACGGTTGCCTCTTGTAGTTGTACATGATTCGTCCGCAAGACTTTCGTTCGGTTCTGTTAATGGCTTTCATGTGATGTGGCATACTGGGTGTTATCGTGAAAGCAGGAATGCAGTCAGAAATAACAGAGCAATTACTTTAAAACTGGTAAAGCTGATTTTTTACCCTGGGAATTTATTCTTGAGCATCCTATGCTTGTTTACCATCATGCCCCCTTCCCCCCCCCCCCCCCACCCTCTAACCTTCTGGTTATAAAAGCAAAAGTTAGTATATAAAACAATGTACCATGAAGATTCAGTCATTTGTTCTTTAGTATGTATTAATGATTTTTGATAAGTGCTGATTTGTAAAGAAGACAAATTCATGTTGCTTTTGGAATCTGAATCATGAGTAAAAAGATTGGGGATGGGGTCACAAACTTCATCACAATCAAAATATCTGCTTCATAATTCATAAATGCTCCTTGGAATAGTTTTGATCTCTTGATGACCTATTTGAACTCAAAATTCTGAATTAAATAAATTCAAATAAAGTATCTATTTACTCAGCTGTCTTGAACCCCAAGCCTGTTTAAAATACTGCCCTCAAGCACCCCTCAAACAGAATCTCTGAAAATAATTTTCCAGCAGAGCATTTACACATCATCTTCTTCCTCCATTCCTGCTGTGTCTGATTCAGTATTATAAAATGCAGGTCAACTCTGTAATACCTATTGGTTGGTCGTCGGTCTGTTGAATTGTACCTGGGCAAGAGTACTAAATGCCACGAGAGAGAGAGAATTAATTGAGCTATAGTAGAGATATCTGGGCCAGTGGATTAATTCACTTAAACGTTTCACTGATTGGAGAGAGAAGACCAGGTTATCTTTAGAACCACTGGAGTTGACAGTAGGGGATCGGGAGGGATTGATACCCTGAGGAATTAAACCGTTGCTGCATGTGTTAAGTCCTAATAGGAGTTTCATTCCTAGATGATTGCTCGAGGAATATATATTTTACCTCCGCTGCGGTACGTTTGTAGCAAGTTACATGAAAGTGTAAGCTACAAAGCGAGAGCAACTGTTGTATTTCTCTGACGAAATCATTTGCTTCTCATTCGGTTGAAAGTCTCGGCAAGATCTTCCTTGTTACAAATTTTGTAAAGTGAATGATTATACGTCAGTCACCTGAAATTGGGGGGGGGGGGGAGAATTCACTCTTCAGATAATACAGGTTTTACATTGGTTGTTAGGACTTTCATCCAATCTACATCTCTCGAAATTCTAGAACAGCATCTCAGAGTATATTTTTCCCGTCAAATTCCACTTTTTTGGGAGGCTTAAGGTAGCTTAATGCCACATGACCGATGGAAGATAGCTGGATCTGCAAGAAAACTATTTGATGTATGCACGGGTCGTTGATGTTAAAACTATCAGTGTCAGCAGGAATTTGACCCGTCTGTGTAGCGACAGATTATGGGAATGTCAGTTCATTGCCATGACTTTGTGTGTGCGAGGTACTGCTGGTATGTAAACAAACCAAAATAATGGTTTAATTAGTACCTGGCGATGTGAGATATTACCATGATTAATGTGTAATGGGAAAGTTGAACGTGACAAGAGTTTAAAATGATTATTTAATTCCGATTAGTCGTGGGTATTTTAAGATCAAGCTGTTTATCAAGTTAGACTCGGGCTTTCTCCCAGAAGCATCATGTTGACAGTATCAAGTATAAATTACAAAGTTGTGTCGTCAATCAAATGTCGGGCCTTTTTGCAAAATACATGATCTAGGTACACAAGAAAATTAGGGAAAGGTCCATTGAGACATAACAGTATTTTACCATATACTGTGATGTGACTGAAAATTCAGAATTTGCGTTTATTTCCCTATTTTGCCATAAGGCACAAAATGAAGTTTAGAAAACACTGCTAGTAGTCCAGTGGTATTTCTATACCCCTTTTATATTTTTTGAGAAATGATCCTTTAAACATTTGAGGCTCATCAATAGAATTGGCTGGATTACTTATTCTAACACATAAAGACTATGATGTCAGTTCTTCATATGCCACACAAAAAAGCAATGGGATAAGATAACAAGTTTTTATGGTCGCTAATGACATGTTTACAATGCATTAAAAATTGCATCAAGGACATATGGTGTTGAATGTCATCCAAGGATGTTCTGTAATGTTCATATGAAGTTCGAAAGACATGTTTTTGGAAGAATTATTACACCTTATAAAACAAGATATTAAACATCAACCTTTTTAGGCCTGCACTAAAAGCCACAGTCATCATTCATTGAACCCTTAAAGGAGCATTCCTGAGATATAGCATATTTAAAACAATAAATAATAAAATAAAGGTACTATGACATATCAAGGGTAAAATTCTTTCCAAAGTCATCCTTTAAATCTTTTCCCACGTTGAGCTTTGATCAGTCTTTTCCTAGTACTCCTTTGGTTAACTACTCTGCAGTTGACAAGGCAATGCAATGAACATGAGTGTTACATGTATGTCTATAAATAAACAGTGATTAATAGGTAAATATGAATATTGACTGAAGTATGTCAGCTGTGTGATAAGATGTGATGACACAATTGCCTTATCATATTATGCATACACGTGGTAAACTGATTAATTCTGCGATAAATCGCATTGGATAATTGGAGAAAAACCACCCGCTATTAACACGATGTTATACAGTTTAGAGGGCTGGCTTAATTGTATTTTTGTTTTATTTTTCCAAGAATCATGACGTTATGTGCTTTGACTGTTCAAGAGCACAGTTAACCTATGCCAGTCATTTCCTTGTGACAAATAGAATTAATTTCTAAATCATGTCGATGTTTTTGAAATGTATTAGGAGTCGTTGAGTCTTACGCCCCGAGGGATAGAAGGTTTGTATTTCCAGTAATGTTGGCATTTTAAAATACCAGAGGAGAGGAATTTGCATGCCATTACAAGCTACTTATTCAGTTTATTTTACTGATTGAGGCAGACATATTAGAGGATGATGATACTAAACTACACATAGATGATAAATTCACTCCACTTACATGTCTTCTCATGACATCCTCACTCTGTGATTACTGTGATTCAACAACTAACCGTAAAACCAATGCTGGTGCAACCGCATAGTGATTGCTAGTTATGATACAGTCAGACTTGATAAAAAGAGAAAAAAACTGATCTACTTTCAAAATAAAAAAGTGACTTCCCTTCAGTCTTACCTGTCTCCAGACTTCTTATGCACTTTTCTCATCCTACCTAAGATACTAAATTGGTAATGTTTCAGCACAGCGCCCCCAGTAGGTTAGGTATACGAAGTCTGGAAATGGGTAAAGTATTTTCATTCATAAATTCCCCATAAAATTAAGTTTTGGGGAAACAATAATGTCATGTTGGGTTTGGAAATTGGCTGGCTCTCATAGTAAAATAGTATTGATGAAATTATCAATTATTTTGAGACTAATATGAATAGCATTTGTCGATTTTCTTTTCTCGTTTCTTTCAAATTTTCTTTTGATGATTCTATATTTTATTTATATTTGTCTAGATGTGTTTCTCTTTGTTTAAAGTAGTCGTTTAGCTTTTGAACTTCAGTTGCGTCCCATGTTTTTGTAGTGCCATTGCTTCAGATTTCACGGAGCAAAAAGATAGAAAAAGAACAGCGCAATTTTGGTGTGTGTGCAACAGAGATATATTTTGTTTGATTTGCAACTTGTGTAATGTATCGATGTTAATAATGTAGATGTAATATCTTGTATAAACTACAAAGAAATGGACTATTTTTAAACCATCTTGTTGATCTTATCGCTTTAATAATACAGGATACTTTTCTGTTTCAAGCTTTTCAAAGTACATTTGCATTTTTTTTTCTCGCAATTTCTGTACTACAAATGCATGATTAGAATATGCCTTCTTTTTATCCACCAATCATGGTTTCACCCATGTGAAGAATATTGACTCCATTGATGCAAGTGGAAAAGGGACATAAATGTGTATTTATGCTTCTTGTTATTTGCATGTCAATTTTTTGTCTTGTTTTGGAAAGATAAGACACATTAAAGGACATTATGGTGACGGTTTTACTCAGGACAAGATATATTAATATCGATATAATAAACTGTATCCAGCATATCATACATTATGAATATCCGTAGAATTGAAGTGATATCTAATAACATATCATTGCTCTATTGAATTGATTGGATAGTATGGATTTTGGAATGATTAGAAACCTTGGGTTATTTAACAAGGTGCCAAAATAAGACAAGTAATTTTCTGATGTTTCTTATATCAAAAGTCCCCGCTGGGATTTATCGACAGATTAGTCTTTTGTCCCATGTGGTGGTTATTTGAAACTGAGAGAAACATTTTGAGATGTATGTTTTGAATCCATTGTAACTCAAAATACATTAGGCTTGGCAGGCTGTTCTGTCTATGACCAAGACACTTGCTGTGTTTGTGGTCTGATGTGATTGCAAGATTCTCTCAGCAATAGGATAATGGATCAGATTTAATAGTCATTGCATGAATTCTGTCCATCAAAAGTTAACTTTGATTAACAGGACTTTGAAGTTTTAAAGTAAAAAGCAAAAACAAAGAATAAGGAAGAATATATGACAACTTCTGGTGATATCATTTGTAAGATATTTTGTAGTTGTTGTAGTTGCTGATTCGCACTAACGTTCGATATGTTAATGATTTTATTGGGTATTTATAGACTGACATTTCATTCTGCCATACTTCTAGTTACCATGGAGATATTAAGTACTGTTATAGCTGCAGCCAACATGAGAAAGCAGTGGGGAGCTGGTGATATCATTCTTAAGCTGTTGTTTTTTCCGATTCTCAGTAACTTTCAATTTATTAATGACGGTATTAAGTAGTTACCCTAAAGACAGAGATGTCAAGTACTGTTATAACTTCAGCCAACATGAGAAAGGGGAGAGCTGGTGATATCATTTTTAAACTCTTCCTGTTTTTCTGAATCTCAGTAACTTTCGATTTGTAAATGAAGTTATTAAGTAGTCACCCTGACAGGGATATATCAAGTACTGTTATTACTTCAGCCAGAAACGAAAACAGGGATATGAAAGAGCTGGTGATGTGATTTATACGACGTTCTTTCTTGTTGATTCGCAGTAACATTCAATATGTTAATGAGATGATTAAGTATATTCGTATACGTCCTATCATTTTCATCCTGCCATGTTTTCTTGTAGCATGAAGACATTAACCTCTTCTCCCAGCTTGAATATACACACAACTCCCGTAGTCGTCCATAAAGGTAATTGCTGTCGATATCCTGTAGAGATTTGTTGAAAAGCATTTTTAGGAATTCAGTTTTTTTTTTATCAAGGACAGAACATATTTTGTGCAATGTCATAGGTAGGACTACTGCAGTTACCACTGTGTAGGCTAATTACCCAGATACCTTACATCGTACAGTAGGTGTTAGTGCAGCAGGGAGTTGTTATTCCATAACAACTCCCTGGTTAGTGTGTCTACTATCTTCTGCATGGTAAACACCACAAAGGTCATTAAACATAAAACTGCAAGATGTTTGTTTGGTTTGTACATTGTAGGGACAAACCTGAAACACAGTCATTTTCTTGATTAGCAGACGTTGAGTATTATGTAAAAAGCTGTCATATTATCTAAGAATGGTGGAGGTGGGGGGGGGGGGAAGGGGGTGGGGGAAGGACAGAATCAAGAAGTTAATACCTGGCTTTACTTTGGTGTGAAGTGTATTTTCAGGGTATTGAAAACACAGGTGTCAGACCAATGTTCAGAGGTGTTGATATTATCACCTTTCGTGGCAACCACCATGCTTACATGAAGAACATTGCTGTGGATAATGTTGGCGAGGCCATGGCCTGGTGTGTCAAGGTCCTTGTGTGTGAAGGTCCTTGTGTTATACAAAGATTTCATTATTGCTCGGCTAGTGTTTATGCTATGATGCTGTACCCTGGAAAGAATGGTGTTTTACTTACCATAAACAAGATGTTAAATAATGTAATAATTTTTTCACACATTCATAGCTTATGACTATGTTTGGCTAGCTCTAAGAGTATTAGAGTACTTGTATCCTGGCAATGTATAGCTATTAACACATGTGACTCTACTCTTAAAAATGTGACAAATATTTCACTTATGTTTGCAATAGACTAGTATAGTTCCAACCACAAAGCACACAGACCGGTTAACATGGAACCTACAACATGTTTTGTGCATTAGGAACACTAAGGAGAAAAACATTTGGTTGTCATGGCAACAAGAGCCTGTTTGCTATCTCCTGATGTAGTTCATATGTTGGTCTAACACTAATATGTGTAGAATTCACACACACACACTGGCTCTGTATGTAAATAGTGACGTTAGATCTTGCGATGATGGAATTGCTTGCTTACATACAGTGGAGACATGTAAGTGGTCTTCCCTTCCCCACATCCACACACATCTTCCCATGTAGTATCTTGTGCATTGGTTTTACTTGAAACACTTTTTACTGTATAGCATGTCATGTTGGCAAGTGCGGTAGTTTGCTCTGATCCTGACTGATTTGTTAGTATATATGCCACTGGTTTCCTGTTTTTATAGGCTCCTAATGCTTCTTGGGTTTACCGGTATGGCTTCCTGTTATCACATCTAAGACAAGCGCTAGGTTTATGAACTCTGTGACTGTAATTTTAAAAGCTAGCTTGAAATAAAACCATGTTTTCTTAAGGTCTCTGATTTCTTTTATACTTCCCGTAAAGGAATTTGCAGGTTTTCTCAAATTACTAAATTTATACAACTGCAGTTGGAAGCCTACTGCAATGTTGGTTATTAACGACAGATTGTTATAACAAAATTAAAAATAATTGTTTTTAGTGCTGTAGTTTCATCAAGTTTAGTCAGTTTTAGTACTTTTCTCTTTTCTTTTTTAATTCTTAGTCATTCTTGAATTTTCGGTTTTAGTATTTTCATTTCCTTGAAATCTTAGTCATTGATAACCCTCAGACACTGGTGGTATGCTTCATTTGGGCAGTATAAATTGCATAATCATGAAGGTACCATTTATGATGCAGGTACTGGATAAGCGTTATTGACATACCATGAATGATACTGGTACCATACTAGCATCATGGAAATACATGTTGTGTACCATGTAGGTACCTTACTAGTGTCATGGAAATATCATGTGAATATGCACGTACCAGACAAGCATTTGCAAGTACGTTGTACCAGGTAGGTACCATAGTAGTAGTATCATGGAAGTACCATGTAGTTAGGTACAATGTGGACTATTATGGAAACACCATGTGAGCACCATGCGGGTGCCAGCTAAGTATCATGTAAGTGCCATGTGTCATGCAGGTACCATACTAGCATCATGTGAGTGCCATGCGCCATGCAGGTACCATACCAGTACCATGCAGGTACCATACCAGTATCATGTATCATACAAGTACCATACCAGTATCATGTACCATGCAAGTACCATACTATTATCATGTGCCATGCACGATGCAGGTACCAAATACCAGTACCATGCAGGTTCCATACCAGTATCATGCACCATGCAGGTACCATACCAGTACCATGCAGGCACTGTACCAGTACCGTACCAGTATCATGTACCATGCAGGTACCATACTAGTCCCATGTACCACTCTAGTATAACAGCAGTATGTCAAGTATCATACTAGTGTAATGAAAGTATCATGTTACTACAGAATGGGTTTGAGTTAACTGTGAAAACTATACTGAATGGATCTTTGGTATAACATGCATGTATTAAATTTCAGAATGCTTGTTTTAGATTTGTTTGGGAAAGTGTTTAGTTAGAGGTGGTGGGGGAGGGGGGGGCAGATATATTATTGGCTGATGAGAGAATCAGCTGGTCTAGCTGGCGACCAAAAGAATTCTAGTTGATGATGATACACAATAGTGGAATCAATGAGAACTTTAATATAATCCATTAACCTTAACTTGTTAGGGTTTGATTTTTACCATATCAACCATAGGTTTATATGCAGGATGCATTGGTGGGTTCATGTACTTCAGGGGTAGCTGTACACATTGGAACTACAGTATACGAACAACACCAGTCTTTTTTTTCCCTTTCTCATCTTTGTGTTAAATGGTACTATAAATTATTTTACAAATGAAAGAAGAAGAAAAAAAAAAGTAGCATTACTGTAGTAAAATAAGACTGTAAATTAGGATTATTAAAAAGCCATTGTAAATAGGTAAAAGTATGCCTCAAGTCACTACCTTGATGGAAGTTCTTTGTTTCACTTGTACATATCAAATGAGGAGATTAAATGAGAGAGAGGGATTGATTAAAAGCTCACAATAAATAATGGTTCTTGTAAAATTAACTTCAAAATGTCTCTCTTCTCTTGCTGGTCTTTGACAAATATTTGATTATTTTCTGTCACACTCTCTACCTTTAATCCTTTTTTTTATATTATTTGGGCTTATTTGTTGGACAGAAAGCGTGCAGTCGAAGGACGAGTCAAGGAGGAGACAGGTAAGACCAGTCAGGGTAAATTGGCTGATTTTTTTTTTTTTTTAATATTTTTTTAATATTTTTTTCTTGTTTTTATTTTTTTAAATTTATTTAAGAAATTAATCATGACTCCAGGACCTACAAGTAAACTATTCAATGTTGGGGAATGAAACATTGAGGGTACTTCCATGAAATTTGACGAACAAGTTCCAGAGAGTATGATTCATAAATCTTTTACAATTTTCTTGAATCCAAAGATGAATGAGATAAATGTGTCATTAAATATGAATCACTGATTTTCGCAGAAATGTTAGTCTCTGTCAGAAATTTTCTGCACTGTTTGCAATGGATTCTACATTTCCTTCATGAGGATGTAACACGTGTACTCTGAGCTGTTCGTTTAAGAACTACATATAGGCTGAACTACTGGCAAATATCCGTGACCAGAAGTTTATCCAAACAAAAGTCAAAGCAACCTTATTTACCAGTCCTTCATAATTCTTTTGGTTTTTGACAAGTCAGTCTTTGACAAGTTGTAAATGCACTGAGGTCACTAGAGGGTGAAATTCACTTCATATACATGTATGATTGTCTATATTATCTGGTAGTCATGGTGACTGGTGTATGTTGTATGGTTCACTGGTTATGGAGATTATTTTGATGACTTAAAACCATTTTGCCTCCTCAAATTTTTTGTTTAATCTAGTTAGATTTTCATTGTGACACTAGTAAACGAGCAAAAACTAATAAAAGTACTGCTGCCCAATCAGGGTAAACTTTTATACCCGTTACGGTAAACATGTTACGGTAAAAAGTAAACTTTTACCAGTAAAACTAGTAAAAGAGCAAACGAGTTAGTTTGCAAGAGTGGTTTGCAATGAAGTAGTTATATAAAATTTAACAAAACGACTAATCATTTCTATAATAACAGGCACAACTTTCCAAGAATACAATTTAAAATCATCAGGTGTTTATAAACAATGTATTGTTCGACTGTAGTTTATTTATCAATCATGAATACTGGTATAAAAACAAACTATTTATTTCTTGGAAGAGAACAAAATGAACAAAATTTCACAGCAGGGTTCAGAAAGCACCAACTGCATATGATAGCTAATAATACATATATCTATGCCAAAATGTGTGCACACTTCTAAAACTAAAACAACACAACAACATCAGTACTATTCAATAATTTGTTCAGACAATGCAAAACTACCAAGGCTTAAAAAATTAAAAAATTTCTACAAATCCAACCAAAAAAGCTGCATTTTGAATTACCTACTGTATGAAAAACTAGAAATAAACTCATTTAAATCATAAATATTAAAGGGACTATACAGTGTCCCCCACAAAAAGATGTTTAAAAATGAACACAATCTTTCAAAAACTTACATCATCACTTGCATCATCAAATATTCTTTGACCATTGTTAGGCATTTGTTATTAACATTTATAGTCATGACTATTGAAATGTTAGCTACAGTGTTCAAAATTGTTTTACATGTAAACTTGCAAACATGAGCAAAGCAAATTTTGTAGCAGACTTTTGGTGTGGATCAAACCAAAGAATGTACTCATGGTCCCACCTGTGCTGTTTAAAGGTTCCTACTACACATCTGCCAAGTGAAATTCTCAGGGAAACAAAAAAGGAGGGACTTAACTCATACTTTCAGTTTAACAAAACTGGCTCTTTACTTAGTCGTGACTCACGAAAGTGAAATAATTTCAAAGTCATTTTACGTTCTTGATGATAGAAGGTCAGATACAAAGTCAAACAAATCACTCTTAGCAACAAAACTGAGGGGGGTATCCAGTTTTGTCTAATTATTACATAGATCATAGAATTAAAAATAGGGTGCTCGTTAATAATCTTTGGTGAATCTTAATATTATTTCATATCTCTGAAGGAACCTCCAGGCAGTTTCCCTTTTTTGAATGAGAAATGCAGCATAATTCCATTTACGATGCAATAATTCCTAAAACTGTCTAAAAAAGGCAAGCAGTGACAAAAAACATAGCGCTATTTTTAGTAACTGTCAATATGGCATTGATACCTCAAAATAGATTGATTGGGTCCAACTCTCTCCTCTCCCCCCTACCCTCCCCCCCCCTGTATTAAATTCTGGGACTGACAAAAAGAGGACTTAATTGCAGTCACGTTCTCGCATTTCAGTCCTTAAGGCTATGAAACTGATACGGCCATAGATGTTAATCTCACAAATATGACTCACATTGCCGAATCCTTTGCGAGATTCTTCCCTCTGTTTAACAGTCGCATCGGCAGATCATTAAATTCACATCAACCCAACAAGTATTCTTGAAATTGAACACTGATGACCACCCCCCTCCCCCCCCCCCCCCCTTAATCAGTAAGATTTCATCCATAGAGCTCTTTTTCATCTTTCCTGAACATAAGGATCTTGATTTTAACTATTTTTTTCCCCTTCTTTTTCTTCCTTTATCTTTCGTCTGTCTTTTGAGGCCAAAACAATTCACAGCATTTTATTTCCTTATCAAACATGGACAGCAAGAACGAGAGGAAATTTGAAGGTAGACCTGAGAAAAATATCACTTCAACAAAATGTTCGTCACATAGCTTGGAGCAAATCTGTCGATTCTCGGTCCGGTTCATGTGAAATGTAAAACTTGATATAAAGTAGCGACATGCTGACATGTAGACAATGTTCACTAAAGATAAAGGGAAATACAAGGTAAGAAGTGGGTTTGATTTATCATAACCTACGTTGAGTAGTATCTAAATTGTGGTGTGCCAATTTGTATTACTATATATTACACATTAGAAAATTATCAACGGTTCCATGTAGGAGAACCAGTTTGAGCTTAATTAAGCGACAGGGACAACTCCCTTTATGAATATCTTTTACATAAATTAAGCAAAAGGGACAACTCCCTTTATGAATATCTTTTCATTAATTAAGCAAAGGGACAATTCCCTTGATGAATATCATTATATTAATTAAACTAAAAGGGACGACTCCCTTTATGAATATCTTTTCATTAATTAAGCAACAGGGACAACTTCGTTTATGTATATCATTCATTAATTAAGCAACAGGGACAAATCCCTGAATAAATATCATTTCATTAATTAAGCAACAGGCACAACTCCCTTTATGAATATCATTTCATTAATTAAGCAACAGGGACAACTCCCTTCATTAATACCATTTCATCAATTAAATTAATGTCCAGCACTTCATTATTCACTAAATTGTGAGACAGAACTGCTAACATGATGAACCATATCATGGCTGGATGGTACTACCCGGAAAAGAGTTTATTTACAAAACCTGTCCTCTATAAACAACGTTCACATCCTTATGATAATGCAAATATTGGTACAGTTCAAACTCCTCCTTACTTAGCAAACTGGCCATCTATTAGTACACTGAGAAAACACAATCAAATATATGTAGTTGTTCTGATCATCTTGATGTTTAATCATGTACTAATATGAATTATTTTTACTCATAACTAGCAATAGCAATTTACTCTAACGACTAAACTCATGTTATCCTGCAGTGAGATCATTGCCGTATAGGATTACTGTATCAACCCAAGCAAACTGTATGAGGTATGTGGCACGTCTCCATGGAGATTTTAATTTGACAATTTTCATGTCATTACGTTTAATGGGAAAATGGTCACATGACTGTCATGGCAATACATAGCAATGTATTAAAGCACATTATTATATGACGTGGTGATATTGCAAATAACTACAGATTAGAGTCAATATATATTCCAGTGCAGTATTTTGCTTGCCTCAACTTGGCTGTGCATTCTTCAAGGAAACTAATTACAATCGATCATGGGGAAAAAATTCGTCAGCTTATTGTTACAGCAACTGCTGACATATGATTATCTGTGTGGATATGAATATTGATGTTTATATATCAATATAGAATATGGAAATTTCATGTGTTCCCTAAATTCTTGTACTGCGTTATACATATGTAGCTGCACCTACCTATAGACACTGTTATTGCTGTGGTCGAAGGTCCAATTGCAACCACTTTTTCAATCGCAAGTTTTATCTACAAAGCCTTAACGAAAATGGCCAAAATTCCCACAGGGAAAATTAAGAAACATCAAGTTTGTCTTTGGAGACCCTTTCGTGGATCATTCCACCCATTTAGCGGAATTATACGGTAAACTTGAATGCATGCATGAAGTTGAGGAAAGTTTTTCCTTGCTTCTTGCTATTAAACTCCCGACCTTTGCAAGTATAATATTTGTTTTATTTCTGGTGGAATCTGGTTAAACCGTTGATGAAATCACATTGCTAAAGGATACAACTACACCACTGAGCAAACTCAGCAAGAATGCCACCACCACTGTCCTTTCAAAGAACATAAATGCCCTTACTATCACAAATTTACCATATACCATCATACATTATACATGTACAACATGTTACAGCACTGTTAATAATTCACTTAATTAGTGTGGATGTACTAGACTAGAGATGTTCATATCAACCTGTACTGATATTTTTGTACAGTTCAGTGCATTATACATGTTGGGTGTTAGAGAGAACACAGTCCACGAATACATACAGTCAGTATATGCTGTGATAGTCAATAACATGGTAGAATTGTACAGTTTTCCATTACTAAAAATTAAACCCCAAATTGTGCCAACCCACTTTGCTTAGTCATGGCTCCCAGATCTTTAACAGTCAAGGCCTATACAATTTAATGAGAGAGACCTCAGCTAAAGGGAAAGGATAAACAAAATTTGTAGAAAGATGAAGGGCCCTTTTTAGTAGCTGACACTGATATGAACTCACTGGAGCATACTAGAGCACACTATCTGTATCAGTTGATGGTTGGGTTAATACACAGGTTGTAGAATAGTCACTTTGTAGGTTAATTACCATGTTTGAATTAATCATTTCATGGAAAGCAGGTTGAAACTTCACATCACAAACCATCAAATGTCCTACATGAAGTTATACATTAAAGAATACGATAAAAAATACCAACATATGAAATATTAACATATTAAAGGTTGGTTAGTATTGTTCCCAATTAATCTCAAATATGCTAGAAGTATGCTAGAAAGTCAGACAATGGTCACCACCGTGCTCAGTCTCCAACAAGCATTTTACCACCACTCTAACGGTAGTTATACATCTGAGATATTTAATGCCAGGTCTATTCGAAACAATCCTCAATTGCTGACAGAGATTTGAAGGTTTAGAATCTTAAAGAATGTACTTTTGAAGACTAACAATTTTCACTGTGCTAACATTTGGGGCCAACACTGATGACATTGAACTGTCTTTGGAAGGTTAATAAATAGATATGAAGATCATCACATTATGGAAACCATCAGTTATGAGTATAGGATAATCAGTATTTGAAAAACATGATTAGTGAACAAAAACACTTTCTACATAGCAGAGGTTTATATTTCATTTCATATTTTTTTCACCAAGAAACGATATATATATATATATAGATATATATTATATAGATATACATATATATATATGTATATATACATATATATATATATATATAGACAAGGGAAGCAGGACACTTCGCCCAACAACCATTTCGCCCAACTGCCATTTTGCCCAACCTTACCATTTCGCCCAACCAGCCTGGTCATTTCGCCCAACCAGCCTGGTCATTTCGGCCAACCAGCCTGGTCATTTCGCCCAACCAGCCTGGTCATTTCGCCCAACCAGCCTGGTCATTTCGCCCAACCAGCCTGGTCATTTCGCCCAACCTTGATTAAATATGATACTTGAAAAGTAAACGTTCGGGAATTGTTAAAGTTACAGGATACGAACCGAATATTAAGGAAACTTGAGGACCGATCAGTGTGTTGGGGGTTAGGTTTGATAGTAAACGTTCGAATATTAAGGAATATTAAGGAAACTTGAAGTCCTTTTCTTTGTATAACTTTAGTAAGGAAACGTTACAGAATACGAACCGAATATTAAGGAATCTTGAGGATGGATCAGTGTTTTAGGGGTTAGGTTTGATAGGTTTGATAGTAAACGGTCGGGAATTGTTAACGTTACGGGATACGAACCGAGTATTAAGGAAACTTGAAGTCGTGGTTAAATTGATTAGGCCTACATATGTGATTACATATGTGGTTACATTGATAAATATTACGGACGGGTTTTATATATATATTGTTTTTCACTTAACGTTCCGGAATTGTTAGACAGTAGGATGGACCAGTATTTTAGGGGTTAGGTTTGATAGGTAATCCTCCCATTATACCCGAAATAACTGCTCAGACTCCGATCGATATCGAGCGGACCTCACTTTATTTACCTATTACGAAGTAACCTTACCCAAAATAAATCAAATTGAACTGGTGGAATAGAAAAAGTAATATTATTCTGACTGAATATTAGTAAAAATATGGTTGGGCGAAATGACCAACACGGTTGGGCGAAATGACCAACACGGTTGGGCGAAATGACCAACACGGTTGGGCGAAATGACCAACACGGTTGGGCGAAATGACCAACACGGTTGGGCGAACTGACCATGCTGGTTGGGCGAAATGACCAACGCGGTTGGGCGAAATGACCAGGCTGGTTGGGCGAAATGGTTGTTGGGCGAAGTGACTCGCAAGCTAGACAAGAAACTATATATGTGCATATATATTGATGGAAATGATTTAGCCCGTAAAGTTTTCAGGATCTTATCAAAGCTAGCTGCCTTTTCTCCCTACTCTCTGAATGAGAGTGAAAGAGACATACTGTTCAACACATACTGTAAATGAATCTGATTTACTTTCATATTTTAACTGTGAGTAACTAAAGGAAAAGTAATATCTATGATACACCTTGTGTAGAAGGAAAAGGGAGAAAATAGGGATAGGCAGTAGTACAAACACACTTTCACTTTCGTCAAGGCCTGTGACGCCACAAAATACATTTTTATAAGAGAAGATGGTATTTTAATACTCAATATGAAATTCCTTACAAAAACAAAAATTATTATACATGGCATAGCTGGGATGAAATTAAACGAAACAAACTTTATACCAAAATATATAAATAAAAAAAAATTGAGAAAATACTATTCTTTTGAATGATTTCGTGAGCATTTATAAGCAATGAAAGTTTGAAGTCTTACGTACATGAATACTTTACCAACAAGGGTTGAGACTTGGACCATAAATGAAAAGAAACTTTGGTCATATAAAAAAACAAAAAAAAACAATATATACAATTAATAAAAAAGAAAAGGCAAATGCTTATAAGTACAAAGGAAAATGACGGAATTGCTGAAATTAAAGGTGAACGGATTGTTGAGAACTGTATTCACAACACAAACTTCTCACACCTCATGATGAATACATGTGGTCTGTGGAATACCTTCATCACTAGGAAAGCTCGCACGTGCCACACTTACTACAACACAGAGTGATGATATGTAGAGGTATGTAGACCCATTTCACAAAATTACGATAGATCCCCCCCCCCCCCCGCCCTCACCATGGTCAATTTCTACTCCATACCCTGCCACAAATTTTCTCAGTCAATTTCATCATATACTTAACTTCTTGACCCTACAGGTGCTACTAATGTTGTACAGTGTGTTATACCATCACACTGAGTGTCATATTACTCTATCTATATGCTTGAACACTGCTAGTTGAAAGGTTACTTACCTTTAGTTATTAAGTGACTGATGCATTAGAACAAATGACAAAGATAGCAATTAGTTGATCTTTCAATGATGTTAATCACTCTCCTGATAACCAGAGGACAAATTCATTAATTTCACCAAACTTTACTAATTCATATCTTTACCATAAAATATGCTATCAGTAAAATATGCGATACCGTCACCTAATCGGTAATAGAGACTTAAACTAGTCACCAATAGCCAAAAAAAGATTTCACAAGCTTTTCAAAAAGTGCAGGTCAAACTTCACAGCAAACTTTTGCCCACATAAAAAGCAGGATAAAACTTTGGTCCCAATAATATTGCAAGTTTTCCCCTCCATATTATTATTCCATTTTGCAGAGGTCTAGCAAACATACTAGAAAAAATAACTGATCCCCCCCCCCCCCTTCTCCTTTTTGTAGTTCACTTATCATTTAGAGAAAATCATTGATTTGTTTATGACTACAGCAAAACCATAAAAAATCCACCAAGATTAATTTAACTTCTACAATGGGAGAGAGGCAAAGTGCTAGTATACTAATGGAATGTTTGATCATGAAAGCATTTCTTTCTCACCAAACCAAGTATTTTTAGCTCTGATCACAGTGGTATTATACAGCTTTCTCTGTTATTATCTAGTACACACCTGTAACTCATTCTTTATTATATCACAAGACATACATTCAAGCTGTAAAGGTTAACCACCAATAATTGAGAATATTCAGACAAACTAGAGCTCTATTATTTCACCTTTTATATTTTTCTGACCTTTCTCATACCTAGTTTTAAATGTCAAAATTAATCCCGGTCTGTGTATTTGTAACAGAAACCATACGAGTACTGATACTCAAGGAACGGCATTAAAGCTCTGATTAAATGTTGAGGATGAGAAGTAAAACAGATCATTTGAATGTGAGGGATTCAGATGACTGGTATCTTGAGGTGAGAACACTATATAAAAACCAGACAAATGTCACATATAAAAAAAAAGAAATCTGAAATCTGTTTACATCCTGACCACTTTGGAAAGTGTCGCAATGAATCAAGCTTATTTCATTTCTTTATTTGAAGACGAAAAATCAAAAATGATCCTTATTAATTATCACCCTTAACATACTAATTACACAAGAGGAGCAGGAACCATTTTCCCCTTTTGTTATATATCACAGTTGAGATATTTTCTATTCACATCCGTGAAGATTTGTGGCAGCAACTTACTACGCTTAACTATTTCATTTGGCAATAACTTAACATCAGAAAATAAAACGAAACCTTTGGTTATCAAGGTCATGGATTATCCGCCACGGAAATTCATCCATTACAACATCTCTATCCATTATTACATAATACTGATCATGCACTTTTAATAGTACATTTGCAATTGATACAACCAGTAAAATGCAGAAACACTATACAGTACACTATATCAGAGAGTGAAATACACTGTACACCATGTACAATCCACTATGATAATAGCTACCTACTACACTATAGATATGAAACTGGATCATTCATTTCTCAGTAATCAGAAACTGGTTCATTCGGCTATTTCTTAATATCCTTATATGAAACTGGATCATTCAGCTGTTTCTCAATATCTGGGACTGGATCATTCAGCTCTTTCTCAATATCTTTATATGGAACTGTTTCATTCAGCTATTTCTTAATATTCTTATATGAAACTGAATCATTCAGCTGTTTCTCAATATTCTTATATGAAACTGGATCATTCAGCTGTTTCTCAATATTCTTATATGAAACTGGATCATTCAGCTGTTTCTCAATATCTGGGACTGGATCATTCAGCTGTTTCTTAATATCTTTATATGAAACTGGATCATTCAGCTGTTTCTCAATATCTTTATGAAACTGGATCATTCAGCTGTTTCTCAATATCCAGAAACTGGATAATGCAGCTGTTTCTCAATGCCCTTCTACAAAACTGGATCATTCAGTTATTTCTCAATATCTCGAAACTGGATCGTTCAGCTGTTTTTCAATAATCAGAAACTGGATCATTCAGCTGTTTCTCAATAGCTGGACCACCTCCAGTCCCAACCTGTCCAGATAACTCCAGTTCTACTGCATGTACTTAAATCAGGAAACATTTCCCATTAACAGGGAGGCGGTGCAAATTGGGGGGGGGGGGGTGGGGGGTTGGCGATGGAGTGGATTTAAGGATGTGGGGAGGATAGGGGAAGGACCATTTCCTTTACATTTAGAAAATGCCACATTTGATCATGGCCTCATGGTAGATGTTACCCATTCAAGCTCCACCATGTCAGAAAATAAAATTTCCGTAAATAGAAGACTCATGTGATAACAAAACACAAATAGAAAATGATATAATATATTAACAGAGCAGCATTGCGGTTTTCAAATAAGTAACTTATACAAAATGGTACAAAACCTGGCGAGTCACTGGAAGTCTCTGGTCTGTTTTATCCAGTAGGATAGAATTATGAAGCCTCTCCAATCATATATTGCACTAAACTGTTGAATGGTTTTGCTCAAACCTTACTCAATCTTGATCCTTATCATCTTCAAATCTTCCTTTTGGGTTGTACGTATTTCTTTTCTTGATGGGAGTGGTATTTGACGATGCCTGAGCTCGCAACCTACAAAAAAATAATAATAAAGAATTGCATTTGTTATTAGAGACATCCAAAACTTATTGTTTTCACTAAATAAAAAAAGGCATCTGGCAACAGTTTAAAATGGTGACATCAACCGATGACTATCATGAAATGTTCAGTTTTTATTTACACTTCTGTTTATTAGGATAAAATGAAAGTGGAAAACTGCAGTTGTGCAGCCATCATCCAAATAAGGCTGCAAGGTCTTGGCTGAAGTGAAAACCAGTCCGTTTTTCATTTAAAACCCGTTTTAACCAAAGAACCAAAGGATCATGCATGTAGACCTAGAGATGATACATTTTGGTGTTAGTTGTTTTTCTTGTGTGAATTTTATGAAATACTTGTCTATTGAAGGTCTTCAAAGGGAAATTTGACTGTCCTGAAAGAAAAATACATTTCGTCTAGGGAGAACAAACTTTAAACAATTACCTCAAGGGATTAACACATACCGCTTGCCTTATTTTGGGGGGCCTTTGTATAAATAAGAGTCTGTAGCACCTAGTCTGTTAATTAAATAGTTCTTTATTTATGCAAATATTTGTACAAAATTTGCAGTGCTTACACTGCCAAAGTCACCATTTTTGTCAGCCATTCTTACGCATTTTACAGATAGTTGTTCTATATTTGGTTTTTTGTTAATTTAGGAAACCAGTTTAAACCGTGTCTACTCCAGAAACCTGTTTTAGTTACAAGACCGGTTCACCATGCAGCCTTACACCCAAAGCAACTACATATCTTGTTAAGGCAACCATAATTTGCCTGTTATGCAACTTGTATTTCTATGATTGCAGACAGTTTATTGAATATGTGATCTTGTTCAATGACCAAACTTCAGAGTCCTAGCAACCAGCACAATTTCTTTGAAAACCAATGCTTTACAGCTTCAGTAAATTTGTTCTCATTCGCATAATATATTGAGTCAACAGAACTCCATTTGTCTGACAATATTCTTCATTAAAGTACAATGGCTATGGAGTATAAAGGTATTGAAAAGTGCAGCAAAATGAGCATCTCTTTGCTAGTATAATAAATGGGTGAACGACTAGAACACTACGAAAACCATGGCAAACATAGCTCGAAGCCATTGAAGAACTGTTTAAACTGTGTTGTGTTTCACTGTGGCCAATTAACTATTTCTAGTTTGGGTGTCATCCACTTTGAGTGTTCTTACTTTCATGGCAACTGTAGGAAATCTCCTTTATTGCTTATTTTCATGATATTCAGTGACTGTAGACAAAACTCAAACCATCTTGGCTTGATTTTGTGTAAACAGCAAGGTTTGTACAGAAAGGTTGTACTTATAGAACAAGTGATTACCAGTATTGATCTGATAGAACCAGAAACCTTGCGCCCTAATACAGAGGTCTAAAAGGCTGGAACCAGGAACTTTACGCACTAAAGCAGAGGTCTAAAAGGCTGGAACCAGAAACCTTACCCCTAATACAGAGATTTAAAAGGCTGGAACCAGGAACCTTACGCCCTAATACAGAGGTAAAATATGATGGAACCAGGAACCTTATGCCCTAATACAGAGGTCTAAAATGCTGGCACCAGAAACCTTGCGCCCTAATACAGTGGCCTAAAAAGCTAGAACCAGAAACCTTACACCATAATACAGAGGTCTAAAAGGCTGGAACCAGAAACCTTATGCCCTAATACAGAGGTCTAAAAGGCTGGAACCAGGAACTTTACGCACTAAAGCAGAGGTCTAAAAGGCTGGAACCAGAAACCTTACCCCTAATACAGAGATTTAAAAGGCTGGAACCAGGAACCTTACGCCCTAATACAGAGGTAAAATATGATGGAACCAGGAACCTTATGCCCTAATACAGAGGTCTAAAATGCTGGCACCAGAAACCTTGCGCCCTAATACAGTGGCCTAAAAAGCTAGAACCAGAAACCTTACACCATAATACAGAGGTCTAAAAGGCTGGAACCAGAAACCTTATGCCCTAATACAGAGGTCTAAAAGGCTGGAACCAGAAACCTTATGCCCTAATACAGAGATCTAAAAGGCTAGTCAATCACAGCTTCACACATAAACATTGGCAAAAGGAGAATTGAAACCAAGTTATCACTATTTACTTTAACATATAAAATTTCCTTTTAAAAAATGTTTTTCATTTTCCTTCAAGTTCAAGACTGAGATCTTAGGCAGCTTTGAGAAACCAATAGTTGATTGGGTTTTAATGATTTGTCTCCTCTATGTTTTCTTTTTAATAAATATATTTAAAATCGTAGTTTATTGAAAAGTTCCTTCCTTGCTACATTTCACGTTAATATCCAATGAAATTGGGTGCTATCTTCAAACCACATTTTTGTGATTACAGTGTTGTGATTTGAATTCTGAACTAGCTAAAGAGTTGCCTCCTATTTCAATAGTATTGCTTTGATGGGAGTGATATATCCAAAAGCAATTGTTACACATATTAAGAAGTTTACAACAAAGTACAGAAAATGGTTTTACAAACCACCTAGCTTATTTTTCACTATAAACAGAGAAAATAAAAATGTATTGTAACTTCTGGACCTGGTGTCTATGGTGAAGATTTCTACTCTAGAAGTAACTTCTACACTTCTTTCAAATTTGCAAAATTTCTTGCAAAATTTCAAAAATTTCTTTCAAATTTTCAATCTTGCAAACACAACACGATAGTCTTTTTCCCTCTAGGATACTATTTGCTTTTGTTGTTGTTGATGTTTTCACAGAGGAAGGAGGTGGAAGGTTCTCCAGATGCCAGTATATCACCAAACTAGATCATTTCATGAATATGCAATATAATAAAGTGATTCATATATCCATGGACCTACCTGGTCTGTAGATGTTCAACTTGAGTGACCAAGGTGGCAGTCTGCTGTCTGGAGTCCTCCAGGTTCCTTTCTACTTTACGAAGCTGGTTACCTTGCTGGTCAAACTAAAGAAAAGAGAGACAGATGAAAGTCATGATACTAAATTTATTTCTGACCATCCAAACGAGATAATCCTAAAGTTATTTGAGGAAACCACACATAATTATTACATGACACTACAAGTGAGATGAGAGAGCTATTACGTGTTACATTGTAGCACGACATCAAATATCTGGGGAAATCTTTCTGTATTCTTGGCAAATTATTTACAATGTAATAGGCACTCAGCACTCCTCCACTGTTTTCAATTTAAGTGACATACCACTCACAAATTTGCATACCAAATCCATGTCTTTGCATGTCATCTCACACTTGCATAATCATTCCCAACATTTTCTATATTTACTAACATTGCATGCTCTCTTTAACATTACATACCATCCCTTGAACTAATAAATCCATTTATAACATTGCCTGCCATCCATGACATTGTTTACTATCACTAACACCCAATACTATAACTAACTTAACTATACACTCTGAAATTTGTGTATCGTTCCAACCTCACATACCAACGTAACTTTGCAAATATTCCAGTTGATTTATAACCACAATATCAATCCTCTTCCATCAATCATATAAAATAGTAGTACTTATTTTGCATTCCATACAAGCAAACAATATAGTAGTGACAAACCTTGTGCAAAAACTACAAGTCAATCAGTCTATTAATGCTAATTCAATTTTGAATAGCCCCCCTCTAAGGAAGTAGCTATTGCAGGCCAGATACTGGAAGGGTAAACATCATGGTGAGGAAGTATTTTGTACCTTGTTTTTTGCAGTGATATGATCTTTCATTGCTGTACTTATTGCTCCCTTCCACATTACTGATATAAAACTTAACGATCAGGTCCTCATTCAATTTAACTAGGACTTACTTATCAACCTTGTCCTGCACCTTATCCCAGTCACGTCCCACTTTACAATCCTTTTTCAAGGTTCATCACCATATATGCCCTTCAAATATTTTACTCGGACTCTCCCTCTGTTGTCCCATAGCTTCACTGCTTTGTATTAAACTTGTCATCCCTTCTTTGCTATTTCCTAAACATTCTCATATCTTTTTTATACCCCATCTTTTACCCCTATTTGGTTTCCTTGTGATAATACATTTTCTATCATGTCCTACACACTATCCCCTCACATCTCTCTATCCAATCACACTGATATTCCATACCATACAGTCTCATAACCCTTTCTTCGTTTTTGTCGATACACTATACCATACAACTGCTATCTTTCTTTCCATTCTCTGTGACTTACTAATGTATACCCAAGTATATATCTTGACCTGTTCTATTGAGTACTCTATGTTCTCTTACCTCTTTACACATGTCCTATACACTCTCCTATCACATCTCTCCTTCCATTCATTCTGTTGTCCTACACCATACAGTTTCATCTCTCCATTATTTTAAATATACTATACTGCATACCTTCATATCTTGTCTTCCATTCTCTGTGACTTACTAATACATATCCTAGTATCGCTTGATGTATCCTAGTCCAAGATATCCTTTAATCATACCCTATACCATAGGTTCTCAATACCACCTGGGCAAAAATATTACCAGGGCCCTCAAGAGGAGAATCGGTCCGAATCTTGCAATAATCGGGTAAGTGGGCACATAAGGCCTTGAGCTTGAACACTCTAATGGCCTATCCAGTACATCACTCAACCTAAGCATAGCGAGATATGATCTTGTCACGCCCTTCTTTCCAACCAATGTTATTCTCTGGCCCTCATAGCAAAGTAATTGAGCACCCCCCCCCCAATAACTCTTCCACAAATATCATCTTTGATATCCACTACAATGACCTCTAATATCTCATCTTCCAATTTCAGGTTTAGAAATAAAAATTTCAGTGATGTTTTTCTTTTAGCAGCAATTTACATTATTTTGATATACGGTCATCTCTTCCACACTCTGACCTCTTACATCCAACTTACATCATCTTCTGCCTTGGCAAGGCTCTTCTTGAGGTCGTCCACCCTACTCCTCAGTTTCTTAACCTCTGCATCGTTATTCTCAGCAACTTTCCTGGTGTGATCTAGTTCGTCCTGTTTCTCCTGCAAGAGTTTCTTGGTTTTTGCAAAGCTGTGTTTTAAATCCACCAATTCCTGTTAAGTACATAAAAAAAGAAAAATAATTACATGACTGTTACATTTTGCATATACATTATATTATTTTGAAGAAAAAATATGACAAATATTAAAAGGGAAAAGCTGGATTATAAGGTCCGTGAATATAATTGCACGGTTAGTAAAAGCCCTCATTCTAAATAGGGTAATAGTTAATATATATGAGTGGATACCAGTGTGAACCTTTCTGAGCTGAACACATGCAGGCTGATGAACTCTTCCACAGAAAGAAATAACAAACAAAGAGAATATTAAGCTTGCATCCTGTTAGTTATGGATTTTACAGGGTGTGGGGAGATGAGGGAGGGGGGTGGGGGCATATAGCAGCAAACTTGGGAAAATTCTTACTACTGCTGTGGGTTTCATTGATGCCATGAGCATCCAATCATGCACTCCATGAAATGTAAAACTAGTATATGAAACTATTTATCTGGATGATGACAGCTCTTTCCCAAAAAAATTCTCACTGACATTGAATAGCTACTGTAAGTAGTACCGTACTTAAACATTACCACAAGTTAACCCACATCCCACAAAATGATATTGGAGGGTAACAGAGCTTCACTCCGTGTAGTGATAATGTAGGAAATGAATAGTTTACAAAATCACACAAACAAGAATTTGTTCAGCGGTTAAAAATTGCATCTTGCATCGCAGAATTATTACAAGGATCTTTCAACCTCTCTCGCTTTCTAAAACTTTCTTAAATGTTCTTTCAAATGCACCGCACTAAAATAAGAAACGTTCTGTTTCTTTTCCGTTTATTTTTTAGCAAAATCGCAGCTCTGTGGGGCATTTGAACAAATTTTGTATCTGCTGCACAGCCTACATAGCATAAAATGTTTCTTATTTTACAAATTTTCATTGAATTATTACACGTCTCCTTCAGTGTTACCCAGTAACATGTTTGACATTAACATCAAACTAGTGCGGATTTTAACTTTGATACTCAGCTCGAAAATAATCAAGCAATCTATAACTTCACTACTTCATTTAAACATTTCCTTCTTACAACTAAAATGAGAAAAGAGAAAAAACTTCATTTTCGACGATAAATTACGTCAATTTCCAATATCTCCTAAAGTCTCATGGCACCTTGTTTAATACCATGAGCAATATTCTTGTGCTGCACGACAGTTCCACCCAATTATCCACGTCCTCCCCTAAGAAATATCCATGGGGAACATTTCTTGTTTGGGAAGGATATGAGTTGAAAGTTTCATGGCGATGAACTTTCCACGAGAAGATATATCCTTTACAATAAAAGCCTAACTATGATTATGAGGTGACTGTACCTTGCTCTTGAGGGTGAAATCATCATCCAGTGTTTTCATCTTGTGTTCTGTATCTGTTGTCATCTGTCTGCTCTTTCTGCTCAGCGATTCCTGCAGGTCATGAACCTGCGATCTATATTTCTTCAGTTCCCTCTCCAATGACAGCTTCTCTGTCTCCAGTCTTTCTCTCTTCCCCCATTCTGTGGCATTTTCAGATTGCATCTTTTCCAACTGTCATTGACAAATGATACAATTTGAAATCAATAAAAAATATAAAAAAATCTGAAAATCCAATTAGTGGGGGGAAAAAAACTTGTTGTCTGCTCTATGAAAATTGTTTTTTACAAATTATTGTATTCAGATTGTGATTGTTGTTTTACTAGTGTCATATAATTTTCATCAGGACTTTGACTAGCTTGGTGCTGAAAATGTTCAAATAAATAATAAATTTGCTTTTCATATCATGTTTATTTTTCTACTTGATGTACTCTACATGGACACCCATATTCTTTTGTTCCTTATATCATGCATTTACGGTATGGTTGGTTACACAATAAGCTGTTTTTGCTCCTTCTTACTTGTAAGTCCCCCCCCCCCTCCCCAAAGAAACAAAATGCCATCAATTAAGGGTTGATATGTTAGTTGGTATAGCACAGGACTTGTAACCCTGAGGTCATAGGTTTGAATCCAGTTCTACCCAAAAGTTACCTTTTCTCTTTTCAAATTGTCATTAAAAATTTCCCAATCAGATTTTTGTTCTTAATTTTCATTATATATTCCAAAACTTACTGGTTTGGATATTTACGAGTGACGAGCTTACCTGTCTCCTCACAACCTTAGCACCTCATTCTACCGTGCCTATAAAGTCCTGGTAAAATAATAACACTGTGCGCCCTCTATGACCAAACCCCCCCCTCGGTCACTCCTCACTACTCATGAGACCACTCCTTAAAAGTGGCCTCACGGTCACCGAAATAGGGGTGGCCAGAATCCTCTGGCCACCCCCAAGGACTCCCGTCGACTAAACTTCTCAAAGGTGAGCCCTTAACAAAAGGCACTGATGCCTTCCTAGCAGGGAGAGTGTAATCCTCCCCGCCGCAGCGGGTAAGGGGGGGACAATCTCCTGAGCCCTGCAGGCGAAACTACCCCTTTTCCTAACAAGGAGCCTCATCCTGTAAAGGCCCAACACTTGCTAACCCTAAGACAACTTAGGTGAGTACGCATATGAAAAACACAGGGTACAAAGTTACCCTCACCGATAGACCTGGCCGGTGAATCTTAGTAGTTGTTGGCTCTGTCTATCTGGTGTTGTGCTTGGAGTCGTGAGCCTAGTCGAACGACTGCTCCCCCGTCCGGCTGTGTCCCACCCCCCCTCGGGGGAGGGAGGCGGGAATGGAGACAGGTAAGCTCGTCACTCGTAAATATCCAAACCAGTAAGTTTTGGAATATTTACTTCGCTCCTCGCTTACCTGTCTCCTCACAACCTTAGCACCGAGTGGCACTGCCCGATGGTGGGAGGCCCGAGGGGTGGGACCAAGTACCAACCGGACCTCCCATTGCCGCGCTACCAAAAGCTGCCTCGGCGTGTGGAGTGTCAGGTAAGTAACAGGCGACGAACGTAGTTGGTGTTTTCCACGCTGCCACCTTGAGGATGTCCTGTATCGGGATACCGGCAGAGAGAGCTGTGGAAGCCGAGGCCCCACTGATGTTGTGATCTCTTGGCCGGGTATCCCCCCATCGTGAACAGGCGGATCATCTCTACTAGCCATCGGGATAGGGTATCCTTGGTGGCTGCTGTTTAAGGTGGTCGTGGCAGGATGAAAAGGGAGGTTGTTTGTCTCAACTTCTCTGTCCTGTTTAAGTACCACTTCAGTGCCCTGACTGGGCACCATCGCTTGTCCTCAGCCAATGATGAAAGGGTTTTGATTTCCGGAAAGAAAATGTCCCCGGGCAAGAAAGTCAAGGCCCGGTTCCTGGCAATAAGGGACGGGTCTGGAACCGTCCATGGCCCTCGAATCTGATGTGATTCTGTTTGGTTGTTAGGGTTGGAGGTAACTCCTTCACGCTGACGCTACCGCAATGACGAAGAGTGTTTTCTTTGTAAGAGCAGCCAGGGAAGCGTTCCCCGTTGATTCGTACAGCGGCCCTGCCAGGGCATGCAGCCCTGCTGAGGGCCCCGCAGAGGGGGCTAACTGTCTGACTCGTGGACGGCGATTAGCCATGCCTTTGGTGAGCTGGTCAATGTCTGGGCTAATGCCCAGCGTGGAGCAGTCTGGAAAACCAGACGTCCCCGTCTGGGGCCTGCGTGTGGGACCTGCGGCCTGGGACCCGGGGTCCGGAGGGAGCCACTAGGATGAATTTACCCTTGGAGCTGCGAATCTTCCTCAGTATCTGGCTGATCATGCCAAAGGGGGGGGGGGAAGAATTTAAACCTCTGGTCCGTCTCAAGGCAGGGACCTGGCGCTATGTGGAAGGCTGCATGTGGGACCGCCTGTTACAAAAGATGGGCAGCCCATTGTTGCCCTTTGTCGTAAACAGGTCTATCAGAGGTATGACGAACATGTGGAAAACCCTACCGCATTGGTGAGGGTCTCCCATGCCAGACGGCACAATCTCTCTGCCCTGGTGCCACCCTGTCTATTGATGTAGCTACTGTACAGTATGCCACCACCATCGTGTTGTCTGCGAGGATGGTGATCAAAGTGCCCTGTACTTGGGCTTGGGAGGGCTCCAGAGAGCCCCAACCCCACAGTCCTGAGAGCGAGGCGAAAGTACATGAAACCTGGTTATCTTTGCAAATAGAGTGTTGGGGCCGATCCTTTGCCCTGCTGACGCCACTGTGGTGCAGGAAAGTGGTTTCTCTGTATATGCTGCTAAAGAAGTCAAGGACAGTGGCCTGTATGATGACCTTGTTAGCGCCTGCAGTACAGCAGCACTCGCAGTACTGCTTGCAGTACCACAGTACCGCTGATGACCCCTTTAGTTATCAACCAGTTGCAATCAGAAAACCTCTGAAGAAAAGTAATGCCTTGATGATGTAGACCTAAGCTGTACCCTGTAGGGAGGTTTAATGGAGGTTCTTTCCATGAAAAATAATATTAATAATAATATTGAGGGTTGAACTGCGCCGGCCTATCTATCGATAACGAAGCCAGAGGCGCTAGCAATATTACCCTGGTCAACAATAACCTGTTAAACAGAGAGGAATCCCTCCTGGATGGAAAGACGCAATGGAGATAAAGTGCCTTGCCCAAGGAAACAACAGAATGATCTGGCCAGGACTAAAACCTGCAAGCCTTAGATCACCAGTACACTGCCTACACCGCTTGACCACAGTGCTCTCCAAAAATTGAGTACTGAATGGATAGTTTGCTTCATCAGTCTTAATCAATGCTACAGCTGCTATGTGGCTTTTACAACTACAGTATATGTATGTATTTGTGTATGTAATTTAGATCATCCTGCAAGTAGGAACTTGTGAAGAAACCTCATTGGCTTATCAAAGCCGCAAGCTGACCAAAGTCAGTCTCGTACATTCATATTTAATTATGAGTAATGAATAATTAATGACTATGAATTGTCAACAGCTCTGTAACTGGACAACATACATTAATCTTGGGGTGACTTGAACCGGGGACCTTTTGATTGGAAGGCACCGGGTTTAACCACTGAGCTAACTAAGCTACAGCCCTACTCACCAGGAACAAACTCCCAACAGGGGATGTGTAGGGTGGGTTTGTAGAAATTCCACCTCATAAATCCTGGCTGTTTAACGGAGTCCAGGGAGTTACTCAGCAAACACAAAGGCGTTACTAAATGTTTAGTCTTTTGCTATGATAGCGTTATTAGAGGTGTAAGAAATATGTTACCGAAACCCTTTAGGGGCTATTATTTCAAACAATTTCCGTTAAGACATTAATATAACATTAATATAACGTAATATCTCATAGACATCTTATGTCAACGTTTTATCAACACCACATTTAACGTAATAAACACGTATTGAATTTTATGATAACGTACCCGTTACTTCTCAAATCTCTTCCTGTCGAGATGTGTCCATTTCGTAGTGCAGTAAAGGTTTCCAGCTTCCTATTGAAACCACCTAGCGCCTAGGCTAGTCAAGACTAGGCCATCAGGTGCTACGAAATGCAACTCTGCTTAAGATGTCGGAACATCGAACATTGTTCATGAAGCGCATGCTGTATGTTCGGAGCGTGTTAGCGCTTGTAACTTGCTGGGGTTGTATCGTACCCCTTTTTCAACTTACTAACGCGTTTGTCTTGGTAATTCACCAAAGAAATAGGGAGAAAGGCTTATTCCATAGGATCGCTCACGTAGTCGATAGCTCGTTGCAGTAAAAGTTGAGCTTACACGTGTCAAGCCAGGTGACTGCTTGGCCCCCCCCTCCTCTCTTAACAAATGTGCCACGTTGTACCTTTTTTTCTGGCAGTTTGCCAAGGATCTATGAGCGTTATGTTTCCTGGCACTTTGCCAAGTCTCGAGAAAGTTCTCTTCCTAGCAGTTTGCCAAGGTTTTAAAGTAAACGGAATACTGTACGTCATGAGAACCGATTTGAAACCCCTCAACATGTTCTGGAAGTGGGTTCGCCAGTGTTTTAAACGACAGTGTTTTAAAACACAAGTAAGATTTTAACCTAGGCAAATGGCGATGAATTATGATTAGAGAGGAGTATAATTAGCGAGGAGAATATGACCCGTGAGTGTCTGCAGGTACTCGATAAATAAACACACATTTGGGATGTGTAGTGGTAGCGGTGTTTTTCCGCAAATGATTCGAACCTGTCGTCGCCGCTCAAGCTGCTAGTTCCGGGGGGGGGGGCACTCCCCCTATTCTGGGAAGCGGGAGTAACCGTCCTCTGTAACCCCGAAATCTAGGGGTCGACCTCGTCGTCTAGGCGGACAGGTTGACCGACGCTCTGCAAACCAGGTCGTCCTTGCCGGGGAACAAATCAGGTTCCATTCTTTGGTCTGGGATTGATCGTGGTGTCGCGGCTGGGCTGGCCGTGGGTTGCGATCGCTCCTCGAAACCGATGTCTGTGTTCGGTGTCTGGGGATAAGTATTTCTCCCTTTGCCGTGGGGACCTGGCTCGGGGCTGGTTCTCTTTTCGGATTGGGCGCTTGCCCCTGCTACCCCGTTCTGGGGGCCCGGCATTGGTAATCTCGTCGGTTCCCGGCCTCAGGACCGGCCGCGGCTCCGGTTAGGGGGGCTGCGGGCCGGGCTTCTGCACCTGCTACCCCGTTCTGGGGGCGTAGCAGTTGTTAATCTCGTTGTAAATGTTGTTGTGGTTGTAAAAGTTATTGTAAATGTCGCAGTTGTAAATGTTGTTACTCTCGTAGGCTCCCGACTTCGGGACCAGTTTTGGATCCTGTTTGGAGCTCTGCGGACCGGGCTTCTGCCCCTGCGCCCCCGTTCTCGTCGGGCCCGGGCCCTCCGGAGCCAATCTCTGAGGACCCAGCGGTCGATTGTATAGCTCTGGTTCCCGGCTCCGGGGGCAGTCTCGGATCTGGAGTGAAACCTCGGTTCTGCCTTCCCTTCAAGTCTCGCCGGACCCGGGGTCTCGCCGGACCCGGGGCCTCGCCGGACCCAGGCTCCCGGAGCCCGTCTCTGTGTGCGTGCCACGCCGGGTACCACCACGCCGGTACTCCTCGACCCGGACATTCTGTCCTTTCCGGTGGGATTTTTTTTTTTTTTTTTTTTTTTTTTTTACTCGCCGGACCCGGGCTCCCGGAGCCTTCTATGGGACCGGCTCCGTTTCAGCGACCCCTCGGTCGTACTCTCTCTCTCGGACCCGAGCTCTCCGTGGCCTGTAGCCCGCGCTCCATGGGTCTCTCTTGCTACGACCCGGACTGAGACGTTGCCTCTAGCCCGGCCGAGCCGTGCCTCTTCTCAAGAGGTCTTTTCTTGGCGGGAGCCTTGCTCCTGCCCTTCCCTCTGGCCGTAATCAACCGGACGTCGCCGGGACCGTTAGGGGTACTCTTTGCTGCGACCCGGACTGAGACGTTGCCTCTAGCCCGGCCGAGCCGTGCCTCTTCTCAAGAGGTCTTTACTTGGCAGGAGCCTTGCTCCTGCCCTTCCCTCTGGCCGTAATCAACCGGACGTCGCCGGGACCGTTAGGGGTACTCTTTCTCTCTCTCTCTACCTCTCCTTCGGCCCTCTCCTGGCCACTTTCCTCCACCTCTCTCACCACTTCTCCCTCCTCCTCTCTCTCTCTCTTGTCTCTCCTACATCTTTTTCTGGGGCACCGATGGCCTAAGGAATCAAGTCCAGCCTGCCCTAAAGCTTGCTTCTTAGACTCGTAAGCCACTGGTCTATCTAGTGCCACTGGGCTGGCGAAAAATTTATGCAGACCAGGCATGGGTCCCGTCTGGTGTAGGTTCTACACTTAGGACACAAATCGTGTTCGACCCAGGTTCTGCCTGGCCGAAACATCAAGTAGTTAAAAAACTTCAGCTGGTTACGAGACATACTAAAACGCTCGAATTAAGGAAAGACTAACTCTTAAGCTTACGGAAAAATGCTAACTAACAAGAGAACGGGAGATAACGGGAGGTACATAACGGTGAGTAGAGGTACGTAGCGTAACCTAGCAACGGCAAAATACGAAAAACGCTACGAAGTGGCCTAACAAAATCAACACAAGCTGAAAAAGAACATGAGAGAGCGAAATATAGAAGAAGAAATCGTGAATAGAAATACAATGTAGACATGCTATGAACATGAAAATACAACGACACGCCTATAGCGTGGGGAAGGAAAATGGCGGGAAACCTAGGCAGTTCGCGGAACTGCTACCCCCGCAAAAAACCTAAGGGCGGAAACGCACTAGGAATAAAAACAGTCCCCAAAACCCTCCCTTTCAACAAAAAAGGATACTTATCGGGCTGGAAAGGACTGCAATACTCCTAAGAATCCGAGGAAAGAAACTTCCAAAGATCGCTAAAGAAAACCAAGACGAAATCCAAGGGAAATATATCCACAAGAAATTCACGTGAAGACACTTTTAATGGTAGAATGAGTAGTGAGGAGTGACCGAGGGGGGGGTTCGGTCATAGAGGGCGCACAGTGTTATTATTTTACCAGGACTTTATAGGCACGGTAGAATGAGGTGCTAAGGTTGTGAGGAGACAGGTAAGCGAGGAGCGAAGTAAATATATAAAACATGAAAAGCAGAATTTCTTTCAAGAACCCTTCCGTGCCATTAACAGGGCTGTATCACATGAACGAGTGTGTGGTCCCTGGTAACACAATGTGTAAGATACTGTGCCCTGTAACTGGTATCCCAGCACCCCCCCTCTTTCCCCTCCCCAGCCAAAAAATTGTCTGCTAGAGATATCCACAACCGTACAGCAAGATAGATCACTCCGTATAGTAATAGTGACATAACTAACTGAAAACAGCTCTGTAGCCAATAAATTTCCAGATTTATTTTCCAGAATTTATTTTCTAATTATCCCAGTCAGCTTTCTGTTTATGATTTACTTATATGCTGATAAAATAACTTCCATGAAATATTACACACTTCCCAAGAATCAATAAAGATTTACTTCATACTGGCTTCCAGCTTATCTGAACTGAGTCACAGAGAAGTCTTATCAAGAATTATAGAGTCTTAATATGGGAATGACTCAACCAGTGAAATCAAAAGTATCATCATAGTAAATGACATACGGTGGGCATGCTGCCGTGTGCTACGAGTATGTAAAAAGAAATGTTCCCATCAGTACAGAGAGCTAATAGAAGCATTAGACAGCTATTTCACAAATGAACATGTATTTCAGGTTTCATAGGCTCAAGACAATAACCGCTAAAGACACCTATTTTATTCTTGCATGTTAAGTTAAATTTTAAGGCTTAAAATGACCTTGATCACAGCAAAAATATATATGTGTGCAATTTAAAGGGCACATGCATTTCAAGTCAATGTTAACTTTGCCTGTCTTTTCGTTAATTTCAAAGGCAATACCATCAAATACTATATTACTCTCTACTTAAGTCAATGACCTCAATCACAGCTTTACACAAGACACCGCAGCTTTCAAAATGACTTCTAGTACTATTACATTCCAGGCTAGCCCAATGTAACACTGAATAATGGGAACATAATATTGACTAACATGCAACACATTTCATAACAGGTAAAGGTCAACTTAAAAGGCAAATTTCATTGGACTAACCTTTGAGTGTAATATTATTTTCAAAAGGACAAGCTTCAGTTTGCTGCATTGTATTTGTAGCTTTACCAGAAACCACATATATATGCAAAGTGATTACTCATTTTAAGGAAAAAATCCAGACTAGCCTGATGTAACCCTGGCACATGTGTGAAATCTACAATCCACAAAGATATATTATATTTCTCAATAATTTTCTATACCTGTCACTTCTCTTGTCCTACTTATTTCCCCCCCCCCCCTCCTCATTTTCATTATAATGTCATCAATACATTTTCTACTCTTAATTCAAGACAGCTTCAACATTTCTCTTTAGTACCTCATGATGAAATAAGAGTCCATATAATTATATATGCAGTTGTAAGCCAATCCAAATTCTGACATTGCCTGGTTCATATAAAATGCCGACAAGTTAAGTTCTGTAACATTTGTGTACTCAGCTGAGATTTCTATTTTTTTTTTCAATTTGTCTTAAATTTGCTTAGTCATCTTCTTGCAAAGAGTTTCATCAGATATGACATTAAAGCCGCAAGGCTAATAATGTTTTCCCCAAGACATCCATTAGTTCCAAGCTCACAGTTTCATCTTTCAAAATCTTTCAAATTTATTATCTTAGCAGGGTTTGTAATTTATTAAAAATACATATATGGGGTTGATGCCATTTGCCATGCTGGGTTTGATGGCAGAAATAAGAGTAATGGTAAGAAATTTTATATTTTCTTGACTGCTATTTGAGGAGTGGGGGAGAAGGGGAGTCCAACCTGACAGGAGAAAATTAAGTGGAGATTCCATTACATGAATCACTTTGGGTTTTATGATGATAGAAATCTCTAAAATTCCTACTTAATCAGGTGTTGAGAATGACACAATAATTCAACCGATGCATCCATTTTCTTTCTTCTTTTTGTTTCAATGTTCAAGTAGTCTATCCCTGAGGTGGCAAATTCTAATTAAAAGCTTCTGGGAGACACATTAGGAATGTCTATAAATTTACATAACTCTTGTGAGATGTAACACTTTTTTAAATCTATAGATTGTTACGGATTTAATCCTAAAATGTCATAAGTATATGTCTGCACCTGCTTTCTTTAAATTGTATAAAACTGCAAAAACTTGCATCAAATTTACTAATGCAGTAAACAGTCATATCTACCTATCCCCTGGCTTCTTCCCTCAAAATAATGCTATGGAGTTACAAGTCTTGAATTGCATTTTGGTAAGGATTTGTAAAACACTTTTTTGCTGTTATTATTGCAGTACATGTGCATTTGACATGTTTCCTGGCAAAACAATATATTTTTGTATTTACTAAATAATGAGTCCTGTTAATACCTCCTTCCTCAGGTCAGCAATCCTCCTGTCCATAGTATAACGAACATTGGTCTCATCTTCAAGGTCAGAGGTCAACCTCCCAACTTCCTGTTGATGTGCTGTCCTCATCAATGACAACTAATGGAGAAATTAGAAAAACAACGGAAAAGTTATTAAACTGATTAAACCCTGTCCAATTTAATTACTAAGATATTATTGATGAACTTGATGCTTGGATATCAATTTCTAAGAGTGAGGATCTGAGGGCAGCATATAATACTAGATGAAATGTCATTACCTAGCGACGGGGTGATTCAGACATTTAAACATTTCGATGGTCTCCCCCAATTAGATTAAATCTTCAATTAGATTAGGGCAAGTGTCAATGAACATATCTTGTACTGAGTTAGCTTTGTACTGGGTAGAACAGATGACAGGGTTGAGATACTCGGATAGCAGTACAGAGAGAAGAAACAAGCGTGAACACCATTGGTTTGTAATAATTTTGGTTGTTATTCTGCGAAATTCTTGACACACATTATGAGTACATGTTGTTCTTAACAGTCCTGACTGATGACACATGTCCATTATTTTGGTATCCATGGAACTTTAATTTTTTATTTAATGGCAGCTAACCTTTACGTTAATAGTAACCAGGAATTCAAACATTTCCAGTTTTTCTACATCATTACAAATGGTTATCATACTTACATAGAAGAAACCATCTTAGCAATGTAACATGCCTTTTGTAAAAGGACACTCCTCTTTAACAAACTTAAAAACATACATTCTTTCATCTGTTCTCCTCAAACCATCTTCTGAGATTGGTATTAAAATACCTTCTCTTATTAGACTGATCCACTCACCTCCTTCATAAGTTGTTCTTTGGCTTCTACTAATTCTTCATGTTGGTTTTTGGTACTAACTACATCTTGCTGCAATCTTCCGATTTCTTCCTGTAAGGCATCTTTCTCTCTACAAAGGAACAAGGACAGTATATGACTTTTATTAAACATGAAATAGTTTGGTAACAATATATAATTTCAAGTCCTAAAATCAAAAGTCTACATCTAAACATTCCTATAGGTCTAAATTTATTGAAAGTAAGAAAGGAAGCAAAAAAAAAAAAACCCAAAACACTAGGTGGACAGTTCTGGGACCACTCAAACAGACTAAACACTAACTGTCATACTGCTGTAACTCACTACCGAACATCATGTGACTAGTTAGTCACAGGTCATGTGACACATCATGTGACTTTTTACTCTCTGGATTATATTGTGATCCTTTCTCTAGTTTATGTGACTACTCTATTACAGTGCTCCTAGGAAATGGAACTACAGTACATCTGTAGTCTGGGCATGTAACATGGCCAGTCCCTTTTAATGATTCCTTTTTCCCCCCTCTTTTTGCATTTGGCAACTTTACCAAACCTTTGACTGATTTCAAGCTGTTGACCTACATTGTCAAATGGGAATTTAGTATAGCAGTGTACCAGACAAAATGATCAAAACCAACTTTAAACAGCCGAGTAAAGAAGTGGTTATCAAAGGGAAGAACTATGCTTTAAAGCAGTAATTTTTCATAGGATTTGCCTGAGACAAGACCTCCCAAGGTAATAAGGATGTATTCATAAGCAAAGCTTATCAATCCTTCTATTCATCCCTAGAAGCAGTCAAGGGAATTGTGAATAATGCAACAGTTTCTACTCTTCTGTCAGTACAGTAACTGCTTGGTTGCACAACTAGCTAACAATGTGTACAGGGTATTAAAGTACTATGACAATACTGTATGCAGCAGCAGTAGAATGGGGGAAAGTGTTGTCCAGTATCCACATATGTATCTTCATGACTTGCGAAGGAAGCAATTATCAATAGATGGATATTATAATGCACATAATGAGAGCCTTCGAGCAGAAGAATATAATCATGTGACTTTACACCATTAGAAAAAATAGCCACTAAATATGCTACTACTTTTGCAATAAAAACACTACAATAATATTGCAGTTCCAATTTCACAGACATATGGACTCATGGTGGGGGGGGGGGAGGGGGGAAAGACAGACCGGAGAGGAGGATTGACTTAATTAAAAGGTGCATTTAATGATTTCATTTTCTGTCTTTTTGCAGCCGATATAACTTCGGAGAGGATGCTTATTCAGTTCTATCTCCACTAACAGTCGTTAACAGTAGATTCAACAGAATAACTACACATTATAAACATTCTCACTACTTTTCAATTGGGTTTTCAGGCCAACAGACAGCTCAGATACAAGCATTGAAGGTCTCCTGGGTGTCCTGATACTAACAACTTACAGTTTATAAAAGATAAAGCCCACTTCAGATCAAGTTTACATATATAATCAAGAGTAAGACACATCTCCAACAATTACTATCTCAACTAAAGCGACACACTGTCCCCTAAGATCTCCGTCATTTCAATTCCACGCAAATTTCTCTCCGTGCCATCATTCCATAAACAAATTTCCTCCCAGTTGATGATAGTAGTTGGTATAAACTTACTTTTAATACCTAAGTAAACAGAATGGCACAGTTTACTGGATGATAAACACAGTGCGTTAGTCATTCGACGGCTGCTTACATTAAATATCATCTTTTATTTAAAAGAAATGTAACTTTATCAGAAGGCCACCAATGTCTCCAGCAGATATCCTCCGCTAACTGCCAAAGCCAATTTGGGAGATTACTCATTCTGGCGATTCTTCCATTAAACAGAAGAACATGTACATCTATGTATGTAGCTTGACTTGGGGAGATCGAATACCCAGTGAATTTACATGTAGAGGAAACATAAGATGCTGTGGCAGGTGGTTTGTACAGAGAAAATTCCAAAAAGAGGAAACAAAAAAACAAAAAAAAGGAAAAAAAGTACCCCCAAAAAATATTTAAAGTTACGGAAATGGAAATAAACTATATTATTAAAGTAGATCTAGATTAATTGGAATGTGATCATCCATGGAATTAGGATTAAGTACAGTATAAAACAAGGAAAAGGCAATGTACTTTCTCTCTACATCCAATAGTTGGAATATGTATTCAGTACACTGTAGGTCTCTTTGGGCTGGGTTCTCATACTGTAATGCAGTACATATGTTCACATATATTGCACATTGTTGCATATTGTCAATTTGCTTGCATAAATATAGTCAGTGGTATCTTTAATATATGTGGCATCTATTCCTTTAAAGAAAAGTCACCCATGGGCATGAAATTAGACAAAGCTTCAGTAACTGTGTTGAGACCACAGAGACATGTCAATATGTGTCTCTTTTACACCTGGGACTTGGCTTACCTCAAGTGGCCAAATAATTTTTTGACATGACTAATTTGCAAACAGGTACGAATAAACTTTTCACGTGCCTTTGATAGTAACAAATTGTGATGCATTTATGCCTACTGTATTCATATCACCAGTAAGACAATTGTAAAGCTCATCTTCCTTGAAACCGGGAAACATATCAAATTTTAAATGATTTTTAACATGTTCTTGAATGATAAATCCTTGGGAGTATTATATTGTTATTAAAAATTGTGATCCCACTTCACATTCTGGTTAAACCATTATATGGCCAAATGCTTCTAAACTGCCGGTATCTGTATAAAGTCCAATCTGTCTTTCCTTTTGTTTAGTGTAGTTTTTCAGTGCTTTCTGGATACAGTGAATAGAATAATTGTGCAAGACTATATAAGATGTATACAAACAATGCACACATCGGATCGAATGTGTTAAGCCATGTGATGCTACCTAGTCTGTAGACAGAAACAAGTTTTGAGGATCATTTGATCCTTACTTTTCAAATCATTGATATACAATTACACAGAATCACAGTAAAACCACTATTTTATGCACCAAATTTTAAGTATTGGCAAACCCTTCAAGTTCAAACACATGTGGCTTAAATGTGGACTTCCTGCACAACATACCTTGAACATTAAATAACCTGGTACTGGTAGATATGTGAGACTGGAACATTCTTGACCCGCCCCTCCCATTCCCCTTTCCCCTCAATCCCTGATTGTTTCCCATCATGTCTACTGCAAGACTTATTCCTACACCAGATGTGCTTCAGTAACCATAGATAATAAAATGTGTGGTAAGAAATGAACATAAAATATTCCAAACTACCAACATAATACTCTTTCAACAACAAAGAAGTAAGAAAACAGAGAAAACTAGAAACACATTTCATTCTGTTTGCTCAAACATTTATGCTAATACTAGAAAGGAAATTTTAACCAGTAAAATCTCACATCACTGAAAATAGCTTCAAATTTCAGTATTTATTCTACAATGTTCATTCCAAGATACAAGAAAGAACCGAAAGGCAAAATCTTTATGAGTAATACAATTCCAAGAACACCCACTACTGAACTTCCCTCCAACTTTATCAGTAATTACAGCAAATCCATTGATATCTTGATACCAGGATACAGAGGAGGGAAGAGGTTACAATACTACAGTATAGTCATAATCAAACTAACTCATCTCACTGGATTGTCAACTTTATGAGATCATAATCTCTGAAATATGATAGCGGAATCCCATTCCATCAGGGAAACTGGACTCTGTTGTTAATACTAAATGATTAGCGGAACCGGGCAGATCGTGACGACAGATCGTCTGGGCAGAATGTCTAAGTAGGCTGCATTGTGCCCCCCCATGCCCCCCCCCCATGCATTAAACTGGACTTCATTAATACAGTATTACAGTGTAGTCCAGTCAACGGCAATCAGTCATCTTTAAGGACATACTGTACACTCCATAGTTAAAACAAGTTCAGTTCAAGTGAGTCATTGATGGGAAAGCAAATAAACGGACTATGGAGAAGAAAAGACACCCAAAAGTGTCATAAAGAAGCACAGTTTTCAATCTTGCATGGCTTTCTAGGACAGTTTGAGGAGCAGGAATATACATTAGTTGAGTAAATTACCATTTCATATTTTTATGGTACATTGAGCTATGTATACACTGACTGTATACAGTTTGTTTGCTCAGGTTATGATTATTCATGAAAGCACTAGTGGGTTTTATCAGTCATCTTCAGGAAACACAATCCATCTAGACTTCAAATATAATCTCCTCTCTGAGTCATATCTGGAAGAGAATGAACTAAGAGACCAAAAATATGCCAAAAAAAGTATAAAATAAGTATTTCATAAGTATAAAATATGAGCAAAGGAGATTACAAAACTTTGTCATTGTGCTGCACCTGGGATCATTTTTCCAGAATTGTTCGATTTCCCAGAATTGTTCGCTTCAGTATAGATTGCACTGGTACCTCTGTACTACAAACCATTGCATACTTCACATCATACCGCATTATGTCTTCACATTAACATGCACATAAATATTCACAAAGATCCTGAAAAAGTGCTGCATGCTCCGGGTTTTGATTATATACTAAACATACGACTCACTGCACTTATCTAATGTTCAGTCCTGTCAATCAAGCTGCAGATATTAAGTAATGAATCATTCATGTTATACAGGCAAACCTTATCCTTCATCACACATGGTATTTTGAATTCTCATTCATTTGGCCCACTTGAAATTTTCTGCTCTAAAAAGCAAGCACTGGAGAAGCTGCCAATGCTCCCAATAGTATTTATATTATAGATCTGCAGTACAGTGCATTCCTTCTGTGACTGAGGCAAGTCTCATTACCTCTATAGCTTCAAATTCATTCAGTTGATGGATGATCTTATTAATTTACTGAAGCTAGTGAACAATGCGAACTAAATCCAACAGAAGTAGGTGAACAATTCCCTAGCATATAAACTGTATATTATAATGGACAATTTTTTTGTTTGACTCAAATATTGTTCCCTAGCACAGTTACAGTACATACGATGGACTTGTAAGTTGTATGATATCAAGATTCTTAAGCCCGGGTCACATCTGCGCGATTCAACACGCGATTCAACTCGCAATACAATTGAAGTTGAATCGCGTAGTTAGACACGGGTATCAACTTGTTGCGCAATAAAAGTTGCACCGTTGATTTGGGTTGATTTGCAATAGAGCAATGTCCTAATCAGCGCAACTTCTTTGAAGCAACTTTTCTGATGCGCGTGATTTTAGTTGCAAGTTGAAACGCGTGTTGAAAAGAATCGCGCAGATGTGACCCGGGCTTTAGTCTCTCCCCTCATGTTCCTTCCCTGTCCCCTTCAGATCGTCTGCCTTGCAGGCAATTTGCCTTTCCCTCTTTAATGGCAAATGACCAGTTTCAGCACGAAACACCATCACTATGTCGTCAATTCCGGGTTACCGAATAAAAATAAGTAAGCGGTCCCTTCAAAGATCTTATGAAAAATTTAAGGAATTTAAAAAAAAAAAATCAATTTCACCAAGAAAAATTTCTCAACTGTTATATAAATTTCATGGTTCATTCTTCTTGAAACAGGTTAGAGTACAAACAGTGGACTTAAATTGCATCAAGACAAGAGCAGTATACAGATACTGTAAATTGGCAGAATTCCAAAATGGCTGATGTCCAGGATTTATCCATGAAAGTCTGTTCTTCATACCAAATATCCATATTTCAATCACAAACCAATGAATGAACTTGTTATAGTGGCACCTCTACAGGTCTACACCTTGCTCTCGTTCATCAAAAGAATCTTCTGAATGTGAGCTTTTAGGGAGCAATAAACTATGTCCCATAACAGCTTTATTTCATTACAGTATAAACAGAAAGCAGGCCACAATATGATTGAAAGCAATCTTTCAAAACTGCTGCATAAAGAAAAGCATTTTTCATATCTAAAACCACATCTCCTTGAAGGCATACTGTACATACGCAAAGAACACATGTATATTTGTTGCACAGTGAAGATCAACAGAAAGCTACATACAAAGTAGATCTTTTGCACCACTTGGTGAATGACTACTTTCTATGGCATTTGTACAAACCAGGACAGTACCATGAAGTAAAGGTATTTCTAAACTGTTGACAAGAAATTCAGAGAAGTAGTTTTGCATGAAAATACAAAATTGGATGCAAATACAGAATATACTGTACAGTAGTTGATAGTATCCCACAAATAGCATAGCAAGAAACTCCAGTTCTCAAGAATCATATATGTGGCACAGTTTAAATAAATGTGTGGAAGCTACTATATACACATTATTCACTCAATTCAGAAATGAATGATGTCTGTGAAAGTACCCATGACAGACATGCTGTACGTTACATGTGCCAGTACCTATTTTTTTTTGGCGGGGGAGGGAGAGGGAAAGGCAGAGGAGTGAGGGAAGGGGAAGTGGCATAAAATTTGATGGAACTAATATCTAAGATACAGTAATATTAATGGAACAAGGTTTAACAAAAGTGATGCACCGTCGCACCGATGACTGTTGCTGTCAGTACTCCATCAGTTTTCAGGAAATTACTGGTATTCCTCTCCAAAATGACCCTACTCATTGGCAACACAAAATGCTGCAATGCCTTCTAGCTTTTGCTGTCCAACCTGAAATTTAGTTTAGGCCTCAAGGAACTATAATTTTGGATTATATGAGTACTTTTGCCCATCTTATTTTGAACTTATGTATTAAACATTTACACTATCAGTTTCCCATTCCAATTAAACTTTGTGCCATCGCGCCCCTCACTTATATGCTGGTGATGTACCCTACACAACTGTGCCCACCAAAGGGATATATGTTATGCCCCTATTCAATACAACGTCAAGCCCTGGCGATGTCATGAGTGATGCTGCTTATCTTGGTAAAGAGAAGCACTTAACAGACTGATCAGTATCCCCATTAATTAAGGAAGTTGCTTCGTGAGTTCATTCCTCGCCAACGACATCATTGAGCACGAAAAAAAAATCAGATTTGATTGCTCCGAACAGTTGCAACAAAGAATGACATTTATGTTGAAGACATAAATTAAGAGAGAGCTGTTGATCCCCTTCAATATGTGCCTCGTTGGAGATTTATGAGAGGCCAGATACAGTATGTTCACTTGAGAACTAACGATCTTCTGACTCATACAGGTAGGACAAGTTCATGAAATTCTACCTTAATTATAGAGAATGTCTTATCAAATTAGGACAGAAGGAAGATTGGTGTAGACTTGATGACAGTTATCGACCTGCGTAAATCAAACATGACCAAGTGCATAGTACTTGGTGGAGGGTCGTTAGTCTATGTGTCTTCCACGATGATAGCTCGCATATATTAGTCACAATACATTAACATTACAATACATTTTGCCACAAATTATAAAGAAATAGAACCAGAGGGAAACCCCTCCCGGCAGTTACTTGCCTTTAAATACATTACATACGTAGCACAAGAATATTTAACAAGCTAACCCTGGCTGAGTTCATAAGGCTTTAGAGTGTGTGTGACCTTTGATGACCCCAAATGACCTTTGACCTCCACCCAAAACAGTAGGGTTCTTGTAATAATTAAGAGGAAGCTACAGGCCAAATATGAGAACTGCAGGTTTCCTATCTGGAGATATCATGTTTACAAGGATTCAATTTTGACCCCTGGTGACCTTAAATGATCTCTGACCTACACTAAATTGTGTAAAAAAAATACACTATCTAAGGCTATTCTAAATAGCATATGAACTCTTTTGAGGATCCAGTTCTGGAGATTTTTCGTTTTTGAAATTTTCACATTTTGCCCTCTGTTGACCTTAAATGAACTTTGACCTTCAAGCATAACAATAGGGTTCTTGTACAAATTATGGGTAAGCCATATAAGTCAAATATGATAACTGTATAGGTTACCTAACTTGAGATATTGTGTAACTTACAAACTAGGGCGTCACATGTATACACACACGCACACAAACTTGACTGCATAGTTTACTGTTTGATACAGTATGCATCCAAAAGCATCAAAACAAGTAAGAGATTTGAAGAGGTAAATGTAGTTAAAGGTTTTTGGTGAAATACCAAATTTGCTGGTCTCACATTTCGATTGGGTCTTAAAACAAAAAATTGAAAAAAGGGACAAGAAACACTTACTGCCTCTCAATTTGTACTGTCTTGCCCGCCTCTTCTAACTTCATCTGGAGCATAAATGCCTTCTGCTCTAGTTTCTCCTCCTCTGGCGATGGCATCAGAGTCTTATTCTTCTTCTTTGGACTTGATAATTTGCTATCCTCATTTTTTACCTCTGTCAGAATCGTTTTCTTTTCTTCTGGCTTGATTTCTCCTCCGTCAAATACAATGGTACTAGATGCACTGGAGTTTCCTGACGAAGAAGCTTGTACCTTATCGTCTCCATCAGAGAGTTTGACACTGGGGCTTTCATTGTTTGTACCAACAGCAGTACTAGTTTTTACACCCTGATCTCTTTTAGGTTTGGCAGGTCTCCCATTGGCTTCACTACAAGAGCTCTCATACGCTAGCACGGCTCTTTGAAGTTCTGCTACCTGCCTCCTGAGAACATCGTTCTCAGAAGAACACTCCTGCTTTCCTCGTTTAAGTATAAGGCACTCTTTAACAGCTGCCTCTAGTTTTATCCTCAATTGTCTTACTTCCTCTCTGGCTTTATTCCTCTCTGCTCTGACCTTACCCCACTTCTCTCTCCAGTTTGCAGTACAATCAGACCACCATCTCATGGTCTTCTCCATCTGTGCAGCCCTCGCTTTAGCCTCGTCTAACTCCCTCGTCTGGACTTCTAACCTCTCGGTTAGACTCTCCACCGAATTGTAGTGGCCATTGGATTTGTGGCCTCCACTCCCTATGTGTTTAGCAGGAAACACTAGGTCTCCCCCCAGCCCTGGAGGTCCACCTGACATCAGCTTTATATCCAGAGGATGCGGAGGATTGAAAGGGATGTCGTTCAAGAAAATGTCTTGATTTGGCATGATCACATCGCCAGGAAGATTGTTCTCAGCCTCTGATCCAAAATGTGTTTGATGTCGTCCTTCCCCTGTGATCGGCGGTGTCCTGCTCCGACGCTTCTCCTTGGATCTGACTCTCTCCACCGCACCTGCAGAGGAGGGTCTGTCATCTCTCCGTAGAGGACGAGGAGATCCGTTAACAGAACCCTTCTTCATCTTGACATCGAGCCAGTTCTGCATAAATGTAACATCAATGCCATAAATATATTTCCTCAATCAACGTGAATGCTTTTTTCTCCCAGTCAACATTCCCTCAATTTACGGGAAAGCTTCCAAATTCAATTTAGCCCAACACAGCTCGTCATCAAGTTCTCCGCAGTGATGATAACCATCCTCTCCTGAAATGACTCGAGAAGTCTGTTCAGCTCTGTTGGCTTCAAAGTCTGTTTACACTCTCTCTCTCTCTCCCTAGATCTCTGTCTCTGCTTGCTCTATAAGCCAGTCACGCAGCTTATTTCATTTCATTCTTTGGGATTTTACAACTTTCTATCGCTGTTGTAGCCGTCTCCAGTCAAGCATGAGCCTGTAAAATTAAAGGCATAGAGAAATACCATGAATGGGAATAAGTAAAAATCCACTGTCACAGCTTTGATTAATGAGAGATGGAGAGTCCTTTTGGCTGCTTTACATATTTCCGAGCCCTTGAACTTGTTTAATATACATATGACTATACGGCGAATGTTTAAAATGAATATAACACCCTGTCTGTGTTAATAAATCAAATACCGAAATAACAATGGCACAACACTGGGTATTGTAAGATAAATCTACCAGTGCTCTTGTAGGCAGATTGGAATCCAACTACATTAATGGCTTGTGAGATCATTTAAGATCCACACACATCTCATTTTAACTGCAATTAAATATCTAACTAGAATGCAAAAATGCATTGTGGTTTCGATGATGTAACATGAGCAGTTTTCTTCATAAATCTGACGTAATATATAGTGTGGGTGTACAACATACTTGATCTTAGTAATACATTAGAAACAGTTTGTTCTGACAAACAATAAATTCACAATGACACAGGCTGTCCTGAAATGACCATTGACCTCAACAACAGGCTTCTTGTACTAAAGTGATAGATTCATCAACATACTAAACATGACATCTGTCCTTGTTGAAATATTGTGTAAAACATGGTTTACACAAATTGACCCTTGGTTAACTCAAACGACCATTGACCTCTGCAGGCTCCGCCCACAACCATAGGCTATTTGTACTCAATGTGGTACAATTACATACCAAATATGCGATCTGTCCAAGCTTCCCTTGCCATATTATGTTTAGGAAGGTGTGTTAGTGTAGAGAGTGAAGTATATGTTTGGCATTTGTCTTTTACCTCCACCAAAAGCTATGATAGGCTCCTGAAATTTGATATGGTACATCTACAAACCAATATGAGATCTGTCAAAGGTTCCCTTCTCACAATATCATGTTTACAAGGTTTTCCCAATTTGACCTCTGATGACCCCAAATGACCTTTGACCTCCACCAAAAACAATAGGCTTCTTTTACTCACTGTAGTTCTTCTACACACCAAATATGAGGACTGTCCAAGCTTCTCTTCTTGAGATATATCGCATTACAAGGTTTTCACAATTTGACCCCTGGTGACCCCAATGACCTTTGACCTCCACTAGAGCTGATAGGCTTTGTATACTCAATGTGGTACCTCACACCAAACACTTAATTGGTCCGACCTTCCCTTCTTCAGACATTGTGTTTACAAGCTGGGCATCACAAATGCACACACACCCACTCATACATGAATGCAAAGGTTAACATTATCATCAAAACTAAAAAATGTAAAATGCATTTAGTTGATGGACAATCTATAATGCATTCAGGTCA